>NC_086266.1:7200000-7800000 GCF_021018805.1 Prinia subflava | reverse complement strand
AAAAAAGGAAAAGCATTGGGAAATGCCACACAGGATGCTGAGAAGAAACAACCCACCTCCTGTGCCCGTCCCAGGGACAGGGAAATGTGTAATTCTAACCCAGAGAACGTGTGTTTCTAGAAATAGAAAATTTAGAATAGAAAATTAGTCACAGAGAGAAAGTTAACTCCCTGCACATATAAAACAGAATAATTAGGAGAGGTAGGAAAACTCAGGCAAATCCCTCACGTGTCCAAATGCTCTGCTGGAGTGGGCTGCACCTCACAGGTGTGGCTGTCAGTGCAGGGATCAGTGCTTGGATCCATCCCTCCATCCCTCCATCCATCCCTCCATCCATCCCTCCCTCCATCCATCCATCCATCCATCCATCCATCCATCCATCCATCCATCCATCCATCCATCCATCCATCCATCCATCCCTCCATCCATCCTCCATCCATCCCTCCATCCCTCCCTCCCTCCCAGAAGAGCAGGAATTTGCTGAGTGGCAGCCAGAGGTCCCCATGCTGCAGGCAGTTGGTGCTGTGTGTGACACCGCTGGTGACAGGGACATTTTTGTGACTGCTGAGCAGTAAATGGCAAAATGGGACAATTTCTGTTCCAGTCTCTGGGCAAAGCAGCGGGATAAGGATCAGGATCAGGATCAGGATCAGGATCAGGATCAGGATCAGGATCAGGCCTGGGAGGAGGGTGCTGGGCCTGGGAAGGCTTTTCCAAGCCAGGAATGAGCACAGGCAGCAGAGGGAAGAAGCTTTGCAGGAGCTGCCCTGCACAGCTGGCCACAGCTGGGTTCGGGGGTGTCCCAGCACCAAAAGAGGCATTTGGTGGTTTTTAGTGAAATAATCCCTTTTCAGTGAGCCCCCAGGCACTGCAGGGCTGGCTCTGTCCAATCCCACAGCCCAGAGCAGACTGATGAGGCTGAGGCAGGAACACCTCACAACACCCCATGGCTGGAATTTAATCAGGATTTTTTCCTCCTTCTGGAGGAGTTTCTGGTGATATTCTCTAAAATGCCTTTCTGCTCCATTATTTTATCCAGTTCACCAGGGATCACTCAGAAAATCCTGTTCCTCTCCTGTCACCTGGAACCATTTATTACCCTTGGTTCCATCTCTAGAGCAAACATAAACTTCTGATTTAATTTAAATGAGATTCTATAACACTTAAGCATCATTTTTTCCACCTTCTTGTTCCTTTACATCTTTTCTCTTTTGCTTTCTCTTTCTTTCTCTTTTTATTTTTCTTTGTTCTTATTTTTCTTTGTCTTTCTTTTTCTGTCTTTACATATATTTTTGGTTTAAATTTTATTTTTACATCTCTCTTTTCCTTCTCTTTCCCTTTCTCTTTTCCTTCTCTTTCCCTTTCTCTTTTCCTTCTCTTTCCCTTTCTCTTTTCCTTCTCTTTCCCTTTCTCTTTTCCTTCTCTTTCCCTTTCTCTTTTCCTTCTCTTTCCCTTTCTCTTTTCCTTCTCTTTCCCTTTCTCTTCTCTTTCCCTTTCTCTTTTCTCTTTTCTTTCCCTTTCTCTTTTCTCTTCTCTTTCCCTTTCTCTTTTCTCTTTTCTCTTCTCTTTCCCTTTCTCTTTTCTCTTCTCTTTCCCTTTCTCTTTTCTCTTCTCTTTCCCTTTCTCTTTTCTCTTCTCTTTCCCTTTCTCTTTTCTCTTCTCTTTCCCTTTCTCTTTTCTCTTCTCTTTCCCTTTCTCTTTTCTCTTCTCTTTCCCTTTCTCTTTTCTCTTCTCTTTCCCTTTCTCTTTTCTCTTCTCTTTCCCTTTCTCTTTTCTCTTTTCTCTTCTCTTTCCCTTTCTCTTTTCTCTTCTCTTTCCCTTTCTCTTTTCTCTTTTCTTTCCCTTTCTCTTTTCTCTTTTCCACCTCTTTCCCTTTCTCTTTTCTTTCCCTTTCTCTTTTCCACCTCTTTCCCTTTCTCTTTTCCACCTCTTTCCCTTTCTCTTTTCCACCTCTTTCCCTTTCTCTTTTCCACCTCTTTCCCTTTCTCTTTTCCACCTCTTTCCCTTTCTCTTTTCCATCTCTTTCCCTTTCTCTTTTCCATCTCTTTCCCTTTCTCTTTTCCATCTCTTTCCCTTTCTCTTTTCCATCTCTTTCCCTTTCTCTTTTCCACCTCTTTCCCTTTCTCTTTTCCACCTCTTTCCCTTTCTCTTTTCCACCTCTTTCCCTTTCTCTTTTCCACCTCTTTCCCTTTCTCTTTTCTTTCCCTTTCTCTTTTCCTTTTCTTTCCCTTTCTCTTTTCCTTTTCTGTCTCTTTCTCTTTTCCTTTTTCTTTCCCTTTCTCTCTCCTCTTTTTCCTTTTTCTATTTATTTTTCTTTTCTCCTTTAGAAAATATTTTTTTTGCTGTTTAATGTACAATTGAAGCTTTTTTTGAAGCAGTAAATTGCATGTTTCAGCTTTGATTGTTAGATAGGGAATTCCCCATGCCTTTTAGGTCAAATCCCTTCACGTGATTCACATTTATCTCTAAAAACCACAGACTGATGATCCAGGGTTCAAGTTCCATCCTCTTTGCTGAGGAGCAAAACTCTCAGACCAATCCCTAAAATTGTACTGGAAAATGCAGCTTCTCACTCATCAAAGTGCTGGAGCTGTCCCAAGGGAAAATCTGCCAGAAACAGGGAAAATCTGCCAGAAACAGGGAAAATCCTGGAAAACGTCCCCTGACACTGATTTAGGTCAGCACACGTGCCCTGGGCAGGTCCAGCATCATCTTCCCAGGGAGTGAGAACAGCTTTGGCCAAGGTAAAACCCCCTTTTAGTGCTTCCCCTGCTATCAAAACACCCCAAACCCCCCAAAGCTGAATGGGATTAGTTGCATAAATCAGGATTAAAATCACATTTAGGACATCTGTGTCTTAACCAACCTGGGTGAGATGGAATCATGAATTTAGGGGGTTCACTATGGGCATCTCCCAATTCCCTGGAGGTGAGGGCTTGTCCAGGAGCTGGATCCTGCAGGGCCCCTGGCGCTCCCCCCTGATCCCTGCACATCAATCCCGACCCCAAAGGGGCCAGGGGAGCTGCCCCGAGAGAAGCTCACCTGGATCCTGGGGTCCCTTGTGCTCACACCTGCCCAGAGCCTGCAGGGAGCTCGAATCAAACAGAAATCCCATGATTTCCCCTCACCATCCTGAAACCCTCTCCCAGACCTGCTCCAGCAATGTTTCTGCTTGGAAGGCTCTGGTTTGCTTTTAGGGCTGGGTTCCCAAGAAATTTATGATGATGCTAAAGGACTTTCATTATTCCCAAATTCCAGAGCTCATTCCCACTGACCTTTAACCTTTCCACACTGATGGATCTTCACCTCCTCACACCAGCAACACCTTTTGGTTTGGCAAATTGGGAACCTGAAATCAGCCAAGGGATTAACCACCTCCCAAGGGAGACAGGAATGAGTGAAGGGGAGGCAGTTTCCAGCAAATGGCCAAAATTCCTGCTCCTCATCTCTAAATTTGCGATTAGCAGCTCATTATTTCACCAGTGCCTTCACAGACTCGCTCAAACACTCCCAAACTTTCCTGAAAAGCTCCTCTGGTCTCAGCAGGTCTGAATCACTTGGAATAATTCCTTTTGCATGGCTCAAAAGAGATTTTAACAAATCACACTGTAACCTCTGGATTTTAATAATTGCAAAAGCTGCAGGGGAAGAAGTAAAACCAGAAGTAAACCCACTTTCCACTTATTATGAGTTTACCAACATCATCCATAATGTTTTAAACCCCTGCAACAATAAACCCACACAAACACTCTCCCCCTAAAGAACAACCCCCATCCTTTAACAATCCTTTTTCCCCAGATTTAGCAGGGTAATGACATGAGATGGAATTAGCAGAGTTCCAATAAAAACATTATTTTTGTGTTCTTCACCAGCTCATGGCTCGGGGCTCTAAAACTATTTTAATGTTGGGAGGATGGAGCTTGGCTTTCAAACACACTCCAGCAGCAGATCTTGAGCAGCCTGGCGTGAGGGATTCAGTTCCTTATTTATGGTTCTTGAGGGAATTTTGGTTCACTTGTTGTATTTGGGACTCTTCTGGTCAAAGAAACCTGCCAGGCTTCATCCTCCTGCCAGGTCCTTTCTTCCCCCCATTGTCCTGCCAAGCAATTTAGCTCCTTCTTAGCCAGAGAATTGCTCTGGAATTAAATCAGTCTTGCTGGAGGAATTAGTCACAGAGTGCAGGGAATGTTCCATGGGGCTGATTGCAGCACCCCCTGAGCAGAGCCTGACAGCTCCATTCCACTCAATAAAAGTGATCCAGCAGCTCCTGCCAGGCTCTTTGGGCCAAATTCTGGCACCTGAGTGTAAAGCAGGAGTGATTGCATTGAAATCCCTGTGTTTTACAGCAGGACCTGGCTGCTGGCCTTGGCCAGACAATTCCCATTTTCAGAACTCTCTTATTGTTAACTCTGAGCTCTGTGGGATTTGTCCAAACCTTCCTTGCTGGCTCACAAAATACCTCAAGCCCAGAACAAAAAAAACCCCACCTGGGTCCTTTTCAGAACCTTCCAGGGACACCTCCCCCTGTCCCAGGCTGCTCCAGCCCCAGTGTCCAGCCTGGTCTTGGGCACTGCCAGGGATCCAGGGGCAGCCACAGCTGCTCTGGGCACCCTGTGCCAGGGCCTGCCCACCCTGCCAGGGAACAATTCCTGCCCAATCTCCCATCCAGCCCTGCCCTCTGGCAGTGGGAGCCATTCCCTGTGTCCTGTCCCTCCAGCCCTCGTCTCCAGTCCCTCTGCAGCTCTCCTGGAGCCCCTTTAGGCCCTGGAAGCTGATTCTGCTTCCTCACTCTGCTCCCAAATGGATTCACCAAATTTCTGCACTCTCCTGGCACTCCGGGGCTTTGGAGCAGCCTGGGGATGTGGAATTGTCCTTGCCCAGGGGACAGGGCGAGCTTTAAGCTCCTTCCAACCCCATCCAGCCTGGAATTCCATGGTTCTGTCATTTTTTACCCACAGGGGAGAACTCTGAAGGTTCAGTGTGAATCAACATCAGCAGAGATTCCTTCAATTCTGCATTTCCATGGCTCTGGAATGAGGGGAGCACTGAGGTGGGAAGTCTGCCCAGACCCCTGCAGTTCACTCACCTGCAGTGACCCTGCTGCAACTCCTGCAGAAATCCCAAATCCAGCAATTCTTGTGCATCCCAGAGTGGAGATTCCCTTGTATAACACCCACAGACTATGAGCAACTATTTAGGTTTATAATTATATTTCTAGTATTTATATTTATATTTCTAGTATTTATATTTATATTTATAATTATATTTATACTCCCAACACTCCTATGTTGGCCAGGAAAGCAAAGCTCCCATTGTTGATGAAAATCATCCCTGGATGAGACACCAGTGAGGAAATGAGGGATGCAATAAATACAATTGCAGGTTTAATTGTCCAAGGGAACTGCTGGGAGTGTGAATGGAAGCAGATCCCCATTTTTAAAAAACATTTATAATATGAAAACCTTCCTCTCCTAAACTGCCAGCTCCTATGGCCATATTAAATAATTTTTTAAAAGTGGGTTTAGAGCATATTGATTTGCTCTCTTTTGCCTGTTTTCGTTCTGTTTCCCCACAATGACCAGACAATAATGACAAAACCAAAATGTGTGTGGCTGTGAAGAAAGGGAAAAGCAGGAGGCTGGGATGTGTTTCCCCATAAGGGGATGTCTGTGTGTTTCCTTAACCCTTCAAGCAGCCCTAAAATATATTTAGAGAGAAGCAAGGAAAAGGGAAGGCTCTAAATAGCTTCAGTTTCAAACCTATGAAATGAGAAACTGGGGAAAAATAACAATTTGACAAAAGAGGAGAACGTGGTAAAGATACTCTGAGATGGTTCCAGGACTGAATTCCTTCTGTTCCCTCCTACTGCGGGGATAAAGAGAGATTCTAAATTTATGAAATAGGGAATAAATGAATGACTGTGCAGGGTGAGGTGAAAAACGACCCCCAGCCCTGTGGAAAGCAGAGCCCGAGGTTCCCTGGATCTGCACAGCCCTCGGAGGGACGGCCCTGCTCACCCCAGGAGTGTTCTGCTCCCTCACTGCCCCTTTGTTACCTGGAGCTTGTTCCAAGCTGAGCTGATCCACTGAAACCTCAGTGGGGAATAAATCAGTTCTGAAACACAGGGAAAGAAATCAGTTCTAAAATAGGGGGAGATAAATCAGCTTCTCCTCCCATCCCTGCCCGTGTTAATCTGCATTTCCCACTCATTTATCACTGCAAGTACAGCTGGAACTGAACACCCCTGCCAGGAGCACCTGGCAGCTCCAGCTCTGCCTGCCCACACAGATTTAAGCCTGGCCTATCTCCTGATCTTCAGTCAAGGAGTTGAGCTCTGTCCTTCAGGAGAAACCAAGCCCAGCTACATCTGACAGGAGAGTTAAGCCCAGCCTTGAGGACAGAACTGATTTCAGGACGTTTCTCTGCACATTTTCTCAGCTTCAGATGAGCTGGACTTACCTGGACAACCTGAGGGGAAAATGAGTCAGAGCTCTCCCCTGGTTTGGTTTATTGGGGCATTTTTAGGCTGGTGAGCTGTGAAAAGCAGAATTTGCTGGGGGCAAAGCAGCTCCAGGATGGATTCTGAACCTCTCCTTAATTTTGCATTCTCCTTGTTCAACAACCCCATAAATAAAGGGTTTGAGAGCATTTCTTTGCAGTTTTGCTGAGCAAGAGCTGAGAAAACTGCTGGGTTATATTTTCCAAGGATTTTATAGCCATAGAAACAATGAAATCCTTCAATATCCTTCAGCCCCTGCTCACTCTGAAGGCAGAGCTGAATTCTTGCTGCCAATTCTGCCCAGTTTATAAAAGCCACACTGGAATATTTACCCCTTTAGGAACCACTGAGGAAGGCAGTGGTCCCCAAAACCTTTGAAAAACATCAATTAAAGGCACCCCAGAAGGCTGAATCAACAAAAGTGAGCCCAGATACTGAAGGAGATAAAAGCAGGGAGGAAAATAAACCTGCAATCATTGCAGCTCTCAATCCAAGGGATAAATACTTGAAGGCATGGATTAATGTTACCATGGTGGTGGCTGACGTTTGGACTCGATGATCTTAAAGGTCTTTTCCAGCATTAAAAGCCCTGTGATTCCAGGGGTTTCTGCCTCTTTCTCCTGCTCTGGGGCTGAGAAAGCCCTTGACTGGAGCAGCATTGGGAGCCAGAAGCCACAGGCTGCACATCAGAGCTCTGCAGGGGTTTTTAATCCTTCTCTCTTCATGTTTATGGAAGATGGCACAGGAATCTCTCAGCCTCACAGCGTCTCCCCAGCTCTGCATATCCAGGGCAGACCCGAGGTGAACGATCCCCTCCAAGCTCCTTCCAGAGCCATTCCAGTGGCAATCAGAGGCAGCAGTTCCTAGAGAAATACCTCCTATCTGATTTAGGAGCCTTCCCTTGGGGAGGAAACATCCATTTCCCCTTCTACCTGTCATTCTTCTTCATTTATGGACTGAATAAGGCACGAAATCCAGCAGGCTTTAGGTAAAAAATGAGCTGTTCTCGGCAAAGAGAGCCTCAGTGGATAAAAAAACAACCCCAAACTGTTGGAATCAAGATGCAGTTAATAGGAGCAAAAATAAATAGAAACAGACTCTAAATGTAAATGAACATTACATCACCACTGGCATTTCAGCTCCTTTTCAAATACAGAAATAGAAGCAGATTTAACTTGCAGAAAGTTGCTGTGTTCACACAGCCTGAGCAGCTTTGGGGGCAGAGCCCTGAACCTCCTGCTCCCCAAAACAACTCAAGATTCAAGAAAGGAGCCAGAGGGATCAGGCAGAGGGGGCAAGTCCCAATTTTCTGGTCAAAAGAGGTTGAGAGAAACAAAATTCTACCACTTAACCCTGTGGAGATGGGACTGGTTTGTGTTTGCCAGCTCCAGTGGGGTTCACTCCACCTCAGGCAGGTTGGAGGGGAAAGCAAAGAATTCAGTTGCAGCCCAGGAGAAGGCTGGGCTCTTAATTAACTGAGAGGGATGACAGAAAGAGGGAAATAACCTCCAATGCAATTTTAGCAGCAGATTTCCTTCCCAGCTGTCACCTCAAATCCTCGAGATCCACATTGGCCACGCACATTCCAGGCACAATTTCCAGCCTGGAAATAAACTCAGGGAGTGCTCTTGGAGTGAGACTTTAAAGCTGCAGCCCCTCAGCCCCAGGAGCTCAATGCCCACCCCCAGGCACTGCCAGTCCCACCCCATCTCAGGGGGCAGAACCTCCTGGGCAGTGAAACCCCTCCGAGTTCCCCATTCCATGGGACCCTTCCCATTAGTGGATTTCTCTGCTCCTCAAGCTGTGCCAGGGGAGGCTCAGGTTGATACAGGGAATAATTCCTTCCTGGAAAGGGCTGTCAGGCACTGGAATGGGCTGCAAGGCTCCTGACGTGCTCAGGTCCTGGAAAAGCCAAGGGGAAACAGGGAGAATTCTGCAGCCTTTGACACGGTGCCTCATCCTCCAGGTACTCTGAGTGATTCAGGGAATGAAGAGTTAAAAAAGAGCAGCAAACAAAGGCAGCTAAAGAAGACTTGAGATGATTTTCCCTTATTCTTACCTACCTCAGACCTTTAATTTTTGTACAAGTTTGTGTCTCAGATTAAAACCACATTCCTCCCTGTGGGAAGGAGGAGATGGATCTGGGCTCCCATGTGCCAAAGCAGGAGTGACAGAGGGAAGGATGTTAATTTAGGAAGGATGGCACACTGACATTTCATCATGTCTGATGTGGCAGAGAGAGCTCTTTTTTTTTTTTTTTTTAACAGGATTAGCTTCAATATTTCACAAAATATGTGTTCCCTGTGATTATTTGTAAAGCAGTGTGGATGGGCTTGGCACTTCCCTGACAGAAACACTGGCAGGTCCCTGCCTGGAGGGATCTATAATTGGAGCAGAGCAAGGGGAGGTGATGGGAAGAGTGGATGGGAGGACAGGGATGCAGCACAAGGAGATCAGAAGGAGATTTAGGAAATTTTTATTCTTTCCTGATTTTTTTCTTTTTTGTTCTTTTAATATGATTCATTTTAAATCCCAGCTTAAGATCTGATTCAACCTCAGATTTTTTTTTTTTTTTTGCTGCCCAAACTTTCCTCTGGCCCTGACTAGAGCAGAAAACCAAAATGTTGAAATTCCTCATGGATAAATAGAAGGATGATGTTGGAACGGCCTCACTTTGGCAGGGGGAAGCATCTCCCCCCAGGTTTATCACTCTGGAAGCAATTCTGGACCAAAGAAGGGAAAGCAGGGAGGGACACGGCCAGGGAGGGACAATCCCAGGGAGGGACACGGCCAGGGAGGGACAATCCCAGGGAGGGACATTCCCAGAGAGGGACACGCCCGGGGCACAAGGAGGCCTTGGATGTCCCCAGGTTTGTTTGTGGAAGGGTTGGGGTGAGTTCCTGGGAGGTGGTTTGGGGTGGCTGAAGGGTTTTTGACAGAATTCATTGGAAATCACTCCCCCTATGGATCCCCTCTCCCAGCTCCCTCCCAGGATGTTCCTGCAGTGCAGTCTCCAAGGAGTTTGTGGAATTTCTGCTTTTTCCTGCATGGATAACAGGGCACAACCCCCTTTCCTGGCCCTGCAGGAACTCCAGCACTAAAAATCCCCAAACAACCCCTCGGAGCTACCCCAGGCACCCCGAGAGGAGGGGAAGGTGCCCGTGTCCTCAGCTCCTGGCTGCCAGATGGGGGGAGATTTTAGGATTTTGGGAAAAGCATTGGGTTTCCACCTTTTCCCAGCTTGTGAGGAAGTGTCTGCTGCCATGGAACTGAGCTGGGAGCGACAATGCCAGAACTCCTGGAGAGAAATCTTCAGGATCAGCTGGGGGATGACATCAGCTCCATTCCCCGTGCCTGGGGACACCAGGCTGGGGGGATGTGCTGAGCCCCAAATCCCCCTGGAACCGCCTCGTTCTCCATCCCGCTGGGTCCGTCCAGGCAGGATGAGCACGTGGAGGACAAAGCTGTGCTGCAGGGTGGCAAAAATCCCAAAAAACAGACTTCAGGAAGCGGGGTGAGCTGAGGGAGGTGCTAATTAGATTAGGTGTAATTAGCTGTGCTGCTCACCACGGCTCAGCCCTCAGCTGTCACTCAGCCGCTCCCGCAGCCTGTGGAACTCATCCCTGGGAGAGGGGAGCTCCTCCACGTCCCTCTTCCTGCAGGAGCAGAGGAGTCCTTGTCCCTGGGTGACCCAGCCCAGGGCAGGGCTGCGGTCCTCAGCCCCAGAGTGTTCAGAACTCGTGGAGGTGGCACTGGGGGACAGGGCCTGGTGGAGACCTCGCTGCTGGTGCTGGCTGAGCACTGGACTTGGTGATCCCAAAGCTCTTTTACAGATATTCTCATGCAAATGGAACATTTATATTAAATAACATTATATATATAATATATATGTTATTTATAGATATTATTTATAGTATTAATTATTTTTCTATTAAATATAATTATTAAATAAATCTATTAAAGAGCAATTCAGAGCTCATTAAACAGTTAAATTTCAGTCAAACCCTGGAAGCAATCTCTTTGTGAGGTGTTTTTAATTCCACATTCCCTCCGCAGCAGCGATCCTGTGATTCCAACGTGGATCTCCAACCCCCTTTTGCATTTTCTGATTTCCAGGCAACATCTCACAGCTCCAAAAGCTTTTCTAGGCTTAATCAAACTTAGGCTGAGTCTAAAGTGAACTCGAGCACAACGTTCGGGTGCAATGGATGCTGTTGGAATGGCACCAAAATCTGGTGGCTCTAAAGCCAGGTGTCACATCCCATTGAACCTCCAGCTCCCTGAATTAGAAAGGAACTTTAATGGTTGGAAAAGAAACCCCAAAGCGTGAACTGAGAATGAGTTCATGACTTGGAGATCACCAAAACTGCGAGTCCGGTGGATTCGGAGCTGGCACAAGGAGGGGACGCAGAGGCTGCAGGCTCTGGCCCCTCTCAAAGGGGGCACGGGAAGGCTGAGGGCATTCCCGGCTGCGAAATTCCCTGCAGGGAAAAGAAACCGAGAATCCGGCAGCAGATCAGGAGAGGCAGCAGCTGCTGGGAACACTAGAGGGAGCAGAGACTGGGAGCAGGACCGGGAGGGAGCAGGAGAGGAGAAACCACTGCAGCTGCTGAGATGGCTCCAGGGCAAGGGAGCCCCCAAACCTGGGGAGCCCCCAAGCCTGGGGAGCCCAGAGCAGAGGGCCGTGTCCGGCAGGGCTGTGCAGCACCGCGGGCACTGCTGGAATCTCCTCTGGCACGGGTGGGCCGGGCACACCTCACCCAGGCAGCTGAGCAGCTCCAGGGACGGCTGTGCCAGGCTCCCTGCCCCGAAAGGAAAAGCAGGAATGAGTTCTGCTGCCTCTTGGAGAGCCAGGCAGAGCCCACCCAGCCCCAGGAGGGACAGATCCACCTGGCTCTGGAACTTCCTTAAACCTCCCAAGCCGATTCCAGGCTTTCCCTCTGTTTTCCTGTGTGAAATCCAAACAGCTGCACCTCTCTCTGTTTAAATCATCAGGATATGGCAGGGCTGCTCTCCCCACAGTCCCATTCTCCCCACAGTTCCCGTCTCTCTTCCAGAGCTATCAGGAGCTGTTTTACCTCGGTTTCTCCCTGTGCTTTCCTCCTGTGCTCCCACGAGCCAGCTCTCCCTGGTTCATTTGTTTGCAGCCCCTTGGAAGCAGCCCCAGGCACCCAGGAGATGCCAATTGGTGTCCAGGCAGTTTAATTTGGAGAGGGGCAGGAGGCAGCAGGGCTTTGAACTGCTCCAGGGCTTGTCCCTCCTGCACTGGGCTGCTCTGGGGTCCAGGAGGTGAATTTGGAGATGATTTATTTCGGGTGCCCAGCAGATGAACTGTGCATGTGCTGCTGTCAGGATGGAGCCTTCCTTAGCTCCTAATAAATCTTAAACCTCTCCCTAGCTCCTAATAAATCCCAAACCACTCCACCAGAAGGTTGGCACAGCCTCCTGAGAGGTGGCATTCTGACAGGAATTTTTTTGGAATCATTAACTTTTGTTTGCAGGAGCTTTCCCTGCAAAGTGCTGGATCTGAAATTCCTCAGTGTCGCCTCTCATTCCAAAAATGCTCTGAAAAGGGAGATTTGTCTTCTCTGGGTACATTCTGAGAAAGCCTTTGGAAAGGATTTATCCCAGTCTTATCATATTAATATATATTTTAATAGTTATTGTCAGTAGAACTCAATAATAATGGGATAGCTACACATTAGCAGCTATCAGGAGGTGACACCAGTCCTTCTGTGGGACTCCCAGCCCAATTCCCCTGTCCAAGGGCTCCTTTTGCTGGCTCTAATCCCACTTTTGGCAGAACTGTGCAGCTCGGTGATATTAAAGTCAGCAAAACTCTCAAGTATAAACTCATTTTCAGTTTTTTTCAGCAGGGAACGTTCCTGAGGTCAGCCCTGTGCCGTTTGCTGAGGCAGGATTTCATCCTGCCTTGCTGGCACAGAGGGAAGGAAAGCTGTTTTGGACAAATCCAATCAAACTGTGCTGGGGGAAAGCAAACACCACAGCACCTGGGATTTGCTGACACAGGGCTTGGCCATCACACAGCTGTCCCTGCTCCTGGGTAGCAGAGTTATCACAGATCTCCTGAGCAGCCACACCAGTAAAAAAGTGATTTTTCCAGGCCAGGTGCAGCTGCAGGAAGGTCTGGAGTGGCAAAATGACAATAATTTAAAATCCCACCTTGGAGTGAGAGGGTGCCAAGTGCTGCCCTGGGTCACAACAAGGCCAAGGAATGCTCCAGGAGCAGGGGCTGGAAAACTGGAAAAGCCCGGGGAGTGCTGGGGACAGCACTGGACACGAGTTGGGTGTGCCAGCAAAGCCAGGGGCACTGTGGCTATGCCAGCCTGGGCTGTGCCCTGTGAAAGGAACAACTGACAGCCCCAAAGCAGCCAAGAAACCCCTCACAAGTGACACTGGGTGTGAAGAGACTTTTTCCCCCCCCAGAATTGTGAATCCACAGCCCAAGCCACGTGCACACACAGCAGATATAAAGTGTATTTTTATTCCCAGCCAATGCTTGGGAATAAAAAAACCCTCAGCAGTGAAGCTTGATCTCCAAACAGCAACACAAAAGTTATCAAACAGCTGTCGAGAGAAACACAACAGAACGAAAACAAAGCAGAAAGGGAGCAAAACCTCCTCGTGCTCCTGTGATTCTGAGGGTGACAGGTGCTGCTGTGCAGGGAAAACTGGGAATGCGGCACAGAACACAGGAATCCTGCTGCAGCCCCCGGATCTCACAGCTGGAGGGACACGGAGATTCCCTGGGGATCAGGAACGCAGGACTGCTGTGCTCCCACCACCCCTCAGGAGCAGCCAGGTTTAGCCCATTTTGTGTTTTCAGTTCTGTTTCCTTGGGGCTGCCCAGAGAGGGAGGATTTGCCCCTGGATCCCTGGCAGTGCTCAAGGCCAGGCTGGACAGGGCTGGGAACACCCTGGGATCATGGAAGGTGTCCCTGCCATGGCAGGGGTGGCACTGGGTGGGCTTTGAGGTCCCTCCCAGCCCAAACCCTTCTGTGAATTTTTTAATCCTGAAATTATCATTACAGAGGTGGAACTGGAAGAGCTTTAAAGTCCCTTCCAAAAAATCCCATTCCATGACTCCGTAACTCCTGGAGCTGTTGGTCAATTGAAATCCAATTTCAGAAAAGCTCAGAGGAAATTGTGTTTTGGGAAGAACAGAGTGGAACAAAGGAACAGTCAGCTTAAGCCAGCCCTTGTGACTAAGAACAGGATCAGCTGGCTCATTCCTAACCCCAGCACCTGGTGACTCACAGGAGTGGGGGATGAAAATGTCCCCCTGGTCCTGAAAATGCTCCCCAGGACATGGGGTGGGACTGGGAGGGACCCTGGGCACAGCTCCAGCCCTGCCAGCAGTGGGATCCCAGCGAGCTCCTCAGAATGAGGTGTAGCTTCCTCAGGGAGTTAAACTCCATCTGTTCCCAACACCCATCAGCAGCCCTCAGCCACTGCCTCTTCCCCAGGGGAAAGCTCCACACTGATTCCCCTCTGTGCCTGGAAATGAGGCAAATCGGGAAATACAGGGGAGGGCCCGTGCTGGGATGCTGCTGGCAGAGCCTCACCCACGCTGCTCCATCTGAGCTGCTCCTGGTCCTTCCAAACCCACCTGGGAGCTCTCTGTGACCCCCCCGGGAAGGACACGGCTCAGGCTGCCAGCCCCCCCAAGAACAGCTCCTTTTTTGGGATATTTGTGCCCCCAGCCCATCCTGAGGTCGCACAGGCAGTCTGGGACTCCCCAAACCTCATCCCTCCCTGTCTGAGTTGCCCCCAGCTCCTGTCCCAGGGTATGGGACAGCCCCAAGGTGCTGCAGCAGGCAGGGATCGACTGCTGGGTCCCTGTGCCAAAGGAATGGGAGAGGAAACCTCCCCCTTGCTCCAGGAACACCCAGAGAGGGAATGCCTGGTGTTTGTTCCAGGAAAGGGAGCAGTGCTCCTCCAGCTCCCATCCCACTCCAGTAAAGCTGACGGTGATGTCACCACCACGGCTGTGAGGGCTGGGGATGCCTCCAGGGTAACTTCTCATGGAATCATGGAATGGTTTGGGTGGGAGGGGACTGTAACATCATCTACTGCCATGGCAGGGACACCTCCCACTGTCCCAGGCTGCTCCAAGCCCCAGTGTCCAGCCTGGCCTTGGGCACTGCCAGGGATCCAGGAGCAGCCACAGCTGCTCTGGGCACCCTGTGCCAGGGCCTGCCCACCCTCACAGGGAACAATTCCTGCCCAATCTCCCATCCAGCCCTGCCCTCTGGCAGTGGAAGCCATTCCCTGTGTCCTGTCCCTCCATCCCTTGTCCCCAGTCCCTCTCCAGCTCTCCTGGAGCCCCTTCAGGCCCTGGGAGGTTTCATCAGAGATGATGAGGATGGCAAACCTTCAACCCCACAGACTGAGTCACACAACCACTGCTGGGTTCTGGGCAAAACATTCCTCTGTGGCTCTTCCCACCCCTGATCAGCTTCCACTGCCAGGAGTGGCCCTGGAGAAGCTCTTTGACCACTGATCCCGCATTATTAAATGGGAGATTAATTAAAAACCCAAAAGCATTAATCATTGATTTCCAGGCCTTGCTGCAGTGTAACATCTCCTGGTCTTCCTCAGGGAGTTAAACCCATTGCTCTTGCTTGTGTGTCAAGATTAGGAGATTTAGAGAAAAGAATCACTTTTCACTTACACTCTGAATAAACAAAACAGAAGGACTCCAAGATAACATTTTCCTTAACTAAAGAGATGGATTAAAACCTCATTTATTTCAAAGTAAATAATGAAACCCCACAAGTTCCTGTTTACCAGCCCTGTTCCCTGCAGCCTGCCCATGTTAATGATGAACCCAAATATTGGTGCTTTACCTTTATTCAGCCCCACAGGGCTCTCGGAGTGGGAGCTGGGCTCTGTCCTGGCCCAGTTCACCCAGTCCTCCTCCCCAGTTATACCAGTCTGAGCCTCAGCCCCATGCCGAGCTCTGAAAACCCCAAATTTGTGTTTAGGAGGAAGATCAGACAGAGAACCCGTGGAGCTGCTGACAGCAGGGCCACCAAACACCTCCCAGCAAATATTTACACTTCACTCCAGCAAACAGAGAGTGGGGAGCAGTGGGAGGAGTGGGGCAGCCAGGAAAGCTGACATTTGTGCCAGCCCCTGCCTCTAACCCTGCAGCCTCCCCAGGTCCACCCCTTGTTTTAGCACCCCAGCTGCCTCTCCCTCGGGGCCCTGGCAGCAGCAATGTGAAAACCCACCCAGCTCCTCTCCAAAACAACGTTCCTGTGCCTCACACACAATCTGCAGCCTGAAAAACCCCACGGAAGGTGCTCAGGGGAATATCAGGAACCCTGGGATCCAGGTGGAATCTCCAGTGCCACCTCCACCCACACCACCCCTGCTGCTTCTCCTGCAGGACCCTTGCCTGGCTGGCTGGAGGATTCCAAATTAACGAGCAGCAGTCCTAGCTCTGTTTTCTGTTGTTGTGCAGCTCATTCCTGGTGCCTTCCCTCTTCAGGGGTCACTCAGAGGCAGCTGAACACCTCCCTGACTGAATGTTTTATTGCAGAACAAGATCGTTTCCCCTCTGCTTAGTTTAACCCACTTTTCTTCACCAAACTCAGGTTCTGCTCCGAGCACACATTGTGAATTTATTCCCGCCTTTTCCAAGGTTCACATTGCAAATGGCATTTTTGATTAACTTATTGTCCCAACTTTATCTTGACTGACTGGTGGAAAAAAAATGATTGGGAAGTTGCTGTGTTGTAAAAGTGTTGATTAATTTGGGATATCCAGTTTGGCAGGCATGGGGACAGCAGGACAGAATTAGGGACACTGGGAATGAGAGCTGAGGGAGGAGGGATGAGGATCCTTTGGCTTGGGATGAGAGAGCAGAGATGGATGCACAGGGAAACACAGGGGTTTTCTGTCACAGAATCCCAGATGGGGCTGGGTGGGAAGGGACCTCAAAGCCCATCCAGCTCCCCCCTGCCCTGGGGAAACAGGGAAGGAAAGGAAATTCCAGGAGTGGTGGTGGCAGGGATCATCCTGGGATTCCCCAGGGTCATTTCAGAGAACACAGGAGCCTCTTCAGCAGCCCTGAGCTTTGCAACCAGCACTGAAACAAGGCCTGGCTCCATCCCACCCCTCCAGGATGGTCATCCTTGGATCCAAGCCTTTTCCAGGAGGTTTTTCATCCAGCAAAGGAAACTCATCAGCTCTGCAGTCACCAGGATTTATGTAGATGTGCACAGAAGGAGTGCACACCTCAGGGGAAAATCCAGATTTCTCTTTCTGGGGTGCTGATTTCTCCCTCGTGCAGCAGACACGGACCCAGAAGGGTTCATGGGGAGGGAACAGAAGTGTCTGCACAGCACCCAAGGGTGTTTGTGCAGCCCCAGCTCCTGCCACTGCTCAGCCCCAGCTGCTTTAAACCTACTTTAAAGCTGCTTTTACACACACACAGAGCAAAAGGAATCTGGGATCTGCCCCCACAGGGAATTTCCTCTTTGCATGTGCTGAGTTACAGCCCCAGGCCACAATCAAAGCCCCTGCTGACAGTTCTGGGTGCTCCATCCCCACAGGGGCACAGCGAGGCTCCTTCCCAGGAACCTTCCAGGCTTTCAGCCTCAGAGCACACCTGCAGCAAGGAACTCCACGGGGCAATCCTGTGCAGCAGCAGTTCTGTCCATTAATATCCACAATGTCTTTCAATTCCTCTGGATTTCTCCTTACTCTTCCCAAGTGGAAGATTAATCAGGAATTTCTGCCTTCCTCCCCCAGGTTGATGCATTTTCTGTGCTCCTACCACACCCCCCTTGCCTGCCTCCTTCCTGGAATAAAGGATCCAGGAGCTGTCAGTTTTCCTCAGGAGCCATTTCAGAGATAGGGGAGCAGCCTGAGAATTCCAGCAATGCCTGGGAAATCTCAGACCTCATTCCACATTTCACCATCAGGCTGAATGCAATTAAAATTAGTGAGACTGATAGATCAGCAGTGCTGCCTAAGCCAGTTTTACATTATGAGCTCTTAACTGATTTTTTTTTATTAAGTCAATTTTATCTCTCCTAATAAAGCCAAACCTTCCACCGAGGATGGAAGGGAACAACAACCGCACACAAACTTTCTGCATGATGAGCTTTCATTTCACTCTGTTTGCCTCTAAATATTGCTCTTCCTGCAGCCAAGATTTATAACTTTATCCAGTGAGGAGGAATTTGATGTCCTGGCGTTGCTGGGAAACTTTGCTTTTAATAACAATTCTGGATTTAGTGCCTCCCTGCTCAGCTGGGATTGGGAAAAGCCACATTCCTGATTCTCTGCTCCAGGAGGAGGTGGGGACCCAGAAAAGGTGAGGAACCTTCTCTGCATGAGAAGAGCACCTTGACAACAGCGTGGAACTGGAAAAAACAACATTTCCCTAGGAATGATCCCCTTGGATCACCCACCTGCATCCAGGGACACCTTCCCCTATCCCAGGGTGATGCAGCCTGGCCTTGGACACTTCCAGGGATCCAGGGGCAGCCACAGCTTCTCTGGGAATTCTATTCCAGGGCCACCCCAGCCTCACAACCCAGAATTCCTCCCTAAAGTCTTGCTGAAATCAATTATTTCCTGATTTTCTGGGAATTGTAAGTTTTCCTGGAGGAGGCAGAGCTGTGCCATGTCAACACTGTCCCTGGTCAGCTCCCTGAGAGCCACAATCTTTAAATTATTGATCCAATTCCTGACCTGTTGCAAGCCTTAAAATAGAGGAGATTGAGGAAATGGCAAATCTGATAGTGTGAGGAATGTGAGTGGATTAGTCATAGTGGATTAAGAGCAGACATTTGAAGAAAAGCTTAAATGCAGCATAAAAATATATTAGAATCTTTTCAGACATTCCTTGTGGGCTTAGCTCATTGGCAAAGTGTTGGGGAGAGTGAAATGTAATAAAACCAGAGGCAAAACTCCCCTTGCACCAATGCAAACAGGGAGGATTTTGCATTCCCAGGTCTTTGCATATGTATATGGGTGAATTTATGTAAATATGCATTTAGACACACATTATATATAGATTTTTCCCTTGACATCAGACACTTCAGCAAGAAGCAGGGTATAAAAATATAAAAGGAAAGTTTCATGAAATTCAGGAGACAGAAAACTTCAGTCAGCAAGGAAGAAAGAACTTGAGGATGAAAGATAAATGAGGGGTGAGCAGGGCTGTAAAGGCCCTTGGCAGGGCTGCTCCTACCTGGCAATGCAGAGAGATGGTCACAAATAACCCCAAACCCCCCGAGCTGCCGAGCAGAGGGCTGGAGCCCTCCTGGAGAAATCCAGGCCAAGTGCAGGTTCCACCCCAGCTCAGCCACAGCCTCAGGTTTTCCTGGGGGATCTCCCCTCTCCCTGTGCCCGGCTCTGCTGGAGCAAAGCTGCCAAGAGCCTGCCCTGCCCTCCTTGATTTGCCCTCCAAGGAACCAGCCAGTTCCAGCTGCAGCCCTGGATCCTCTGGGGGTTCCAGCTGGTTCCAGCTTCCCCCTTTTCTGGGCAGAGGAAGGCAGGAATGGGGAGTTCTGCTCCACCCAGGGCTGCACTGCTCACAGAGGGACTCTGCCTCTGGGCGCTCTCTGATGTGAGCGTTGTTTTCCTGGTGTGATATCCTCATTTACATCCTCTCTAATCCAGAGGCTTCATTAAGAAGTTGCCAAGAATCAACATTTTGACTGTTCCAGCCTTTAAGTGCCAAGGCTGGATGATTTTCTGCAATCTGGAGGGAGGGAAGTCCCTCTGTAGGCAGTTGCCACTTGTTCCATGGCTGCTTGAGCCGGTTTTGGCTGCAGCAGACCCCCTCCCCTGGCTGCTTATCCTCCCTGGACACAGCAGGGGCAACTCCCCTGATTCCCAGCTCCCTCCCATCAGGTGTCCCGCTCTGGGATGGATTTTCTGTGGGGCAGGATGGAGTTTCCTTTGGGCAGAAGGCTCCTGGCAGCAGAGGAAGGAGCCAGCCTACTTTCCAAAGCTCATTTCTGTCTCAAAGTGTGGACATGAGGAAGGTGGAGAGGGTGGGATGTGACTCCAAGGCAGATGGAAATGCACAAGAACAGTTGCTTAGCACCTATAAAAGTCAGGCCCACTCCTTCACAAGATGTGTGTGTATTTAGGGATCCACACTTCAGAATCCACGCTTCAGTCCTGGCCTCTGAATAACCTAAACCATCACAGCTTTTTGGGAATGTGTGGGGATGAAATAAACAATGATATTAAAAGGCACACGGATCCTGCTGCGGCCCTGGCTGCAAGCAGGGGACGAATTTTGTGTTCCCTGTGCTTGGGAGCTTTGCTGGGCATTATTGAATGAGAAAGAGCAGGAGAAGGTGCTGTAGAAACCCAGGGCCACAACGATTCCTTAGCCAGTGGGACAAGAGGGGTCGGGCAGCAGCCCCCAGCCCTTGTCTGAGCAGGAGATGCAAATTAAAGATTTGAGACAGAGGCAAATATTCCACCGGGGCTATTGGATGCAGTGCTTTGGGATGGGTCTGCAGCACCCTTTTCCCTGGGGCTGGATCAGTGCAGAACAGCAGGACAGAGGCAGAAAGGGGGAAAGAAAAAGCTGTGGGAATTCTCAGGATGAATGTGCTCCAAAGCACCCGGAGGCTGGAAACATTTCTGTCACATTCCACTCTATTTCGTACTTGATTAGGAAAACTCACCTGATGAAAGGAGCGCGAAATTACCCTGCTTAATGGCCAGAGAAGGGGAGGAAGCGGCAGCGCTGAATCCCCAGCAGCGTCCCCTGCCTTTGTCTCAGGCTGCTCTCCCAGCACCGCTGCCGTGGCCGTGACTAACTCGGGTTCTGCCAGTGACCTGATTCTGCACCGCCTCGCTCCTCCCAGCTCGCCGAGGCTCCCCATGTGATCCGTTCTTCCCCCTAAATAAAGTTGACAAATTCGCCGGGCTCAGATGGTGCTGCCGAGGGGTGCGGAGCGCTCCCGCCCTCGCTGCAGCAGCGCCGGGCTCGGGGCACAGCGGGCCGGGCTCGGGGCACAGCGGGCCGGGCTCGGGGCACAGCGGGCCGGGCTCGGGGCACAGCGGGCCGGGCTCGGGGCACAGCGGGCCGGGCTCGGGGCTCCCTGCCCGCCTCGGGGCTCGCTGCCAGCCCCAGACAGCCCCAGACAGCCCCGGCGAGCCGGGAGGACGCGGCCGGAGCAGGTGAGAGCGCGGCTGCGGCGGCTCCTTTGTGCAGAGCCGCGGGCGCTGGAGGTGCGGGAGGGAGGGACAGAGGGACAGGGGGCGATTCCGAGATGGCCCCAGCGCTGCGCCCTTCCCGCTGTGCTCAGGGCGCGGTGCCCCTTCCCGGGGGGCTGCGCCTCCGGAGCGGATTGCCTGCGGCACAGCCCGGGGATGCTCCGCTGCATCCCGGCCCCGCGGGCGCCGCTGCCGGCACGGCTGGCACGGCACGGCACCGGTGTACAGCCGGCACGGTACCAGCGTTCGGGCTGGCACTGCCCCGTGATCTCCGCGGGCAAGGCTGGCACAGCCCCGGGCAGCGTGGTGCCAACGTGCAGCAGCGTGTGAGACTGGAACGGCACGGGAGCGGGGCAGGCTGGCACGGCACGGGAGCGGGGCAGGCTGGCACGGCACGGGTGTGCAGGATGGCACGGCACGGGAGCGGGGCAGGCTGGCACGGCACGGGTGTGCAGGATGGCACGGCACGGGAGCGGGGCAGGCTGGCACGGCACGGGTGTGCAGGATGGCACGGCACGGCAGCGGGGCAGGCTGGCACGGCACGGGTGTGCAGGATGGCACGGCACGGGAGCGGGGCAGGCTGGCACGGCACGGGTGTGCAGGATGGCACGGCACGGCAGCGGGGCAGGCTGGCACGGCAGCAGCGCGTGAGACTGGCGCGGCACGGCGCCGGGCAGCGCGGTACCTGCCGGGCACGGCGCGGAGATCCCTCCGTGCAAGGCTGGCACGGCACGGCACGGGTGTGCAGGCTGGCACGGCACGGGTGTGCAGGCTGGCACGGCGCCAGGACAGCCTCGGGCCAGGCTGGCACAGCGCGGTACAGCGGGTGGGACCGGCCCCCTGCTCCCTGCCAGGCTCCAGGGCTGCCCTGCCCACCCCGCTGCCCCCAGCCCTGCCCGAGGCCACTCGTGGTCCCCCTGGGAGTCCTGCCCTGCTCCCAGGTGTGACCCTGCGGGGTGGGTGACTCTCAGGGATGGGTGACTCTCAGGGATGGGTGACCCCCAGGGGTGGGTGACCCTCCTGTCCCGGCTGCCAGAGCTCTCCGCACCCCGCCCTTCCCCAGGAGCTGCATCCCGCTGCTCCCCAGCCCGTACCGGGCACCCCGAACGCCGCTGTCCCTCCTCTCCATCCCGGGCTCCAGGGGTCCCGGCCCTTCCCACCGCTCCCGCTCCTGCACCCCGGGCTTGTCCCGCTGCTGTGCCCGCGGCCGAGCCCCTCGGGGTGTCCCCGTCCCCTCCCAGCCCCGGCAGCGCTGCCGTGGCCATCACAACATTCCCTGCACCCGCACCGCTCTTCCCGTCGGGAATGGGGCTGGAAGCTCAAAGGAGGGGCAGGGAACGCTCCCAGTCTTCGTTCCCTGCTCCAGCCTCGCTGCTGGGACCAGTTCAGCTCACACCAGTCCAGCGCACACCAGTCCAGCTCCCCGGGCTGCCGATGCAGGAGGAGGGAAGGGTACTCCTGCTCACCTGCTGCTCCCAAATCCCACAGAAACTATTCCTAGGCTGTGCTGCGGGAAAAGAAATGTGATTTGATTCCAGAAATGTACAGACAAAGCAGCTGCCTCTAAACTGACACTCATCACTCCCCCTCCCAGCCCCTGCTCCCTCCCACCCTTTAACTTCTTGTTTTCCTGCACAATTTAAAGGTGAGATTGCCTGAGTGGTGAATTTATTGCAGACTGGGCCTGTTCATCAAGAGCTGGAGAGTTTTCTTTTGAGAGGAGATGGATGAGAACTGGAATGTTCAAACAATCTTTTGCTCTTTGCAATATTTTTAAAAAAAGAAATCTATCCCAGGAGTTTCAGTCAGATTTCAGATCTAAGATAAAGGCTGCAGTGTCCCAGCTCTGGCTTTCCTTGCTCATGGTAGGGCAGGAGAAAACGGGGGAGATTAAATAGAGAGGGGGACACAAAACCAGACCAAATTTGTTCATCCCTTCACAATTAGGCCAAAATTAAAATCCTCCTTCACCTGCACACAAAACGAGAATTGAACAAAAAGGCCATTGATTGGCTTAAGATTATATTTTGTCAGGGTTCTTAGGTTTGGGTTTTTTATTTGAATTCAGCTCTAAGCAGCTTTCAGCTTTCATTTCCCATCTAACTCAACAATTAATCACCCACCTATACCTGCACTGCTTGTCCCAGCTCCAAAAATCCCGCAACTTTGGGGCAAATTGAGCCTAAAAACAGCAAATGGGGAAAAAATATCACTGAGGAATTGAAGCTCTGTGTAGGTTTGGGGACTGCTCACTCCAGGGTTTGTGTTTGCACAGAATAACATCCAAAATGTGGACAAGGGGAAATTCCCAGGCTGCCTCTGTAATCACAGGATGGAGCTGCTCCTGATTTTGGAGGGGAAGAGCAGCATAAAGAATGAATCTGAACTAAATCAGCAATGAGTGAACCACAAAATAGAATTTCAAAGGGACAAAGAGTCCCCATTTTGCAGGGTGTACTCCTGAGCTGGTGATGGAAGCCTGATGGAATGGCTGCTCAGGAAAATCCACCCTTCAAAAACAGGAATAGTGGTGCTGCTTGGAGAAAAACAACCTCAACAGAGCCTTTAGAAGCCTCTTTGGAAGGGAACATGTGGAAGGAACATGCTCAGAGAGCACCTGGATACAGCACTGTTCTCCAAGCTTAAAAGGCAAAAATCCAGACCCTTTCCTAGATATTAGTATTAGTATTACTATTAGTATTACTATTACTGTTAGTATTCCTGTGAAAAGAATAAATCCCAATGTCTCCTGCTCACATGTTTGTGCCAGCTCAGTCCTCGCACCTCTGGGGAGCATTTCAGGGAGATTTAAAGCCACCCTAAAAATGGCATCCAGGCATTTCAGTGGTCAGGATAATAAATTTTCCTCACATTTCCTGGACAAGAAGGTTAAAATATCTGTCCCAGGTACCTTCCAGTGGCTGGCTGGGGGAGGGAATCCATCAATTCTTCCATCTGTCCATGGCCTCGGTGCAGTTTGTTCCTGGAAACAGGAACCCTTCCGTGAGGATTTGGACTTTACACAGACCAAAGCTCAGATTTGCCAAACCAGGCAGTGACAGGGAGGCTGTGAGCACACCCTGAAAGCTGCTGGTGTTTATCAAATCACACTTAGGCTAAATTAACACATTAAACTGTCAGAGGTCACCAATAAAATCAGTAGGGTGGAAATCAGCTTCAGAGAGAGCCTAAAGCCAAACACACCATTGGCTTTACTCAATCTACACCTCAGGGATTACTCCATTAAAACCAAAAAACTCCATTAAAAATTGTCAAACAAATGCCCAGGAAAGCAGCACCTGAGCTGAGCACAGCCCCTGCCCACAGCAGCTCCTCTGGACCCCCAAAATGTCCTGAGCAGGGGCCCAGGATGGTTTTGCTCAGGATCTCTCAAGGCAGAGTGCAAGTGGGATCAGGTTCTGCTCTAGAATGACCTGGTTTTGTTGTACACAAAGTTATCCAAGGCCAGGGCAGCTCCCAGGAGAATCAGGATCCCATCAGATCATGATCCTTCCATAGCAACACAACTTTCCTCTGGCTCCTGGGTCTGGCCAGGGCTGGAATGAGCAATCCCCAAACTCCCAGCCTCTTTCTCTTCTTCAGGAATACAAACAGAACACGCTGAACAGCAATGAAGAGCAGAGATTTCTTGTTCACAGGGATAAAAGCAGGGCTAGAGTTTTGTACACTTAATTAAAAGATTAATTGGCTTGCTCCAACCTTTCTCTAAGGTGCCAGCTCTGGCATTGGGTGTAAGCACAAGGGGTTGATGCAAATGACCTTTCTAGGGGTGACCACGTGGAAAAATCAGATACAGCTCATGTTTCCTCTTTGGAGATTAACAATAGAGAAGAAAGAGCATAAAGAGGTTTAAGGTGAGGACGTTGCAGGTGAGTCTGTGGTGTTCAACACCCACAAACCTGGTGACACTACAAGTGCAGGGTATGGGAGCAACACAGCCCCAAAGGACACAGAACCTCCCAGGAATTAAACTGAGCAGCACCTGGAGACCTGAAATCCCAAAAGAATTTTCAGCATCCAAAACTAAATACATACATATTTGTGGACCTATTTTAAATACTCTCAAAGCCTGGCCTTTTGTTCCTATGAGTTTATAGAAGATGCAGCAAGACTAACACATCCCTCTGTGTTTTTCCAAGTATTTTCTGCCTTCCCCCATCCCTTCCTCCTCTCCTTTCCTCCTCCTTGTCCCCCTTCCAGTGCTCCCACTCCCACTGTGCCTTTTATCTGAGCACAAGTGCTGGAGTTGATGTCTCGCTCCCCAGCTCTGGGGGAGGAGGAGGAGGAAGAGCCCTTTCCATATCAGGTTTAAGCATGAGGGACACCTTTCATCCCAATGTTTTCACATCAAAAAGATGCAAATGCAGAGAGAGGAGCTGCATTCTTCCCTAATGCAATTAAAATGGAAAAGGTAATTTGAAAGGCAGCGGGGAGATTTACAAGAAAGCTGAAGGCAAAAGGGAAGAAAGCGAGCCTGAAGAAATGATATTAAAAAAATCAATATATATTTAGGGTTACATCAATGCAGGGAGTAATTCAACAGTGGGAAGAGCACGGTGAGGGGGGGACGAGGACAGAGACACCAAGACAGAACCCAAGGTTCCCCTGCTCTCAAAGAGAATTTTCCATCAGCTCCCCAGGAGCTTTGTGGGTTCAGGGCAGTCACCTTCCCTTTGGAAAGCTGGGTTTGTGTTCCTTTAAGAGCAGGGCTGTTCCTTTTCCTCACTGCTGGGTTTGATTTCCTTATCAGCCATTCTCTATCAGCCCCATCAGGAAATGTGAGTTATCCCCAGGGTCAGGGAGGTGGCAGCAGCTTCCCTTTGGAGCAGGGCAGCTGCAGCAGCTCACGTGGGATTCCTGCCCTTCATCCTGCCAATAAACCTGAACATTCCAGACATTCACTGAACTCAGTCACTTTGACTGAAATAAAAACCAGACTTCTAACTATATAAAAGCCCCAAACCATAGCCAGTCTGATCTTCCACACAGTCTTTTGATTTTTTTGATTTATTTATGTTTAGGAATACAATGCAAATCATAATTTCTGTCTTGAATGTAACACTGATAGCATCATTATTACCAAGTCTGGCAAACAGAGGCAAGGTTTGCCCTCATAAAAGGGAGGGCTCTTAGGGAAATCAAAAAGCTCTTGATGAACATTCTTATCTCTTTTCAGTAATTCAGTATTTGACAGATGCCAATAACCTGAATTCATCCTGAGACACTGGGGTTTTTTACTGTCATTTCCTTTGTTCCTCTCATATAAATTGCATCCAACCCTCTCTTACTTTCCACCCTCACAAACCTCTAAAAAACCATCAAAAATCTATTTCTCTCTGAGGTCCTCAAAGGTCAAACTTGGAGAACAAAGGGAAGACAATGCCTGTCCTAAGGATATTACAAATCAAGGAGCAGATTTTGTCCTCCCCATCTTGTACTGAGTTGTACCTTAGTTCATAACTTGCTAAAAAAGACAAGGGGACATGAGTCAGGGTAGGAAAGTCCATCCCAAGGCAAGGATGTGCCACACCAAGAGCCTGAGCTTGCATAAGTACCAGAGTAAAACATTCTTATTTCATTAAAGCTTTAAAAATGAATTCGACTTCCCAATAGTCTAATGTGCTCGCACAAGAAGTTTATTCTAACAAATTTCCAGATTTTAAAAAGTCATGTTATTTTTGTCAATTCTTGACTCTTTGTAACATCCTTTAATGGGGATTCAGTGAGCCCAGCCCTGAGCTCCTGATGGGATCGTTTGCAGTGCTCAGGCCAAAGCCACTGAAGGCTCATGACTCACACAAACCCAACCAAACAACCTCAGCTTTATTTATTCTGTGCTGTTGGAACTGAGTTAAAGCCTGGAGAAGGAAGAGGTGTGGAGGATTTTAATGGGAATTGTCCTCCTGAGGATGTGCTGCCAGTGAGATTCCAGCGGCTGGGATGGGAGCTGATCACTCCAAGGCCTGAATCTCAGCGGGTTCCTCTCTGTTCTCCAGCCAGGAGAGGCCCTCTGGAGCCCTGCCTGCTTCCCTCCCAGGCTGGAATCGAGTCAGGAGCAGCTCCCTCACCCCAGCAGCCCTCGTGTCCCATCCTCACATCCACACCCACCCACAGGCTCCCGGGAAAGAGCTTCTCCCTGGCAGCGTCCCTGGCACTGCTCCTGCCTGGGCACGCACCAGGAGAGGCCTCCAGCCATGGCTGGCAGTTCTGGGGTGTCTGTCACCCTTTGCTCTCCAGCCTGCTCCCCCACTCCATCCCTGAGCAGCAGCAAGGGGCAGTCCTGGCCCTCAGGCAGCAGTCACCCATGGGAGCAGTGGTGGCACTGCTGTGTCACCCACGGGAGCAGTGGTGGTACTGCTGTGTCACCCATGGGGGCAGTGGTGACACTGCTGTGTCACCCATGGGGGCAGTGGTGACACTGCTGTGTCACCCATGGGGGCAATGGTGACACTGCTGTGTCACCCATGGGGGCAGTGGTGGCACTGCTGTGTCACCCATGGGGGCAGTGGTGACACTGCTGTCACCCACGGGTTTGGTCACAGTCACTCCAGAGTCCCCAGCACAGCCACCCGCAGAGCCCTGAGGCTGTTGGGAAGGGATTTGCCCAGAAATGCAGGTTTTTCCCCAAAATGCAGCTGAGGCACCAGGAGGGCTTTGCAGATCTGAGATTTCAACGCGTTCCTGGTTTGGTTTTGAAGCCTCAGCTCCCTGCGCCGATGGGGCAGATACAAACTGCACCTTCCTGAGCAGCACAGAACCAGCTGCATTCTCACTCTGTGCTTTTGTCCTCTCCTCCCACAGGAGTCCCACAGCTGTGGACACAGATGAGATGAGATGAGATCCAGGTTCAGGCAAGTATGACAGGATCAGATTTCCCTCGGGCCTGAGCCATTCCCCCCTCCCGGAGTGCCACAGGAGTTGGACCCTTGGCTGCTCCATCCATCAGAGGGGCATTTCTCATCCTCTCAAGTGCTGTTATTGCAGTTTCTTTCTCCAGGCTATTTGAGAGAGATGTTGAATCCACGGCCAAGGAGCACTAAAACATTCTGTTGTCACCTCCTCCTGACGCATGCCTTGCCAGCAGTGCCACTTGTAGACATTCATCCAAGATGGGCCACGTTGCACTCGGTCCCTTGTGTGAAATGAGCTTTCCATCAGCTCTCCCTCAACCACAGCAAAATCTGAGTTCCAAACTTCCCTCAAAATCTCCATTTCTCTCTGACTCTGTCAACATATTGTTCCAAACTGGCAGGAACTGTTATTTACATCTTTTAGCACCAACAGAATGCTGAGCTATATAAACAGTGGTTATTACTAATCAGAATGTGCTGTTAATTAGGAGGAGAGACCCTCAGTTCTCTGTGAGCCTGAGTGGGATGAACTTTGTTTCTATAAAGAGGATGAACTGCATCCTCTCAAACACAGCATCTCCAAACAATGATGCTCCAAGATCTCTGAAACCTAATTTTGGCCTCCAAGCATTTGGGAGGAGGGTGGAGGGGGTTTGGAGCAAGCTGTTATTTGAAATAAATAGCCCTGAACATATTTACAGCTCCTCAAAGGAAAATACCCCGGGGCAAATCCTCCTGTCCCGATTAGAAGCAGGAATCCAGAGCAGAGCAGCCTTGTTCCTCAGGTTTAACTCCAAAATGGGATTTGGATCAGGGAGGGAATGGGGAGGGCAGAGCAGCTTTGGACTTCAGAACTGCTCAGATAAATGAATTTTTTAGCATTTGTCACACACAGCACATATCAAAGGCAAATGACTTAAAAGTCTTTGAAATTCCGTCAGAATTGTGGAAGGGTGGGGAGGTTAAATTCTAGTTTACAGCTCAGTGCCTGCAAGGGAGCTCACCTCTCCAACAATCCGTTTTTTTTTTTTTATCCAGGACTTTTCTCCAGATCCCAGATTTGCAATCAGTGAGGAAACCCCCTCAGTTCCACTATAACTAAAACTCCAGAGGATTAAAACCCAAACTCAAGCCCAATCCAAGAGCAGATAGATAGAAGTGGGGAAGTTAAACCCCTTCATTAATGTGAGAACTCCCTTTCGCAGCTGATTTTCTTAATGTGGGTAATGTACAAAACAAGGCTTTGATTTCCCTCTCTTCTGGAAATATTTTGGGAAAGAAAAAAATCTTTGTGTCACTGAAAACAATTCCTCAGACAGAAAGTTACACTTGCTGCAGCACTTGTTTTGCTTTCAGCCCCAGGATGAGCTCTGCCCCCACTGGAAAACTGACAGGATTTTCTCCAATTATGTCTTGCAGAAAACAAGGAATCCCCAAGTGGCAGCTGGCTGAGCCTTCCCTGCCCCTTGATGAAGAAGGCAGCACATTCCTGACCTCAGCAGCTGGGACAGAGCTGGCCTGTGCTGGAGACGTGGTGCCACAGGGGGCTGTTCCTGCAGTGCCCGGGCAGCCCCGGTGCTGAGCTCCCCGTGCCCGCAGAGCCCGGGCAGGGCCGGCTCCCGCGGGCCCCAGGGCACCCCTGCTTCTGCTTCCCCGGCGATCCTGAGAGCAGCCCCTCAGGCCCAATGAGGCCCAAGTTCAAGGAGGCTCCTGGAGCTGCACTTTTGGCCTCAGCAGATTATGAGAACTTTGCTGAGCTGAACTCCACCAGGGACACGGAGAGCGAGCAGCTGCAGGGGCCCCTCTCGTCCACCATCGCCCTCATCGTCGTGCTGGTCCTCATCTTCTCCCTGGTCATGACATCCCTGATCACCTACTGCTTCCACAAGTGGAAACTCAGAGGGAAAAGACTGCAGAAAGCACAAGAGGAGTATCAGAGAGACCAAGAAAAGAGCATTTGCCAAAGCACACCGGGACTTGTTTCATGAAAAGAAAAAACCAGGATCCACCATGAAGTACTCTTGAAATACCTGAAAATGAAAATCATGACAGAACTGCAAATTTGAAATTTCCAAGCAAATACATCCTCGTTTTATCTCATTTCTAAGACTTGTTAGCAGTTTGGAGATTTCCTACAGCTTTATTATACATATATATATATATATTTATACATTTAGTCTCATTTGTGTAAAGTAAAACCAATGCAATGATGTATTTTTAATCTCCTCTGCCATTTTAATCCTCGCTGGGCAAGTTGTGGCAGTGCCTGTGAGGGTGAGGAGGCTCTGGCACACATTCCCAGGGAAGCTGTGGCTGCCCCTGGATCCTTGGGAGTGTCCAAGGCCAGGCTGGATCACCCTGGGACAGTGGAAGGTGTCCCTGCCATGGCAGGGGTGGAATGGGATGAGTTTTTAGCTCCATTCCAATCCTAACAATTTTCTGTGTATTACTGAACCAGTAAATTTCAATCTGCTGCTTTCCCTCTCTCGAAAACCCGCTGGAAGGTGAAGAGGCAGGTTTGGGGTGTCCCAGCCAGGGGAGCTGTGCTGCCCTGAGCCCAGCAGGGGCTGAAGGTGTTGGGAGGCGCTGGGAGCCGGGAGCTCCCGGCTGCTGCTCCCAGAGCGCTGCTCGTGTCTCCAGCAGCTCCTCGTGGGCCCAGGCTGGCATTTCAATGTTCCCTTCACACCAGGCTGTGCTCAGAGGTGCTCGTGGCATTCCCACAAGTGGATTAAGAACATCCAGTGTCAATGGAACTCAAATTTCCAAGGGAGGAGGCAGCCTAAACTCCTTTTTTTTTTAATTAGGCATCTAATCCTTTTTAAACCACCCATATCACGGAGTGTTTCTATTTTCATAGCCTGTCCTGTGATGTCACAGAGAAATGACAGATTTATTGTGAGTAGCACATCTAAGTAATCTTTTCTAACCGAGTGATGGATGTAATATTAATAAATGTCATTGTTTTATAAAGTAGAAACCATGTGAAGTTGCCACCAGCCCCCTGCTCAAGTCTACAGCTTGCTTGCAATTACCAGTACTGCTGTATGTATTTTTAAACAAGCTATAATACTGTGATGATGCTGTAAACTTACCTCTGTAGGCAAAAAATGTTCTATTTCAAAATGTCAGGATGAAGGATGTAAATGTTCTGAAAGTGCTATCAACAACAACAAAAAAAGAATTTTCACAGAATATTCTAAAGGATTCTGTTACATGCTACAAATCTATTTTACAAGGGTATTTATGGATCATACAGCCTAGTCTGTGAGAACAGTACTATTTTATTACAGAATAAATAAATGAATAAATAAGCGGTGAATATCCATGCCCAGAGGCTGGAAAATGTTTGGGGTTTGGTTGTTGTTTTTTTTTAAGTACCCTGATCAATTCTTTGGGTAATCTGGAAGATGGAGGACCCTGACAGAAGGAATCCACTCCCCCTCCTCTCCCATCCACATCCTGCTGTTGTCAGTGCTGCCAAAGATCTTCAAAATCACTTGTGGAGAAAGAAAAAAAAAAGAAAGGACAATTAGTTGCATGAAAGCAACTAATGTGGTGTTTTTAGGACTGATATCTGTTTTGCCATCATTTAAACCCGGAGCAGTCAGGCAAGCAGCCCTGGGGCAGGCAGTGCTGGCTGCACACACCCAGTGCCTTCCTCAGGGGCACAATCAAAAGTCACTCTCTGGAAATACATCCAGTGGTAATAAAATTACAGCCTGAAGAATACAGGGAGATTGGAAAATGCTTGAAGACTGCAGAGCTGGGAGCACTGCAGCTCTTGCTGGAGGATTTGTGGATGTTTGAGGGGACTGCACTCAGCTCAGGGTTTCACTGAGAGCTGGGTGCTGGGGCAGCTCCAGTTCCACAGGGGAGCACGAGCCCTTCCATCAGCAGAACCTTGTCCTTGGTGCCACCAGCTGAAAAGTTTTGTCAAGTTCCCAATATGAATAAATGGGTTCAGCTCCTCTTCTTGGAACCTCATCAAATTGGCTGTGGCAAAAAATAAAACTAAAAAATACCTGAGTCCCACCACACACCAACCCCGTGAGGGGAGCTCCTGAGGAGGCACTGAGGGACCCCAGGGGAGCCTGGAGCATTTCAGATTTTCGTGTATGTTCAGAGAAAAGATCCAGGATCAGTGGAAGGAGGCCACAAAGATGCACCAAGGGCTGGAGCCCCTCTCCCATGAGGAAAAACTGAGAGCTGGGAATGTTCAGCTGGAGAAGGGAAGGCTTCAGAGAAACATCCCTGTACCTGAAGGGGGCCTGCAGGAAAGGTGGGCACAGCTCTCAGCAGGCCCCGTGCCCTCAGGACAAGGCAGAAAGGTTTTACCTGCAGGAGGGGTGGTTTACATCAGATACAAGAAGGTTTTTACACTGAGGGTGGAGAGGCTCCAGAATAGAATTCCCAGAGAAGCTGTGGCTGCCCCTGGATCCCTGAGTGTCCGAGGCCAGCCTGGATCACCCTGGGATAGTGGAAGGGTGGGCTAGGTGGCCTTTGGAAGGGCTCCTCTAACTCCAACTCTTCTGTGACCCTACACTGGACCAGTGGGAGCACAACATTTCCTCAGTAGCTGAAATCCAACTTCAAACATCCAAAACCATGGAATGGTGTGGCTGGGAAGGGACCTTAAGGCTCATCCAGTGCTGCCCCCTTGGCACGGGCAGGGCCACTTTGCACCAGAACAGGGCATCTGTGAATGTTGAGCTTCACATCCAGGGAAGTTAATGACACTAAAACTTCATTCCCTCTCAGAGCTGGGCTAGCAGCCTGCTGGGATTGAGATGGAAGCTTTTCCTAGAGATACAAATTCCCAGAGCCTAAGAGATGGATGGGAAGGAGACTAAGGAATAAGGGAGCCTGGAATGCAGGGTGGTTTTTTATACAGCTAGAGCAAATGAGAGGGAAACTTACAGTGCTGCAGTCCATGGGAAACTGATTTTAATGATAATTTGAGGAATGTAAGCTTCTCCAAAGGGTCACTTGTAAAATCCAACATCCCAAAAGTGGGTATCAGCACAGAGCATGAAACAACTGAGATGGGAGAAACCCTCTCTGTTAGCACAGAGTTCAGAGCAATGAACCCCACCACATCAGCAGCCATCCAGAAGATTAAATCATGCAACTCTGGGTGCCATGAAAGCCACAAAGGCGACGCCACAGAGCTCTTTGAAGAGGCAGATTGATTTGTTTCACAGCTGCTTTTCCCCAGGAATCCCTCTAGAGCCACTGCTCCTTTTATGCCCCAGCAAGCACAAACCAGGCTGCAGATGAGTCAATATTCCTTGACCAGAGTTTTGAGGTTTCTCTGGAACAAAAGAAAAATCTGCTGTTGTAGGGAGAAACTCCTGGAAGAGGAAAAAGGATCCTACATCATCCACCCTCTTTCCCACATCCTCCCTGGCAGTGTTTTGGATCTCCAGCCTCAAAAACTGAAGGATTAGGAAATAAATTATTTAAGGACTCGGATCATTCATTTCATTGCATATCTCTAAGAGCTGCTAAAGAAAAACACTCAGATCTGAGAGTCATTGCTGATAAAAGAATGAAACAACTGTAGTGAGCAGGAGAAAATGCATTCAACAGCCATCAGCAAAATCTGCTTTGATTTTCCTGAGGAGTTACCTGAGCTCTGTTTGTAACATTTATGCAAACAAATGAGCTGTGCAGGCACTGTGTGTGAGGAGGATGCTGTTCCACAGACAAATACTGTCAGACACATAACCCAAATAACTCACAGCCCAGGATTTACAGAAAGGCTTGACAGCAGCTGCAGAGAAATTTCAGTAGCTCTAGAAAGCTTCTATGTTCTGAAAACAAAAATATCAACATGTGCATGGGAGTCACTTTTTGTGGGTCTGCAAGGGCTGAAATCTGTGCTACAAAAAGACATTTCCAAAGGATTCAGTTCCTGATCACCTCCTGTACACCTGAAAGCCCTTCCAAGGCTCCACCTGAAATTCTGGGTGCCTTTCCCAGTGTTTGCAGAGACTTCGAAAGGCTCAGAGAACCAGGGAGTGCAGACCAAAACAAGTAAGGAGCAGAGGTGGGGTATCTATCAAAAGGCTGGAATGCAGGAGATTTAAGGCATTTAAAAATTTCTAAGGATTCCAGAGCAACAGGAAGGAACAAACAGAGTTTATTCATAATCCAGGTGCTCTGCAGGGACAAAAAGGAATGTTTTTAGGGGAATATTTTTGATGGACTATTAAAGTTGTTCTCAAGGACAACCACACTGAGTAAGTCAGGGCTGGGCTGGGTTCCCACCTGGGGCTTGACCCACTCAGGATCCCCTCCCAGAGAAATCACTCAGAGCAGATTTTTAAGCAGCAAAAGGCAGAACTTTGCTAACCCTTCTGTTTATATCCCAGCATTTCCCTCCAGGTTTTCCACTGGGTTTTGGGAAATGAGAACAGGAGGCTAAACAGCCCTCAAGGACTCTGATAAACAATACAGAGCACGAGAAGGAAACAACCACATGAAATACACACTCCACTTCAGCCATTGTCCCAAAATGGGTGAAGAAAATGCAACAGGGGCATTTAATCCTCTCTGCTTTGGCACAAAAGTACAGTGTGGGTTCATGGATAGGGATATTCCTCTAAGATTTCCAGAGATGTGAATGCAGAGAAATCAGGAGATGGGAGGCTGAGGAGAGTCTTTGATCACAGAGGGGCTGCAGAGGTGCCCACAGAGCAGCACCAGGCTTTGGGGGCCACAGTGAGGATGATTTCATTGTCTAACCCAAAGATTCCCAGCACAATTCTGTTTTACTTGGATGTGTACTGAACAGATCCAGTCTTTGAACAACAGTGACTTCATCATCTTGAAAAATTACAACAAATTTCAAAGTATTTTCTTGTAATTCCCATTCTGGTTTTAATCTGTTGGGTTTTTTTCCTCTCTATCCTATATAGATTTCATGATTAATTTATTATCATTTCTCATCCCATTGGCATCCTCAGTCCTGCTGATTAATTTCTGTTACAGCCTCATTATTTCCCTTCTATAAATACTGCATTTCATTTTACTGCTTTCTATAGTTAACTTTGCTTTTTGTCCTCCACCTGGGGCTCTCACTTTCAATTTACCATGAGACAGTGGGCAAAGGCTGAGCTGAAATGCAGTAATTACACCTCCCTGCCCTGGCAAAGGGAATCATTTATTTTCCTTATGGATGAAAGCAGCTGGGAGCTGCTCTGCAATCCCACAGCAATCCCATAAAAAACAATACTTCTGCCTTGCCAGATTAATAATGGGAACTGTTGGCTTCTGAAATTTGAGAAGCCTATGGAGATGGATTACAATATACTGCAACATTTGCATTGAGGAAGGAGAAAGGGTTGACTCACACCCCAGCCAGGCAGATCTGCCTCCACCTGCAGGAATATTAAAGCAGCACCCAATCCATCACTGCCAGAGCAGCTCAGATCCAAATTCATTGGAATTCTGGAGGTGACTGCCCACAGGAGGCTCTCCCAGTCCTTCACCCACTTAATTCAGGCTTTCCATTTCCTTCAGCCTTTGCCACAAATCCCTGGGATCCTCTGAAGGTTTGGGAAAGCTTCTGAGTGCTTCTCCTAGGAGTGTCAGCATGTCCTGAAACAGAAAGGAAACGTGGAATTATTCAGTATTCCCGCCACTTCTCATGGCCTGTATCACACCCCCAGTCCCTCAAACCCAGCCAGGTGGGCAGCACTCATCCACATAATTTGGTGGGTTTGAAAGGATTAAAAACTCTGTTTAAAACAGTTTAAAAACTCTGTCCAACAGCAGGGTTCTTCCCTAAGGAGGGACAGGGAAAAGCAGCTGCCCTTGCAGTGAAGCAGGGGGGAAAAATGAGAAACAGTGAAGCTTCACCCGAGACTGAAGCTCTTAAATCTTAGGTATAGAGTGAGTGTTGGAGTTCATGTTTTTATGGATTTTGCACAGAGAGTGAAAAGTACAGAGATAGAATTAAAACTTTTAGAAAAATTAGAATATATAAAAGCTTTAAATGTATAAAGTAGAAATCTAACTTTTAGCTTTAAGCTTTGTATGCTCTAAGTCTTAGTTTAGTGTAGAAGGACACAGCTTTAGGCTTAGTGATAGAGTAAAAATATAATAAAAATAGGGTAGACTGTTGTTTGTAACTTGTATAAACTTTATGTAGGGAAGACAGAGTTTTTCATATATGATAGGATAGAGGTTTTTTACAATAACAAGATAGAACTTTAGGCTAGCAAGATAGTGTTTTGTGTTAATAGATATGTTATGTGCGTAAGTTTTGATACTGTTTTTTGTAGTTTTACGAACTTTAGAATTGTACTTAGATTGGTTAGTGTGTAGATAAAAAATATGAATATGCATTTTGTAATTGGGGATAAAAAGCTTTAGGGTTGGAGGTGGAGGCATTGATTGATTAATTAATTTGATCTATTGATTTAACTTCTACTTCTTGCAGCTTGAGGAAGGAGCTTTGTTAGGGAGCTGAATGAGATTTTAAAGGTATCATTTAAAGGTAGCTTGGGATTTGGGCCCTGGGGTCCCGTTTCTTCTTTTTGTGAGGGTTTGGGACTCTAGGGATTTTCTTTGGCTTCTGCGATCTCGTTTCTTCTCTTTTTTCTTGTGGCGTTTGCTTCAGGATTTTGTTTGGGGTTGCTGGGGAGTCTGTGAGAGTTTCTGTCTCTGTAACTGGGAATTGCAAGGGTTTGGGACTCTGGGGCTCTACTGTCTTTGTTATCTTACGGATGGGAACTTTGCGCGGCTCAGACTTTTTATTTGCTCTCGCGGTCTCTTGGACGAGAACTTTGTTTGGCTTGGGCTCTCATTGCTTTCGGGAACTTTGTGTGGCTTGGGCTTCTACTGCTCTCGCGATCTTTTGGACGGGAGTTTTGTGTGGTTCGAGATTTCATGTTGTGTTCGCGTCTCTGTGGCTGAGGGCTTTGTGTGGGTTTGGAATTTTGGGGTCTCTTTTGTTACTATGATCTCTGTGACTGAGATGCTTGTCTGAAATTTGTAATTGATTCTTCTCTGTTAATGTGATTTTAGCGATTGAAAATACAGATAGTAATAAGAGGTTGCTTTACTCTGAGGCTGATTTACTTAGAGGTTGTAATGTCAGATATGTGCTTTACTTATAGTTTTACTAGTTTTGCTTGTTAGGAATTCTGTGCTTTGTTCGCTGTTTCATTTGAGTTGTATGTGTTAAGATTTCTATGCTTTAGTTATTGTCTTGTTCAGACTTTCTTTGCCTAGGTTTGTAACTGGTTGTAAAATAAAGCTGCTCTTAGAACTCTCTGCCTTCAGATATGTGCTTTTGTATAAATAAATTACTCTATTTAGAAATCAAGATGTAGTAAGATCTTTAGAGACTTTATACCCGTACCCAGCCTAAGCAAATTGGTGCCCCTCGTTTTAAAAACAGGGTTCTTCCCTAAGGAGGGACAGGGAAAAGCAGCTGCCCTTGCAGTGAAGCAGGGGGGAAAAATGAGAAACAGTGAAGCTTCACCCGAGACTGAAGCTCTTAAATCTTAGGTATAGAGTGAGGAAGAGTCCAAATTCTGGAGACTGGAATTATTAAGGAAGAAAGGAATGTGTGGTACAGCACAAACTCCACCCTGCTCATCAACATGGGAAGAGACCTGGGAGCTGCAGGAAGGCTCCTGCCTTCAGTCTGCCCTCCCAAGGAGGCAGGGAGGAGTCCTTCCTTCAGGAAGATCCTCCTGAAGAACAGGAGACCCAAGGAATTCTGCACATTTCACTGCTCACACAGCTGCTCCAGGGGCACTTCCCACCAACAAAGCTTCAGTCCTTGGGACACTGGCACAGAGACAGGAATTCCAAGAAGAAATCTCAGAGTATCCCCAGGCCTCAGCCTCCCTCACACACTGCAGTGTCCTATTCCAAGATTCCCAAGGCAAAGGATGAGCAAGAAAGCCCAGAGTGGGCAATTAGCTCTATCACATCATTTAATTTGCCATTTCAGCTTGGACAGCCCAGCAGAAAACAAACTGGGGAGACATAACCAAAAGGGACACAAGAGCAATTCCAGGACATCCTGGGAATGAACTTCAGCTTCCACAAATCAGGCAGCTCAAGTGACTTGAGGAGAATGTTGGTCCCAAGCATTTTCCCAGTGATATGGACCCAAATTCTATTTTGGCTTGCACTGATCTCACTGCCAGGTATCAGGGGGAATCTGAATTACAGATTCTTTCATTGCAGCACCTGTAAAATGTAGCAGGAATGTTTTTCAACAATATTTGCTTACTCTGGAGTAGAACTGTTCTTCCAATTTCTCTTGGATTAAAGCACTTTCCAGAAGAGTCTTTTTTTGCCTGAGAAAGGCAACCTTGGCCAGCTCTGCTTTCTTCTGCTGGCAGTCAGGACATGTTGAAGCCTCGTGGATTTCAGCCTCTGTCACCTGGAACAGGAAACTTTGATGTCATGATCAACGTCTGGCCTGGCAACTTTGAGAACAATGAATAAAAACACACAGAGGCACTGTCTAAAGACAAAAATTGGCTTTTTAGGCAGTGGTAAAATAATTCAGAGTCACAATTCTATCATCTTGTAACTGTTCCTATGCTGACTGTGTGCAAGGCCTTGAACACCAACCAGAGGAGTTCTGATTATAAATTATATTTATACATTTTATAAATAAATTAAGAGGCAAATAAACTCTGGAGCAATTAGCTCAAATAGGCAGCTCTGAGCCAGAATCCAGCCCAAACTCTGCAGTTCTGCCTGTAAGATAAGCAGTGCTACTCAGTGATTCCTAAGTTTATCCACCATGAAATCTTAAGCCTATTTAGCAGCATTACACAAATCCCAGGGTTAGTGCTTTTATGAAATATCAATGGTTTTATCTGATTTAATTGACTCAGATTCCATCTGGCTCCACAAACACATTAAATTGCTACAAAAGCAGGGGAATCAACCCCAGAAAGTGCCATCCCAGGCCTCTCTGTCCCCTCTTCCCTGACCTCTCTGGATAAAAATGTTGTGTGGAGCTACAGACAGAACCAAGCAGAAGAGCAGAGGAAGTTACTTTTCTCAGGGAATGTATTCTCACAATGTAAGATAAATAAAGAGGAAATAAAAATTCCACAAAATCTGTGAGGTGGATTAGCATTAATAGAAATCAAAAAAGCAGATGGCTGAAATGTCAAAATCATTTTAAAAGACAGGAAGCCTGAAATAATTATCACACCAGAACTGACTTTAAAGTGTTATTTTTAGGTGCAGGGCTGAGGGGTGGAGCTGGGGCATAAAACCCATCCTGTGGTGGGAAAAAACCACTGGGCTGGAGACAAAAAAAAGAGATTTGAATTGGGTAAAGGTGAGACAGAGGCTTCTTCACCAGGGACTGAAGTGAGCAAGATTTTATTGGAACTGCTTTCTCAATATTACCTAATGCCTAAGAAAGCTGGGAGCACAGGGAGGTTTTGTCTTTGGAATTCTTCTAATCCTGGAGTCACAAAGAATTCACAACAAATAATATGCAGAATAATTTGATAAATAAATGGGGCAAACACAACCAGAAATAAAAGGCTTTTTCCTTCAGCTGATCCAGAGCTTCTTGTAAAATAAATTATGATCCCAGCCTTGGGATCCCACACAAATCAGGATTTTATCACCAGTTCTACAGTGATGTCTGGGAAATGAGAAGGATAAATCTCGGGATATCAACCCAAAACCTCTTCCAGAGGCCCAGGCCTGCCATCAGTAAGGTCTGCCTGACTTATCCCGATATTATCCCGGGCTTTTTTCTCCAGTGGTTCTCCCATAATTTAGGGAGAATCTCCCTTTCCCTCCCTCAGTACCTGTTTCACAGCCTCCCTGGTGTTTTCCAGCAGGATCCTGTTCATCAGCTGGGCAGGAACAGCTCTGGGATCTCCTGTCCCGGTCTGCCTTGCTGGCACTGCCCAGTGCAGCGCCCTGTCCTTCCGTGCGCGCCGCATCCCGCTGATCCTCCTGCTGCAGAACGCGCCCAGAGCGCCCAGCTCCCCTCGGGACCACCCGGGAACTCCTGCCGGCCACAGAGCATCAGGGGCTGCCAGGGAAACAGGAATCGCTGCTCTTTGTCTGTGCGACCTCGTGCTACCCACGGGAAAACAAACCAGGGTCAGCCCTGCCCGCAGCAACAGCAGAGCAGAATTTAAACACAAATGTGGATGGGAGCTGCAGGAACTTGCACCATAAAGGGCTCCAAAATCAGAATTTAAACACAGATGTGCATGGGAGCTGCAGGAACTTGCACCATAAAGGGCTCCAAAATCAGAATTTAAACACAGATGTGAATGGGAGCTGCAGGAACTTGCACCATAAATGGCTCTAAAACAGGCTCCAGAATCAGAATTGAAACACAAATGTGCATGGGAGCTGTAGGAACTTGCACCATAAATGGTTCTAAAACAGGTTCCAAAATCAGAATTTAAACACAAATGTGGATGGGAGCTGCAGGAACTTGCACAATCAATGGCTCCAAAATAAAAATTGAAACACAAATGTGCATGGGAGCTGCAGGAATTTGCACAATCAGTGGCTCCAAAATCAGAATTTAATCACAAACGTGCATGGGAGCCGTAGGAACTTGCACCATAAATGGTTCTAAAACAGACTCCAAAATCAGAATTTAAACACAAATGTGGATGGGAGCTGTAGGAACTTGCACCATAAATGGTTCTAAAACAGACTCCAAAATCAGAATTTAAACACAAATGTGGATGGGAGCTGCAGGAACTTGCACCATAAATGGCTCTAAAACAGGCTCCAAAATCAGAATTTAAACACAAATGTGGATGGGAGTTGTAGGAACTTGCACCATAAATGGCTCTAAAACAGGCTCCAAAGATGGGAGGAAATAAAAGACAAAAGGTTAATGGCACAGGATAAATAGATTAGCAAAGCAAGCAGTCAAACACTATGACATTAAATAAACTGGCTGTCAATAGTACAGATTTAGCATCTCACTACCTGAAACTACAGCTTGCTAAACCCAAATTAATTAATATTTCAAGAGAGCTCTTCATCAGTAACTCTAAGGAGCAATTTGTAAGAAAAATTAGAGGCAGTGTCCACTGAAGTCACTCTGGAATAATAAATTCCACAAACTCCAATAAATTCCACGAAGTACAGAAAGGCAATTTTTTTGGAGGAAATGCAATTAGAAAACACTTTTCCTCTAAAGCTTCAACAATCATTTCCTAAATTCTTTATAAGATCCTATTTTAAAAACATCATTCCCTCTTTCATCTTTTCTTATCCTTCCCCGTGGCATGTAAAAATAAATGAAATAGATATTAGACTTCAGCTGGGCGGGTTAGGATGGATTTATAACTTCACTCAGGGCTTTTGGGGAGATTTTCCAGAGGTCTGGAGCACAATCAGGGCAGTATTTCATGGACAGCAGCAGGGGACAGGCCTGGGTGAGGTGGAGACACCACAGCTCTTGAGGTTTCCATGCCCAGATTTCCCCCAAAGTCAGGCAGATGGTGACTCCAAGGTTTAACTCCAAGGATTCACACCCAAATTCCTGCAGGGAGGTTGGATTATACCATTTAAACAACCCCTCCACATTCTGTTTTTTCAGGATTAAATTCAATTTCCAGATGGGCACTTGGTGTTCCAGTCCCACAACACAAATCCTCAAAATACTGAACAGGAATATAAAACTTCCCCTAAATTCCCTGGGATTTATTTAGTCCTGCATGCACAAGACACAGTTGTGGAATTCTGCAAAGAAAATGAGCATCTCCTCAGAAATCCAATGGATAAGGGAATCCATAATTAAAACTAAGGAAAGCAGGAGGTTTGTGGCTTCATGGACGACATGAAAAATATGTTTAAGCACAATTACCACAGTTCAGTGCAATTTACTCCTCCTAAGAACACAATGTATCAAAATTATGAAAAGCAAAGACATGGTGACAATTTATAGACAGATAAATAAGAATTAGCAATACCTTAAAATGAAATTTAATTTAAAAAAGTTCTGAGGGAGCATCATAAATATCTGAGTGGAAACCACCATTTCAGTCATCAGGTGATTTTCCTTGCAAGAATCGTGTAAAAAAGTGGAAATCATGCCACTACTGGGTTTAATCATACTAATAAAATATTCCTGGCAGGTTCATTTATGCTGAACACAGAATGGATAAAAAGATTGAAGCTACCATTGTGAGAGAGGAAAAAAATCCAGAACAAAAGCATTTGAGTACTCCGAGGGAGAAGTAAAACACATCAGGTGCACTGAGCATTTAGTGACAGTCTAATACCAGCCTGAATAACTCACTTAAGGTTCTTCTGACATCCACAAGTGCAATTTTATTAAGAACTGGTTTCTAATAATGCATAAATCCTGTGGAATAATAAATTCCACATGCACCCACCCATCTGCTCATCTGCAAGAATTCATAAGAAACACTGGCAAAGGGAACAGCAATTTTTAAACCTCACTGCACGACTCAGTGCTGGAGTTACTTCTTCATATTAACTCATGTTTAACAGGAATTTCGGAAAGAATATAAATTAGGGATCAGGACTAGAATTTTACTGAGACAACCCCAAAAACAATGAGGAAAGTGTGTCCTAACTGAAGTATTCACACATTCAGATTTCCCCCAGGGGTGGGAGGTTCACCTGCCCAGGGGATCTCAGCTCTGGGGGCTGGGTTTATTCCATGTCTCTCACAGATTCCCTCTTTTCCACGTGGGATCCAGACCTGTGGTGGCACATCTAAGGTCAGAGCAGGGAATCCCTGCCAGTGGCAGTGCCTGCTCCACAAGGACATTTCCCTGATGTTTCTGTGCCCCAAATCCAGTGTTCCCTCTCTTCACTGGAGAGGAGAAAGGCAGAGCAGTGCCAAGAGCAGCCCAAGTGACACCAGCACAGCACCAGTCCGGGCCACGGCTCACCCAGCAGGAAGGTCACAAAACGTGGAATATTTAGGAAGTAAAGCTCCACAGAGTGCACCAGGAAGCTGCTGTGGTTCCAGCAGCCCAGGACAGAGAAGCTAATCCCAAACCCTGCTGAGGGGGTTGGAACTCAGGGACCTGTGTAGGTGTTGCTGTCTGTGTACAACTCCAGCCTTAAGTGTGACACTTGAAATCCACGAGGAGGGAGTAAAAGATGAAAATCTTTATGAGTTTCCCATTCCTCTGATGTCTAACTTTGATTTAATAGGAAATTTGGCAGGCATTTTGTTGTTATTATTCCCTACTAATACTCTATTTTAAAGAAGATTAAAAGTAAAAAGAGCTAACTGTGAAAGGCAATAATCAATAACAGCTCTTCAGCAAGGTTTTACCTCTGCAGCTCCAGATAACATCTTCATAATGACCTCAATTGATTTTACAGTTCAGATGAACATGCTGACAGCCTGACCAGTACAGAGCATAAGAAAGACCCCTGCAGGTAACACAGAACTGGGAGAAATAGGCTGAAATGTCAGGCTGTTCATCACAAATAAGAATTTAAAATGAGTAAAACTCCTCCAGCACAGTGAATCATCCCAGAGTCACAAAACCAACCTGGGCTGAAGGACCTTAAAGCCACCCTGGGACACCTCCCACCATCCCAGGCTGCTCCAAGCCCCATCCAGCCTGGCCTTGGACACTCCCAGGGATCCAGGGGCAGCCACAGCTGCTCTGGGCAACCTCTGCCAGGGCATCCCCACCCTCCCAGGGAACAATTAGAGGAATAGTGCAGAAAAATAAACAAAAGCAAAGCATTTAATGGAGACATATTATAGAAGTGAGAGGCAACTTGTGAGCACAGCACCAGCCAGGGGGTTAAAGAGCCCCACCTGAATTTTCAGATACATCCAGGCTGAAGAACTGCAGTTTTCTGAGCACATTTTAAAGATGACTAACATGGAGCAATCTCTGTGGAACTGAGAATTTACAGTCGTGTTGTGATGCATTTGCCTAATAACAGCTCGTGCTACCACACTGGGGTGGAGGGACAAAGACAACTCTGATGAAAATTTCTCACTTCTCCTGAGGCCAGTGTGTTTTTCTCCTTTCAGCCCACAAAGAAAACCATGAAAAATAAAAACGGCATTGTAAGATGAGAAGGCAAGTCTGGAGGCAATAAAGCAAAGGCTAATTCAGAGTACCTGTGTGCTCAGTGCACACGATTCACTGAGCTGAGTGTTCTGAGGGGACTCACTGTGCTGCAATCCAGTTCTAGGGGAGCTCATCTACTGCATTAAAAAACATCTCCAAGCTGCTAAAACAATACAAGATTTGGGGGCTACCAAGTGCTAAGGATTAAGTCCAAGAAAAGCATTTATAGATATCAGAATACAAAAGTTGCTGTGGTTATTTTATGGCAATATTCTGCAATAAAAAATGCAGTGCATGGCTAATTGTGACTGATTTGGGGATTTCATGGCTGGGTACTGTGTTTGCATCAAAGAAAAGCATGAACCATATTTTGTGCTTCTCATATGGATCACTGGAAGCACTGATGCACCTGAGGCTGCCACAGGGAAAAGTGACAGGACAAGCAAAGACAAACCAGCTCTGCATCCATCAGCTCAAATCATGGAACAGAACTTGCTGCTCCAGCCTCAGTGGCCACTCTGACTCTCCCTGCCATCCACATCCATCAGCCAAAGGCAGAGCATTCCCTGGTGCAGAAGCACAAGGATCTGCAAGTGATTCTATGAATAAAATCCTCTGAGTGCAACTTTCAAGGGAAAACCCTGTGGAGATGGAAAAGCTCAGCCTTGAGCTGTGGCTCATCTTTCATTCAGTGCCTCTGAACTCATCAGGTCCCTTTCACTGCCTCCAGGAATCAGTCACAGGACTCTGAAGTATTTTAGGAGGCTCTCCTGGAGGAGCAGGCCAGGAGAAGCCTCCTGCAGCAGATGAGCTGCTCCACACAAGCTGCCTTCCCTCGACCACAGGAACAGAAACACAGGAGATGAGTCAGGAACCCCAACATTGACTCACTGCTGTGGGGAAGGAGCTCTGCAACTCAGAACAGCCTAGAAGTGACCTGAGGTGCTGCTTTTTTAGGACAGGTGGGTGCTTTGAGGATGCTGGCACACAAATCCCATGCCATGAAGCACCCAGGCAGGGGGAACTCCTGGTTAACCAGTCTTACAGTGACCCACAAAACTCCAGGTTTGCTCACTTCCCATCAATGTGCAGATTGAGGAAGATTCCCCGTCTGCTCCCATTATTTTTTGCTCAATTACAGCTTTCTTGCTCTTTTTTCTTAATTAAAAATAGCACCTCTGACCCACTTTTTGACAGACTTTAGCAGGGCTTGCATCCCACCATCTGCTCTCACAGTTCCTTGCATAACCAGTACATGGAAATGGATCCTTCCTCCTCCTCCTCCCTACTCCATCATTATTTGGGTAAAGCTGCTCCATTGTTCCTGCCAAAATTGGTGCCCTACTGCCTCCCTCAGCTTGGGAAAGGAACTAAAACAGGGCAAACAAATAACTCAGTTATCAACACTGTTGATTAACAAGGGGAAAAAACCTTTTCACACAATAAATTCTGAAGCCGTGTTTATTTTGGAAGGAAAAGTGCCCAAATTTCCTAGTACCTCTACAGCTGGAGAGAAAAAAAACCTCAATGAAATTAAACAATTAATTGTCAAATGTGGGGACATTTTTAATGTACTCTTCCAGGTTGTGTGATAATGCATCACCAGGATAATGTCACTAAGTGGGGGGAGCATCAAAGCCACGGGTGATATGGAGATAAACTGCTGTCCAAGAAAGCATAAAAGAGAAACTTTGTACTTAATTACTTGGCTACTTAAGCCAGCCTAATTAGCTGTCTTAATTTGATAGCCTGTGTATAAAATGTAAGTGAAGTTTCCACGTCCTTCCAAAAGAAACAATTATAACCACTGCTGAGGTTACCAAACTCACCAGCAGGAGTTCTGATGACAGGTTTGTCTGGACTAATCCCAGTGTCTTTATTTTTCAGACCAATCCATTTTCCCATGGCATCAATCCATTTTCCTATGGCAGCTCTTTCCACAGCTGGATCCACTGCTTCAGACTCCTCCTCTGCAAGGAAAAAAGGCAACTTTGAACACACATTGTGATGAAAGCAAAGTGGGAGGCAAATAATCCTCCACTTGAATATGCCAGCTCTCCCTGCTGAGGGAGGAGAAACCCTGAGCCACAGCAATACACAGATGAGGCCACAGATTTCAGCTTCTGCTTTATCCCTCATCTGATGCAGCTTTAAGGTCCTACCCAGCCCTCTCCAGTATTTCAAATCTCTGTACTATCCCATGGAAAAATTGTTTTATGGCCCAGCTACTTTTCATCTTTTCACACATAGTAAAAAGCAGGTTGGAGAATTGTTTTTTAAGGTGCCAACAGAATTCCAGCATCACAAGATTACCAGGGAATGAATTCCATGGCCAAGTCCTTCTCATGGAACTGTCTGAAGCATGGATCTGGTCAGCACTTTGCACAGCAAGGACACTTTATGCAATTTTCACATTTATTTCTGCTGATTCAAGTCCTCACTGCACTTTCTGAAGCTGTGAAACACAGGCCTCAAGCAGGGAGAGCTCAGCATACCTGCAGGACTTTGGCCTGCCAGTGACAATGAGCTTTCCAACGCCTCTGACACAGCTGTCCCCTCCAAATCCTCCGTGGAACACCAGGATCCAGGAGCTTCGCTCTCCTCCTCCTCGCTGAAGGACTCAAAGGTGCCTCCTGAATAGTCCAAAGCAGAGCTGCTGTGACTCTGGCTCCACCCCAGCCCCTTCCCATGGCTCCCGGAGCTCTCTGCTGGGGCAGAGGCCATGGGGCAGCACTGCAAATAAACACAAAAACAAGGTCAGTTCCACAGGAGTACTTACAGCAACATGGGATACACATTGGGCTGTTACAGTCACATCACAGCCCAGGCTGTGATCAAGGCAAAGCACGGATTAGAGCAGCACACATTCAGATCCACAGGGTAAATGTACAGCACCAATTAGCACTGAACATTAGCTGTGAAATCTGAGCAGCATTCCTTTCAAATCTGCAGTGGATTACAGTAATGCTTGGATAAAATCCTTCATTAAAAAAAAATTAAATGTAAATTTTCGCCTTTCTAGTATCGAAAAGGAACTTACAGGAAAGATGAGGTACGGGGGGATGAGTTGAAAAGGAGAGTGTGGTTAGATGAGATAGTGGGAAAAACCTCCCACTGTCCCAGGCTGCTCCCAGCCCTGTCCAGCCTGGCCTTGGGCACTGCCAGGGATCCAGGGGCAGCCACAGCTGCTCTGGGCACCCTGTGCCAGGGCCTGCCCACCCTGCCAGGGAACAATTCCTGCCCAATCTCCCCTCCAGCCCTGCCCTCTGGCAGTGGGAGCCATTCCCTGTGTCCTGTCCCTCCATCCCTCGTTCCAGGTCCCTCTCCAGCTCTCCTGGAGCTGCGTTATGCCCTGGAAGGGGCTCTGAGCTCTCCCTGGAGCAGCTCCGCGGCCTCCCCCGGCCCCGCTCCAGCAGCTCCGTGCCCGGCAGTGCCCGCAGCCAGCGCCGTGCCCGCCGCTCACGGGCTCCGGGAGCTGCTCTGCCCTTCCCTCCCTCCCCTCGGCCCTCAGGGACGGCTCTAAGAGCTGCTCTTTCCTCCCTTTGACCTCTGGAACTCGCCGCTTACCCCTGCCCGCTTTCCCCGCCAGGGAAGGGGCGGCCCCGGGCGCTGAGGGCGGAGCGGGGCGGGGAGCCCGGGCCGGCCGCGGCTGAGGCGGAAAATCCGGCCCCGAAATAGCCCCGGGTATGTGGGATCGGTGTTGTGCCCACATCGGGACACAGCCATGGCTCACATCGGGACACAGCCACGGGCCACATCGGGACACGGCCATAGCCCCCATCGGGACACAGCCATGGCCCACATCGGGACACGGCCATGGGCCACATCGGGACACGGCCATGGCCCATATCGGGACACGGCCGTGGGCCACATCGGGACACGGCCATGACACACATCGGGACACGGCCATGGGCCACATCGGGACACGGCCATGGCCCACATCGGGACACGGCCATGGGCCACATCGGGACACGGCCATGGCCCATATCGGGACACGGCCGTGGGCCACATCGGGACACGGCCATGGCCCATATCGGGACACGGCCATGGGCCACATCGGGACACGGCCATGACACACATCGGGACACGGCCATGACACACATCGGGACACAGCCGTGGGCCACATCGGGACACGGCCATGACACACATCGGGACACGGCCATAGCCCCCATCGGGACACAGCCATGGCCCACATCGAGTTGCTGGTGTGGGCCCCTCCCTGAAGGAGGGCACTGAGGAGCTGCAGCTGGGCTGGAAAGGACGTGTGAGAACGGCTGAGGGGCTGCGGTTGTTTAATCCCGACGAGGATCAGGGCGGTACATTGCAAAAGCACTGCAAAAACACTGCAAAAACACTGCAAAAACACTGCAAAAACACTGCAAAAACACTGCTAAGGGGCTGGCGGAGGTGTGACACCAGCTTCTGTCAAAAACATCTCATGCTGCAGGTCAGCTACGGCCCTGCTCTGCCATAACGACAGAAAAGCCAAGAGAAACACCAGGGAATTTTTAAATGACTTTTTTTACCTTTATGACAGTGTGTTACATCCAAGAAGATGAACGCAGATGGCCTTGGATGTGACACTTCATGGAAATAAGATGCAAAAAGTATTCCATGACATGAAATCTTCCCATATTTTCAGGTACAATTTCGATAGGTTACATCATGATAAAAGCAACTCTTCTGTATCCTGGGATCTTGCTTTAAAATTGCTATTTCAGGTTAGCTAATACCACTTTTATTTTTTTGTTTCAGTGAAACCCTTTTTGGCAAGAACAGCTGATTCTTCAGTCCTGGGATGCAGAGTGTGTTGTCTGATTTTATCCTGACGCTGAGTTTGGACTGCCTGGCCAAAGGATGGAGATTTTGTCTTTTCTCACATTTGATGAAATGCAGCAAAAGTGATCTTGTGTCTCTTGGAACAGAGAACTCTGTGCTGATTGCTACATTTAATATAAAGAAGGATTGGCCAGCATGAGATGGATGCAGGAGAGTAATAAATGCATTGATGCAGTGGAGTGTAAAGCAGAGAGGAATAAACAGCTCTGCCTACACATTGTTCAAGTTTTAAGATTCAGTTGTTTGCTGAGTGGGCTGCTCGGGGCTGGCCCTTTTCTTGTAGTTTGCTGCAAGAAATTAAAATAATTGCTGTGGGATAAACATCTCTTTTACCTTTTCTGCCCATACAAATGAGAGCGGTGATCAGAGGGGTGTGTGAGTGGAAGGGCAATTATCGCAGTGCAGGAGGTGGAGTCAGCTCAGTGCCGGGAGCTCATGGGGCAGGAATCTGGAATTATGGATTTAAGGGATTCTGTGCAGTTTAGATCAGCCCAGCCTGCCTTGTGTCCTAAACCTCTCCAGCCTAGAGGTTTACCTTGCACTGGCTGCATTTTCCTTCTCAAGAAGATAACGTGGCAGCCAGGCGGAGGGAGATCAGGTCTGGAAGGATCTAGAAAATAAAGTGAGAGATTTCATGCTCTGGGTTATAAACCATGGGGAAACAGGGCTGGGAGAAACATTACCTTTTCTTTAAAATTCTAATCAACATGCACAGAGAATAACAGAATAACTGAGAATAACCCAGATCCCCACAGCTCCCACTAAATGCTTTGATTATTTATCATTGCCCATTTTTTATGGAAACAGTTGACATTAGATTATTAGTGACCTGGGTGGTATTTGATTTTTTTTTCCTCTGGAGGTTAAAGACTTTGTAGTTTCCTGTTCTAGGTCCTTTTTAAAATTCATTTTAGAGCATGAAAAATATATTGTTCCATCAAGTTTATTTCTCTGACATTTATTCAGTGCAGAGTGTGATCCTAATATTAAAGGTTTTTGATTTGAAGCCCAGGATACAGACAAGGTTTTTCAGTGGTCTTCCCTAAAACAGGACATTTCACCACTGCCTGGGAAGTTAATATGTTGGAACAGCATAATTATTTGAAGGAGTATTTGTTTTTCAAGAATTTGTGGGTGATATTAGATGGTTCAGCCCAGTTGTGTCAGAAGGTATTAAGGTTTCTGCCTGCTAAAGTCATGGAGCTGGGCCTGTATAGAGCCATAAATAATATTGTGTGAGAGCCAGTGACAGACTCTGACTGCAGCTCAACTCTTTATCACATGTTATATTAAATTTAAACACAATTGTTGAATTCTTTGCTGTGGGCAAACGCTTTTTGATGTCTCCCTCTATTAAAGTTGTAATATCCCTTTTAGCCTGTGAAACTCACTCTTGCGAGGTGTGTTTCTCAAATAATCAGCCTCTCATTAATGATGCCAGCACAATTAATTTGGTTTCCACCACAAGGTTGGGTATCCAGTAGGGAATTACGGGATGAGGGCAGTGGAATTAAGCACATTTTGATTGTGGGGAAAGTTCATGGGGCTCAATACTGAGATGCTCGTGGGCATTGTTCTGTAGGAAAGGGCAGCTTCAGGCTGGAACATTTTTTAACTCTGGAAATATGAAGGACAAATGCAAGAACTCTTAGGAAATTTGGAAACATTTGTTGACAATTTAAGATACAGTGAAGGTTTTCCTCTTTATCAGCACAGAAAGTACTGCCAAGGAGCCCCCAGACACCATAAATCATCCAGGAGAGCGGAGAAGCTGAGAAGATTACAAAGGAAATGCTCTGGGGCAGGCAGCACCCTGAGAAGTCATTGTTTAGGGCCTGCTGTATTTAAAATGGTCATTTCAGCTGCCATTAACTCCCATGCCTAATTAGAAAATGGTTTGATCTTTGCTTAAAGTTGCTGGAGACTGGCAAGTGTCCCTGGCAGGTCAGAGCTCTGCATACAAATGAGTGCTGAACCTGTCCGCTGAGTTTCAGACAGGGAAAAAAATCCATATTTGTAGGCAGCTGTTGTTAATTATGCTTTGGGATTGGTGTAGGAAACATTCCAGTCAGCAAGGCCATGCTGTGCCTTCCTGATCTGCCTTGTGCTTTCAGCTGGATAAATGTCCTTCCTCACCCTCTCCTAAGGAGGTGGGAAAGAGTAATTTTTGTCTTTCTCTTTGGTGCCTGCAAACTGCAGATTTCCTCGTGAGTTCTCTCTTCTTACAGGAGCAAAAATTTAAATAACCCGATGGGAAAACATCTGAAAATGCAATAAAGTTCCATTAGGCAGCATTATCAAATCTCCCTTCACAGGGATAGATATCCATGTGTATGGAAACATTCAGATCCTCACTGGACACTGAATTTGTAAATCACATCTTCCCCAGCAGTCTTAATCATTTGTCTGAATAAATCAGTGCTGCTTTACAACAGCAACCTGGAAAAATCACCAGCCCCTGCTGCTTCCAGGGACACCCAGAGGGGTTGGTTTCTTGCTCAGTTTGGTTACTTGTCCACAGGATTGCATCAGTTCTTTTTACAGAATTATTGTACAGGGTTGTTGTAGGTGCTTTAAATAGCTGGGTATTTGAGAGCAGTGTTTTTTCCTTGTTTTTCCAAGGAATATTGCAGCCTGAACATGACATTAATTCATGGGAAAGAGGAGAACCTGAAACTCATCCAGTGAAGGCTTGAGATTTCCTTCTTCTCTCCATTTATTATTTTTGCTCAATTATTTCCCTGTGGCCCACCCTGCTGAATTCCCAGTGCATTGCTGTGGGAAGAGCTTCCAGAGGGATCAGTAAAGGCATCCCATGCTCCTGGCAGATCAATACTGAACTTATTAATCCATTTGCTGTGGTAATAGGTTGACTCTTCTGGGAATCTTCCAGGATTGGCTTCAAACTGATGAGTTATTTGCCAGTTCAGCAAATGCTTTAATTTGGAAATTGCAGCTTTTCATGCTGACTCTGTGTTTAACCTAAACCCACAGAATTTATTTCTCCCTCAGCCAGTTTGTTGCCATACTGAAGTGCCCTACACATGCTGTGGGTCACATCAGTAAGAGATTTTCTGGTTTTCTTTCCAGTCCTTTACTGGTGGAATATAATTTCTACTGAAGAATGTGGATTTATTTTGTAGTTCAGAGAACTTTTATAATCTCTTCTGAGTTTAAGCTCATTTCAGAGAAATCTCATGGTCCTGGAGGAAAGAACATCAATGTTGCTCTGAGCATTTCCCTCCTGGGAAGGAGATGACTTGTTTTGAGAGATTATATTTTTTGGGAAAGAACATCTCCCTTCCTTTTCTGGGACTGTTTGATAACTCAGAAAATAAACATCAATTTGAAGTTTGGCAACCAGTTTGTGCCACTTTTGTGTGTAGGTATTTGAGGATGTCAGTGTCCTAATCTGAGGCAGATCTCCTCAATAAATGTAGCCCCTGTAATCTTAAATAGTGATTTTATTTGAGGACCAGGCAAATTCCTTGGTGTTTTCTGGAACATTCCTCAGGTCTCTGTGCTGAGTAATGCTGCAGCTACTAAGTAAACTTGTCCTTCCCTCTGGTTATAAACAAAACTGTAAAATTGTTAACTCTCTACTCCCATTAATAGAATGGCCCTCAGGTGTCAATTTTGGTCCCAAATTATTTCAGGCTTTTAAGAGTTCCTATTAGACTTATGAGCATGAAGATGCCTAAAATGGTCTTAAAACCCAATTAAGGATACAAATGGGAACACAATTTTTACTGACTCATATAATTTTGAAGAACATTTAAAACACTGATTACTCTCCAAAGACAGGGAAAATAAGGATGAGTGCTGGGAAATCAAAGGCATAAAGAGTAAATGACTCCTGTGAGGTTGGAGTGACAGCCTGGATTCTCATTGGGGCACTTCTTGCTGTGATAGATGCACCTTGTTATTCATTATTAACCTCTGATAATGTAAAATTGTCTAATTGCTTGTGGCATTATTTGGAGTGAATCACCTTTCCCATCTTCAATATGACAACTTCACAAGCCCTGTGCTTTTGCCCCAAGTTTCCTGAGCTCACTGGTGGATATTAAAGAACTGTGCTCCATCTGAGTGGCTGAACCACCCACTGTGGGAGCAGAGTGCCAGGAGGGAGCTGGCAGTGAGTTTGGCAGGCAGGTGAAGCGCTGCCATGCCCAGGAGATTCCCAGATGTGGGATGAAGGGGATTTCAGAGCCTCACAAACGCTGTCAGACCCAGTCAAGGTCTCCTTGTGGGACCCACAGAGATCTCTGCTCTCTGTTTGAGATGCCTGAGCACAGCCGTGCCCATGATCCTTCCATCTGATATCACATTGATCTCTGCTGGCAGGGCTGGGAGAGGGAGGGCTCAGCAGGAGGGAAAAGGGAGGAAATCCAGCTCAGGATTTTTGTGTTTGAGACATTCATCTGAAGGCTCCTGCTCTGCTCGGGGCTGTGCAGGGAGAGCAGAGGCTGATTCCCTCTGACTCCATCCATAGGCATGAGCTGGATTTCCTGAGCTCTGCATTCCCCCTTCCTCTGTGAGAGCTGCCAGCCCAGATCTTTGTCCACAAGTGCCACTGAACCTTCTGGAGCTGTTTATTGAATTTCAGAGTATCAGAAAAGCACTAAACCGACAGACTCAGCTCAGCCCTGGTGTGTACTCTGGAGTAAATCACTCTGTCCTGTGCCAGGAGACCAAGGCTCCAGCAGAGAAGGAACTTGATGATCTGATTCTAATTAGTTTCTTGATTTAATGGCAGTAATTTTACTTTCACGAGGGTTGCCATTGCCCCAGTTAGCAGGGATAATAGACTTGGTTTCCTCAAAGGCTCATTTCTGATGCAGCCTCTGCTGAAACTTAAGCAATAACAAGCAGAAGCCCATAGTTACTTCAAAATTATGGGATTTCAGTGGTTAAAAATGTCATGTTCTCTCACCTGAGTTGTTGACTGGGAATTGCCAGTGTAAGAAAATGAACAGTTGTAAAATTAAAATATAGCTTGAGTTGACTCCATTTTCTTCTAAGATGATCTTTTTGTTTCCTTGCTGATTTAAACACCTGCAAGTTAACGAGATCATGAAACCAGAAACGGGCAAATAAAATTTTTAAGGAAATTAAGAACCATGGAATGGGATGTGTTTACACCAGTAGCAAACCAGAATGTCTCCACAGAAGATAATTAAAAACAAGGGAAACAAATGGACTACTCTTAATGACCTAATGGGTGAAATGTTATTAAAGTAAAATTCAGTTTTGGTTACCTGAACCAAAAATGCTGTCAAAAATTACACCTGAGCTGCAGAACTATCAAAACTCGTAGCTTTAATTATTTAATTTGCCTTTTTAACTTGTAAAAATTTAACTCTCCACAGCTGGATTAGAATTGGATGAGGGATCTTCACTTTTCCCCCTCTGTGATTTGCACTATCCACGGATGGATTCAGCTGGGGAAAGCCGTCTGAAGGTTTTGCCAGTTTGAGCTCCTTGCTTAATTCCCTTCATTAAGGGTAATTCTACATCCCCCTACCTTTGTCCTGCATTAAATGGAATTTCCCGTTGTTATTTCTTGCACCTATTTACCTTTCTAAGTTCTTCAAACTAAGGAATGCTTACAGCTCTGAGGCCTGGAGCTCTCCAATTCCTCATTCACAGAACACCTACTGGCTCCTGTGATAACTCAAAAGCCTCTGCTGGGTTGTTCCTGAATTTTGAAAAGCAAAATACATTCAAAGTCCTCTCTTAGTGATGAAGAATAATAATCCAGACTCTGATCCACTGCACACTTATTTAGGGATATCCATACGTGTAGTGCCTTGGGAATACTTTATTAAAGAAAAGCCAAATTGCTTTAATGTTGCATTTCCTGTGTTGTTCACTAAATGTTTGAAGTAAAATTCTTGTAAAGAATGCATGAAGATGCATTTTGAATGAAAATATGCAAATGGGGAAAACACACACTGGAATGTGCTGATTGTTTTAATTAAAACATGAAGTGTGAAGATGTATTTCTGTTCTGTCAGGAATTTGTGCTCAAATGTTCTGGAAGGTTCACAGATCCTGAACATGTTGCCGTCATGCACAGCCACAGACAGACAGAATTTGTGAAGAGCTTTTCTGTTTGCAGAGCTCTGTGACCAGCCTGAGTGTCTCCAACAACAGATTACCCTGAAGTACAGATCAGAAACACAACCAAGAACAAATCACAGTCAGAGCAGAGAGCGAGATATTAAAACCATAATTCAGCCCCCAAGCTGACAGAGTAGGATGAGCCAGTGAAGCTGTGGCCCCATTAGCATGGAACAGGAGCGGTTCTGGGTGGATAAATGCGTCCTACCCCAATAAAATTGCTTGTCCTTACAGCAGGGCTTGTCACTGGGAGCTTGGCAGCAGCAGGGAGCATCAAACACCAGCCTGGTGCCTAAAAACTCACAAGTCCAGATAAGGCAACCTTGATCTCGGCTGGGAGAGTCCCAGGAGCTGCAGGAGTTTTATTAAAACTTAAAAGCAACGCTGTTGTTTCAACTTTATTCTCTTCCCTCCCCAAACAAAGGAAGCAGTGACAAAATCTTGTCTGGCTGGGGCAGCTGAGGGCACGTCCATGGAGTGCTGCTTCCTGGCTGTGGGTGTGTCTGAGGTGCCAATCCCATGGAAGCTCTGGATGGATGCTCCTGGATTTCCCCCAGGATTGTCTGTGGGGTCACACTTGTGTCCCAGCCACGGAATCATCCCAGCTGGAAAAGCCCTCCAGGCTCATCTCATCCAGTGGAATTCCAGTCCTGTCCCACTGCTGCTTGCTCCCAAAGCCCTGGGCCAGTGGGGACTGGCACAGCTCTGCCCACCCTGGGCTGCTTTAGAGAAAAAAACAGAATTTCCTGGCTCTCTTCAGTCATACAGTGACTTCCAGCACCAATTCCACCTTCCCTTTTCGGTTCAAACCAGGTATTTTCACCACGTCCCTGTGAACGCTTCCTACTCAGTGTACACATGGAAATAATTCCAGAACTTAGATTCTTCATTTATTTGAGTCCTGGGATCTTCTCCCAAAATGAGCTGGAAGCTTTCTTTTTGTTGCAATTCCAGCTGCCCCTCTGGAGATGATGTCCATGTGAGATTGGCTGTGTTTTCCTGGTTTCCCCGGGGCATTCCCAGATTTGTTGAGTTTTCCACAGGCACAGCTGCTGGTGCTGGCATTTGGAATCTCATCAGACACATCTAAAACACTTTTCCTTTAATTCCTTCCTGGCCTAGGTCACTTTATCAGTCCTGCTATCACACCCAGACCCCTTGTTGCAATCATGTATCCAGTGTTATTAGGATAAAATAACACATTTTAGTAGCTTTTAATTAGAAAGGAAAATAAAATTATAGAGTCATAGCAAGTGTTGCTTGTGGACAGTGCTTCCAATGGCTTCAGGTGCCTCTTCATTATTCATTTTGCATGTTTATTACTGAAGAGAAAGAATTACAGGTGTCTTGAGGCCATCTGTGTTCATCTTCTGGGTAAAAGCTGCTGTCCTAATGGCAGAAAATCATTTAAAAATTGACAAAAATCTTTTTTGTTCTCATGGCAGAGCTGGAGCTGAGCTGGAGCATGTGATGTTTTCAACAGAAATTATTGAAACACTCCCTGGCCAGCCCTTTAACCAAAGTTTTTGCAATGATTTCTAATTTTTAATCTATGTCTTGTGTAACAGGCATGGCCTGGTGTGGGAAATCTTCAGGTGTTCCCATTTAGAATCTGCTTTTCTGTCCCTGACCCCAGCCAAGGACAGAGCTGGTGGCCTGGGCTGGATGTTGGTCACACCCCCTGTGCAATGTCAGTAAAATGTTCATTATTCTGCTTTAATGAGGCTCAGGGGGTGCCTGTGCTAGGGACACCGAGACAGAATTGGTACAGGGACAGAGCTGTTCAGGCTGTTCCTGACTGCCTGGGCCAGTCCGGGGCTAACAAAGGCACCTTTTTAGCAGCATAAGGAGATCAGTGTCCAATGCAAGGTCTGGAACAGCAGCACATCCAGAGTGCCCTGATTTGCAGAGCTATGGATTGGGCTGGGGAGATGAAGGGAATTTGCCCATTTCAAGGAAAGTCAATAACAAAATATTATTTACACTGCTCCTTGTGCTGTCCTCTGCTGACAGGGCAGCTCTCCACCATTTCTCCATGGGTAAAAATTCCATGTTTGAAAGGCAGAATGGGTTCTGATCTGTCTTTTACAGCCTGCTAAAATAAACCCCCAGATCTAAACAACCCCACGTTTTCTCATATTCAATTTTTAATGCTGAGGCTTGAATCCACATTTATTTATTAACTACAACATATTAACAACAGTTTAATTAGAAGCACCCCTTCTAAAGCCAGTGCACTTCTGATGTGAAGGAAATCAAGGATATCAGAGTGTTTCCAAGGCCTTCAGCATCCTGCTTCCCACCAAGAGAGGGAAATTCTGCTACATAAAACCTATTGCTGTGCTTCTTTCTCCCTGAGCTTCATCTCTGCCTGTCTCCAGCTGGATGCTCAGAGGAGTTGCTGGGTAATTTACTTAGTCAAATGCGCATTTAAGGCTTCAATTGCTTCCTTGAGGTAGAACCCCCTCATTCTGGATTTCACAGAAAAACAATAGAGAACTGAGGATGTAAAATTGAGTGCTTAAAAATATGCTTTGCAATCCTGGTTAACTCTGTCCACATCTCTGCAATCTTTCAAATTTACAGAAACATTGTGGAGTTAATGAATGTAATGATATTTTTCGTCATCCTTCCCAAGCAAGTTTGTCTTCCAGGAGAAACTGAAGCACCAGCAGTGCTGCAAGCTGTGTGAAACTGATTTTCTGGATTTTTTTGTGGATGTATCATAATGCAGCCAGGGTTCTGCTCAGCCACCCAAAAATGTTCAGCAAGATCAGCCTCAACATTTGGTTCCTCTCTCTTGATTCATGAAAGGAGGAAACCTCCCCTGGCTGCCTCGGATGGATGAGGGTTGTGCAGGGATGAAATGCTCCAGAGCATTGTTATCACAGTGAAATATTGGGAGTTGTGTTGGTGGTAGGAATTAGCTTTATTTATTTACCAGCACCCCCTCAGAATGTGAGGCTATTTGTTGTATTAGCGGTGCGTGTCACAAAGAAACAATTCTACACTCCCGGTGATAAACCTGAAGCCATTGTTTTAAAAGATGGGCTGGACCTGCATTCCAGAGGGGGAGAATCCACTGGAGAATTTTAATTGCTCAGATGCTGAGAGACAAAAAAGGTTGTGGTTATGTTTCACAGCATATTTTGCTTTCCTTGGTTGAGATTTTTCATCCTGATGAAATAAGCTGCCTTTTTAAGGAAAATTTCTCTTTCCCAACATATCCACTTGGAAAGTCTCAGTCCCTGGGCTGCTTGATAATGAGATTGCAGATGTTTGCTTTTTTAAACAGATTACTGAGGTGGCTGAATGTGATATTGAGATTTAACAGTTGTTATTAGGACTTGTCTTCCTGCAGGTCTGGGATGGGAATTTCAGTTTAATCACTGCAACTCAGAGTTATGAAGTTCAGCTAAGAAAACTATTTGCAATTATGTGGCTGAAGCCACTTGAGAGAGCTAAAAGCCACCTCAGACTGAGATTCAGTAAACAAATTTCCAGCCCTTCCCTTTCCTTCAGAGGACAGAGAGGATCCTTCTCTTCAGTAGCTCAGGTGCTTTAATGCCTCTCTGGCCCGCAAGAGATGTGATGGGGCCAGGCTGGACAGGGCTTACAGCAACCTGGGATAGTGGGAAGTGTCCTTGTTGTGGAAATGCAGAGCATTTCACTCTGGAATGCTTTCAGAAGCCTTTAGCAAGAGATTTAAAATTATTTAACTTTAAAATATGACTTGGTTAAACTTCCTGGGTGGTTATCGCTGCTCACCTGAGTGGGGAGCAGATTCAGAAAAAACCTTCTTTGATGGAAGCTGTGGCAGATTTCCCCATTTCCTCTCTGCTCACTGTAATGTGTTTTGCCCTCTCCTTTTGGGATCTGAAGGAAGCTCTGCCTGTCAGAGCAGATTCCACCTGAGCAGAGTGAGAAATGTTTGCACAGCACTCAGTGACCACCCCACACCTGAATTAACCTCTGGAGAACAAGACTGAGCACAGCCCTCACTCACCTCAGTAGAACTCAAGGCCGTTTTCTCCATGGAACAGTGAAAATTCAGGAGCACTCCCTGCTGTGGAAAACAGGACATTCTGTATGTGAGAGAAGGAGTGATGAGGACTGTGTGTCCTTCGGGCTCCAGCTCTGCAATTCCATCAACATTTTAGATAACCTCGAGCTCTGACACATTTGCATCCCTGCATGCACTCCTTGCCCGTGAATGCTGAAATCTCTCCTGTTTTCAGCTGACCCACAGGCAGCAGAGCAGCAGGGAGCACAGGCCCTGCATGGAGCAGACTGAATTCCAGCCACAAAGGAACTTCCTCCGGATTTTTCTTGCAGGAGACGCTGTGCTCTTCAAACCCCCGAGCACGACTAAAACTTCAATTATTGAGGCAAAGAGCTTGGGGAGTTTCAAATAAGGATTAGACAATTATCTGAATAAGAATGGGCGAGGTAGAAAGATAAGGTCTGTCAAGTTGCCTGCATCTGCTTATAAATTCCTCATCAGGATCCAAGGAAAGCAGAAATCCCACAAGCATTGGCACCAGTGCTCTCCTGTAGCAGTGACTTTGGGGTATCTCTGGGTTGCTAAGAGATGTTTTAAATAGCTGTCATTTTTCAGGTTTTGCACTTTCTGCCACCCAGGTTCCTTTGTTGTGGGAAGAGATGATGCCTGAAATAGCTAAAACCCTTGGAATGCCTGTTCCCTGTAAAACAAGAAGGGTGTTGTCAATCATCTTGGGCTTAGCTGAGCTCAGAATAAGTTGATCTTGCTCATATTTTTAAATTTCTGCCTAATATATGTAGCAATTATTCCCTAGTGCCTGAGGGGAAGGGAGCAGGACCCCAGCCATCTTGGCACTGTACAAATGCTACAAAATCTGGGGGAAGAGTTTAATTTTTAGGTTTATCTTCCTGCAGGTGCCTGATAGTGAAATGTCCTTCTGAGGGAGGTAAGGGGGTGGAGATCTGTGAGGGCTGCTGATGGTAAAAGCTTGGCTTGGTGTCTGAGCTCAGCTCCTGGCATGTCTCTGTGCAGGTTCTGCCTCCAGGGAGAACCAGAGCTGGGATATCCAAGTGAGGCCGGAGTTCATGGAGGCTTTGTGGCTTTCCTGCCTACACAGTCCCCATCCCACAGCACAACTGCCTGTCCCAGTTCTGTCCCCCTGGGCTGTGCCAGCCTGGCTCCTTGTTGGGACCAAGCTGGAATGTGTCCCAGCATCTTCTGGGATGTTTCCCAAACATATCTGTCTGTTTTCCCCTCTCCGTGACAGCCTTGAACCACATTTGTGGCTTCCTGGGCACTTCCCAGTGCCAGCAGCACATCCACTGAGGTGAGTCAGACCCTCCTGGGGGAGAAAGAGGCTCCTTCTTCCCAGATGGGGATCCTTTCCCAAGAAATGGGGAACACATTTCCCTGAGGTTGTGTCAGCCCAGGATTTGCGTGTCACACACAGCAACCTTTGGTTCTCTCCAGCAGAAAGGAGCAATGCCTGACACCTCAAATTGTGCTGAACTCCAGCTCTCTGCAGCACTGGGACTCTCCAGAGCATGGCTGGGGCTGTTAGGCTGGGGAAGAGCAAATTAATTTGTATTTCTGTGTGTGCATTCCCTGTCAGACAGGAGAGCTGGGCAAGGTGCTAGAAAATAACCCAGGAATGATTTGCTGTGAGGAGCTGTTTGATGGAACAGTGGAGCTGTGGATCAGCTCAGTGTGAGCTGCAGCTGCCAGCACAGCAGAGATGCCTTGGAGGAGGAGCTGGGAGTAGGTACAGGCACCTTCTCTCAATCAGGGTAGTGGAAAGAGCAGAAAAACCCAATTTCACTGAAGCTTTAACAAGCTGGAGGCTTTCTATGGACTAGCAGGGAACTGCAATGAGCATCCTCAGAGCAAAAGGTGAAGAGCAGTCATGAAGATCTTGGAAACTGGTTGAGGAAAAGGCTGTGGAGATGCTGGAAATAAAGAAAAGAAACTTCTGCTTGAGAGGGAAACGTCAGCAGGGAAGACTCAGCGAGAGGGGGGAGCAGACAGAACTGGGTTATATTTATCAAGGTGATAACCATAACAATATGTTGGAAGTCTGGCAGGGCTGCTCCTAAGAACACTTGAAACACTGAAAATCAAGACAAGAAAATTACCAGCTAATTTCATGCAGGAACACATCCTCCACGGTTATGATAAGAAAAGAAGATGGAATAATGGAGAAGCTTTGCTAAATCGCTTTTCTTTTTAAACAAGGAAGGTGGTGCTACAAATGGAGGTTTGGGACCCCAGAGCTGCAGGACAGACACAGAGAATACACAAAGCAGCAAAGAGCAGTTCTGGATAAAACACTCAGTGTTTAATGCCCAGTGGGGATGAAACCATGAAACTGGGCTTGAGGGGGCTGCAGACCCCTCCCCCCAGGCTGTGTATCCTGATTTCTCCCAAAACACAGCCTGGGCAAACCCTGGGAATGTGGATGTGGTTTCACATTCCAGCCCCACCACCCAGACTGCAATAAAAGCAGAACTCAATAGGCAACAAACCCTGGGCTACCACAGGCATCAAATCTTTTCTTGATGCCCCCTCTCCTTTTCCCTCAAACTTACACCAGGGATGAATTTGAATTTTTAGATCTGGTGATGTAAAATGTCCTGACAAGATCGACGTGAACACAGAGCAGTGAGCTCAGGAAGGAAAAGCAGCTGGGAAGTCACTGAACCACAGGCTCTGGCATGTCCAGTAAAACTGAGCACATGGAATTTAGGCAAAGGGAAATATGGAAATATTTAAGACCAACTGTTCACCAGACTGTGCCCAAAAATATTTTGAGGAAAGTTTCGTTCACTTGGCATTTTTACTGGGGGTTTTTGGTTGGTTGGTTGGTTTGGGTTTTTTTTTTTGGTTTGGTTTTTTAGTTCACCGAAGAAAAGTTCAGTTCACTTGGTGTTTTTACTGTAGTTTGATTTTTGCTCCATGGCCATTAAAATAAAATCTCATTGATTTTGAGTAGAACAGGAAGCAAAATGGCCACACTTCATTATAAGCCTATGCCCAGGGAACAACAAAAAATGTTGGAAAACCAAAGTGTCCTTCCTGCCCTGTTCACCCAAGAGGTTCAGAGCATTGGTATTTCAGGATACTTGATCAGACCCAAAGCTCAGCCTCTGAGCCTCTTTCAGCTTGACCATTATTACTATAAGTGATGTTTTAATTTTTGTCTAAAGCCAAGAAGAGTGTTTAATTCTCCCTAGCTGGCCCAGAGATAAGGGACTGACTCCTCAAAGATTAAGTCATTGAGCAGTTCTCATCTGTTACTTTATTCCTCTGCTCAAAGCCCTTCTCCTCTTCCCACTGATCTCTGAGATAAAGCAAAATAATCAGAAAAGAAGGGGCTTTATAGTGTGGCTTTGAAGTCTATCCCACATTCAGGGCTGTGGCCCTTCCCTCTCCAGACACCTGAGGGGTGTCTGTCCTGAGGGGCTAACTCAGATCCCTGAATTCCATCAGGGAACACTCTGGGAATTGAAATCTGCCCTTTCACTGGGATTTGTCTCTGATTTCACCCTGTCCAGGGAGGCTTTGCCACGCTCTGAGTAGAGATCAGACCTTGGTTGGTTCCAGGATCTTCCCAAGACCCAGCACAAGCCCGAGGGGTCCAGGACAGGTTCAAGCAGTGACTTCAGTGCCAAAAGAAACTGCAGTGAAAGAGCCCAGCTCTGGCCTTGTGCCTGAGCTATAAAATCCTCCCCGAGAGCCCTCTGACACCAGGGGGTGCCAGGCACTGGCAAACACAGATTTCAGAGATCCCAGTGCTCCTGAGCTCAGGGGAATACTCGGGGGGTGAGAAAATCAGCTTTTATTCTCAGCTCCTCCCTTGGAAGGGGAGATGGAGAGCTGGACACAAAGCCCCAGCACTGGCACAGAGGTTTTCCAGGGGAACAGCCGGGTCCAGCCCCGTTTTCCATCTGGATCCATGCTCCAAGGTGGTGGGAAGTGATCCACCCCTGGGTATTCTCAGAGTGCACAGCTTGTAAAGGACCTCTCTGAATTCTTAACCAACACCAAGAGCCTTGTAAGGCTTTCTCAGAACCATGGAATTACTGAGGCTGGGAAAGCCCTCCCAGCCCATGGAGTCCGACTGCTCCTCCAGCACTGCCAAGCCCAGAACAAACCCCTGTTCCCAAGCAAAGAGAAAATCCAAAGGGCAGTTCCTCACCTGAAATAAAACTTTTCAACTTGATTAATCATCAGCTGAAGGTTTGGCCTAAAATCTTTCATTTCTTTGATAGAGAAGATAAAAATAAACTCATTCTTCTCTGTTCATGTATTTTCACCTGTCCCAGAAATGGCAAATTTACTCCCTTTTATTCCTACCAGCCCTCTGGAAAGACCAAGGGCAGAGAACACCAGGCTGGAGCTTGTTTTGCCTTGCCTGATATCAATATGGGGATGACAGGAACTTCTACTGTAAACCCAGAAGTGAAATTCCCTCATTTTCAGATCCTGTTCATCTGAAACATCCCCTGACAGTGGGAAGGTTGAACATTTGAAATGAAGGGCAGTGTTTGGTCTGCAAATCTTTAATTATCAAAGTGTGGGCTGAGCATGGAGAAATATCCATGGGGTGAGTCCATATGTGCTGGGATGGGGATTTACTGGCACATAATGGAGCTGGAACTCAGCGATGAGATTTTATTTCCCAGTTTATTTTACAGAGCTGTAACAAATCCCTGAGCTCTGCTGGAGTGTCAGGCAGGAATTACCTGCAGCAGTGAAAGGCTGGGGGACAGGGACAGGGACAGGGACAGGGGCAGGGAGCCATGGCAGACAGGCAGAACTGCAGGACTAACGAGGCAGCCTTCATGTGCTCGGGGGAGGCAGATGTGATACAGGAATTAGTCTGAGTCTCAGCAGGCTGACATTTCCCAGCTGAGGAAGTGTCACCACAGTGACTGGCACTGTCCCCACAGGAGGATGTTGCCAGGAAGGGTTGATGATGCTGGGTCAGGCACTGCAGAGCCCTGGTGCTTTGAGGTGAGTCTGCAGAGCTGTGTGGGCAGTGCCTGCCCTGCCCTGGCACAGAGAGCTCTGGCCATGCTCTGGGAGCACTGGGGGCATTCCTGGCACCACCAGCAGCTGTGGCAAACCTGGGCTCTGCCAGCTGCTCCTTAGCTCAGGAGCTGAAACTCATCTTAGAGAGTCGCAGAATTATTCAGTTGGAAAAGCGCTCTGAGAACATCGAGTCCAACATCCCCCAGCACTGCCAGGTCCCCAAGTGCCACCTCCACACAGCTTTTAAGCCCTCCAGGGATGGGAACTCTACCACTGCCCTGGGCAGCTTCCAACCCTTTCCAGGAAGGAATTTTCCCCAATACCCCATTTAAACCTCCCCTGGTGCAACCTGAGGGCATTTTCCCTTGTGCTGTCAGTGGTTACAAGGACAAAGGACTGACCCCACCTCGAGACCTCCCAAAGCAGCTCCAGCAGCCTCTGGAGATGTGGCTGCCCCAGGATCAGGGAGCTGATGCTCTGTGCACATCTCTCCTTGGCCATGGCACAGGAGAGGTGGTTCCAGAAAGGAAACTCCTCATAAAATCCTCATAAACCCAAAAAAATAACTTCAAACCAAGGGGACATGGCAGAACATCCTCCCTGTTCCCCAGGGCACTTTGCTCCTGCTCTGGTGGTGAGGGATGGGGTTTGAGTCACACAGGGACTGAGAGAAATCACTGTTTGTCATGAGCTCCCCAGACAAGGTTTTTTTGTTTGACTCTCAAACTGCAATCAAATCTTGGTTCTTGGTGAAGCCACTGCTGTTCCAAAATGGTCTTGGAGAGGGAGTGGCAGCCTGGCCTCCCTCTGGGGCGCATTAAGCTGGCCCTGGGACACACTGATGGATGGCTGGGCTGGTTGTTGAAGGCTTGTTCTTCCTCTCTGTCTTTAAACTGCTTTGGTTTGAGTCTCACAGCAAAAGCAATCAATACAATCCACAAATGTGCATGTTAAAAAATAAAGGTGTAACAGGAGAGCACAATGAGGGTAAGGATTGTTCACATCCAAGACAATAATGGATTTCCTGAGGGGGATGTCAGCTTTAGGGCTGTGAGGCCCAACAGCACAGCTCATCTTGTGGCTACTTTCCTTCCTCGTGCATTTCCCAGCCTTTAATGTAGGTAATTATTATACTTCCATTAATTGACCCTGTCCGCGGTGAGCAGAGGTAGCATGGAAGTTCTGGGATGGTATTCCTGGGAAATGGAACCCAACAAAGCACTCTGTCCCTCTGGAACAGGCAGACGTGGCTCAGGGCAGCTGACTCTGGAAAGATCAGGGATGAGTGGGCTGATGTTGGAAACAGCAGGAAAAACACCCACATTCCGTTTGCCTTCCCTTGAAGCTGCCATTGTCCCCATGGATAAAGCCAGCAAAGGTTTCACCAGAGTGTGTTTGGTTTTACTGGGTCAGGACAAAGTCACCTCGCTGTCCTTTTTTGCTTGGAGCCTGAGCCCTCTGCATGCTGCTGGTGTCAAACACCCTGCACTTGTCCCTCTGTCCCCCCGGTGCTCCCCTGACCCCAGGCTGACTCAGCCCAGCCATGTGCACTGGGTGAGCACAATTTCACAATAAAATAATCAGTCACTTCTCAAAAAGGGGCAAATTTACTCAACCACTTGGAAGAAAAAAGGGAAATGCAGCCTAAAATTCCTTTTATTTACAGTGGGAAATGAAGCATGAGTAAGATGATTAGAAGTGTAATTAAACAAGAGAGTCAAACCCACAGATTGGCACAACATGGAGAAGGAGGCTCTTGGAGAGATAGCATCCTGAATCCTGAAGTATTTTTCCCACTGCAAGCCCCAGGGACACCTCTCCTTAATTTGCTGTCTAACAAGAAGCTCTGCCCCAAAGCCCCTCTGTTTACCTAGGAATGAAAGCCGGGCCTGAGGAAAAGGTCGAGCCAATTTTCTCACTGAAATATCCTGCACACAGAGACATACAGAGATCCTGAAATCCGAGCTTCATTACAAAGGGGAAAAAACAATTTCCTAAGGATGACAGGGGAAAAGCCCGGAGGAGATTCTGTCTGCAGCCAAGTAAAGCTGGAGTCTGGCTCCAGTCCTGAATTCCATCCCTCTCTGGCACTCGCCAAACACTCAGCTCTGCAGATGCCATGAACATCCTAAACCATGTTGCATTTCAGCCCCATCACTGCTCTCCTTTCTGGATGACGCAGCTCTTGGCATGTTTTCCACAGCTCTCCCAAGGCCACATCCGAATTCCCTGGGATATGTTTCGATATCTTGCTGAGAGGCAGATAATCCACCCTTTGTCACTAGGGATTGATGCCTGTCTCGAAAAAAGGAACAACTCCATTGCATCAAAGAAAAGCAGTTAGGAATGAATTTGCCACTGCTAACAAGCTTGACTGGGTCAGAGCTTTGTGTGCTGGAACAAAGAGTTTAAGACCCTGGAACATGTTTGGATTGCAGAGGAAATTCCATTCAGTCTCAGGAATGCACTGGATCACTTGAGTTTGTAGAGCAGGTCTTGCACTGGAGGAAGATCAGACCCTTACAGGGCACCTGGTCTGCTCTAGAGCTGGTTCAACAAGATCTGGGGGTTTTTTGAGAGAGAAGACACCAAATTCAGCACAGTGCCAAGGGGAATACAGTAATTCCCAGCTCTGTCATTGGCTCATTCATCCATGCAGGGCTTAAATCCAGCTGGGAGCCCGGTGTGCAATGGGAGCTGCTAAGAAGGAGTTCCAGGAGACAACTCTGGCACTTGGCAGTGGGGTGAGGGGAGCAGCTCGGTGTCCTGGGGGATGCGGGAGGGCTGGAGACTGAGGGCTGTGCTCTGCAGCAGTGACAGGCACGCTGCACCGCCTGAGCTGCAGAGATTTGTCTGGAGCTGTAAACACATCTGCTCTGGCCTTGCTCAGCCCTCCCTCCCGCTCCCAGTCCACGAATGTTCAAGGCAGGCAGTTCTCAGGAAGCTGTCTCGTCGGGAAAGGCAGATTGACGTCTGTTTGCTCAGGTTTAGACAGCAAGGAGAATTTCTGTGAGTGCCTTGGGATGCTCAGGAGGCTGTTCCCAATAGGGATACAAACCACGCCCTTGAATTATTAGACTGTTAACAACAAGAAGTGCAGCTCAAATTGCCAGGCAATAAACAAGAAGAATCTTGTAGAATAATTGTGAAACTGAGGATCATCACAACCTGCTCCTGGCTGTTCACTGGGACAGAGAAGGAAGTTCCTTGTGTGAGCTGTTTGCTCATACACCCATTTCACCCCAACAGTGAAACTCTGTGTTCTTCCCTTCCCTTCCTGGACTCTGCTGGAAGTGGACACAAGTGTCAGGTGATTCCATCACACCCACTAAGATGACATTTTATCTTCTTTCCATTAAAGCCATCCAGCCTCAGCAACTGTGAAGGGAAAAAAATCCCAGCTCCAGCAAACCTTTGCTTCCCTCACAGCCCCTCAGTGATTTTCCAGCTCTGCAAGTAATGCTTTAATTAATGACATCTCCTGCCTGGGAGCAGGGCGGGGGCCTGTCCCAGAGCCCCAGCACAGCATGGGGAGCAGGTCATTAATCCAAGGCAAAGCAACACAACCAGGGAGGCTAAAAATACCCAGGACACCTGACTGCTCCACCTGCTTGTAGGGAATTGAGAGGAGGAGAGGGATGGGCCCTGCATGCGGAGTGCTCGCGGCTGTGCAACCACAGCCCCTGCCTGAGGTAAAACTTTGGAAGGGAGAGCAGCAGGAAGGTTGTGTTACTGCAGCAGGATCAGCTCAGAGGCAGCACCTGTTGGACTCCTTCAGCAACACAAGGGATGAGCTGATCCAGCAGATCCCGGGATATCCCACGGCATGGAAGTACAACACCAGCAACCACTGCACTGCCCCAGAGTCATGGCACTAACATCACCACTGTCCAGGGAGTCAGCAGGAAAAGGTGGAGAAACAGCACAGATTATTTTCCATGAGCTCTTTCAAAACCTCCAGTTGCATCATTTCAGGTCTGTCAGCACAGGCTGTAATTACAAGCCCAGAATCCCAGAATGGTTGGGGTTGGGGAAGCTCATCCAGCCCCTGCTGGGGCAGGGACAGCCCAGCCCACACAGGGATGTGCAGCTCCTCACACAAGGACCCTGACACCGCCTCAGGAGAGCAAAACTCACTTAAAAACCCCTTGGGCAGGGCCAAGGGTTAAAGTCTACAGGGGCCCCTGCCCAGCTCTGCTTTTTTTCCTCTCAGCAGCCTCCTATTCCCTGGGTTAAGCTCCTTGTGTGTTTCTTCTCTCTGGGAAGACACTTCACTATCTATTTGTGACAGTCAAAATTCGAACATACAGGCAGGATCTGTTCTCCCCGAGGCTCTTTTTGAGACGGCTCTTTCTTGACTATCACTCAAGTGAGGAAAACAAACTCCAAAGGCCAAATTCCCGCTGGTGTTTCAGCTGGCCTTGGCACCCCCTGCACATTCCTTGGGCTCTCTGCTTCCCAAATGATTGCAGCCAGTGTTTGGGAGGCGCTGGGGGTGGAATTGTATCTAAATTCATCATCTCAGGGTATTTTTGGCAGCATTCTCTTGATGACACTTGTAGACAAAGCTCTGCAACAGCCCCTCTGGCACTCAGTGTGGGTGTCTGGTAATGCCCCCTCCCACCCTTCTCGCAGTAAAAATAGCACAAGAAATTGTTCTTTTCTCAAACATCTCCCCCCAGAATGTCATTTTCAACTGCATCACACAAGATTTTGCCGTTTTGTTGATAGGGATTTATTGTGTTAGATTTTATCTGCCTGTTAAACACTTCCTAAGTGGGGAGTGAGTAATAAAAATGAGATTACAGGAATTGCTTGGTGGGGAACAGACCAGACCTACAATTTAGCTTGCTTGTTCCTGCAAGCTGAGGAACTTCAAACTGATCTGCAAATTGCAAAATAAATTTAGAAAATCACCTTTCTGTCAGTACAAAGCCTGTCCAGTGTGAGTGTGAATGGCAGAATCAGTGTCAATGTAAGGAACTCAGGGCAAGATCAAAAGAGTTACAGATTCCTGTAGTACAGGGGAAATTCTGGAATAATTATGACTTCAAATGACAGCAAAAATGGGTATCCTGAGGATGCTGTGGGCTGTACTCAGCAGTTCAGTCAAGAATGGGACATTGCCTTGGTGGCCTTGTAGAGGACACTCCCTGCACTGTGCCAGTTCTGTCATCCTTCCTCCCTTCCTTCCTTGAGCAGAGGTGGAACAGCCCCTTTTAAGTCAAATTAATCTCTGATCTGGGTGGGTTTTCATGCATTCACCTTCTTCAGATGTACTCAAAGTGCATTTTCTAAGCTTCACGCTGTGGCCTCGTTCTCTATTTTCTTCTGACACCTCCTTTTGCCTCATCTCCTGAGGCTCAATAAATACAGATTTCAGACAGAAGATGGGCACAACCCATCCATGACTTGGGAAAAGCTCCCTGGAAGGAGTCAGCTCTCTTTATTCCCTGAGATTCCTGCTCAAACTGATCTCTGTGCACAAGCTTGGGGAGAAGCTGTGAGGGTGGCAGTGCCTGGCTGAGCAGTGCAGCTGTTCCTCCAGCTCTTCTCATCTCCACATCCTTATTTCTTCCCTGTTTTTTTATTTTTGCCTTATGTTTTTGCACTTTCCTTTGGGAAGAGGAGGAAGCAGCATTGCTATTCCACAGGTACATTTTGTGCAGTGCTGCAAAGTCCCCTAAGAGATGCCCACCCCGTTTATTATTAACGTTATAAACCATCCTCATCCTTCTGCAAACCCCAGGAGAAGCTACCAGGGGCAAAACGACTTTGGATCCCGTGGAGCACAAACACAAAGCCTTAATTAATGAGCGCTGCCCCCACTAATTGCAGAGGAGGAGCCTGTGCTGCTCCGCACCGGGAATTGCAGGGAATTACAGCCCGTGTGTCTCTTCTTTCCTTGATCTGAGGCTGTGTGGGTTTGTACGAGCAGCAGAAATTATAGAACATGCAATAACATCCATGGAAGGTGTCCCAGCCCATGGCAGGGATTGGCACTGGATGAGCTTTTATGTCCCTTCCAACCCCAAGCCAGTCTGGGATTCTGATTATGGTATAATTAAAAGCTGTCAATTCTCAGGCTCAATACCAGATTACCAGCAATTAAAACCTGTACATTCTGAGGCTCCTGAAGGGAATTTTTCGGCAGTTCAAGGTTTGGGTTTGAACAAACTCCTGTGAAGCTGTAGCCCTTGGGGCTGTGAGACACCAGCACTCACAGCAGGAGTGAACAGCAATTCCCCGGGACCCGGGCTGGGCACCCACGACACACAGCATCGTGCCGGGAATTTAAAACGCACGGCATACAGGTAGGGCAGGTGTTACGAGCTGTGGGAAGTGTGACAAGTGTTAAAGTGATATATGTGCCTCCAACCTCTTGGGGGGAGGATGCTGTCAGCCTGCTGCCCATCCAGACTGCACAGCTGATAGCCGCACGCCTTCAGGGAAAAACAAAACAAACCCCGTGTTTTTTCCTGAAATATTCCCTGAGAGCTTCGCAAACGCGGTGCTGGGAGGGGAAAAGCCACGGGGAGATAGTGGGACTGCAGCAGGATGGAGCGGAGCATGAGGGGCTCCCGGGGGCTCCTGTCGCTACCTGAGGGCTCCGGGCACAACCCGGGGCTCCTGTGGCGACCTGAGAGCTCCGGGTACATCCCGGGGGCTCCGGGCAGGGGGTCTGTGCACATCTCGGGGCTCCGGGCACACCCCGGGCTTCGGGTGGATCCCGAAAGCTCCGGGCACATCCCGGGGGCTCCTGTCGCTACCTGAGGGCTCCGGGCGCATCCCGGGGGCTCCATGAGGAGGATCTGGGCACATGCCAGGGGCTCCATGAGGAGGATCTGGGCACATGCCAGGGGCTCCATGAGGAGGATCTGGGCACATGCCAGGGGCTCCATGAAGAGGATCTGGGCACATGCCAGGGGCTCCATGAGGAGGATCTGGGCACATGCCAGGGGCTCCGGGCGCATCCCGGGCTCTCTGGGCACATCGCGGCCGCTCGGGGCTGGCGCTGCCCTCAGCGCTGCCCTCAGCCAAGATGGCGGCGCTGGCGCGCGGCTCTCGCGAGGCGGGCGGGGCGGGGCGGGGCGGGGCGCGCGGGCCCTGATGGCGGCGGGGCGGCCCCTCACGGCGGGCCCGGGCGGCCATGGAGCACATCAGCACCCCGAAGGTAACCCCGGCCGCGGGCCCGCTCCCCGCCGCCGCCGCTCCTCGCCCCGCAGCGGCCCGTGCGCCCTCGGGGCTGCGGGTGGCGGCCGCGGTCCCCCGGTGTTCGTGGCTCCGGCGCTTTGTGGGGAGGGGGTTCCAGCGGTGGGCAGATCCCGAGGTGGCTTGGGGGTGATTCCGGAATGTTTCTGTCAAAGCGCGGAGATTCCTCTCAGTCCCAATGACTGAACCAAAGAATGCTTTTTTTTTCTTTTTCTTTTTTTTTTCTTTCCATTGAATTAAGTAGAACAGGAGCTCCGGGAATGCTGCACTGAAAGGAATTGCATTTATTTAGGCAGCAGTTGATAATTTAATTATATCCTTCGCTGCAGTGAAGGTTATTGTTACTCGTTTTATTCTGTAGGACGTTAGTTTGGGGATGCTCCCAACCCCCTGCCCTGAGGTGCTCTGCTGGTCCTGTATGTCTGTAGTGCCCTGAAAAGGGCGATATTATATTTAATAGTTATATCTGCTGAAAAACATGACCTGCTAAGAAGACACACAGTCCAGGCCTCAGCTCTCCAATTTATTTTCTGAGATTTTCCATAATGTACATGAGGCATAAGGAAGCTCACACATTCAATATGCAGAACTAATCTATCATTTACAGCTAAAACATTTGTTTTCATTGTCCATCTAATTATTTTTTCCTATTATTTCTGCTTAATGGTGAAAGAAAAACTCCATCTGCGTTCATTAGGTAACAAATAGGCCAGGAGAAAAATCAATCCAGTGCTGTAACATATTTCTGCACAGATGTTCTTTAAAGCTATTTTTTATTAATTAGCTTGGTGTGGTTTATGAAATACACTTGGAGGCCAGGAAGTGAGTTACAAGAAGCAGCTTCTAACAGGGAATGTGCAGTGGGAAGTCAGACTAGAGAGGGCTGTTCCTTTCAGAGCAACATGTTAATGGCCCTGAGCACAGACAAGTCTTTCCTTTGCAGTTCTTTGTCTTGATATTTTTCTCACACAGTAATGAACTGGGATCATCTTGGCTACAAATGCAGTAATCCTGTTAGGATTTGCTGATGCTGAACCACGGCTGTTTGCTTAACCTTTATGGCTTTAATTCATGGAGAAATAATTTGAGTTTATGGTGTAAGGCTGACTTGGTGTTGCAGGGGTGACTTACATTCTTGTATTTCTCTGTCTTGCTTCATGAGCTGTGTATTAGAAGTTGAAAGAATGGAGTTTAACAGCTGCTTAGGTAATTCTTCCATCAAAGCTGGAATTGGAGGAATTTCTCCATGGAAAGGGTGGTCAGGCCTTGGAAGGGGCTGCCAGGGAGATTTGGAGTCCCCATCTCTAGCGGTGTCTGAGGAACAATTTGATGTGAGCTGGGTGATGAGGTGGGAATTGGGCACAGGCTGGACTCAATGATCCCAGAGGGCTTTTCCAGCCTCAGCAGTCCTGGAATTCTGTGGTGTTTTCATGGCGTGTTCCTGCTGCAGGTGGAAAATGTGAAGTTGCTGGATCGCTACACCAACAGGAAGGCAGCGAGCGGGACCTTGTACCTGACAGCCACACACCTGATCTATGTGGATGCCTCTGCTGAAGTCAGGAAGGAGACATGGGTATGGTGGGCTGGAAACACTCCTGGAAAAGCTGCTTCAGCTCACAGAATGGGTTGGATGGGGAGAAATTTGAGGGATCATCCTGTTCCACGCCTGCTGTGGGCAGGGACGCCTTCCACTGTCCAGCAACTTCAGGCAGCTCCAGCCTGGCCTTGGACACTTCAAGGGATGGGGAAGCCACAGCTTCTCTGGGCACTCTCACAGTGCCAGGGCCTCCCCACCCTCACAGCCAGCAATTCCTTCCCAATATCCCATGTAAGCCTGCCCTCTGGCAGTGGGAAGCCATTCCCCCATGTCCTGGAACTTAATGCTCTCATTTCCAGAATGAACAGGTTTGGGAATTCCAGCACTGTAGTGATCTTTTGGAGCATTTTAGTATCAAATGCTCTCCAGAAATAGCTGGTTTGGAGGGAAATGAGCACAATGGTGATGTGACTTGATAGAGTTCACTCATGGAATTAGTGTCAGTTCAAGGAATGTAAAAAACTTGTGTAATTTCCTACCTCAAACTCAATATACAAGACCACTAAATGTGAATTTGCAGTTTTTAGAAGTGCAGAATTAGCACTGAAATGAGCTTATTCTAAGGTGAAATGGGAATGACAGAATGTATTTCATATGGAGGTGAAAGGAAGGCAAAGTGCACTGGGTAAGCTGAGCTGCACATCTGCCTCTGAATGTAATTTATGTACATCTGTGTTTTTTCAGTTCTGCTTTGGTTCCCTGGGTTTTGGGTGCAGTTTATGTTTGACAAATGTCACAAATAAACTCATTTTCTGCTGCTCCTTAGCTGCAGGAAGCATAAACAGTATTTTCCTGTCTGCTGGCACTGCTCACAGCTTTGTCAGTGACAAATGATGTTTATTCCTCTTCCTGCAGATCCTGCACCACCACATCTCCAGCGTGGAGAGGCTGCCCCTGACCACGGCTGGGTACCCCCTGCTCATCCACTGCAAGAACTTCCACGTGGCTCACTTTGTGATTGGGCAGGAGAGGGACTGCCACGACGTCTTCACCTCCCTGCTCAAGCTCTCCCAGCCAGGTACTGCGGTTGGGAATCAGTCCTGGGAATCTCTGGGGTGCTCCAGGCTGAGCCCTGGGGAAGCTCTGCTGCCCCACGGTTGGGTTTGGGAGGGAGGGAGGAGGATCAGAGTCAGCTTCCAGCACCAGGACAATGGTGGGCTCAGGGAGCTGAGCTCTGTGGAGCAGGACGTTTGCTTCCAAACTAAACACGGTCTTGGGAGCCAACAAGAACGATGGAGAGAGGTTATTTACAGGAGCCTGGAGTGACAGGACAAGGGGGGATGGATTCACACTGAGAGATCAGGGTCAGATGGGATATTGGGAAGGAATCCTTCCTTGTGGAAGATGCCCAGAGCAGCTGTGGCTGCCCCTGGATCCATGGAAGTTCCAAGGCCAGGCTGGACACTGGGACTTGAAGCAGCCTGGGACAGTGGGAGGTGTCCCAGGGGTGGCACTGCATGAGCTGTTGCAACCTAAACCTCTCTGTGACTCTGTGACTCTGTGACTCTGTGACTCTGTGACTCTGTGGCAGTGGAAGTGACGTGGTGTCCCATGAGGAACTTCTGGAGAGCTGTGCAGAGTTCATATCCCAAACCTGGCCACTGTCAGTCCGTTGTGTCACCCAGCTGTTGGCTGTGTGCAGTTCTGCCCTTTCCAGCAGCTCCAGGCATTCACAGAATTCCCAAATCCCACAAATTGGCATCTTTGCTGTGTTTCCAGCAGCGTGTTTAGGCTGCTCTGCAGTGTTTGCTCACTTGAAAGCCTGTGCTTCACCCTGCCCTGACTTGGAGTCACTCTTAGAGTGTGAGCCAGACACCCTCAAAAGCCAGTGCTCTCTTCTAGCTCCAGCTTTTTATTCCAGCCTGGATGAATCTTCAGGCTTTTCTTGCAGGACAGCATTCCACTGAGCTCCTACCTGGCTCCTGCCTCTGGCAGCCTCTGCTTTTGGGGTGCTGGAACCAGTATTTGGAGTTATGTTATTGCAAGGATGTCATTTGTAGTTACAATTTGTGATGTTGTCACCAGGCTGAAGGAGGGGAATTAATGGCACCAGGCAGCTTCTTGCTGGCCTCCACACAGGGCTGGGAAAAATGGACTTTGCTGAGTTTAGATTTTTTTTTTAATTGATATTAAGGCCTGTGTCTATTCCCAGCACCCCCCTTGTGCTCTTTGGAGTTTTCTTAGTTCTGAAGTTCTGCCTCTGATGCTGTGGCTGGCAGTTTTGTGGTGTTACATTTAAAAGCTGTCCCTGCTCTTTGAGGTTTGAAAATTAGAGCTTTGGGTAATGCCTGAAGCCTGGGAAGAGTCACTGCAGGGGCTCACACCAGTTTCCTTTGGTCTCAACTCTGTAAATGCTGTAGCTCTTTCTTTTCTTCTATGTCTGGATTGTACCAGCACATTTCTGTTGTTTTAAGATGTCTGAATGTCTAAGCTCCCTTCATGGATTTTTGGCAGAGCACAACATTCCTGATGATTGGCACACGTGTGATGGACACCTCTGGGTTACCTGCTCAGTACCCACCTTTATCAGCCTCTGACAGGTTTCCCTCTGTCTCTGGAGATGCCTTGGGAATCAGCTGGATGAGTTACTGGATGGATTTGCATTTTGTGGAGAGAGGGAAGGAGGTTGGGATGGTAAATGGGCACTTGTCAGAGGCAGCCTGAAGCCTTTTTTGGGCTGTCAGCAATATTCCAGACATCCCTCAGGTTTTCCAGTCTCAAAATTTGTTGTTGAGCAATGACCTTACAGGACTGCAGCAGCTGTTGATGAACTCTCCACAGAAAGCAGATCTTTTAATCCATGTTTTCATGTATGGGTTAATGTTTATGATATATATCCCATCTAACATGCTCACTGGGGTGAATTCAGGAGGAAATAATTTGTTTAGGAGAAATTAACTTCCAGTTTGGGCTAAAATACTTTGTTTGAATTAATGTATCTCCCTGCATTTGGGAACTGAATGTTAGAAATTCCTGAGGATTTCAGGATGAATTTCAGCACTTGGTACTATCCCAACCAAAAATCTATAAAAGTTTGAGAAGTCTTAAATACTTTGAATACTCCTCTGTAGCACTCAGTCATTGCTTTCCAGAAGTTTTGGCCTCCCTGGATGTCTTTGCATCTCTAACTTGTTGATTTTTTTCTTTCTGCTTCCCAGTGAAACCCGAAGAACTTTATGCTTTCTCTTACAATCCTAAAATGTCCAAAGAGAGCCGGGAAATGGGGTGGAAATTGATTGATTTGAGACTGGATTACCAGCGCATGGGAATTCCCAACGACTGCTGGGAAATAACGGATATTAATAAGGACTATGAGGTAATCCCTGCCCAAGGAGCCATTTCATGCACTGTCCCCTTGTTGTTATGAGTGACAGCCCTGCTGCTGCCTCTGGGGAGGAAGGGGCTGGCTTGCTTTGAGTCAAAGCACATCATCTTGATGGGGAGTTGCAGATAATGATGCTCCAGGAGAGCTGCAGAGTCACCTGGTTGTGTTTGATCCCCCTGGCAAGGGAGCAGAGCCTTGTTTTTCTGCAGAAATGTCAACCCATCTGTTAGGCAAAGCCTCAAGTACCCTGAGCTGCTTTTGGTATTTCCAAAGCCTGTCCCACCTGGCTGGTGAAAGATGTGGAGGAGAGAAGGAAATGGCAGCAGTTTGGATTGGTGAGGAATGAGACAGAGTGGAGAGGGACGAAGGAAGGGAGGGAGGGAGGGAAAGAGAGAGAGGGAGGGAAAAACAACAGTGGAAAACAGACCTTTTTTTTGCTTTCTCGGTTGGATCGTCTGCTACCTAAGGGCCCTCTGTCATTTCAGTCTGAACTGCCTGCTGCTGTTATTTTCCCTGAAAAGCCAACTTGGATCTAAACAACATGAAACAAAAGCATTTGTCAGCAAGCTTGTTCAGAATCCTGCTCCACATTATTTCCCTTTTTATTTCCTCTGGGGCTGTGTGCAGTCAGACCTGGTTGTTGAAAAGCAAGGCAAGCAACTCCGAGGAAGACACCAACACATTCATAACCTTGAATCCCTTTCCGTGGTAACTTCCTTTGCTTTCAGCTCTGGGCTGAAGAAATACAAGGCTGTGCTTTCAGAGGTGACTGCCAGTTTTACCTGCCTGTGGAGGCCTGAATTGAGCTCTGATGTGAGAGGGGCTGTTTCCAGTAGCTGCTGAGGGCCCCTGGACATGGCCATCTCAAATCATTAATCACTCTGAGGCTTTGCTTGCTGCAGTGGAACTCTCAGGTGCTTTAGAGTTTCCTCACGGTTTCCAGCCTGTGTTTTAGAACTGTCAAGCCTGATGTAAAGCCAGGCTTGGGGAGCAGCTTATCTGTGAAGTCCATGCTGCAGAGCCTGTGCTTGTTTGAGGAGAAAGGATGAAGCTGCTCTCTGAGGAGTCCATCTGAGTGCTGGAAGTGCCTTTTGAGTTACGTGAGATTTAGAGAACTTTTCTAATACAGTTGTTCTTAATTTCTCCTTTTGTGAGAAGGAATTGTTCCCTGTGAGGGAGGTGAGGCCCTGGCTCAGGTTTCCAGGGAAGCTGTGGCTGCCCCTGGATCCCTGGAAGTGCCCAAGGCCAGGGATATTGGGGCTTGGAGCAGCCTGGGACCGAGGAAGATGTCCCTGGCCATGGCAGGGGGTGGGATGGCTTTAATGTCTCTTCCAACCCAAACCATTCTGTGAATCTACATTCAAACTTCCATCAAACTTCTGGATTTAAAGAACTTCCTTGAATCTGCATTGTGCAGTCCAGTTTTAGGTTCAGCTGCAGAGTTGATTTTTTCCTGCATTGTTTTCCTGAATACCTCATAGCCTAATCAGCTAAAGATGAACTTTTCATGAATTTGTAAGTGCTCAGGAGCACAGTGTGGGTTTTTTTCTCTGTTCTCCCTCAGGTTTGCAGCACATACCCTCCTGAGATCGTGGTGCCTCGAGCTGCCACCAAGGCCGTGGTGATGGGAAGTTCAAGGTTCAGGAGCCGAGGGCGGATTCCGGTGCTTTCTTACTTACACAAGGAAAACAATGTTAGTGCTTCACTGCCTGCTGCCTTGGGGGGAGTGAGGGTTCTCCTTTTTGTCCAGTTCCCTCTAATGAAAGGAAAGAATAAGATAATTATTAGATTTGAGGCCTTTGAGAACTGTGCTTCTCCTAATTGTTTTCATTCTGAGTCACAGAATGCGCTGAAGGCAAACACTTGGAATGCATCCAGAGCTCTGCCAAAAGCACAGACTTTCCAAGCTTCCTGTTGGGAATTTTTTCTTAATCAGCTTTCAGCAATTCCTTCTGATCTGGGGTTTTTTTAATCTCTTTAACTATACTGAATAATGTTTTACCAAGTTATATGTTGACTTGGCTGGATTTTGTTAGTATTGAAGAGGAGGAACCACCCTGAAATAAATCCCTGCTAGTTTAGAATAAGTGAAGGTTTCATTTTTTTTCCACTGAAGACCAGAATGTAAATTTATAACTTTGCTGCCTCAGCAGTGTTTTGGATGCTGATGTTAGGAAAATTCAGTCACAGCCAAATTGTTGTTTTCCTGAGGAAGCGTGCCTTGACCTGGGCACTGCCTGGAGTTGTGCTGGAAACTAATGAAATTTCCTTCAGATACACCCAGTGCAGCTCTGAATGTGCAACAGCAACAACTGATAAGGAGAACTCAAAAGGATGGTTTGGAAATAGAAACCAAATGGAAAACATGAGAAATTGCTGCCTTCCAGTACCTTCAGGAGGCTCATGGAAAGGAGGGAGACGGGCTTCCACATGGGAGCATAGTGACAGGGCAAGTGGGAATGGTTTTAAACTACCAGAGGGCAGGGTCAGATGGGGTATGGAAGGAATTGTTTCCTGGGAGGGTAGGGGGGGCCTGGCAGAGCAGCTGTGGCTGCCTCGGCATCCCTGGGAGTGTCCAAGGCCAGGCTGGAGCACCCAGGGATAGTGGAAGGTGTCCTCACCCATTGCAGGGGATGGAGTGAGATGGTTTTAAGGTCCTTTCCAGCCAGCCATTCTGGGGTTCCATGAAGTGCTGACATTTGAGGTGGCTGAGCCTCCTCACCCTCTCTACCCCAAGTTTCCCACAGTTCTCGCTGTGTGAATGCCCAGCGTGTGTCCACCGCAGCAGCTCTTCAGAAGGAGCAAGAGGACAGTTAATCCATGCCTCAGAGGGGTGTGGGGCGGGAGAGGAGGCTGGAGCTGTGACCCAGAGGGGTCTGGGGCAGGGCTGACTCTGTGTGTGTGTGTGTGTTGCAGGGCTGACTCTGTGTGTGTGTGTGTGTGTCTGTGTGTGTGTGTGTGTGTGTGTGTTGCAGGGCTGACTCTGTGTGTGTTGCAGGGCTGACTCTGTGTGTGTGTGTTTGTGTGTGTGTGTTGCAGGGCTGACTCTGTGTCTGTGTGTCTGTGTGTGTGTGTGTGTGTGTGTGTTGCAGGGCTGACTCTGTGTGTGTTGCAGGGCTGACTCTGTGTGTGTGTGTGTGTGTGTGTGTGTGTTGCAGGGCTGACTCTGTGTGTGTGTGTGTGTGTGTGTGTGTGTGTTGCAGGGCTGACTCTGTGTCTCTGTGTGTGTGTGTGTGTGTTTGTGTGTGTGTGTGTGTGTTGCAGGGCTGACTCTGTGTGTGTTGCAGGGCTGACTCTGTGTGTGTTGCAGGGCTGACTCTGTGTGTGTTGCAGGGCTGACTCTGTGTGTGTGTGTGTGTGTTGCAGGGCTGACTCTGTGTGTGTGTGTGTGTGTTGCAGGGCTGACTCTGTGTGTGTGTGTGTGTGTGTGTGTGTTGCAGGGCTGACTCTGTGTGTGTGTGTGTGTGTGTGTTGCAGGGCTGACTCTGTGTGTGTTGCAGGGCTGACTCTGTGTGTGTTGCAGGGCTGACTCTGTGTGTGTTGCAGGGCTGACTCTGTGTGTGTTGCAGGGCTGACTCTGTGTGTGTTGCAGGGCTGACTCTGTGTGTGTGTGTTGCAGGCCGCCCTGTGCCGCTGCAGCCAGCCCCTGGCCGGGTTCAGCGCGCGCTGCCTGGAGGACGAGCAGATGCTCCAGGCCATCCGAGAGGCCAACCCCGGCTGCCCCTTCATGTATGTTGTAGACACGAGGCCAAAGGTACCTCCATGGGCTCTGGGCTGCTTCTAAATCTCTTGTCTGAATGAGCAGTGCTGTTTCCATTCTGTCCCAGTTCTGGGTCAGTGCTGCAGCAGGAATGTGGGATTGGGCTCCTGGTTCAGGGTATACAACTGGGATGTGAAGGATTTGCCCTCCTGGAGTATCCTGGGTTTGAGGTTTGTGTTCAGGGTGACCTGATGGAACAGTTTTGAACCTGGCTGGGACAGTGAAGCATTTTCCTGCAGAGTCCTAAAGGATAAAGGAGAGAACTGTAAGTGGAGTTGGAGAGAAGCCTCAGGGTTCAGTTCTGTGGGGCTGAAGTGCTTTTACTGGCAGATGTGGGAGGAAGAGGAGCTGTGAACAGCAATCCCTCCCCCTTTTTTTTTCCTTGTAAAAATAACACTCATGGTGGAGCTTAATACAACTCGGCCCCACTATTTGGGGCTAGAACTTGAGAGCTGAGGGTTTATTTGAGAGGAAATATTTGCAAAATGAAAATTTTAACAACTGTCATCTTGAGGAACTGAATTTAGAAACCAATTCCAATGAATTGCTTGTAAACATATGGATTAGGAGTGTTGGTAGAAGCCAATCAGAACACAAGGGTTTTCATAGCACACAATTATTTAAATGCAAAGATTTCAATTGCTCTGATTATCTGGAAATGGAGCTTTCTGAGAACCTGCTTTACTGTTCAGATCTTGCAGTTATTTTATATAAACTACAAGCTTAGTTAAACAATGGCAAGGGCAAGAAAGAAAAAGTCTTTTTGGAGAAAATAGGGAGTGTTTCACATCTCGCTCCTGTGTGTGTTTAGACATTTCCTAGAGATTCCCTGTTCTATAATGGTGTGTGCATTTCTTTTGGCACAGACAGCTGCCAGTGGCAGAGATGTGCCACTGAAATCCATCTCTGGTGGCAATTCGTGCTAAAGCATTTGGTGCCAAGGGGAGAATTTATAATTGGTGACACTTCTCCTTCTAAGCCAACCTGTCCCACTGTGGCAGAACTGAAGCACTGGGGTTATTTTACAGTTCTAGAGGTATCTGCACCATCTCTGACTCTTCTCTCCTCTCCCAAAAGCTGCACAAATTGATATGGGGGAGTTGAGCTGCTCTGTTTTCTGTCCCCACCAAAGCTGTCCTGGTAGCTCTCGGACTGGTTTAGGGGATTGTTAGAGCAACTGGCTTCTTTTCTGCTTCTCTCCTGCAGTTGTTCTGTTCTTTCTGCTCAGCTTGAATGTTTTTGTGTTTCCCTCAGGTGGTTTTATTTCCTCTGTGCATGTATGTCTGAAAATTGGGAATTCCCTTACTATTTCTATATCACCATGTATGTGTGGCCCTGTTAAAAATGGCTTTCCTAGTTCTGCTTTCCTGTGCCTGTCTCTGAATTTCCTGAGGTAAACACAGTAAGGGCAGGTTTAGTGTCTCTGGTAGCGGAAACTGGGGCTTTACATTACCCTAAGTGGGGTTTTAATGATTCTCTGACTAATGAACTGCAGTAATTTTAATGAAACAGCTGAAAGAACTGTCTGGGAGGTGGGGAAGCACAGCTGAGTAACAGCTTTGTCCAGTACATTTGCTGGGAGATTTAAACAAAAATAAAAAGGACTTGCAAAACAGCCTTTCTGAATTTTGTTGTGATTTTCTTTTATTTTCTGCTCCTTGAATTTGCCAGTTGAATGCCATGGCCAACAGAGCTGCTGGGAAGGGCTATGAGAATGAAGATAACTATGAAAACATTCGTTTTAAATTCATTGGCATAGAGAACATCCATGTGATGAGGAGCAGCCTGCAGAAGCTGCTGGAAGGTGGGTACAGCCCTGGGAGGGGTTTTTCTTACCCCTCTGGACAGAACTTCCTGCTGAATATCCAAATGTTCCATGCACAAACGTGATGGAAGCAAAGTCAGCATCTTGCTTTGTTTGCTGCATTCAGGTGGCTGAAAGCATTAATGCTGTTAAAATGCTTTCCTGCTTGACATTTTCTTTGTTCCTGTGCTTGGTTTTATAGTGGTTCAAATATAGCAAGTAATACTAAAAACATTCCTTAATGAACATGCCAAATCAATAGGAAAAGGTTAGAGAAATACTACATTTTACAACTAAGACAGTCTCATGGTTGCCTCATGACTTATTGAAAGAAAACCAACAGAGGTTGTTCAGAAATGCTTTTTGCTATATTTGGAGTGTTAACAGTATTTCTGAGTTGAAATACAATTTTGGCATGATCTTCCAAAGACTTGAGTCTCATACATACTTTGTTCTAACTTTTCATTTATTTCTGATTCCTTTTAACCAAACTTCTTTAAAACCTATTAAATAAATGTTTTAAGACATAAATATATGGAAATGCAGAGTAATTAGGCTCATTGTGATCATAGGGAAGAATGCAAAGCAGGGGAAAAGAATCACCTAAGCATTGGGGAACAAGAGAGTAACGAGGCCCAGAGTTTCACCAACAGAACTTCGGAGAATTTTGCAGTTCTGTCATCCAAAATAGGAGTTTAATATTTTAGTAACAACCATAATGCTCATCTTTTTTCAAAATAGTTGGGTAACTGATGCTCCCAGGTGGCCCTGCAGGATCCACGGTGACCTTGGACAAAAATGGGGCTGTTCCCACCCAAAAGAGTGGCCTGATCACAACTCTGTGTCCTCAGTTGCCTCTTCCTGGCAGATTTATTTTGTGGTGGGAGAAAAGGCAGAATAAAAACTTGTTTGCTCCCATATTCTTCTCCAAGAGTGATAAAATCTCATTCACTGGGGCTTATGGACTGTTCTGAACTTCATTACTCTTAAGTATTTTCTGTGCTGGGTTTCATTTGAGCAGCTGAGTTGCCTTCAAGGTTAGACTTATTTCTGTCTCTAAATTAGAGAGAAATAACTTCAAAATTCTGGGAAGTGAGTGAGTGGTTATAGATGTGATGGTGATTTAGAGTGAAGTAACAGCTCACTGCTGGAAAAAAACAGCTGAATAAATAATGAGTTACCCTTTAAACAGAGAGCAGGAGGAGGTTTCCAGAGCTTCAAATTCTCACAAAACCAGCGATTTTTTAGTTATGAATTTTAGATACACAACCATTAATGTGTCCTTTAGGCAGGATATTGCTGCAAGCACTTAAATTTTTCGGAGATAATGAGGAGGTGCAAGGGCTGCTGTTTTGATTCCCTGTGTCTGCTCGCAGTGTGTGAGATGAAGTCTCCCTCCATGAGCGATTTCCTGACGGGGCTGGAGAACTCGGGCTGGCTCCGGCACATCAAGGCTGTGATGGATGCTGGTGTCTTCCTGGCCAAGGTAAAGCTGCTCCCCAGCTGCAGCTGCTTTCCAAAATGCAATCCTGATGTGTTGGGGACTGCTGCAAGCTTGGGAAGGTGGCTCTGGGGAAAAGGTGTTGCTCAGGTTGGCTTAATCTCTCCCAGAATTTTGGGTCATGCAGCTGCTGGGTAAATACTGTGTCCTGTATTGTGCCAGGGCTTTACTAGAGCTCATTTGAAACCTAAGATCACAAAATGTGAATAAATGACCTTTATAAACCTTCCTATAATGCAGTGCAAACAACTCCTAACCCTGTGCTCGTTATTCCTCCACTGCTCTGCTTTAATTGAGGGATTGTTTTGAGTGGTTTATTTTCTCCTGATTTGTTGTGATGTGGACACCAATCCTGATTATTCAACACAGCCCTCATTTCTGCAGAGCTGGTGGCTTTGCAGGTCAGGCAGAGGGAAGGAAGTCACTAAGGAGTAGTAAAGGGTGTGCAGGAAGTGTGTGGTGAGAGGAGTGAGTGGTAAACGTTGGTTGACTCTCACAATTTGCCCACGCCACAGGCAAGAAACTTTTGTGTTTCTCTCCTGCCCTAGGTGGCAAAAGGAGATGGAATGGGGATAAGTTGGGATCAACTCTTCTAATTTATCTCGAAGTTCTAGTCCCTAGGTGTCCAACTATTTTTTACTCATCCACCAAATTTTCTCCTCAGAGGAAGAGCCTGGGAATCCTTGGCCTTCCAGAGATCACAGGGGCTGTTTTTTACCAGCCTGCTGCAGCACTCTGCTCCAGCTGGGGCTTCTCCTGATGGCCTGGTGCATTTCCACAGGCCAGGGGAGAGCTGAGCACCGTTCCCCCGGGGTTCTGGGGTGGTGCAGGGGGGGGACAGCGTTTCCTGAGCTGTGTGCTGTGTCCCTGCAGGCTGTGAAGGAGGAGGGGGCCAGCGTGCTGGTGCACTGCTCCGACGGCTGGGACCGCACGGCGCAGGTCTGCTCCCTGGCCAGCCTCCTCCTGGACCCCTTCTACAGGACCTTCAAAGGCTTCATGGTAAGGACATGCTGCAATTCCAGCGCCAGCAGGCCCCGAGGAAGGGCTCAGGACATTCCCTGGGACAAGTACAGGTGACCTGCAGAAAGCAGCTTTGGTTCTGCCATGAGCTGGAGTTGCTGTGAGCAGCACGGCAGCAGCTGATTGACCATTCCCAAATCCTCATTTCCTGCGAGGTTTACATGGGAGCCACTAATGAGAGATCTCAGCAAACGATGCAGCTCTGGCAGCAATCCACCAAAAACTGCTGAAGGAGTTTGTCCTGCAGGTCTCTTATCTGCTGGGAATTGAAATTGGGTGAACTCAGTCCTGCCCCTGTCCATCAGTCAAATTTGCATCATTTCACACCTTATTAAAAGCCATTTCATTTTAATTTGGCTGTTTGCTTCTAGTGCAAGCTTTTTCTTAATTTGCAGCCATCCCTGCATGAATTCAGGGCAGTCTGTGATGTTCTTTCCATTCATCTCTTGTTAAATACGTGAAGAACTGCTCTGTCTCAGGAGAGCTCCTTGAAGGAATCCCTGAAATCAGAACAATGCAGATTTTGCCTTTTCCAGTGCCAGGACTGTTTCCTTGCATTCCATGCTGCTTTTATTATTTCTGGTTTTTATTGTTTCTGGATTATACTGCAGTCTTTTAACAGTTAAAATTCCATCAGCACATGAACCATCTGCCTGGGCTTTGTGTCTGAACAATCCTGCATGAGCTGAGAATGAGGATTTAGCTTAGGAGCAGGAGCAGTGACACACACACATCCCTGTCTGTCCTCATGGTTTATAGGCACAAGCCCCCTGACAAAGGGGTTATTCCTAAAGGAATTCATCAGCAGTGCAAGGAATGGAAAAATTCAAAAAGCAATTTAAATGAAGTTTTCTAAGAACTCTGTTGTGAGTTGCTGCCTTCTTCCTCTTGACCTGGATAGCAGGAATTATCTTTATATATGATCCAGCAAAGAAACAATGGATGCAGCTTCAGTCTTGTGGTTCCTTGTGAGATACTGTAAGAAAAACAGATTGTTTAATCTTATTTATCCCTAAGGAAAACAGATTATAACATTACTATTTTCTATAACTACAGGCATCTATTTTAAAAATGCCACATAGTTGTTCTGATTTCGTCCTGAACTCCTCATTACACAGCTGTACTTCATATATCTTTGTCTGTTAAGCATTTGTTGAACTCCAGTTGCTGATTTATTTTGCTGAATATCACAACCTTCTTTTCCAAATTAAATAGCACAGTGTAATATTACGCTGTTAATTCTTTGAGCTCAATATATTTATATATTATGATTTTAACAACTTAGAAACTCCCTCAAAATGATAGTTTGGAAATGAGTTCTGATTCCAGCAGGGCCATTGCCTTGGTAACTGGATAATCTGTAGATCACAATTCCTGTTCCCATTGATTTCTGGGGATATATTTAGAGCAATAGGGTCAGCAGGTTGTCAGCTTTTTAGGCTTTAACATTAAAGGTTTCATTTTGCTTTTTCAACCAAATTAATGCTCTTTTCTTAATCCCTGTTTTGAACCTGCAGGTCCTCATAGAAAAGGAGTGGATTGCAATGGGCCACAAGTTCTCACACAGGTGAGAGGGGCACGTTCCCCTGGGGGGAGTGGAACCAAAACTGGCTGCAGGTTTAGGGGATCCCATGAAAAATTGAAATGAAAAGGAGAAAACATTGGGAAAATATTGGCATTGGTGAGATAGACCAGGGTCTGCTGAGGCTGTTATTTCATCACTGTGTTTTTATTGCTTTACAAAATCATGGTTTGAATTCTGGGTGTTTTCCTACCTGCAAAATGCTGTTATTGAGGAGTGCTAATCATGGAATCACAGAATCATGAAGGTTGGAAAAGACTTCCAGGATCATGAAGTTCAACCATCAGCCAGCACCAGCACTAACGCACGTCCCCAAGTGCCACATCCACACATCCCTTGAACACTTCCAGGGATGGTGGCCCCCTCTGGGCAGCCTGTCCCAGGCACAGTGCTCCAGGCAGAGCTGGTCATTCTCCTGCAGCCATCTCCTGGGAGAGGATCTCAGCCGCTTTCTCAGACTTTCCCAAGTTCAAAGCATAAACTTCACCTGGAAGAAAACTGATGGCAAAGGGATATTTTGTGGTGGGTGGCAGAGGATTTATTCTGCTTTTTGCCCCTCTCTAGGTGTGGCCACCTGGATGGGGACCCCAAAGAGGTGTCCCCTGTGTTCACACAGTTTGTGGAGTGTGTGTGGCAGCTGATGCAGCAGTTCCCCTGCTCCTTCGAGTTCAGCGAGCGGTTCCTGCTGGAGATCCACGACCACGTCTATTCCTGCCAGTTTGGCAACTTCCTGGGCACCTGCCACAAGGAGAGGGAGGAGCTCAGGTGAGCTGGGGCTCCCTGGAGCCAGCAGGCCACAGATCCCTTGGAATGTCTGAAAAAGGGGCGGGATGGGTGTGCTGTATGGAACTGGAGATTGTAGAACAGAACCATTTATCAAGACACTGTTACCCTTAACCAACGGGAGAAAAGAATGTGGATTAAATCCCAAAAAAGATGTTGTGATTTGGAGCACAGTAATAACTTGCAGATATCCCCTCTGGACAGGAGAATCTCCTTTTTAATATCCTGTGGTTATGAAATCAATCAGATTCAGCATAAAAACGATTCTTAGCTCCCTTAATCTAATTCTACTCCCAATAGCTGCAGTTATTAACCCACTTGCTGCTTTACTTTAGTGATCAGATGTTCTTTGTACTTGCCAGAATATTTGAGAAGACCCATTCCCTGTGGCCTTTCCTCTTACAGAGGAAGCAGGAGTTGAGAAATCCTTTGTACAGAGGGTTTACAGCTTACAAAGAGCTTCAACCAAACACTCTACCCTTCAGTTTCCAGTAAGTGGCTCAGTTAAGAAGGGGAGGGAGGGGGGACGTTTCTTTCATTGATAACTCAGTTTAAATCAAATAAATTTGCACTGATTAGCTTGGTTTGTTTTACCTTTCCCCTCCATTCCTCAGGCATAAACTAAGATGAGCAGTGCAAAGGTGAAATAAGTTCAAATGCTGTAATTTAATAATAATATTTTTAATTTGGTGTTGAGAAAAGAGGGTGGGGAAAAGCAAGGAAAAGCAGAACTTCAGACAGTGCCACACACATCCCCTTACTGCTTGCTCTGTCACACTGAAGTGTTTGAAAAGGTTCCTCTTTTCCTCCTTTTTAATGTATATTAAGGAAGTCTTTCAAGCAGGAATTTTGGTGCCCAGTCCAGGGTTTTTCCCAGGATGTTTCTGCCTCACTCCCGGGCCCTGCTGAGAGAGAGGGAGATGAAAATGGGATTTTAAGTGCTGTGTATGCAAGTGAAAGTTGGGAAGTTGGGCAAACCAAGGAGTGGAAGATAAGCTACCCAAGCTTCCAATAAATCAATTTAAAAAAAAAGTATTTTCATCTTATTCTAATATTTACTGCCATTTTTTTTAACTTGAAGAAAAGTTCCCTATTGCTACTGAATTTAATAATCCAAGGCTGTGGCAGGTTTTAAAATCAATTCCTAATCTCAATTTATTAAAACTATTAACCAGCATCTATTTGTTGGCAATAATGTCCAAGTGAGCCCCTAATTCCCGTTTTCTGCCTGTGTGGAGGTTCTGGTGTGGGATGTACAACCGCTTTGACAAGGGCATGCACCCCAAGCAGTGTGTGCTGGACCAGCTGCTGGGCTGCCTGCGCCAGAAGGGGACCCTGGAGGACAGCGAGTCCCACCTGGAGAACGTGAGGCACGGGGGCTTCATCCACACGGGTTTGGGGAGGGGAACTCGGAGTAAATGTTGGCACTGGGGGGTTGTTCAGCCAGATGGGTGAAAAGGAGGGGTTCAGTGACAAAGCTCTGTGTGTCACAAAACCCCAAAACAACCCCAAACAAATTAAAATACTAAAAAAATTTAGTTTTTTAAAATACACCAGTGAGAAGAATATCAGTGTCCTTTGCTGGGGTAATGTGAATGCTGAAAACTTCAGCTTTCTTAATTAAACACTGATATTTCTGTCAGCCCTGGCAGGATCTGTGCCCAGGTATTTCTGTCAGACCTGGCAGGATCTGTGCCCAGGTATTTCTGCTGTTTGTGTCAGGCCTGGCAGGATCTGTGCCCAGGTATTTCTGCTGTTTGTGTCAGGCCTGGCAGGATCTGTGCCCAGGTATTTCTGCTGTTTGTGTCAGACATGGGAGGATCTGTGCCCAGGTATTTCTGCTGTTTGTGTCAGGCCTTTGAGGATTTGTGTCCAGCTACTTCAGTGCTGGATTTCAGAGCGGGAAAAGGGGCACTGCCACAGGGCTGTTGTGTTGACATTTGTTTTTTGTCCCTCTCTAAGTATTAATTATTTGGTTTTATGCCTTTTTATTTGTGCAGAAACTCACTATCCTCGACGGCCCCTTGCCCAGCGAAGGCTGCACCTCACCCAAGGCAGGAGCTGCTGCTGCCAAAGCCCCAACTCCTCCTCAGGACTGTGCAGAGGGAGCAGCCTCTGTGCTGAGCAATGGCCCTTCCCTGGGCCAGCAGAAGCACAAGGAGAGCCCAGCCCAGCCCCAGGATCTTGGAGCCTGCAGGGAGGATGGGCAGGCTCAGCACCAGGGATGAGCTGTGGGAGCTGCTGGAGAAGCTCTGGGGAGCTGGTGCAGCCCCGTGTGCAGCTGAGTGTGAGTAGGGGTGAGCAGGGCTGGGGGAGCGGCTGCTGGGGACTCCTCCTGCAGCTCAGGTGATGCAGAGCTCCAGGAGCCTGCCTGGCATTCCTGGGAACTTGGCTTTCCGTGGGAACACGTGCATTTCTGAGGGTTAAGGCTGCCTGCCAGCACTGCTGTTTGAGGCTGGAAGAAATCTTGCCAATTCCATGAGGAGCTGGGCAGTAGCTGCAGGAGGAAGGATGCAAATCCCTCTGTTCTCAGTGGTGGTCCAAGGTCATCTTAAAATGAGAAAAAAATTCAGTCTGTCTTCAAATGATGAAAAACCCCCAACCTTTCTTAGCTGTGGATGAATCTCTGCATGGACCCTTGCCTTGTAGCAGAACTGATTCCTGTTTTGTTTCCTATGCATATTTGTTACACAAAACCAAACCCCCTGTGCCTTCTCTGAGACTGTGTCCGTGTCCCAGGCTGTTGCTGGGTTTGTGTCAGAGTTTGCAGTGTGGTGTTGGGTCCTGTCTGTAGTCAGTGTTTGTGAGGAGGTTTTCTTCTGCTGCAGCTTCTCCAGGGTTTTTGCTGATCCCCTGAGTTGAGCAGCTTCTTTCCAAGCTGACCTCTTGAAGAATCAACTTTTGTGGACTTCCTTTATTGATGGGAGTGCAGCAGCCCCCAGAGGCAGCCTGTAACACATGGATTTGTGATAAGAGGGAGCATTGGAAATGATTTGTGTGGAATTTTTCTCTCTTATTTTATCATCTTGGTTAAACTGAAGCAACAGAGTAACTCTGTTCCAAGCTGTAATCATTGATGAGACAGCAATTACAGATGGGGTGTGTCCTGGTATTGAAATGGGGACTAAAAGGATGAAATCACTTGCTGATTCTAGGGAATGTTCAAATTCAGGGAACTTTAGTGATGTTTTGTCTGTTTCATGAACAATATCTCTCATGGCAATGAACTTGGGAAGAAACAGAAGAAACAAGGGCTTCTCTTCCCAGGGATTGGGTGTCACAAATCAGTGTTGGAAGGTCACCCAAAGAATCCTTGGGAGAGGCATCAGCAAAAGCAGGTTTGAGATAAAAAAGTGTGACCAAATTCATTGGCAAGGTTCACTCTCTTACTTATTAAGTGGTTAAAGCACACAGAGAAAAACTAAAATAACAAATCAAGCAATCTAAAACTAAAATCAACCAGCGTGGAGGCTGGGGATGGAAAAGGGTCAGGATGAAAAGGAACAAGGGAGATTCCCCTGCTGAGCCATAAGGTTCAGAGTGGAGCATCCTGCCAGACTGAGCCCTGGAACTGTCTGCAGTTCAGGCCTAGAGGTTTCCTCAGAGAATCAGTAGCAGCCCTTGAACTCAGCAGCAGAGAATCAGCAGGTAAGGAATTGAACAAGGGGTTTGTGTAGAATTTCCTATAAGCACAACAGGAGCTCCCTTAGAGGCTGAACTCACAAATCCAAAGTACTCCATAATCCAGGAGGGCAGCATTCCCAGTGCCTGGGCTCTGGCACAGCCCCAAGGACCAGGTCCAGGTGTATCCCTGGGAAAAACTCCCTCGAGTTCCCTGTTTATAGAGAGTTGATTTTATCAGAGTCACTCTCCAGCCTGGCTCCAGTTAGGGTCAATATCTTCCTTTGGAAGGTCAACAACAAACATGTTCCACTTGGGCTGTTATTCAGGCAAGAAAAATCAGATTCCAGGGCTGTGGGTTAAACCATGGAGTTTGTACTCCAGGCCTGGGAGCAACCAGTGTTCCTGATAAGCTCAGGGTGCTGCTTATCAAGGCCAAGGCCTGAGGACAGTTCTGGGGTCCTGGTGTGGCCTTTGGGGCTTGGAGGAGCCCCCCTCCCCCAGGAAAGCTGTGCCACTGTCCCTGTTCTGTGCTGAATTGCACAGGATCCCCCTGTGCAGCTTTATTCAGGATGCTGCTCTGCTCTCTTTTTCAAGCTGTTGTTTCAATTGGGTGCTGCCATTAAGTTTTCAAATCACTTTTTTATAAAAAGTCTGGGAGCCAACTGAAAATATTTGAGCCTTCTCAATCTCCAGTGAAAGTGGAAAGATTCCATTGTAACACCAGAAAGTGGAATAGCTGTGTTCATGTGCTTTTAACCCATGGTAAAATCACTGGGTAGGTCCAGTGTCCAAAAACCAATCCAAACCTCCCTGGGTGGCTCATTCTGGCTAAGAAAACAGCTATTTTATAAAGCATGTGAAAGATCCAAGGAAAAAGAGAGCACAGAGTTTCTCCACAGCCTGGAATGGCAAAGAAGTTTTTTAATATTGAGGGTTTGTCAGACTTAAATAAAGTTGTTGCCAAGGAAGGAGTGGGAGCTACAAGAGTGACTGATGAAGAATGAAACACTGGAAATGCTGCCCCAAGTGTAGCTGAGGGATCAGCCCTGTCTTTTCTTTCCAGGGGTAATGGGCAACATCCATGCCCAAATCTGAGAGAAAATGGGCCACAAAGCCAAGACAGGCTCTTTTTAGGACCAGTTATTCTATGGATCATCAGTTTTTGAATATCTTAAATAAATTCCCTAATTTTCAGAGAGGGTTTTGATTGACTACTGAAGGATTTAAAGGTGCTATTGGTTAATTCTTGTACAAATCCAGCTTGCAGAAGGCTCCTGGAAATGTTTGTATGTTGCATTGCCTTTCGAATTGCCATTGGAGGAGTTTAATAAGCTTTACTTGTTCCTAAAAATGATGTCTCCACAAAGCTCCAGTGTTACTGTAAGTGTGTACAACCACCACCAGGTTACTCAGTGGTGTAAGCTTGGAGTAATATTGCTGCTTTTAACTCCAGTGGCAAAACAGCCAAACCCAAAAATCAATGTCTCACAAGCCTCTTGAATTTTGTGTGTACAGGCTCAAGCAAAGGCTGCAGTGTATTAAAAGCCTTTTATGCTGATGCTGGAATTTAGGAGCTGGAAAAGATTCCAGGGTTTCCTCTCTTTCCACGGGCTCATGGTTTGAAAACCAGTGAACGAGAAGCTGTTTGGTTTTGGTGGTGACTCTGGGCTGTTGGAAGAGCAGAAGTGAGGCTGTTCAGAGCCCTGCAGTGTGCTGGGCTCAGGTGGGATGTGCTGCCCTAGAAAGCTGTTCCTGCTCCTGGAGAGCCCTGCCTGGATTCTCTGCTCCTGGAGTGTGGAAGGGATGGAGAAGCTGTTACTGCTGCTGGAATCTGCTGCTGCTGGGGAAAGTTCTGCAACTGATTCATTCCTAGGGGAGCACCCGTGCTTTGTGAGGTCAGAAATCCTGCTTTTATTTGGAGCAGTGCAATCCTTTCCATTTGGATTCCTGTGACTGGGAGGAAGGAGGGCTCTGATGTGCTGCAGGTGATCTCTGCTTGTGGAAAACTCTCTCTGTTCTGGAGCTGCTCCTGCTTCCCCAGGACCTTCCGTGGCTTCCCCAGGACCTTCCGTGGCTTCCTGCCTTTTCCCACCATCTCCAGTGCTACAACCAGGTGTAACCTTGTAGTGAGCCAGTGCCTGTCCTACTCTGAAGCACAAGAGGGACTCGTGGAGCTTCGTTTGAAATGTCTTTAATGTGAACTTCATTCTGAGGGCTCTTACACTGGGGTTTTCTTTTGCAGCTGTTACCTGTGGGAGAGAAAATTCAATTGGTGCTCGTTGCTCTGCAGGGAAAACCAGGAATAATTGGGTTATCCATAGTTTTAGTTCTCCGTGGCCTCTTTAGGGATGAGGAAAAGCAGTTTGTGAAAGCTTCTAGGTCTGATTTACTCCTGGTCTGTTCCTGTGCTTAGTGATTGCCTTTCCAAGTTAATTCCTTGGAATGAAAATCCACCTGCTCTGATCCAGAGCCATCCTGACTGGGATGGAGGAGATGAGCTTGGAGGGAGCTGGGAACCCTCCCCAGTCCTGCAGAGTGGGTTTTGTGAGGAGCTGAAGGTGCCCAGAGCTCCAGAGGATGTCCAGGTGGGAATGCCAGTGTGGAGCAGCCCTGTGGCTGCTGTTTCCATCCCTCTGGAAGCAGAGAGCCCTCAGAGGTGCTCCCAGAGCTGAGGCACCCCCAGGAAAGGCCTTGGAAAGGGAGGAGCTCCTGTTCAGCTCCTGACAGGCCTGGCCTTGGGCAGCCTCAGGGCCCAGAGGAATTTCCTGGCACCATGCAGGGCTGGATACCCAGGAGTGCCCAGGAGAATTCCAAGCGTGTTTTCCTCTCCTCCCCACCCCCTCTGCTCTGTGCTGAGGGCTGGGGTTGTTTTTATAGGGACCTCTCCCAGCTATTCCTGGTTTCCATCCCTCCCTCATGCACATCCAGGCATTCCCTGGGGAAAGGACCTGCTCTGAATGTCCTATTTGTGTTTTAATTATCACCCAGCACTTGATTAATTAGCTGAGGAAGCAGGGAATGGTAAAACCTTTGCCTGGGACCAGGCAGCCAGGTGGGCCATTCGTTAGGGCAGGTTTGCTAATGACATTAATTAATGTGTCCCCCTGGGAGCTGCAGGAGCAGGGCCCAGGGGTTGTTTTTCTATCATTTCTATATTTCCATCTATTTAATGCAGCAGAAGCTACTGGAGTAACTCAGCCCTGGATCCCACCCTCCCCCTGGATCTTCCTTGGCATCCCCAAGCTGATCCTTTAGGAATGTCCCTAAAACCCTGTGTGGAGCTGCCTGGACTGTCCCTGCTGCTGTTTGTGTCTGTGTCACTGGTGGGGGACATCTGTGGGGGTGAGGGCCCGTTGGTGCCCCGAGGGCTCCGTGGGGCACTGCAGTCCCTGCCCTGCTTGAAGCTGATCGTGTCTGGAGGAGAATTGTGTCTTTTCTCTCTGTTTGTCCCGTGGAGTCTCTCTTGGATTGCAGGTATTTTTATTCCCTACAGAAATAAACACTTTGCCTTTTTAAAGGAGGCGGCTGCTCTGGTTATTGGGTGATAACTCAGAACTCCACACTTGGAAAGGTGAAGTCAGTTAAAGGATCTTAATTAATAAAGTGAGTGTGGAGCCACTTCCCCTCTACAGAACAGAAATGGGGTGATCCCCCTGGTTTGGGGGGAGTGCAGGGTGTTAAAAACAACCAAAAAGGGAACATAACTAATGGCAAAAAAAGGGAATATAACCAATGGAAGTGTATAAAATCTCAATGTCATCTGCAAACTGTGCTGCTCTGGGTCTTTTTTGTTATTGAGGTTTTTCTCTCTGTATTAAACCCCTGTATCTCCTCGGTGTTTCCTTGCTCCTGGAGTGCTGTCTGTCCCTCACTCACCTGCCACGGCTCTGAGGAGCAACCAGAGCTGCTGCAAGGAGCTGAGCCCCAGCTTCAGGGGTCCATGAAGAGATTTCTTCTGATGGCTTCAGAGTGAAGAGCCCATGGTCCAGATATCCTGGAAAAAAATCCTTTTAGTCCATTCTTTTTAGTCATGGATAGTGAAGTGTTAAAGATTTGAGTACAAACTCAGCTGAGATGGGAAGATGCTCAAGAGGAACAAAACTTCTCTGTGAACCCCAGGACCAGACTCCAGACCCATTAGCCAGCCCCTGATGAATGTTTTCCACCTTAAAAATGGGTAATTTCTCTGTTTTAGGCAATGAAATGGGCCTGGCACTGCGGTACACTCAGTCCCTGGGTGTTTCTCAGGCTTTCTCCCTTCTTGCTAATTTTAAATGTTCTTGATGCTGCCAGTGAAATCCTTCATTTACCTTAATTAGACTTGCCTTGCATTTAATTGGATTATTAGCATTAACAGCAGCTGGAATTGATAAAGCTGCAATTTAATTTGGGGGGAATTTGGACAAAAGGTGTATTAATTGGAGTTTCTCTTGCCTGCAAACACCTCATGGATTCCAGTGTTCTCCTGGAATTTTATTTTCCTTCTCTTTGGAGCAGTGGAGGGTATGGGAGGGGGATGCAAAGCCTTTCTCTCAACAACAGATCTTGGAAGATGGAAGGGATCCAGTGTGAATGGGAATCAATAAAAATCTATAAATAACCAAAACCCACCATGGATGGAGCAGAGGCCTCTGGGCTGGGCAGCTGCTCCTGGATCCCTGGAAGTGTCCAAGGCCAGGCTGGACAAGGCTTGGAGCAGCCTGGGACAGTGGGAGGTGTCCCTGCCATGGCAGGGGTAGAATGAGATGGATTTTAATCAACCCAAACCTTCCTTTTATCCTGTTTTCCAAAAGGGAAGGGGCTCCCTGAAGGCAGTGGAAACAGATGAACTCCTGGTGCTCCAGTGCTGCCAAAATTCCTCAAGGAAGGACTCATGGAGGAGAAGAAACATTGCTGGATCCCTCCCTCCTTCCTAACTCCGTATTTTGTGTGTTGATGCACCAAATAAATTTGGAATTTCCGCCAGCAGGGCCCTGGCAGGGATGTGCAGTGCAGCCAAGGGATGCTGAGCTGCTGTCCATGCCCTCTCCTGGATAATTCCTGGATAACAGCTGGATCTCGGTGCTGCTGCAGCCTCTCCCATGCTGCGTGGTGAGCAGGAGAACCCGCAGGGATGAGTTTGGGAATGCTGGGGGCAGACGTGAGGGCACAGAGGGAGATCCCAGAGCTGTGCTGTGGCAGGGACTCCTGGCCCAAAGGCAGGAGACACAACAGCCCTACTCCCCACCTCTGCTTTCCCGACCTTGAGCACTGTTAGTAAATCCCTAATCCCCGCAAAATCATTTATTTGGGACTGTTTAGCTCTAAACTTTTAACTGCTTAGCTCTCCTAAATCCACAAGCTCATTAGCTCTCTTCAGCTGTGTTAATAACAATAATCTCTTTAATGGAAGCAACTTTGGACAGGATTTACCTTCCCAAAAAACTCATTGACTGTCAGTAAATACCCCTCTACCCTCTAATTCTTCCCCAATTAACAGGGAGCTGATCAGCAGCTGCTTTGCCCGGGGCAGAGGCCAGGTCAGCCCTGGCTCAGGCCCTGAGCTCAGGCAGGAGCTGGAAGCTTTTCCCAACTCCTCATCCTTCCCTGGAGTTTGAAGCACTGGGAAGTTTGTCCCAAACGGGTCAGGCTGGTGTGTCACCTCTGCCTGGGCTCCTTTGGGACTTGCTCTGGCTCTGCTGCTGGAAATCCCCCCTGGGGTGGAGGGAAAGGCTCCTGCTCCAGGAGTGTGTCCATGCAGGGTTCCAGCAAGGCGGGGGGGTTCTTGGGTTTGCCTTGTTAGAGCTGGGTTTAATCAGCTCCTTGTTCTAAAATCTCTTGGTTAACAACGAAACAGCAGCAGCAACAACAAAAGGATGAGCAGTTTATCATTAATTTGCCATTCAAGGATTTTCCTTTCATCTCCAAGTTTCCTACATTTCACATTTTCTAGCACTTCTGTTGTCTGCATTCCCTTTTTTCCCTCTATAACACTCTGTCTTTTTAATGGCTGCTTTGATTTCTGTGGTTTGTGGAAGGGGTTTCCAGCCAGGCCTGGCTCTTGTGGCTGCAGCATCCCCGTTGTGGTTGCATCTTCCTGACAGGAAAAATAAGCCCAACCTCCCCTCCCCTGCTCCAGGGTTCATCCACATCACACTCCATAATTCCATTCCTGCTACTGGCTTTGGGGAATTGACCTTTGTGAAGCAATAATCTATTTTTGAGTGAGTTTGGAGAGGAAAACCAAAAGTCTAAACCAAGTCAATATTGACCACTTTTTTGCATTCCAGGCTTTCCATGGGGAGGCTCCAAAGCAAGAATGTGGTGGTGGCACAGATCACACATGTCACAGAGCACACTGATTTCACTCCTTGCACCAGTGGGGATTTTCCTGCTGGATAATTTGGGTCTCTCTCATTATCTCATACCGTGATAAGGCTGCCCCAAATGCCAGCCCATTGCTGCTCCACTGCTGAGGAGTTTGGAGAGGGTTTGAAGGGAGCTGGATAAAATAGGATTGCACTTCCCAGCTGACAGCTCTTGATAAGAGCCTCAGTGCTGCTCCCCGCTCCTTTTGTTTGCCCTGGGAGCTTTTCTGCCTTCCTGGGTCCTGCTCAGCTTTGGGAAGCCCTGGCTGTGGTTCCTGCTGGCAGGTGCAGCTCAGGTGGGAAATCCGGACCATCTTCAGGACCTTTAGTCCTTCTGGTGTCTAATAAATCATTTTGGAGGTTGCAAGTGGCCATTTGTGTCGCTCTGAAAAGGGGGACAGAGCAGAGGAGAGGGGTTAAGAGGGAACTGAGTCAAGCCAAGGTGAGGTAGAGGCCAGTGCTGCCCTGGCAGGGACCCCAAACCGCCCCGTTCCCTGCGAGTTCTGCGTGGAAACAGCGGGGAAAAAGCTTTGTGTGTGCTCAGTGGGGCCAAGCAGCCTCCAGCACCTGTCCCAGCCTCCCCCCACCCCGCTGCCCTCTCTATATTTACCCAGGGGGAGCCTTCCAAGAATGGAAGTGGTAAGATAAAACCCCAGAGGGGCTAAAATTAGCCCCGGCGCCCCGGGCCGGTCCCGCCGTGGCATTTCAGCTGTGAGCTGTGAGCTCCGGCCCCTCACAGCCCCGGCCATCCCAGCCCTGCCAGATCCTCTCCTGCTCTGCTCCTCCTGGGCTTGAACCGCGGGAGGACCCCCATGGGACCCCCCTGGCCCCAGGTGCTCTGAGCATCCCCCACGCCCAGGTAAGGCGGCAGCAGCGGCACTGGGCGGGAGGGGAGGGCACTGGCACCCAGAGGGACAAATGTGTGCTGTGTGTGCTCTGGCACAAGCTCTCTTGGGGGTCTGCAGGTGCCTGGAAAGCTTCTGGCAGCTCAGGGGGTGACAAAACAGGGAGGGTGGGCATGCCCTGGCACAGGGTGCCCGGAGCAGCTGTGGCTGCCCCCTGGATCCCTGGCAGTGCCCAAGGCCAGGCTGGACAGGGCTTGGAGCACCCTGGGATGGTGGGAGGTGTCCCTGCCCATGGCAGGCGTGGGATGAGATGAACTTTTAAGTTCCTTTCCAAACCAAATCATTCTGTGATTCCATGAATTCTGCTCTGGGTTCTTCTGGTTGAGGAGCCTCCCTCAGCTCCCTACACACGATCTCAGGAGCCTCCTTTGGAGGTGCTGTTTGTGTGTTCAGGAAGTGTTACAGCTGCTCTTTTACTTTGCACAGCATTTCCCTTGGGAATGTAACTGGGAACACAACTTGAGTCCTTTTGGCTCAAATCTGCAGGGACCCCTCAGCCCATGATCCATGTGGGAAGATCCCAAGGCTCCAGAGCTCACTGCTGGCGTGTCCAATGAAGAGCAGCAGCGTTAGAATTTCCCACATTTCTGTACTAATTGGGCTTTGGTGCCACCAGACTTGTCTCAGTGTCCCCAGCTGTGCTGCTGGCCTTGCTGGGGTCCCCCTGAGCCGGTGTCCCCGTGGGTGATGTGGGACAGGTCCGCCGGTACTGCCCCGGCACCTACGGCCTCAGGTGCACAACGGGGCCATTGCTCCGTGCAGCCCCTCGGCTAATTAATGAACTGTTTGCTGGGCTCCTTTGCTGATTAATTGCTCTGTTCAGCTCCTTGGCTCCCCCCAGGACAGGTCAGCCCCAGCTCTGCCTCCACCGGCTCTCCCGAGGAAACCTGAGATGCCCCCAGGGCTGCCGAGCCATTCCTGTGCCCATCCCGAGTGTTCCCAGCTGCTCAGGTGCCAGCCTGAGATCCCGTTCCTGTCCCCCCATCCTGTGCCCAGAGCCCAGCGAAGCTGGCAGGGTTCAGTCCCGCTCGGTGTGATCAGCTCAGCATTGCCACCCTTCCCCCAAATCGCTCACCAGAAACATCCCAGACCCTTCGTGCAGTGCGATCCCCCGGCTCAAGCAGGCAGGAGGGAGGAAAACTGGAATTCTAACGCTGGCAGCATTTTGGGAAGGGAAGTGCTGGAAGATGTTTGATCCCTAACCCAACTGACCACTTCACATTCACCTCATGCCTCAGGACTGGGGACAAGGGATGGAGGGACAGGACACAGGGAATGGCTTCCACTGACACAGGGCAGGGCTGGATGGGGGATTGGGCAGGAATTGTTCCCTGGCAGGGTGGGCAGGCCCTGGCACAGGGTGCCCAGAGCAGCTGTGGCTGCCCCTGGATCCCTGGCAGTGCCCAAGGCCAGGCTGGACAGGGCTTGGAGCAGCCTGGGACAGTGGAAGGTGCCCCTGGCATGGCAGGGGTGGCACTGGGTGGGCTTGAAGGTCCCTCCCAATCCAAATCCTTCCATGATTTTATGGGAACCTGACCCACGTACCCCCTACACCCCTGAGCTCCATTGTTCCCTCAGCATTTCATCCACGTGGATTTTCTCACGCGGTGCCAGGGCCATTAGCAGCATCCTCATCCAATGTTTGTCCACCTTTTGGGGAATCTCCTTTATATGGAGTATGAACTCACACTAAAATGCAGCTGTTGGTGTCAGGGTCTGGCTCTAACCCCGGGGTGGTGCTGGTTCTGCTGTCCCACAGATCTTTGGCCTCATCCTTGACCATGAAAGCAGCACATGGAGCACAGAGCGGACAAAATGAGCCTCATGGACATCAACAAGATGTTCTCCCTGCTGCAGCCCAGGGATGACGAGGAGGAGGACAGCAGGGAGAGTGAGGAACTGAGCCAGGCCGTGTGCCAGGATGACCACAAAACCCTGGACCGGCTGCTGTGCCAGGACAGGTACAGGAGGCTCCTGAACCGCCGCAGCGGCTGGGGCGTGCCCAGCACGCCGCTGCGCCTGGCGGCCACGCGGGGCCACGTGCGGAGCCTGCGGGTGCTGCTGGCACACGGTGCCGACGTGGACAGCCTGGACGTGAAGGCGCAGACCCCGCTCTTCGTGGCGGTCAGCAACGGGCACAGCCACTGCGTGCGGGCGCTGCTGGAGGCCGGCGCCAGCCCCGCGGGCAGCGCCTACAACAACTGCTCGCCGCTGCTGCTGGCCGCCAGGGACGGCCGCGTGGACATCGTGCGGCAGCTGCTGGAGCACGGCGCCGAGGCCAACGTGCAGGCCAGGCTGCCCGAGTGGGCGGCCAACTCGGTGGCCTGCTCGGGGCCGCTGTACCTGGCGGCCGCCTACGGGCACCTGGAGTGCTTCCGCCTGCTGCTGCTGCACGGCGCCGATCCCGACTACAACTGCACCGAGCAGGGCGTGCTGGCGCAGATCCGGGAGCCCAAGACCCTGCTGGAGACGTGCCTGAGGCACGGCTGCCGCGCCGACTTCGTCCGTCTGCTCATCGACTTCGGGGCCAACGTGTACCTGCCCAAGGTGCCCGCGGACAGGGCGGCCCCGCGCAGCGAGGGGCTGGAGCTGCTGCTGCAGGCCAGAGGTGACCCGGCTGTGTGCCCCTGGGTTGGGGTGGCTCTGATTCCCTCTTCCCAACAGCCATACCCAGGGTTTCCTTCAGCCTCGGTTCCCTTCACAGCATTCCTTGGCTGTGTGGGTCTGTGGCTGCCCCTGGATCCCTGGCAGTGCCCAAGGCCAGGTTGGACAGGGCTTGGAGCAGCCTGGGGTAGTGGAAGGAATGGAATGAGATGAGCTTAAATTCCCTTCTCAACCTAAACCCTTCTGTGATTCCATGATTCCCACAGCCTGGGTTTACCTCACTTGTTGGGTTACCAGCTGCTTTTCACCCTTGCTCTCCTGTCTGCTGCCCAGCTTGGGCTCCCCTGTACTCCCCAAGTCTAAAATCCTGCACTTATTTCCATGTGGGGATGGAAGATTTCTTCTCCATGCCCAGCTCCTGTGGGAGCTTGTGCCCGAACCCATAGCCTCAGCCCCAGCACAGAGGTGGAATTTTCATAGGATAATGGAATTTTCATAGGATCATGGAATGGTTTGGGTTGGAAGGGAACTTAAAGATCATTTTGTTCCAACCCTGTCTGGTTTGCTCAATCCACGTCCTTTTCCTTCGCATGATGCCGGGTTGGAGGGCAGCAAGGTTGTGTGTCTTGAGGGTGACCATGTGATTTTCCTTCCACAGCTCATCCCAAATCCCTGCTGTCCCAATCCCGGCTGGCCGTGAGGCGTCTCCTGAAGCAGCCTGGCTGCTCGGCCGCCCTTGGAGAGCTGGAGATCCCCACAGTCCTGGCCAAATACCTGCAGCACCAGCCGTGATCCCAGCCTGCGCCCAGGGACACCCACTCTGAGCACCCCTAAAACCTGCTCCACCTCCTGGGAGTGGATCCCTGAAATCTGCGAAACCCCTGGGAATTTGTGGTCACAAGTTCATTTTTATTGACGAGGTGTCTCCAGAAAGCAGTGCCCACGTGCAAAGGTGGGAAGGGAAGGGAAGGAGGAGAGAGAACAGGAGACCTCAGCTTGTGGCTTGCAGAAAAGCAAGGATAGAGCAGGATCTGATTCCCCTGGGTTTGCCTCAGACCATCTTTACTGAGGGATTTTACACCTTCAGCTGATTTTGGTTGGAAAAAGGGCTGGGAATGGGTGTGGAAGAATTCTTGGCAGTAAGGATGGGAATTCCTCCCAGTGAAGGCAGGACTGGGGCTGGCCCCGGCCATGTGTGCCCACCCCAGTGGGGGCAGAGCTCCCAGCTGGCAGCACAGGAGGGGCTGGGAGATGTATCCAGAGCCCCAGCATCCTCACCCCTCTCCCTGCCCCAGCTCTGACCCTAAACATCATCTTCTCATCCCAAAAGTGCTTCATGTGGCACCGAGGGTCTTTCATGAAAGGCAGGTTTGAATTAAAAGTGTTCTGTTATTGGTATGAAACTGTCGTGGCCTGTCTGTGAAACATCCCATGTCTGGCAGCTCTGCCAGGATGGCTGGGAAGGGACAAGGGAATCGCTGCAGATGGGGAATTTCAGGCTGGAGTGGGGCATCCCAGCACCACCTTCGTGACCCTCCATCCCTCCCACCTTGGACACCGGGATCACCCTCACCAGTGGGGGCTGGAGGAGCCTTCCTGGCTCTTCCCACAGCCAGGAGCTGATGGATGAATCCCACTGCCCCTTGGCAGCTCAGCACCCACCCAGCAGCGATGTTCTGGACCCCTTGTGGGATGCAGCAGAAGGCATCCCACGGTTCATTCCTTCGAGCCCACCCCAAAGGGAAGCGCTCCCAGGGCTCAGAGCTCCGTGTCAGCAGCTCCAAGGGTTGCTCTGGGCCAAACACAGGCACCTCCCTGCAGCATTTATGGGCTGGTGTCAGGGCTTGTGGGATCTATTAATCAGCATCTATTAATTAGGCTGTGGGGCTTCTCCCAGGGGAGCATTAGAGCTTGGAAGCAGCCTGGACAAGGTTCCATAGGGAACGATGACACCGGGAACACAGCGGGAGATGGGGGTGGGAGAGGCGGCCCCGCGGGGACATTGCCACGCTCTGCTGTGACTCCCACTCGTGGCATCCTTGCTGTCACCCTCATGTGGGGATTTGAGGGGCTTCCGAGATTTGGGGGTCCCAAAAATGGGGAGGAGTCCTCACTGTCGGGCTGCTCAGTGGGTGTGGGACTGCGGGTGGAGCAGGCGTGCAGCGGGTGGGTGGCTGGCCGTGGCGTGGCGCGGGTGACGCCCGTGGGTGACACGGCACACGCAGGGAGGTGTCCCACGGCAAACACGCCGTGTGGCCGCCCCCCGGTGTCACACACAATGTCACATCCCTGACCCCCGCAGTGTCACAGACCAGGACAGGACATGCCCCGTGTCCGTGACCCCGCGTGTCCCGCGGGTGTCGCTCCAAGGCCGCGCCCCCGTGCAGGGCCACGCCCCTCACACCGGGTGACCACGCCCCCTTGCCAATCATACCCGCCGACGAGGCCGCGCCCCCAACGCGGGGACCCGCCCCGAGGCCACGCCCACTCCGCCACCAGGATGGGCTCGGATCGCCCCGGGCCACCGGGGAAGACACCGTGGGACGGCCGTGAGAGGATACCGTGGGGCCCGCGCCCAGCGGCCACGCCCCGTTACGGTCACCCCTCCCCGTTACACTGAGCCCAACGTGGAGACCGCGCCTTCCCTCACGCAGAGGCCGCGCCCCGTCAATCACGGCGCCCCGCCCGCGAGGCCCCGCCCTCTCCGCCCCCCGTCAGGAGGCCCCGCCCCGCCCGTCACGCGGCGCCGCCCCTGCCGCCCGCGCCGGGCGGACCCGCGGCCCCGCGCCCCTCGCGCGGCCTGAGGGCTGGGCCGGGGCCGGGGGTGCCGCGGGTCCGGGGGTGCCGCGGGTCCGGGGGTGCCGCGCTGCCGCCGCCCCGCCGGTAAGTGCCGGGCTCGGCCCGGGCCCGCGCCGCCGCTCCCCGCGCCCGCCGCGCCGCTCCCCGCGGCCCGGCCCGACCCCCCCGCCCCACGCGTTTTCCCGGATCCTCCCGAAAGTTTGGGAGCGCGGCGGGGGGAGCGGGGAGGGCCGGGCCGGGCGAGCGTCCCCGTGCGGGGCTGGGCGGGCCGGGGGTCCCTGAGGGTCTCCTCTGCGGGTGAAACGCTGCATTTCATTGTTACGGTGCTGCTTTTTGTTGCTTTTAAACCTTATTTTTCATGTTTTGTTGGTCGTGGCTCTTTGCCCTCGGTGCCCTTTATTTCATTTTTATATATATTTCATTTTTATCCTTCTCCAGCCTCCCCTCCGCAGCAGTGCCTGTGCTGACGTGGAGCTGGAGAGGAATGATTCCCAAAAGGAATTTCTGAAATCCTGGCTGTGTCTCATGCCCTTCCCCGGCTGTTTTCCAGCAGCCCCAGTCCAGGTGCGGGTTTGGGGTCGTTTCACCCCCAATTTTCCAGCAGCCCCGCACATGTCCAGGTGCGGGTGTCTCTCCCAGGCCCGTCAATCCAGGTCTCTCCAGAGGCTTTGGAGGCACCCGGGACTCGTGGTGGGCTCTGGCAGAGCTGGAAAGGGCCAGCTTGTCGGTGGGGAGGTGGCTGTGCCAGCCGGCTACGCCCCAGCTGCTGCTTCCAGTGGGACAGGTGAACGTGAGGGATTAGCAGCATTCCCAGAATTCCAGAATCATGGAATGGGTTGGGTTGGGTTGGGAGGGACCTTAAAGCCCATCCTGTTCCAGCCGTGCTGAGAGCAGCGATGCCAGATCACTATAGAGGCAAAGAGACCTGAGGAGTAAAAATAAACCTGGAATTGCAGGTTTGCTGTGGGGCTACAGGAGCAGAGAGCATCGTTGGGGTGTATTTTTAATTTGGGATCTCTGGCTAAACACCTCGGGAAGGTTCCGTGGCCTCCCGTCAGTCAGAGCTCAGCCTAGGGCATTAGAGCTTGGGAGCACATTAGGATTTTATTGCATTTAATTTCTCCACCCTCACCTCTGCAAAAGAAACATGATTATAATTGTTTTGTTTCTCATGTTCCTGACAGCAGGCCAGGGTCAAATTTCAAACCTGCCTCTCTGCTTCCGGTATAATCTGATCAGGGTGTTCACAGTGGGCGTTTTTAAGGCGATTCTCTCTCTCTGCACAGATTATTTTAAAAACAACTGAAATTTTCAATAAAAAAAGCCAGGGTAGTAACCAAAGTGGTTTTTCACTGGACACGTGTGTAGGGAGGGCTGTGTCCTGGTTTGGCCTCCCTGAGGATGCTCTTTGGAGCCTGGCGTGAGCGCTGGGAGGGGTTTGGGGAGGTGCTAGCTCTCTAAGGTAGCCAAACCTTATCACCCTGGGGACAGAAAATCTGGGAAGCTGCAGGGCTTGGAGCGAGGAGGTGCAGGGCTCAGACCTGCCTCTCCCCAGGGATGCTATCCAATGGAGATGTGTGGTTTTCCTGCTCTGGCAAACTGGTAAATTTAAGCGACATTTTGGATTTTGGAAGTGCAGGGAGAGCTTGGAGGCTCGTCCAGCTGGTGATGGAGCCCTGAGACCCCGGTGCCTTCAGCTCTGCCCCTTCTGCTGGCTTGTGCTCACCTCTGCCCTCTCCCTGTGCCGCAGGTCGGCGGTGATGTGTCCATCCCTGCGCCCGGAGCGCCGCGCTCCCGAAGCCGCCGCTTCCAGCTAGATCCAGCCCGCCCCGCTGCCATGGAGACGGGCAGCCCGGAGGAGCGGGACGGAGGGGACCGGCACGAGGGCGGGGACGCCCCTCCCGACAGCGCCAACGGCTCCGTGGTGGCCGCGGAGCCGCAGCCGCCGCCCCCCGGCAAGCTGAGGAAAACGGCCTTCAAGCTGTTCGGGGGCAAGCGCAGCATCTGCACCCTGCCCAGCTTCTTCGGCGGCCGCGGCAAGAAGGGGCTCAGCAAGTGCAAGACGCACGACGGGCTGAGCAGCGCCGCCTGTGACAGGGGCACACAGCCGGACAGCCCCGCGGGGGGCAGCAGGGACGGGCAGCCGGGCCCTCTGCCCAGCTCCCGCAGCGCCCAGCTGCCCGTGGACACCGGCGCCAGGGGGGGCTTGGGCCAGCACGACAGCTCTCCCCCTGGGAGCATCGAGGGCTGTGACAAAAAGCCCAACGGGGAGAAACCCTCTTGCCCCAGACCCAAAAAAGGGCTGAAAGGGTTTTTTAACAGCATCCGGCGCCACCGGAAGAGCAAGGCTGCCGAGAGTGAGAAAGCAGAGCTCCCTGAGTGGAACGGGGACACAGAGGAGGCCGGGAATGCTGCTGGAATGGGAGTGGAGAGCCGAGAGGCCGTGGAGGGCAGGGGAGCAGGGCCGGTCCCTGAGGCCACGGCCTGCCCAGGGGACTCAGGGGGTGACTGTAGCTGTGGTGAGGCTGCTGAGCCCACGGGCCCCACGGCTGATGGAGGCAGCTCCGAGGGGGACACGGTGGCCCTGCCAGGGAACGGGGACCTTCCAGATACAAAATCAGAGCCTGAGGCTGCTGCCTGCACGGAGTTTGACCATGAGAGTTTGCTGCTGGCCTTCCACCCTGACTTCATGGACAGCGAGCCTCCCTGCCTGCACTCCAGGGAGCTGCTGAGCCTCATGCTGGGGGACGTCACCTCCCTGAAGAGCTTCGACTCCTTGACGGGGTGCGGGGACGACATCGCCGAGCCCGACATCGCCGAGAGCAGCATCTCAGTGGAGCGCAGCCGCGAGGCCGCCAAGCGCAGCTCCTGCCTTGTCACCTACCAGGGCGGCGGCGAGGAGATGGCCATCCCCGAGGAGGCCGAGGAGTACCTGCACCAGGTGTGGGACAGCGGCGCGCCGGGGGACAGCAGCTACGGGGCACAGGTGTCCAGCAGCAGCCTGGAGACACACGCCTCTCACGAGGCTGACGCCCACCCTTATGTAGGGGACGCCATGGACGGTGTAGACCTCCTGACGCCCCAGAGTGACCAGCAGGAGTCTGCCCCAAACAGTGACGAGGGCTATTATGACTCCACCACGCCAGGGCCGGATGATGAGACTGGAGAGGAGCTCAAGAAGGACCGACTGCCCCGGGACAGCTACAGCGGCGATGCACTTTACGAGTTTGATGCCCTGATGAGCCCCTCTCACGGTGAGGAATCCCTGTTCGAGGGCAAAGTCCCACCCCAGGGCATCTTCAGCTACTTCATGGACTTCTGCCTCCCTGCAGAGAAGAGCCTGATCCAGCAGATAATGGATCAGAAAAGAGGGCTGATGGAAACTGAAGAAGAGGGGCTTGCAGCCATTCAGAAAGAGCTTCTGTACTGGGAGCTGCAGAGGGAGCCGGTCCTGAAACGCCTGGATGTCTCCGGCAAGGAGAAGTGTCCCAGGGAGAAGCAGTGCATTGAATGTAAAAGCAGAGCAGCCAGCTCCATTGGCAAGAGTCAGAGTGGCCTTGGGAGTGAGCAGGTGGGCTCACACACCCCGAGCCGGGCTGTCAATGGTGGGGTTGCAGTGGCTAGGGCTGAAAATCCAGAGTGGAGGGATTTTCCAGGGACTCTGTGTCCGGAAAACTGTTACAACAGCCAAACAGCCCCCGGAAGTTGCCTTATTCCGCTCACAAAGAACAACCCGGGGTTGAGTGCAGACCTGGACTGTGGCATGTTTGGGGACTCCATCCACGGCAGCGTGGCCCCAGCCAAGGCAGGGATGTTCCCGGGGTTCAGGCTCGCGGATCAGGGGTGCGGCGGCGGAGCAGAGCTCGCCCCCGGTGAGCCCCAGGCGGGCAGCGAGCCCGAGCACGCCGTGAACTTCTCGCAGGCGCTGGTGGAGTTCGCCAGCAGCGGGACCCTCTTCTCCAGCCTGTCCGAGAGCCTGGGGAGCTCGGCCTCCAGCTCGTCCTTCACCCAGAACCTTCCCGCCCTCCCCACCATGGTCACCTTCGACGTGGTGGATGTGGAGCAGGACGGGGAAGGGGAGTGTGAGCAGCACCCGGAGCTGACCGTGGGTGAGGACATCGCCGAGGCCTTTGATGATGGCTACGGACAGAAAGAGTCCTTGGCTGAATGTGACGAGAGAATGTCCCCGGGCTTCTCCCCGGGCTCCTTCCAGAGCTGCAACTGGGGGGTGGCCAGCCTGCCCCGCCACCTGCGCCTGCACGGCCTGAGCCCCTCCCTGCCCGCGCCGCTCTCCGTGGACCGGAGGAGCCGCTCGCTGGACACGGAGAGCCTGGAGTTCGAGCTGGCCGAGCCGCAGGGGGCCCGGAGCGGCCCCCAGCCCGGCCAGCTCTGGGCCCGGCGCGAGGCTGGCAGGAAGGACTCTGCTGGAGCCAGGAGAAGCAGGAGCAAGGAGGAGGGCGAGCTGGTGGCTCCCGAGGGCGGCTTGAGCTGGCCGGGCCTGCGGCACCTCCAGCACGGCACCAGCACTGCTCCCGGCGGGATGGAGCTCTGGGGCTTCGCTCCAGCCGGCACCGTGGAGAGCGGCTGGGAGCCATCGGAGCCGCCGGACACCGTGTCCCCTTTCCTGCCTCTCTCCCGGGGTGGCATCGGGGAGGCTCCGGAGAGGCGGCCCCAGGAGCCAGAGCTGAGCAGGCACCCGCTCCGGCCCTCCAACCTGCCCCTGCAGCCCGAGGCGAGGCAGGCCCGTGAGGCGCCCGGGTCCCACCGCTACCACGGGGACGTCCCCAAGCTGTCCCGCCTGTTACCCCTGGGGGAAGCGGAGCTGCCCCGGGGCTTTGGCTTCACCTGCTCCCCGGAGCACCGTGCCAGGGGCAAACCCGTGGGCATCGCCCAGGGCGTGCCGCAGCACCCCGGGGACAGCAGTGGGGACGCCGAGAGCCCGGAGCGCTGCGCCGAGCCCCTCAAGGGCAGGGCCAGCCCGGGGCATGGCAGCTGCCGGGGCACCCTCTGCAACGTCACCAACGCTGAGTAGCTGCAGGAATGTCACCGTGTCACCAAGCCAGGGGGCTGCGGGAATGTCACCATGTCACCGACGCTGAGTATCCACAGGAATGTCACCCAGCTGAGGGGCTACAGGAATGTCACCGTGTCACCACGGCTGAGTATCTGCAAGAATGTCACCGTGTCACCACGGCTGAGTATCTGCAAGAATGTCACTGTGTCACCAAGCCAAGGGGCTGCAGGAATGTCATCATGTCACCATGCTGAGGCTGTTCCAAGCAGGGGTGAAAGGGGGGAAAAGGGAGGGAGAAAACCGGGAGCAGTTTGGGGGTGGCTTGAGTTTGAGCTGGGCTGATGCTCCTCTCCTGCAGCCATCTGTGGCCTTGCCCCTGTGGATGCTCCAGAGGGGTTTGGAGCTGCCTCCAGGATTCCTTCATCACCTCTGAGGCACTTTCTGGTTTTCCAGTGCTCTCCACCACCAAGTGCAGCAGCAGCCCCTGGCAGAAGCTGGGCATGGACCCATTGCTGGGGTTTGTGCAGGACTGGGGCTGGGAGAACAGGCCTTGGGCAGACCTCTGAGGGAAATGGGGCTGTTTTCCTCTTCTGGGTGAAATGTTTTGGTTCAGACTCACTTTGAATGTTTTCCACTCTGGGCTCAGTGTGGGGAGCTGGGAGGAAGGGTGCTTCTTGTTCCAGAGCAAGGATGAGGTGAGGCAGCTGGAGAGGGGAACTTTGCAGCAACATTTTTATTTATTTGATTTGTCCTTGCCCCAAAGGAGAGCAGGAGCTTTTGTGTGCGTGCTGATAATGTTCTCCAGGTGTAGTTTCAGTTTGCTCAGAGAGATGTGCTGTCCATGGTGTCCCTTTGAAGAACAAAGTGTTGGTCCCTTCTTTGTTGTGGTCTGTCTTCACGGTGCAGAATTCCTGGTGGAAGCCTTTCTTTCCCGAGCTTTTTCCCGGCCTCCTGGCCTCTCCAGGGCCATGGGGACTGGGATGAGGCCTTTGAAATAAGCTAAATTTGCATCATGCCTGTAGCTGTGAAGTGGCAGATGCTGTTACTTTATCAAAAGGAAGCTTTGTGGCTTTTTAATTTAATTTTATTATTTTACGGTTGTTTTCTTTGCATAAACCCACAGGAGGAAAGTTTTGTGTTCCTTGGAATTAGGGATGGACTGTAGCTACATTGGGCTTCACTCCTCCTGACTGGAGGGAACAAAAGCTGGAAGCTGCTGGAGATTTGGGATTTTTTGCCTCTTTGAAGGAGTGTGGAGGAGGGACACAGGCTGAGGGGACAGACTTTGTCTGGGGGTTCCTGTGAGCTCCTGTGACATCTTTTCCAGGCTCCTGGTCCCCTCCATGATCCCAAACCCCCTCAGCTCTGATCCAAACCCCCAATCCATGACACAAAACTGCTTCCCTGTCCTGTCCAAGCCCTGTGTTCTGATTTAATTCCATTACCAGTGATTTTTGTTTCCCCCCACCTCATTGCCATTTTTCTTTGCAGCAGAATTTGTAGCATTCAAAAAAAACAATCCCAAAGTGGAAATGCCGGAGTTTTACCACATTTGTGGAGTGAGGGAGGGCTCAGCCTGGGCCAGGCTCGATTTTCCTGCTGAGTCCTGCCCTGCTGGGTCACCCTCCCACTGCTCTCCTGCTCCACGTGGCTGTGGCTCCTTCAGCTGCTCCCTGCCATCCCTGCATTTCCCGGCACAAGGAGCTGGTTTGGGTTTGATGGGGTTTTTTCCCCCCCAGCAAAATGAGGTCTTGATACCCCTTTTGAGAAGAGATTCCTGCTGCCCTGTGCTTGGATGTGTGGGAAGGGGCAGGGAGAGGCAGGGCCAGGCTGGGTTCAGTCTGTGTGTGATGTGATTTTCCTGCCGAGGCAGAGCAGATCCATCTGTGCATCCACAGGCTCAGACCGGAATTTTTCCATATTTTCCTGCCAGCCCTGCTGCAGGGAGTTCCACAGGAACCTGCTGTGCCAAGGCTCTTTTCCCTCATCCCTGTGGAGAGGAATTCCTGGGACACACCTGGCTCTGGGTGCCACTGCCACACCTGGAGAGGAAAATGTGGTGAGCCAGGGGAAGGTGCCCTCGCTGGAGGTTCTCTCCTCGTTAGCACAGCTGCTAATGAACATTGGATATCCCTCCCTGGAGCAAGGACAGGGGCAGCTCTGTGCCCATCTTACTCCACTCCCAGCACACAAACCACGGGCACACCGTGCTGGGGACACCATAAGGACACTGTCACCCCCTCACCCCGGGTGGGTTTAATCCCTGTTTGATTTCCTTTAGCGTCTCACCAAAGGCATCTCGGGGGTTCCAGGCTCTGGAGCTTCAGCCAAAGTCCTGCTGGGGGCTGGGAGTGTCTGGGTGCTAAATGAATGTTCCAAGGTGTCCACAGGATCCTGGCCTTGGGTGTGGGTACGAGGAGGGCACGTTCAGTGGGAGCAGTACAGCCAAGGCTTGATAATCTGACTTTATACCAAAGGTTTCTCCTCTTAATTCGATGGGAATTCAATGAGGCAAATATCTCTGGAATTCAAATGAGTTTTCCTAATGCAGTTTAGTTACTAATTTGTTGGCTTATTGGCAGATTCTGCCCCATTAACCCAAAGAAATCGGAATTTCCAGTGCAGTAATTCAGCCTGTAAATGATCACTGCAGTAGGGATTGGATTTCACTGCCTGCTGAGCCACTCTTCCCAAAAACCCCACATGGGTTCCATGGGAACAAAGCTGGGCTGGAGCTGGGTCAGTCCAACACTGCCTTACCCGAGGAGCTCCCATCTGGGGGTGGTCACTGAGGCTTCTTATGCAAAAGGGCTTCCCAACCAGAAACCAGGCAGAAAAGTCAGGAATAGCAGAATGTCCTGCCAAGGTATTTAGGAAAAACCTCGAGGAATTTGCCTGTCCCTTGCAGGAAAGGCCTTGCCTGAAGTGAGGGACTGTGATGGAACCACTGCCCTTGGGGTCAGCCTACCAAGAGGTTCTGTGTTGCATTCTGGGGACTCTGGGGTTTTCTTTTGTTTGTTTGTTTTTATACACATAAGAAAATGGTCGATTTTCTCTATTTTTGTATAGTTTTGCATTTTATAATCATGGGGAAATTTTACAGACTGTTCTTTTACTTGTGTGTCTTGTCTTTCCAAGTGGTGTGGTTTGCTTTTCCCGTGGAGAAAAGGCCATTCCTGCTGCTGCTGTGCCTGGATCCCACCCTGCTCCCTGGGAATGTGCTGGGCCTCCTCCCAGCCCCTCACCAACACACTTTGCACAAACCTCAGACATCCTTAACCCTCCTCTGTCACATTCAGCTGTCCCTGCTGTGCTTTTCAGTGTTGTTTTTAATCTGAATTTGTGGATTTTGGTGATTTCTCCCTCCAAGTGTTGTAAAAAGCCCACAGGTTTCAGCTGAGGCTTTCCCTGCTGACTGCTAATGTTATTTTATCTAAAATTGGGGTTTTTCTTCAATCCCTGTGCAGGAGATGCTATTGGCTGTGCATGGAAATGCTCTTGGACAGGTTTCCTCTCCCCTTGGTGCTCCCTGGCTGGGCTGGGAGCTGGGATTTCGCCTTGGTGCCTGAGGATTGCTCCTGAAATAATCCTGGGATTAGCAGGACTCCCCACCTCCTCCTCCTCCTCCCTTCTCCAGGGAGCTCCAGCCCTGTGCTCTGCATCACTAAAACACCTCCCTGCTATGACACTGCCTTGAACTTCAGATCAAAGGAGAGGAGAGCTTCTGGAATGCTAAAATCCACCCCAAAGCAGATTTCTCCCCCTTTCTTCCCCCAGCAGAGGTGGCAATTGCCACTGATTTGGCTCTGCATAGATTTTTTTCTTCTAATTAATAACTTGTCACCTAATGGTGTCTTTTTCTGGATTGGGTTTGCCCCATTCCCCACAGGGATGGATGGGAAGGTTTCTCACTGAACATTCCTGGGGCGCTCAGACCCACCTTCCACATTCCCTCTGCCCTGGAATTCTGGGCTCCCTCCAGCTGGGGCTTCCTGCTCGTCTCACCCACATTGAGTCACCCCAAAGCTCCATTTGGGTGAAGTGAGAAATGCAAATCCCAAAAAGCCTCTCAGTTGTAAGGAAATGAGGAATTAGCCCTTGTCCTCAGCTGCCCCATCCCGCTGCCAGGCTGGCAGCTCCTCCCAGGTGACCAACCTGGCTGAATTTGGTTTTTTTTTGTTTCCTTCCTGGTCTCATTGCTACTAGTCCTTTCAAGTTTTTAATGTATTGATTGTGTTTTAAAATGAATGTTCCTTTCACTGAATTCTAATGAATAAACTGCAGATTTTTAGAGAACATTGGATTTCACTGGTGGTTTGGTGTTTTCGTGCTTATTTTATCCTTGATTTGATGTTTTTATTTCCCTCCCTCAGCTGTCTGTTGGTTATTTGCCAGTAGGTGGAATTTTCCATGGGAGAAGGCAACAGAGACCCTTTGGAAGAGGGTGAGGCTCCTCAAATCCTCATTAAATAAACCCTGGGAAGTGTCCAGCCTTGAAGGCTCCAGAGGCAGATTTTCCCTCTGGGCTCCAGCAGTGAGAGCGAGCTGAGATTCCCTGGCTCTGAATCCCTGGGACGGCAGAGAAGGGCTGGGAGGGATGGTTTTCTCTTGGATCCTGCTGGGTGTGTTCCTCAGGTGCCTCCCAGCATTTCCAAATGTGTTGGAAGACCCAGGAGAAGACCCTGCCCTCCCCTCCTGCCCTCCCCGGGCAGGAATTGGATTTGTGAGAAGCTGTAATTATCTGGAGAGCCTGATGAGCTGCGCCCCTAATGAGAGCTGGGGATGCCCTGGGGAGGCTCTGTCCTTTCCCTTTGCATCCATTGGAGATCCCCGGCCAAACCACAGGGAAAGCTCTGCCCTGGGGCCGTGAGCCTCTCCTCCTCCTCCCCCTCCTCCTGCTCGTGGTGCTGCTCTCCCAAACCTCCATCCCCTGTTCCAGGCCCTCTCTGGAAATGCTGAGTTTCCAGCAGAGCTCCCTCTCTGCTCCCCCAGTGCTGCACGTGGGGAACTTTCCCATTCCCTGCCTGGAGCCCGCCCTGTTTCCTTTGGAGTCAAACAGGCCCTGCCACGGCCACGGGTTCTGCTCCTGGCCCAGCAGATGGGAGAGCTGGAAAAGCCTCCCTGTGCCTTCAGACACTCCTGAGGCGCCTAAGGAGCTTTTCCAACATCCCAGGGCAAATCTGCTCCCCCTGTGACCCCACAGAGAGGGCTCAGGGCTGCCCCAGCCCAGCTCTCCCCTCCAGCAGAGCTTGCTTTTAAATATTTTTTAGTATATATTTATTAATATATAATAAATATATATATATTTACATATATTTTATCTATGTATGCTTTAAAATATTTAAATATATATGCTTTAAAGTATTTAATTAATCTTTATTAATATATAATATATACTTCTATAAAATATATAAAATATATAACTACATACATTTATATTTATTTTTATATCCGCTTTTAAATATTTAAATATATATGCTTTTTGGGGTTTAATATTTATTAATACAAAATATATATTTCTATAAAAATATACAAAATATAAGTACATATATTTATTTTTATATAGATGCTTTTACATATTTAAATATATGTGCTTTGAAGTATTTAATATTTATTAATACATAATATATATTTCTATAAAATGTACAAAATATATAAGTACATATATTTTTATTTATTTTTATATATGCTTTTACATATTTAGATATATATGCTTTTAAGTGTTTTTAAATGTTTATTTCATTCTATTGAACTATTCAATATTTCAGCTGGGGATAACCCCCCCATCCCACTGGAAAAGCCTCCAGCAGCTCCCAGAGCTCTGGTGCAGGGGGTGAGGCTGTGGCTGCTCCCTTGGGGTTGAGGAAGGTCGGTGTTCACTGTGCCACTCCTGTCTGTCACAGCTCCAGTGGCTTTCACCCCAGGCAGGAGCTGGGGGAGGGGGCTTGGGGCAGCTCCATCCCTGCCCTGTCCCCGAGCCCCCCACGGGAGCCTCTGCTGTGACCTCCCCTCGTGGGGACAGCGGGGGACAAAGGCAGCAGCTGGGGCCACCAGCCCCGTGCTCCCCTGGGGATGGAGATCCTGAGAATCCCTGATTGGATTTAGGGAGGGGAAAATCGCCCAGGCAGGGCAAGGGCAGAGGGCCTGAGCCGGCAGCTGTGGATGGACGAGCTCTGGTGATTTTCCTTCATTTTAAAGAGTCTGGAAGGCAATCGGCTGGGAAAAATGACACGAGGGGCTGGCTCAGCACTGCTGGGGCTGCAAAACTCAGCCACAGGAGCCACAAAACTGTGGAAAGGCTGGGCAGGGGTGAGCGCTGTGTGCCTGGGGGTTCCTGGGGCATGAGTTCAAAATTCAGGCTTCAAACACCCCCTCTGGAGCTGTGATCCCATCTAACCTCCCTCCAGACTGCTGCTGTTATTCCAAGCACCCTCCCTGCATCCCAAATGCTTCCTGGCCTAAAGAACATTCCCAAAGCGCGGGGCTGCCTTTCCAGAACCCACTCTGAGGTCTGAGCCTGCAAAAGCTGCAAGGGCATTTTCTCCCGAGGTGATGGGAGCTGGGATTCCCTGGCAGGACTGGGGTTATCCAGGGGATTCCTGGCTCATCCCGGGGTGTTCAATGCCCCCTTTTCCGTGGTGCCCGAGGAATGTCCCCCTTGGCTGCAGACCCAGCTCTGGCAGGGGTGGATGCAGCTGAGCAGGGGATGCAGGAGATGGATTTCACCTCGCCCCTGGGTTGTTTTCTCCTTCTCCCACCACCTTCCCGCTGCTCCAGGCGGCAGTGGAGCGTGGATGATGATGACAACGGGATCAGCTCTTGGGATGGCCCATCCCACTGGGAAAGCTGCAAACCCTCAGCTCTAATTGCCTCCTTGTAAACACAAATTGACTCGTTTGCTGCAGACAAACTCCTGCTGACAAAACCTCGCTGGAAGTCGGTTGTCATCACAGGAACGTATCTCACACTTTGAAGTGTTTCTTTTTTTTCCCCCTCTTTTTTCTCCAAATTGATTTTAGAAGCGCCGACACAACAGCTTTGCTCCCTGTGAGAGAACATGAGGGGTTTGTGCCACTGCCAGGACGCTCACTCCTGTGCCCAGAGGCTGCAGGGAAATGGCTCTGGTGAGCTTTGTGTCACCTGTCACCCCTGGGGCAGCTGAGGTTCTTCTCTATTTCCAAGGATCAAATGGAGCTTGCCCATCCCCATCCCCATCCCCACCTGATTTTATGGGGTCAGTTCCCAGCTGGTGGCTCCCACTGGGTCAGCACAGCCAGGGACAGCCCTGGGATCCCTGTCTGGGATGCCCATCCTGGGGACACAGCAATGCCCCCACCTCACAGCCACTGTTTTGGGGGTTCCTGGGTTCCCCCCAGCTCAGCCCCAAGGTCCAAGCCCCCAGGGCAGCCACCAGCCCCGGGTGCCACATCCCAACATTTGCTCCATGCCGGGGGATTATTTCTAATCCCTCTATTTTTAGAACAATGCTGAAATCTGTTTAATGCTGGAGGGATTTGGGGAAGAAAAAGACAACAAAGAAAGAAGAGTATTTTTCTTTCTGATGCAGGAGCTGTCAGTGAATGTTGTTTGTTTGTTTGTTGTTTTGTTTTTTGGGAGGGTGTCTCTTTGTTGGATCATATTTGTCTGTCAGAAGGGAGGAGGGAAGGAGGAATTGAGCCGTAAGGAAAAGCTCCGAGGAGTTGTCCTGGCTGCTCTGGGCATGGAGAATTTCACAGCAGCAGTGGCAGCAGGACCAGGTCATCCTGCTCCCCAAAATCTGGAGCTGGCCAGGCTTTCCCCAGGCAGGGGCATCCCCCGGGTCGGGGCAGCCACAGAGCCCAGGGCTGTCCGTGCATGGAAAGGAGCAGGAGAGCACCCGGGGGAGCTCAGCTTTTGGGAATATCCTCTGGCAGCTCCGACGGGAGGGCTGCAGGCTGGGGACCATGCCCTGCCCGCCCTGGAAGGGCCTTGGGAACCAAACCGCAGCTCCTCGCAGGGATTGCATCCTCTGGGGGAATTTTGGGCCAGCTCTGGTGCTGGGCTGACCTCTAAGGGAGAGCTCCGTTACTGCAGCTCACGGAATCCCAGATTGGAATTGGAAAAGACCTTAAAGCCCATCCATGGGCAGGGACACCTCCCACTGTCCCAGCCCTGTCCAGCCTGGCCTTGGGCACCGCCAGGGATCCAGGGGCAGCCACAGCTGCTCTGGGCACCCTGTGCCAGGGCCTGCCCACCCTGCCAGGGAACAATTCCTGCCCAATATCCCACCTAAATCTCTCCTCTTTTAGTTTAAAACTGTTCTCTTTTGTTCTATTCTTATGTCCAATGCTGAGCTGGGTCTCCCCAAAATTCCTCTGAGGCAGCCTGGGGGCCTGGAGCACTTTTTGGGGACACAACAGGGGAAAACACGGAGCTGAGCCAGAGCTTCACATTCCCTCAGTGCCCTGAGCCCTCAGCATCAACAGCTCCGAGTGACAGCCCAGGTGAGGTGTGAGGGGCTGTGACACGCTGGGGACAGACTGGGAGGACGGGAGCTGCCAGAGGGCAGGGCTGGATGGGGAGACTGGGCAGGAATTGTTCCCTGGCAGGGTGGGCAGGCCCTGGCACAGGGTGCCCAGAGCAGCTGTGGCTGCCCCTGGATCCCTGGCAGTGCCCAAGGCCAGGCTGGACAGGGCTTGGAGCAGCCTGGGATGGTGGAAGGTGTCCCTGCCATGGCAGGGGTGGCACTGGGTTGGCTTTAAGGTCCTCCCAACCCAAATCAGTCATTCTGTGACCCTGGAGGGGTTTGGTGGCTTTGGCACCTGAATTGGCACCAGGGCGTGAGGGGACTGCAGGTGCTGTGGGGGTTTGTGGGGTCTCACACCGTGAGGGGGCCCTGGGTGCCAAATCCTTGTGACTTCCCAGGGACTGGAGCCCAGGCAGGCAAAGCCAGCACTGCACCAGTGGCACCAGTGTGCTCTGCCCCAGGGACTGGGCAGGTGGTGGCTTTGGGTCACTCCCTGTGTGGGGAGAGCTGCAAACCCGTCCTGTGTTAAAGCCCCTCACCCCCACAGCACACCCCCACTGCCAGCGTCTGTTCAGCCCCTGTCCCACAGGACAGAGGGGTCGCTGTGCTTGGGATGGGTTTATGGCCATGATGTTTTGATCTCCTGTGAATCTGGTGGAGGCTGGATTCTGATGCACAGCTGGGATTCTGATCCTGGGATTCTGATCCCGCTGGGACAGGGTGAGGACGTGGACTGTCATCTCAGCCCAAAGGCCCAGTGTGGGCACCACAGGCCTCACTGAACCCCACTCACCCCTCCCAGTCCCAGCAGGCTGTGGAGATAACCCCGCACTCACCCGGGAGGGTTCGGGTTCCCCGGCTGCCCCGGGACATCCCGGAGAGGAAGCAGCACCGGAGCTGCCGCCTGCCAGGCACCAGCCTCTCCTGGCTTTCCTCCCTTTCCGTGCTGCCAAAAGAAGAGAAAACCCTGTTTTCCAGAGGAGGGCAGGCTGGGACACGGAGTGCCTGAGGCAGGGCGGGCTCGGCACGGGTGGGAGGGGGCACCAAGGGGCTGGAAAATCAGAAGGAGGAGTTGATGTCCGAGCATTGCTGCGGTTAACGAGGGATGGTTTTAAGCAGAAATTTGCCATTAAAAAACTCACCCCAATAAATGGAGGGCTGAGTTCCTCAAGAAACTGCTGGAGGAGGCCATGGAGCCCCTCTGGAGCCAGGCTGGGAGGGATGGGAATGTTCACCTGGAGAAGAGAAGGCTCCAAGGAGACCCTCAGGGTCTAAAGGGGCTCCAGGAAGAGCTGGAGAGGGATTTTGGGTTTTAAGCACTGGTTCAAGAGCAGGAAGCAATGATGGAAATCTCCCTGGGTTTCCCAGGGCTGGTAAAGTCACTGGAGTGAAGGTCAGGATTGTCTGGATGAGACCTGGAGCCTCCACATGGCAGCCCTGGGAGTGTTTTATAGGAGCATCTCCAAGATTAAGGAATGCCAAAGGCAAAAGAAACTCAAATCTGATTAAAAAGTGATTAAGGCTGAGTCTGAGAAACAGGACCAGAGGAAGGAATTCCAACAGGATAAACAGAGGGACTTCCCTGCAGGGTCAGTCTGGGGAAAGGCCTTGAGCCCCTGTAAGGGCTGCTGTGACCACAGTGACCCCAACAGCAGCCAGGCTCTTCCTGAGCCCCGGCTTCCATCAATCCATTATTTTTTTGGTCATTGGATCTCCCTCTCCCTCCCTGCCCCCAGGATGCCTTTGGAGACAGCAGCCCCGAGGGCACAGACAGCCCTGAGCACCCCTGGGAGAGCACCCAGAGGCCCGGGAGCACCCCGAGCCCAGCCCGGCTCCCCAGCCCCCCCGGGCTCCAGCCCCACCGGTGATTCCCTGCCTCATCTTCCCCAATGTGCCCTGCCTGGCCTGGGCCACCTTCCCTGTCCTGCTCGGGTCACCTTGGGCTGCCACCCCTGCTGCCCTCCAGTGTCCCTTGGTGCCACCCCTGCTGCCCTCCAGTGTCCCTTGGTGCCACCCCTGCTGCCCTCAGATGTCCCCCAAGCCCCTGAGGGGTGTCCTGGGGCCAGGCCAGGCTGGAGCAGGGATGTCACAAGGGCAGGGTGCCAGGGATAACCCAACCCTCCCCAGAGCCCTCTGAGCCTGGCTCTGCTCCCAGAGGAAGGCTGAGGAAGGCTCCTTCCTCTTCCCCACACTTTGGGAAAGCACAGGAATCATTCCAGGGCATCACCTGGCATCTCCCAAAGGTGAGCAGTGATTTTCCATCACCCTTTCTCTGCTTCCCTCTGCTCCCTGTGGGATTTCTCCTTCAGTCACTTTTCATAAGTTTGGTTCCGCTCTGATTTTGGTTTTTTTTTTAATTCCTCGGGAATGCCCCACCCACCACAGAGGGGCTTTGGAGCCTGCTCCCCCTGGAGCTGTGCTGGGAGCCTCTCCAGCCCCGCTGGGAGCTGTGCCTGCCTCCCTGCTGGGGCAATTCCCACTGGGACCAGTCCCACCCGTGTGTCCATGCTGAGGGCCCTGTGCTGGGGAGAACTGGAGTTTCCTCCACAGAACCAGGTGAGATTGGGCAGAACTCCCGTGGCAGTTCCCACATGTGTTCCAGCACATCTGAGGACCTTCCTCCTCCTCCTCCTCCTCCTCCTCCTCCTCCTCCTCCTCCTCCTCCTCCTCCTCCTGGACAGTGACGTGTGAGGCTGTTCTAGCTTTGATGCAGAGGTTTGCTCTGTTTGATCTGAGCTGTTTGATCTGATTCCTCCCCCCACACTCTGCTGCAGCTTTCCCTGTGCTTTTGGGGAGGTTATTCCGTGTGCACGTTAACAGCATGCCAAGGATGCGCTGCTATCTCCCATCTCCTTTTTGGATAAACTCTTTGTTTATGATAATAAGGTGCCTCGTGGTGTGAAACCAGGGAGAAAAAGTAACTTCTGGAAGTGAGCCAGGCCAGGGAAGGAGGAGTGCTGCTTTCTGTTGTTGTTTCTTCCAAAACACCCCCAAGAGCCAGTGTCAAACACAGAGCTCCCCGTGCCTGCGTGTGCCTGTGGATTTTCATCAAGGTGACACTTGGAGCTGGCAAGTGCCAATGTTTGAGTGCCTGGAGCAAAGCTGGGTCTTGCTGCTCCTATTCCAATCCCAAATGTGTCTCCTGCCCTTGTGGGGTGTTGGTTTGGTGGGTGCCTCCCTGCTCAGGTGCCCTGGGGAGGATGGCACAGCTCAGCTTCTCCGGGCTCCTGCCTGCCCCAGCTCCAAGGCCCCTCTGGGGATGGGGTTGTTGCACTTTGCTGAGCTCCACTGGAGAAAACCCCCCAGTTTTAGCCAAAGCAGCACCAGCTCAGGTGTTTCTGAAGGCTGCAGCAGGATGGGTTTGGGATCAGGGCACTGCCCTGGCTGTTTTATGGGCACACCTCATCTCTCAGCCTCTGTGCAGTGCCCGTTTTCCTCTTCTTGACTCCTCTGATACCCTGGTTACCCTGGGAGTATTTTTTGCTTTCACACAGCACCCTCAGCCCCTTGTTTTGGGAGTTTTGAGGCTCATGAGAGATCAGTGACCCAGGGGAAGGGGATGCAATGAGACCTGGAAGGAGCAGATCAGGCAGATCTGTTGGTTCATCCAGGAGAGGTTCACCTCTGCTTTTCCACTAAACAAAAACTGCCTGAAAATTTTCCGGCATCTGGGAGAAAGGCTGGGATCTGGTTCTAGGGAGACACTGAGCTCAGTGGAGCAGGAGAGCTGCAGTGGCCACAGAACAGAGGCTGTGACCGGGAATCTTTGGGACCTGGCTGATTTATGGATATGGCACCACAGTGGGGAATTGTCCCCAGTGTTCCCAGGGGTGTCATTTGTGCCTCAGGGTGTGTCAGTCACCACAGCTCCACACTGGGGGCCTGGATCTCGATGGGATGGGATGGGATGGGATGGGATGGGATGGGATGGGATGGGATGGGATGGGATGGGATGGGATGGGATGGGATGGGATGGGATGGGATGGGATGGGATGGGATGGGATGGGATGGGATGGGATGGGATGGGATGGGATGGGATGGGATGGGATGGGATGGGATGGGATGGGATGGGATGGGATGGGATGGGATGGGATGGGATGGGATGGGATGGGATGGGATGGGATGGGATGGGATGGGATGGGATGGGATGGAAGAACCATCCTGCTGGATCAGGGAGCTCCATCCATCACCTGCAGCCAGCCCAGATGCTCCTGGAGCAGCTCAGCAGTTCCCTTCCTCCATAAGGCTTTCCTGGGGATTGTGGCTTCATCTTCCCATTCCAGGAGGAGCTGCCAGGACTGCAGGAAACCCTTCCAAGGCCAGGCTGGGAGTGGTCGTGCTGTGGTGTTTGAGTTTGCTCAGGGGAGAGCCAGGGCTGGAAGCTGTGGGGCAGGAACCTCCACAAACACGAGGTGCAGGATTTGCAGAGGGTTTTGGCAGCTGAGGGCGCTTTGCAAGGTGGGTGGGAGACTCCCCATTGCTCTGAAGGCGTTTATTTGAAATTAGGGGGTTTCTGCATTTTGGGTTTTACCTCCAGCAGCATCTCCAGGGCAGCAGTAAGCGAAGCTCCATGGTTTCAGAGCAGGCTGGATGAATAAAATTATTCCTTTTCATGCTTAAAACCAGCTGCAGTATTTTGCAGGGTACTGGGACCCTCCATTCTCCCTCTTTTCCCTGCTGGAGCTGCAGCACTGCAGAGCCCATGGAGGAGATGGATCCTTGGGGATATTTCTGGGGGATCCGGAGATGAGGGGGTTCCTTGCCAGAGTTCCTCTGGGTTTCCCACCTCCCTGCAGCCCCCCTGGCGCTGGCCGTGCCTCTGTCCCGAGCCCCGGGGTGCCGTGGCCGGGCAGGAGCTGTCCCGGGCTGTCCCGGGCTGTCCCGGTGGCTCTGCCCGGCGCCCGGCGCCGCTCTAGAGGCTCTGCGTGAGTCAGGCTGCAGAAATCCGCCCGGGGCTGCTCCCGGCTCTGCCTTTGGAGACCGTGCCCATCGCAGCGAGCCGGGACCGGTCCGGGCAGCGCTGCGGAGCCGGGTTCGCGCTTTGGCACCCCCGGCACGGGTGAGCGGGGCTGGGGAGAGCCGGGGGCTCCCGCTCGGGCTCTCCCGCTGCTTCCAGCGCCGGTCCCCAGCCCGGCTCAGCGGGGTGGCCCCACAGAAGCCACCCCCTGTGCCTGCAGGGGTTGGGATGAGCTGGGGCAGGAGCGTGTCCCTGGTGTCCCCACGGGGGGGACAGCACAGAATGGACACCGCGGGGGGGAAATGGGGCTTTGGGTGCCCTCGTGTCACTGGGGGTGACTTTGGCTGCCCCCTCCGTGCTCCTGCCGGGTCCCAGCACCATTTGCTTTGCAAATACAGGAGAAAACCGTTTCCTCCTGCCCAAAGGGAAATTAATGAGATTGCAGGTTTGATGTTAAAAGCGCGGTTCTCAGAATCCCAGCTCGGGGAAACAGGGAGAGTTTGGGTGTTTCCCTGATCTTCCCTCAGTGCTGTTTTCCTGAGAGGTGTGGCTCAGTGAGTGGATCTCACAGAGGAGTTGGAGTGATTTGCTGTGAGTTCAGTGAGTGGATCCCACCGGGATCATCCTCTCCGGGGTCCAGGGGGTGTCAGGGCAGGCTCTGGGATCCTGGAGCCCCAGCCAGAGCTCTCATCCACCCTGTGCTATTAATAACCCCCTGTGAGGCTGCCAGGCCGGAGGAAACGGAGGAAATGAAGTTAATACATGGAAATGTTTCCTTGTTTCCCCGCTTGCTGCTCAGGGCTGGCCTGTTGCTCCCTGTCACTCCCGTCCAGCCCCGGCTGTGGCTGGACTCAGGGCTGAGCAGTGCCTCTGAAAGAGCCCAGTTTGGGAAGAAGTGGTGGAGAAGAGGGAAAAGGACGGTTCAGGTGTGTTAGAAACAGGGAGGGGGCTATTCTTTGGCAGGGGAAAAGGCGCCTTTCCCTGTGGATTTGGGGTCAGTCCCGGGCAGGGTGTGGAGTCTGGAGAAGGAGGCCGGGCTGTGCAGGGCGGGCGATGCTCCGAGAGCCCCCAGTCCCTTCCTGCAGCCCCCGGGATGGGCTGGGCCCCCCTCAGCCCCCTGCCCCTCTCTCGGCGCTGTTCCTGCCCTTCTCCAGCTGGGTGCTGGCCCAGGGGCTCGGGGCTGCAGCCCCGGCTCTGACCCCAAGCACTCCTCAGACTCACCTGGGCAAAGAGCAGCTCCTCCTGCAAACCCCAAAGCCTGTCCTTGCAACTCTTGCAAACCCCAAAGCCTGTCCTTACAGATTCTGCAAACCCCAAAGCCTGTCCTTACAGATTCTGCAAACCCCAAAGCCTGTCCTTGCAGCTCCTGCAACCCCCAAAGCCTGTCCTTGCAACTCTTGCAAACCCCAAAGCCTGTCCTTGCAACTCTTGCAAACCCCGTCCTTGCAGCTTCTCCTGCAAATCCCAAACCCAGTCTTTGCAGCTCTGCCTCTCCTCGGCGTGGGGCGGATTTGGGGGATGTGCTAACTCTTGATGCTGTTTGTTGTTTGCTCCTCTGCCAGTTGGTTTCTTGTTAAGACAAGCTCCTCCTCAGCTCCTCCTCAGCGCGTCCCTGGGTGGAGCAGAGCCAAAGGATGGAGCTGGAGCCGAGGACACGTTGTGGGATGGAAGGAGAGCCCTGCAGTGGATGCGCCACATGAAAAACTTCACAGGTGGAGCAGCACATCAGCCCTGCAAGGCCAGGCCAGAGAAACGGGGACACCCAGAAACACATCCTGCAAACTCTGCTGAGTTATGGAAAAGCAGCCGGGAACTGCAGCAGGATCTCCTGGAAGTGGAGCAGCTCCAGGGATGTGCCCCACACTCAGCTCTGCCCTTGAGGGTTCATCCTTTCCCCAGGTTCCCTCCCTGAGTGTTTCCTGCTGTGGTTTGCTGGGCTCTGGTGGTGTGGGTGATGCTGAGACAGCTCCTGTTGCTCCAGGAATGTATTCCCAGACTCTTTCCCCTCCCTCAAAATTGCCCTTGCGGAGAAGGAACAAAGCCCAGGGCAAGGACTGGAGTCACCCCTGAGCTAACCCTGGTGGGTGCAGGGGCCAGGAGCACAGTGAGCCCTCATCCCAGCCCCAATAATAATGAGCTAATTATGAGGGAGATAATGAGCGTGGTTTGGTGGAGCAGAGCTTTTCTCTGTCCTGTTCTGCAGCCATCCAAACGTTACAGGGAGGAAAACCAGTCCCTATCACCCCCCATGGGCCACTTAATGAATTCACTGGAGGCTCTGAAATTGGGTGTTGGGCTAAGCCACGCCGTGCCTGCCTCCTTGGAGTCCTCACACCTCCACCAGCTGAACTCAAACCTCCCCTGCCCCGTTACAGGCGTTTGTGCATCCTCGGGGCCAGAGGGAGCGCCAGAAAAACAGCGAGCTGGAAAATTGCCTGGTTTTTTGAGGCTCTCTGTTTTAGGAGGCTGTGTCTGGGTTTAACTCCCAAGGTGGGGTGGGGCTGAAGGGAGTTCCTGGGGTTCCCTGCCTGGATCAGGGCATGGCACCGGCTGCCAGCCAGGCAAAGCTCCGCCTGTGCCCACCCGGGAGCTCCGAGGTGATGCCCAGCTGTGGGGGGAGGGTGCTGGGACCAGGTGGGTCCTGTCTCAGCTGGAACTACTTGAACGAAATGAAATAGAAAATGAAAGGGGACAAGAAACTGCTGGGGCCTAATAAAGGTAAAAGCTGAGGAATAAATTGGGAGTGTGGAAGTGCTGAACCCTTCTGGGCAGGGAAAGGAGCCTGTAGCCGCTGGTCATGGGGTCTGAATTGAAAATGAGGATTAAGGAGTCCATGAGCTGGTGTTTTCATGGATTGCAGTGCACACATCACATATGGAGGGGTGTGAGACTGACAGAGAGTTGAGAGTGGCAGGGGCTGCAGGTTATGGGATGGGGAGACACCGTGGGTGCCTCCCCATGGCACCCACCAGGAGAAGCTAACCCAGACCCATTTTTATCAGCCTGGGTGTTTTGTGACCCAATCCTGACCCGACCCAGCTGTGAATCTGAACCCCTGCAGACGCCCGAGGTCTCCTGGACAAGGCAGCTGCAGCTCTGTGGGGCTGAGCTCCTCACAGCACCCCAGCAGGGTGTGGTGGGGACGTCTTAATCATTTTAAATCACATTTTCTGACTCCTCCGCCACTGCAGAAACCTTGTTTGGGTTTCCAAGAGGCTGCTAATTCCTTATCACTTTTGTTTTGTGTTTTTTTGCACTTCAGAGATATTTCAGGAGTCGTGTTTGGATGGCCCTGGAGGGGCTGTGTCCTTGGATGGCACTGGAAGCAAAGTGTCTGCTGGGGGAGAGGTGAGGAGGGAGGAAGGGACAGTGGCTGGGGAGGCCACTCCATGGGCTGTGGCCCTGTCTGGTGTTTAAAATGTCAGGGCTCACACATCATCAAAGCTGGGGTTCAGGGAGAAAAAAGGGCTGCGGGTTGTGAGGTGTTACCCTCATCCCATTGGGTGTAGTAGTCCCAGCGTTGCTGCCCCTGGATTTTGTGCTTATTGTGATTTTTCTTTTTCTCTGTTTTCTTTTTTTTTAAATGTGTCCAAAGGTTTTCTTCAAGCCCATCTTACACAGCTGCATGACCCCCTCAGACTCTCCCCTTTCCTGGAAAAGGGAACTTTAGCTGCTCCCCCTGAGGCAGAAAACCAGAGACGACACAATTTCATGTTCCAAGTGGGAATATTAAATGCACCTTGGAGCACAGCCCCCATTTCCCCAGTGCCAGGTGTCTGATCCCCAGAACAGCAGCTCTGGGGGTGCTTCCAGATGTTCATGGGATGGGGAGGGGGCTGGATGTGAGCCCTGTGCGGCACCAGCAGGGCTGAGCTTTCCTTGGGAGATGCCTCAGCCTCAAACGCTGCCCTGCCCAGACTCTGTTCCATCAGATGTTGTTTCCTGGGAAGAACTGGATGCAATTTTAACTCCCCATTGGCACAGAAAGTGAAGGAGTTTCTTGCTGCCCCTGGTGAATTTCAAGTCTTTTCTTTGGTGCATCATGGGAGAAGCATCTGGAAAACTCTGTGCTTGTGCTGCTCCAAAGGAGTGATTGATATGATGCTCCTGTTACATTTAATTGTGGTTATCCTATTAATAACAGCCTCATTCTGTGGCACACACCTGCCTCTCCATGGGAAACACTGTTAACATCACTTAAAACACCAATTACACACGAAGGAAAAGCAGCAATTAAATCCACTAAGCCTTGTCCAAATAATTATTTAATTTCCCTGTAATATTTTTAATGCTAGAAAGGCCGTTTCTTCAAAGCAATTCTTCATTTGTGTGATCGCCTATCTGTCCACGTGGGAACAGGGATGGAGAGCAGCATGGAGAGCAAGCCTGGATTTGCAGGGATTTATGGAGAGAGGGAGGCATGGTCAGAAAAATGAGGGAGAAAATTCTGCCTTGTCATTTTCCAGCGTTCAAAAAACGTGTGGATGTGGCACTTGGGGGAATGGTTGCACTCGATGGTCTGAGAGGGCTTTTCCAGCCTCCACCATTCCCTGGTGCTGCGGGGAAGGCTCAGCGCTGTTTCTGCAGGTGGTTCTGGTTCCAAGGGATGGTTTGAAGCACCTGGCCAGACCCAAAGGAGCTGTGTTTGTGCCCCCTCGCCCAGCAGGGGAAAGAAGGGGTCTTCCTCCCGGAGACAGGGAACAAGAGAAGATAACAGCCTGTGACAGCAACTCCATTCGGGAATCAGAAGCCTGGGTAACATCGAGGCAAACTGAATTCCCGCCGTGTGGGAATTGCTGCTCGGCAGCGATGGAAGAGCCGCTGTCGGATGTTCTGGGTGTGCCGGGGCAAGGCAAGGTGTCTTCTCGCCACCATGGAGGGGACCTCAGCCATGATTTGGTTCCAGCCCCCGGCAGGGGCTGGCGGGCCGGGCACTCCTGGGGGAGAGCCCAGGGCCCCTCCGTGCCCGTCCGTGCCCGTCCCGGGCTCGGCCGCCGGGGGTGCCGGGGGTGCGTGGGACGGGCCGCGGCCGCGCTTCCTCCGATTGTTCTTCTCTCCGGAGCGGGGCGGGGACACGGCGGGGACACAGCGGGGACAGCGACCCCCGAGCGCTGCGTGCGGGCATCGCCCCCAGCCCCGAGCAGCTCCGGCGGCACCGGGACAGCGCGGCCCGGGCCGGGGCGGCGCCGGGCGGGCGGGGGCCGGGCCCGGCGGGCGGGCGGGCGCACGGCGGTCCCGGAGCGATCCCGCGGAGATCCCGGAGCGATCCCGCAGCGGTCCCGCGACTCGCAGCGCAGCCGGCCCCGCACGGAGCCGCTTTGCCTCACCTCCCGTCGCTCGCCGTCGGTGCCGTGTGCGCGCAGCGGCGGCGGCGCCGGGCGGGCCCCGACGGGACGGGGCGCGGGGGATGCGCGGAGCGGCGCGGCCCGCGCCGGGCCCCGGCGGGCGCCCCCCGAACCCCGCTGCCCGCGGGCGGGCGCCGGGGACGGCCCGAGCCCGGCTCGGGGGGGGCCGCGCCGCCGCCCCCTGAGCGCTCCGCCGGCCCTGCCGGGGCTCCCGGCCCGGGGCCGGCGGGGAGCGCCCGGGCGCAGCCGGGAGGGCGGCGGGAGCGGCTCCCGGAGCGGGGCACCCCCTCCGCCGCCTGCTTTTGCTTTCCAACTTGAGTCCCTCGCAGGAGCTCGCACCTTCAGGCGCTTTTTTTTTTATTTTTTAATTATTCTTTTTGGTGTTTTTAAAACTTTTTTTTATTATTTGTAAGATTATTATTTTTTAAGAACATTTCAACTTTCCGACGCCCGCGCAGAGTTTTTGCCCTGATCGCCGGGACCGCGTGAGCGTGCGGCGCCGAGGCCATGCGGTGACGAGGTAAGAGCGGGGCTGGCGGCGGGACTGGTACCGGGGCTGGTACCGGGGCTGGCGGCGGGGCCGGCAGCAGCACCACGGCCCCATCCCGGCGTGGGGCTGGGGCCGCCCCCGGAGCCGCGACTTCAATGAGAGTGAAGTTTCGCATCACTTCTCTCTGTGTTCTGACCCCTTCAATCCGTGCCACCCCCGCGCAGGTACCTGCAGGACAAACCCTCCTGTCCCCCAGAACGGTCACAGAGCCGCGAAGTTCGGATTAGTTTCGCAAAACCTCCCTTTTTTTATGTAACATCACGTGGGAATCCGTTCTTTGTTGGGGTGTTTTGGCTGTGCTGGAGCTGCTGAGGAAGCACCAGCTCGGAGCTGAGCGGGGCAGTTCCTGCCGCGGGCCCGGCTCCGGGTTTATTTTCCGCCGTGTGTTTCAGAATCGAGCGCTTTTGAGCCCGGTTCACACCGTGTGAGCTCCCGAGGAGCTGGGCCACTGCTCGCCCAGGCTGACTCGAGGCGTGTTTGAGTCCAGGGGAGCAGTTCTGTGGGCTCTGGTGGGAGTTCTGTGGTTGGGAGCGTTCACTTCTTACAGGTTTTAGTGGTCTTGGGGAAGCTGATGGAGAGAAAGTCTCAGGTGCTCACAGAGCCTGGCTGGAGGGTTCCTGTTCCCACCCCCACCTTGGTGAGTTTGTTTTACACCTGAACATTTATGAGAGATTTCAAAATGCGGGGATTAATGGCTGATATCACCTCCCTGCTCCTCCCTCGGGTTTTGTTATAAAACAAGGCACGGCTCCTTCCCCGAGCGAGGGCAGAGCCCGGCAGCAGCTCCGTGTTCCTGCGGTGCCCAGGTCACCCCTGAGCCCACTGGGCTGGCTGGTCACAGGGTATTAAACCCGGCCTCTGCTGGATCCAAACCTACTGTAGCTGTGTAGATCAAGTATTTATGGAATTCTGCTCACTCCCTCCCCGGTATCGTCTCTAATTGGCTTTGGGGAAAGTAAAATTGCCAGATTTAGGTCTGTTACAGTAAGTGCTGGAGCAGGTGGATGCTTTGCTGAGCTCCTGCACAGAGGGTTTGGGTCCTGCTCCAGTGCTGGCAGGATGGCTCATTCCAGTGGCATTTGGTGCCTCATTGACCAGGCAGGGACTGGGAGTGCTGAATTTCTGCTGTGCCGCCTCGTTTTCCTGGAGTTCATTTGGTTTCTGTGCATCGCAAGCAGACCTGGCCGGGGGTTTGTGTTGGGGTGGGGAGGGGACGCTGCTGCCCAGCACCCGGGGTGTCCAGGGAAGTTACAGACTCCAGGCCACTCCGAGTCCCCCTGGGGGGCACTGAGGTGCCCGCTGTGGCTCAGGGAGGGCTCTGTCCTTCAGAGGGGTGACAGTGACCTCGCTGCCTCGCTCTCCTCCTGCACAAGGAGCTGTCCCAGAGCTCAGGAGCTCGTCCAGGTGGGACTCCCGGGAGCTCTGGGTGGTGCCATCGCTGGCACAGGTGGAAGGGGGTGGTCCAAGGGAAGAAGCTGCCGGGAGGAGGAAGAGGCAGGTTCATCATCACAAGGGGAGGGAAAATGCATCCCCTCCTTGGAGGAGCCTCCTGATGAGTTCAGAGTGCTGCAGAAGGGTCTGCTTTGGAAAGATGAGTCTGGAACGCTTGAACTGGAAGCCACAGGTGCAACAAGTTGATTTCTGGTGCTTTGCTCCGTTTTTGGTTCATCCCACACCTGTTTTAAACGTTATTTCTTCCCGTCCTGGTTCCCAAGCACCGGAGGCTCCTGCCCGCTGTTACCGCTCGTTTTCCTGAGTGCTAATTGCTCTCAGCCATCCTGTTCAGTGAGTTTTTGTTCTCTCCAGCTTGCAGGATGCTGTGAAACTTCCAGGCCAAGTTCGAGAATGTGTTTGCTTTTCAATTTACCTTACCAAGCCTCAGAAATAGTCTAGGGCATCCCAAGGATCTCATTCTGGGAGCTGAAAACCCCACAGTTAATTCTGCAGCCCAGTAACACTTGGAGTTATTTCTGCCTGTATTCCTGCCACTGTAATTGTGTCTTGTGATCCCAAAGACATCCACAGTTTTTGCACTGTTATTGGCTGATTTAATAAAATTCCTCTGCCTCAGGATGGGGGTGGGAGCTGCTCCCACCCTGCCCCTCCATGGGCCAGGTTCCTGCTGGCACCACGAGCTGGGGATGTCACCACGTGTGCTGCCCATGGCCCCCTGCCAGCCTCGTTTCAGGGCATAGGCATCACCAACTTTGATTTTTGTGGGGTGTTTTCTAATGAAAAGTCTGTTGTATTTGGCTTTCTTGCATCCAGCACGCAATAGCTGTGGGAATGAGGTTATTTCTGGGTTGGTGCTGACATTAGGACATGGTATTAATTTTCCGTCAAATGACAGATTTATTGGAGTTTTCTTCATCTGCACGGTCTGACCTGAAAACCTGAGCTGGAATTTGCCAGAAGGGGGCATTTTGCAAACATCACAAAGGATTTTGGTGGCGGGAAGATGGGCAGGGTGAACTCGGCTGGAGAATTAGGCAGCGATGCATGTCTGGGAACCGTGGAGTTTGGGGGAGAATTCTTGTGCAAATAAACACTAACAAATGAATTTTGGGTCCTTTAGTGCTGAGGGCTGAGTGCAAGGACACCAGTTCCCAGTCCCACTGCAGCCTGCTGGCTCCAAGTAGTTGTTAAAATAAGAAACTGTGGAGTAGCCTTGGATTTTTTTTTTACAAGGAAACTCTTTAAAAAAGCCTTTTCCAGTTATCTCCCAGTAATTGTTTCTTGTTGTATGTTGAGTTTTGAGAGCTCTGGGGTTCTTGCATGAGGTTTCTCTGCTTTTCCTCTCTGGAAGGAGGGTGTGGAGCCCACAGCTCTGTCCCCTCTGTTGGAAGGTGTTGCTGAGGTACCAGTGGCTCATCCTGACCCAGTCCTGCCCAGTAAAGCCAGTCCTCCACTGTGGCACACCAGGAGCTGTGCTGGAGCTCTGGGGGTTGGTTTTTTGTGTGGGATGTGTGTTGGATTTGGGGTCCCAGGCAGTGTGTGCTGTCCAGCCTCACCATCTCTGTCCTCACCCACTCTGTCCCCATCCCAAACGCAGAGCCCTCCTTAATCCTGGGATTGAGGTTTGGCTTTCTCTGCCCCTTCAACACTTCAACACTTCAGCACTTACCTGCTGCAGGTGCAGGGGGGATTTGGTCAGCCTTGGTGCCCACAGCCTTGGCTGGTGGGAACCTCATCCCCTCTTCAGCCCTAGGGAGAACAAGGCAGAGATGAATTAGGGGAGCTGATGGAAGAAATGGGGTGAAAACCTTGCTTGTGCTTCCCTGGTTCCCTCTTTGATGTCCCAGCTGCTGGGTTACAGTTTGTGTGCTAAATCCAGCAGGAAGGGACTGAATTTGGCCAGTTGTGTTCATTCCAGGAGGTCTCATGGAGGTGCTGGAGCATCCCCAGTTGTTCAGGATCGCTGCTAAGCTTGGCTCAGGTGCCATCACCCATTTCCTGAGCTTTTTCCTTCTGCAGTAAATGCTGATCTCTCTGCACATCCAGAGTGATGGGCTTCCCGGGGTGATGGGGAAGGTGTGCAGAAATAAAACCAAATCTTAAAGACACCTTCCTGCTGCTACTCCCTACCTCCCAGGCTTGACTTCTGTCCCAGTTTCTTCTCTTTCTCCCATTCAGTGGTGCAGGGAGATGGAGAGTGGTGGCTGTGGCCAGCTCTGCCACTTCAGCTCTGCCCTCCTTCCTTCTCAGGGCACTCTCTGGGCTCTTCCCCTGCTCCAGTCGGGGATCATCCACCATTCCTGCTTTGCTATAGGAGCTTGTCCTTGGCTTTTCCCAGTGTTTGGGGCTGTGCTGATCCCTCATTCCAGGTAGAAGCTCCAACACTGGAGCGTTTTGGCTGCGGTTGGTGCCTCTGGTGCCACCAGCGGCTCTGTCCTTGCTGCTCCTGTGCCGTCTTCCCAGGAGAGATGGAGAGATTTCCATGAGCCTCCCAAACCCCAGCCTGCTCCGTGCTGCCTTCCCAAGCACTGCAGGATATGAAACATCCGTGAGAGAACAGCCAGGTCCAGATGTTGCGAAAGGCTGCTGCGATAATGGATTACCCACAGCCATTCCTGGGATGGATGGCTTCTGTTCCAAGCCACTGCTGTGGTTTTTTCCCTGCTTCTCAGCCTGAGCCCGGTAGTGGTGCTTTCCTTGTTGCCAGAGGAGCATCCCAGCACGGGCAGGAGCTGGAGGAGCTGCCCTGACGCCGTGTTCCGTGGCAGAGCTTTCCCAGGGTGTTTTCTCCCGGGAGCTGGTGCGCGCCGCCGCACAGGAAATTCTGGTTGCACCATTATTGCAGAGCCTATTGTTTGGGGCAAGGGCAGGATTCGGGCTTGCTCACATCCTCCAGCGGCTCACTGTGCTGAGAGGATGTGGTGGGATAGCCAGGGCTGCAGGAGGAGCACAAAGCTCCGGGCTGGTTTTGTGCAGAGTTCACGCTTAGCCCAGATCCCTGTGTTTCTGCCCAAACCTGCCCCTCTGGTTTTTCATGGGAAACCTCGGGGTTAAGGAAAACTTGGAGCGAGGATGAGGCAGAGCACAGTCCTTTGTTGCAGTTTGCAGGGTTTTGCTGCTCAGCCCGCTCCTCTCTGTGGATGGTGTGTGGTGGACACCTTGTGTAGCCAGGTGGGATTGAGCAGGCACATCCTGAGGGATGCCAAAGGGGAGATACAGAACCCTCCAAGTGCTGCCTTTGAGATGCCAGCACACGTGGCCTGGATCTCAGGCTGTGTGTAGGCAGGCAGAGCACACGGCAGCTCTGTTTTCTCCTGCCACAGCCTCATGTCCTGACCAAGGCTGCCTGTTCAGCTGGCCATGCCTCAGTTTCTTATCAGTGTTGGAGTGAGCTGCTCTGTGTTTGCTTTCTCTTTGCCTTTCTCCCTCCACTAATCTTTGTGGCTTAGATGGTTGGCAGCGATAGCTGCCTTTCCCAGGCTGGGCTCTGCACGTTGCAGAAGCTGCTCCTCGCTCACCTGTGTGAGCCACAGCTCCCTTCAGGCTGCCTGGGATGTTTTGGCTGCCAGCAGGAGCATCTGAAGGCTTTGCTGTCCGGGCTGCGGGGATGGCTGCTCACCCTCCTCGGGTTTCTCATTCCCTTTTGGCCGCCAGCCCAAACCAGGGCAGGTGTAAGGAGTGAAGCTGCACATGTGGTATTCCTGCAGTGCCACATGCCAGGGCAGAATTCAGCTTGGGAGCTCCCAGGGCTGTTTCCTGAGCTGTTACTGCCCTGGTGGAGCCCTGGGCAGCCCTGGTGAGGGTGAGCTGGGGCTGCGGAGCAGGGTGCCTGAGCAGCTGTGAGCTGCCATGGAAAGGGGCCCAGGCGGCTTCTGTGCTGTGCCCGTGCTGCCACGTGCCTGGCAGAGGGACGGGGAGCCTGGCAGCAGCCGGGCCGTGTCCCTCGGCTGAACAAGCCACACTGGCAGTGGCTGTAGCTCATCAGCTGCTGCTCTCCTGCTGGCACAGGGCACCAGCTGATGCCGTCCTGCTGCCACTGGGCTGGCATTGTCTGCCAGGGGCCTCCTGCACACTCAGGGCTTGTTTGAGAGAACCATTAATCAGTTTAAAGCTGCCCCGTGTCACTCGTGGCTGTGAGAAGTGCCTATTGTGTGAGGGAACAAGAGCAGCGGTGTGAGCACTGCCCCGGCACGGGAGCTGTGTCACTGCAGGGGAGGTCACACGTCCTGCTGGCCGCAGAACCTGCTGGCCAGAGCTCCAGCCGGGCACTTGGGCTTCACCATGGCACCCTCTGGCCTCCTTCGGCCAGGCTGGTGCTGGGCTGGCAGTGCAGAGGAGGAGGGAGAGGAGGATGAGGAGGGCGTTCACCGGCTGTTTGAGCAGTGGAAGGTGTTTTCTGGGTTTGCACTGGAAGGGCGCTTCCCATCAGGCACCCCCAGGCTCTGTTACCATCTTCCCATCCCTCCTTGTGCTGTAGAGAGCTGGACAACGTTCCTGGGTGCAGTCCATGTCCTCAGCTGGGTTTCCACACTGTGTGCTGGTGCTGGGAGAAGGCCAGGAGAGCAGCACAGCCCGTGTCCTGCAGTCACCCTGCCGGTGTCTGCCCAGGGTAACGGGGAAGGCGCAGCGGGGCTCAGGGTGCTGTCCTGGCATTGCCGCAGAATGCTCTGTGCTGCACGGTGTGGGTGATGCCAGCAGGCTGGGCATGCCCCCATGGTGTGGGAATGCTGGGCATGCCCCCATGGTGTGGGAATGCTGGGCATGCCCCCATGGTGTGGGAATGCTGGGCATGCCCCCATGGTGTGGGAATGCTGGGCATGCCCCCATGGTGTGGGAATTCTGGGCATGGCCAGGGGGGGTGCCTGGAGCCCACCTGAGCCTGGGGGATGCTCTCTGCACCCTGTGCTCTCTCTCTGTGTTTTCCACGGAGATTTCACACACCGCTGGCTGATGAGTTGACTTTATGTGGTGTAAGTCCTGCCAAAACATTTTCTTCCTGTTATTGCTGCTCCAGTTTTAGAGAAGTGATAAGAACCTTTTGCAGGGACCTGGTTTCTCCCAGGGGCTCTGCTGCTCTGAGGTGGGAGCTTTGAGCAGCTGTTCCCAGGGTGACTTTCCCTCAGTCCTTCAGTTAAATTCAGAGCTAGATTTAAGAGTTAAGTTAGATTTAGATTTAGTTAAATGATTTAAGGAATGTCTGAGTATAGTCTATGTAGGGTTTCTCCACAGCCAGATGGATCAGGTTCATTTTGGGTGATAAATTCCTATGAATTTTCTCTTCAGTTGCTCATGGAGGTGGTTAATGAAGGGCAAAGACCTTGAAGACAAGTCTTGTGTTAAATTGAAACTGAGACAATGTGAGGCTGTGTTTGGATCTGGACTGGAGCTGTGGGACCATCCCAGGTCTCAGCCCTGGTGCCTTCAGCTGATGGTTCCTCTTGTCACACCGTGTTGTTTCCATTCCTGCAAAGGCAGATTTTTAAGGCCAGACCTTAACTATTCCAAAGGGAATGAGGGTGGATCTTAAAATCCCCTTCTGCTTGGTTTTAATTTGTTTTGAATGAACAAACTGAATATAAAGCAGAGCCCCCAGAAATACAGAATCCTAGAATGGTTTGTGTTGGAAGGGACCTTAAAGAACATCTTGTTCCAGGCCCTGGGTGGGCAGGAACACCTTCCTCTGGAAGGTTTGTAGGGCTCCAGCGTGGGCCTGTGCCAGGCAGTGCTGGCTCAGCTGTGCTGGTTTATGATAAAGGAATAATTCCGGGTTTCCCGGTGGCAAACGGAGCTGGGAGGGCTCAGGTCTCTGCCAAATAATCGGGATTGAACAGGCTGCACTGCTGTTCCTAGGAGAGGGCTGCTGGGAGGAAGGAAAACCAAGCAAAAAGAGAGTTAGTGACTGGGGCGAGGTCCCCGCTGCAGGGGTGGCAGGGCTGTCCCAGCACCTCAGGCGTGGAGAGCGGGGCTGGGGGGGCCACAGGAATGGGGGCCACAAAAGCCCCTTGTAAATACAAACATTTGAGCCATGAGGGTTCTGCCAGGAGCAGCTGAACCCTCAGCTGGGCTGGCCACAGGGACCTTTGGCCAGGTCTGCTGTGCTGGGAACTGTGGGGATGAGTTGGTGCGTGCAAAGAGGGATTCTGCAGAGGGGATCTGCTGCAGTGAGAGCCAAATCTTCACTTCTGACCCCTCAGGGGTTGATGTTTTCTCACTCTGGGGTGCAGCAGCAGTGCCTGTAATTCTCCAAGGGCAGGAACTCCTCTATGGCCCCTTCCCAGGCTATAATTGGTCTCTGTGACTTCTTGCCATAATAATTAAAGCCAAGTATTTAAATAAACTTTTGTAAAGGTAATGGGTTGCATTAGGTAGAAATATTTGTATAAAATGGAAGTAAATAAATGACATAACCCAGTCCATGTTTGGCACAGGTAGAAGCAGTTTTCTCCAAGACACAGATTATTCCATAATTGCTCCTTAATTAAGTTCTTGCCTCTTTCCTCTGAAGGGTTTGCCCTTGTCCAGAGCACAGGAGGAAGCAGCAGGTTATATATATTTATATATATATATAAGTTATATGATCCAGGCTGGCATATTTGTACTCCTTAAAGCTCCTCTGTGATCAGTGGGTTTTGCCCCTAGAAAGGATGAGGGCAATGCCACAAAAAAGATTCTGTAGGAAATACAGGGAGTCTATTGCTGTGATTTCAAGGAACGTGGTGTGTGATAATTACTCTGTAATCTTTCCAGGCACCTTGCTTTGATTCCAGGAAAGTCTCACCTTTATTTACAGCTACAGCAAAAGCTGTAAGTGTTAATTAAGACAGTCGAAAAATACCTTTTTTTTTTTTTTTTTTTTTTTTGGGAAGAGCTTTACTGCAGGATGCTGCAGGGCTCCATGGAATGTGGATTGATTGTTGGATGTTCCTTGGGACACTGCTGAGAGGATCCAAGGCATTGCCCATCTTCCCTCAAACACACAAAAGGAGGTGCAGCTTTGGCTGGAAGCAGGAAGGAGCTGTGGATGTAGGTGGTGTTGGAGGACCCTCTCTGGTTCTTTCTATCCCCTCTGCTGCAGGAGGATTACACATGGCAAGAATGGATACTGAGATCCCTAATTTGAATTTAGTTTAGGCACCTAATACATGTTGTGGGTGTCAGTGGGAAATCTGATTTTGGTGTTGAAGGCACAGCTTTTCCCCTGGGAGGGTTAGGGGTGTCTGGGGGCATTTCCTGAGCGTGCAGGAGGAGTTCTGGAGGAGCAGCAGTCTGGGGCAGGATCTTCTGCAGAGTCCAGGCAGAGCCTGCTGTTAATCTGCTCCTTTGCTGGTGGTGGAGAGTTGGGGTTCAGCCTCACATGGTTTAAATTGTGATTTCTGACTGTGGAGGTGTGGGGACACCACATTTTAAGGTGGATAAATAACAGCTGGGTTTGGTCTGGTGGCTCTGGAGCTTCATGGTTGTAGAGATGGGTCAGAACTTTGTTCCTGAGTTGGAAGGGACCCACAAGGATCACTGAAATCCCATCTCCTGGCCCTGCACAGGACAACCCTTGAAATCAGCACACACCCAGCTCCCACATGAGAGGCTTAATTAATTTCTCTCTTCCTTTGCCCCTTCTCTGCTCGTGCACCCAGGGGAGGGGAGTTCAGCACAGGCTTCTGCCAGGGTTGGAACAAACAAAACAAGGGTGATGCCCTGGATGTGAGGGTCAGAAAGATTTCAGTGGGATTCATTGATTTTCATGGAGTACTTCATTCCTGCCTCATTCCTGGACCTGTCCTGTCACCCCCGGGGGGCTGTGGGTGGAGGGTCACTGCCAGACCTGTGTTTCTGTGTCCACAAGCAGGGCTGAAGCCCTCACGTGCCCTGTGCCAGGGATGGCTCCTTGCAGCCCTTCCCCACTGCTCTGTCTTTCGGGGAGATTATTTCTGGCACGCTCTGTCAGGTTTCTTGATTTTCTTGCTGCAGGTAGTTGTGAAACAGCAGCTGTTCTGCAAGTGCCACTGCTGGGCTGGCACTTCTTGCCTGCTCCTGTGGGCAAGAGGGACAGTGAATTAAGGACAGACAAGAAAAAGAGGGTTTAAAGTCAATGGAAGATCTCTTTGGTTCTGTGGGAACTGAGTTTTGCTCAGGTTTTCTGCTGGATGAGCCCATATTCTTTATTTATTTTTTTGTTTAAACACGTCTATTGTTTCCTCTGAAGGAAGAAGGGGTCACTTTTTCCACACTGCTGACGTGAGCTGTGAATCACAGTGGTTTTGGGAAGGTGCTGTCATTGGGACGAGTCACCTGTCAGAATATTTGCTGCCTTCACCCTGATGTCCTGAGACATTTTGCAGTCTGTGTGCCAAATATTTGGGAATGTCCACAGCTCAGAATGCACTCTTGATGCTTCTCAAGGGGGTGGGCAGGAAGGATTGACTCCTTAAAGGTTTGGATTTCCAGGCAGTGCTGCAGCCTGTGGCTGGGAGGTGATTTTATTACACGGTGGAAATGTGTCAGCACGTAGCAAAGATCCAACCCCCTGGAAGCCAAGGGGGGTTTGCATTGGTGCTCCAGCCACGAGAAAGGCACAGCTCTGCAGGGACCTGCAGAGAGCTGAGCAGGTCCTGTGGATGCTGGGGAGCTGCTGGGAGCTGGGGCTGCTCCTGCCCTGCCCTGCCTGTGCAGGCACGTGGAGCCTGCGTGGGAGTTGTGCAGCTCCTGCAGCAGCTCAGCAGGGTTTGAAACACGAGCTGGGGTGTCCTGGCTCACTGCACCCTCCACAGGGTGCACATCCTTGCAGAACTCGTATCCTTGTCTTTTCCAAGGATTTGCAGCCTCACTCCTGGCTGTTGTGGAGCTCCAGGGCTTTCCAGAGCTGTGGAAGTGTATCACTGCTGCTCAGCACTGTCACCTGTAAAGAATTGAGCACTGTCACCTGTAAAGAATTTAGGTTTGTGTGACATGAGCTGGCAAATGAAGATGTTGTTTTTTGCCTGATGGCAATGTTTGGATATCCATGCTGTGCAATTTCCTGCAGAAACTAGATATTGCCTGCACATGTTCCCAAGCTATTTGTGTTTTAAAGCCTGGTGAAGCTGCAGGTGTGCTGGGCTCATCCTTGGGTCTGCACCTCAGAGGGGATGGGCACTTTCAGGCTGACTGGTCCTGTCCTCCTCTGCTTGTGGCTTTTGTACAGACTTTTGCCACGCATGGCAATAAATCTGTTTTCTGTTGAAAAGGAGTCACTGGAAAGACTATAGAATATACAGAATATAGACAAGGGTGAAATAGAAAGGTGCCTAATACTGACAATACAATCCCCAGCTCCTTGCAAAAAGATTCAGGGTTTGATCCATAAATAGGGATAAAGAGAGCCTTTAGCTGCTCCTGCTCTGCTGAGTTTTGATCCCTAAAAGCAAGGGGTGAGCAGCCTTGGGGAGAGCAGGGTGGGCAGGCAGAGACACGGCTGTGTGCCCACCTGTGCCCCACAGCCCCGTCCCTGTGGCAGGGGCAGGAGATGAAAAGCTGGGTGCTTTTCCTCTGTTTGAGCAGTGATGCTGGCTGGATGCAGTGCTGGCTCCCTGCCCCAGCAGAGTGTGGCCAGCTCGGGTAGGCCCTGGAGTGTGAGCACTGGGAGCTGGCAGCGCCTTTGGCAGGGCACAGCCACGCTGGGGACACTGTGCCTGGGCCAGGCAGGGCTGTGCCCCCGGCCCCTCATGCCTTGCTTGCTTTGGTGTCCCTGTGGGATAGTCCCAGTGGGCTGGGATTGATAAACTGAGGATTTGAAGCCTTGGGTGAGGAACAGCCGGGCCAGGCTGGGCTGCACAAATGCAGGATAGCTCAGCAACAGCAGCATTGCCACCAAGTCTGGGCTGCAGGCATCACCCACCCACCCACAGTTCCTGCAGAGCATCACTGTGTGCCAGCCTGGGCTCAGCGTGTGCTCTGCTTGGTGTGTAGTGGCTCTGGATGGAGATAAGGGGGATTTTTGGTTGTTGCTGTTAAGGGGGAAAGCAGCAGGAAGGTGTCAGCCTGTCTAGGAGGCACCTTTTGAGTGTTCTTCACCAACCTTGTGAAGAAAAGTAAGGTGCAGGCAGGTGTCAAACCACTAAAAGTTCTGTGTGTGACTCCTAAAAGTGCCTTTATGGGGTGAAAAGCCCCAGCCTGAGAGCAGGCCAGGCACGTGGCAGTCACTCTGATTTTCTAGAAACACCAGAGCAGTTTTCTCATGTGCCTAAAGGCAATTTAGTGCAAGGCCTTCCTGAGCTGGATATCCCAGACTGCTGCCGTGGACAGAGGCACTGCAGGTGTCATTGGCCTGTTTGGGACATCAAACCTTCCAACAGCCAGAAACTGGATTGATTTTATGGAAAAAACAATGCAGAGGATTCTTCAAGGAATTGTTTGCTGCTAAGGGCAAAGACATTCGTACACTTGATACCTGAAGCTCTAAAGTGAGAATTTTCACCAATTTCAGAGCAGGGTAGGGAAATATCTCACCTTGTACTAAAAAAGCTGTGCTTGATGAGTTGGGTTTTCCACAACGAGGTGCTTGGAGAGATGAGAGCCAACCAGCCCCTGCCCAGCCCTGTGCTCGTGTGGTTGTGTCCAGCTGCTCTGAGGAAGGGGGAAAGGAGAACAGGGTGAATTCCACCCGTGCAGCTGCCTGAGAGGAACAGGTCCCTTGGGATCTGTTGGGAGGTAGAAATAGGCCTGGAAGTGAGACAATTAAGTAGAGGTAAGGTGTTCTTTGACATCATCAGAGCCACACCAGGGAACTGCTGAGTAACCTGCTGAAATAATTCTTGCAAATGTTTGAGCAGGACGGGTTGCTGCCTGTGCTCTGAGTCTCTGCACGTGAATTTGGGGCTGGCATTGGCACCCAGCTGTTTGTTTCTAATCCTGATCTGAATGTGCTGAACCTACATTAGCACAGAATCCCAGAGTGGGAGGTCTGTAACTGTGGCAGTGTCCTCCAAACGTGACCCTCTGCTCCTCATCTCGACGCTGGCATCAGCCAGCTGCCGTGTAAGGTGGCACTCCTTTCTTCTAGTAGTAAGTCCATGTCAAAGAGGAAATATAAATAAACTCCCCAAACAAAAGAAGCAAGGAAAAAATAATTCTTTCAAACATTTGAGCAGGAACAATAGGGTAGGATATGCACTCTCTGGGGAGGGCTAATGGCTGAAACCGATAGGAGCAGAGCGCTGCCTTGGTCTGTACCTAACCCAGGGCTTGGCTCAGCGAGGATTATTTATAGCAAATGTTATGGCAGAAGCATGTGTGACCTGCAGGCTCCCGGCGAGGGGAAGAGCTTTCCTGTGCTGTCTCTGGGATACAATAGACAATTATTTAGACACTATCTTTGTCTCAAGATATAAACAATTAAACGCTGGCTACTGATTTCTGCTCTGATGTTCAGACCGTGCTTTCTTGCTTAGGGATTTGTGGAGAAGGCAAGGATTTTTAAGAAATGTCCCAGCTGTAAAGTTCCTGAGGCATCTCTACTAAACTGTCTAATTGGGAATCCAGAGTAATGTCACAAGCACCAAGAAGTTTTTGCTTCCCAAACTGTGGTGACCAGTGGTTCAGCTGACATTAATGGGGTGTGGATGGGTGTAGACCCCTGAATGTGCCTGTTCTATTGTGTTTTGGCTCATCACTGTGGTATTAAAGTACCTACAGCTCCTACTGGATAGTAATTAAGTGTTCTTACATATAATTATCTGCTTTCAACTGACTACTGAACTGCTTAGATAATGTACATGTAGTGGCAGATATTTTGGTATTGGGTTGGTGACAGTTGGTGCCAAATAGCTGGAGAGGCTGGGGAAACAGCCACTGTGCCTCAAAACAACCTTGTGTTGGGAGATGACTCCTTCTTCAGGCTCCCTCCTTTTCCTGGGGGTCCCTGTCCATCCTGGGTGCCAGTACCAAAAGGATCCTTTTGGATCTCTTCAGGACTCACCTCAGATTTATTTTCTGTAGAGCAGAAGAATTTAGAATTGCAGAAAAGGGGAAATGTGGAGGAGTGTGCAAAGGGTGATGCTGCCGTGGTTCAGTGGGCAGAGGGTTTATCTGCATCTGCAGTTCCTGGGTCAGCAGTGTGTCTGGAGGAACATTTAGCACAGGTATGGGGCCAGAGGTGTGTGGGCTTTGTGAGAGGCTTGGTCTGAAACCCACCTTCGGCAAGAACTGATCTGTCACACGTTCATTGTTTTGTTCCAGTCGTATTCCAGGGATTTTATATCTCTGTTTTTACCTCGGGTTTCTCCTGCTCAGCTTTGCACAGGGAGCTGGGTGCTGGCTCTCTCCCTTCCCTGTGTATGTAAAGCTCCTGGCTTGGTGTAAGGTTTTAGTGCTCCGTGTGCTGCAGAGCCCAGGACTGGTGCCTTGTTCAGCTGGCTGGCACCTCCCTGCAGTGCCAGCCCGTCTGCAGTGTGGAGCTGTGGGGTTTGCAGTGAGCTGCTCCTGCCTGGCAGCACCAGCACCAGCCCAGTTTGTCTGACAGATGCAGTGGAGCAATTCCCTCTCTCTCTCTCCCCCTGGGCCGCAGGCAGGATGAGTCTCCTGCTCTAATTTCATTGTGTTTAGCCACCGCACAAACTCTAAAGCTCCCTGAAATGGGAAGGAAGTAATGTTTAAATTATACATGAGTGAACTGATTTACTCAGCCTGAAGTTTTGAGTTCCGTCCTTATAAATACAGGGCTGGAGCTATCAGTCTGTGCATCCATCCGTCTGCCCGGTGAAGATTGAATTAGCAGGAGCACAAATGCAGATCCAGGACTGTAAAAGCTTTGGCTTAAACCAGTGCAAACCATGTGGGGCAGATGCTGCTGCCACAGGGAACGTGGTGTGTTTGCCTGGGGTTATCTTGTCTGGTAGTCTGCCCTCAGTGATGGAGGAGACCATTGCTGCAGGGCCCCTTCTGCCACTGGCAAGTGGTGTAGTCAGTGTCCCTGGAAATACTAAAAAAGTGTGTGAATGTGACACCTTGAGGACATGGTTTAGTTGTCAGCATGGTGGTGGTGCTGGGTTGATGGCTGGAATCGGTCTTGGAGGTTTTCTTTAACCTTAATGATTCTGTGATTTTAAAACTCGGTGTTTTGATAATGTCTATCCACTCCTGACTGGGAAGGGATTCAGACTGCTCCCCTGTCTGCCTCCTGCTCCTAATGAAGGGCTTTAGCTTCCTGTGGAAGGGATTTTGCAGAGCATGTGAAATGCTGGTTCAATTCTCTGGTCGCTTCCTATGGGCACGGGCCGCGCGCTCCTTGGGGAGCGCAGTGCCGGAAAGTCGTAACCGCGCTCGCTGATGGCCCTGAGATCCCTTTTGCAGATGTTTCGCCCAGGTCTCTCCTTCCACCCCTACTGAATTGAACAATCGTGCTGCAGGGCTGCCATGCCTGCCTGGAGCCAGCAGCAAACCGTCCTCCTTCACCCAGAAACGGGATGCTGGATTTCTGTAGGAGCAGCAGTGGTCTGTGGGGTGGGGATCTGCTGGCAGGGATGTGCCAGGGACTGGATCATCAGGCTGCAGCCTCAGGGTGTGCTCTGTGAGCAAGCACAGCTCTGCCCTTGGTCCTTGGATGTGGCACCCAGCAAGTCTGAAATGTCTGCGGAGACATAAACAGAAAGGGGGAGAAGTCACGATTCTCTCCCTATTTGTTTGACCTAAATACACTGAAGTAACTGTACCCCCATGAAAGAGATAATTTCCTGATGCTGGAGAGCTTAACATCTGTTTCCTCCCATTTTTTTTCAGTGGTAGAACATGGTAACGGAAGAGCTGGCGGGGTTTTCTTTCCTCTTCTTCTTTTGTATAGCAAGAGGCGCTGCATGCTTGGGCTAAATCCACTCTCGGAGAGCAGACAGGTTTCTCTCAAGGGTTATATGATCATTTGTTCTCTATTTTCTCTCCTTCCTGCCTCCCCCCGCCCCTCGTGGAGAGCAGCGGATACAGCGAAGCCCAGGCAGGACTTCCTTAGCTCAGCCATGCCTCCTGGCAGGCTGCGCCGCGTGCCCTCTCCCCGTCACCCCCCTCCCCCGAAAAACAATGGCCAAAGGCTCCTTCTTGTTTGTTATTTTGGATCCTGCAGAGGAAGAGCCGAGTGGAAGATCATGTCCCCGGGGGCCCTTGGTGCATTCCAGCTCCGGCAGCGCCCGGCGAGGCTGTCGGCGCCTGGGCTGCACCGGCCACGTGGTGCTGGGGGGACACAGGGCTTGGGGCAAATGTGGCACTGCTGAGAGGTGACAGGAGAGCCTTGGAGGGGTGTCTGGAGGGGCTGCTCCACAGTGAGTACAAATCCTGTCCTTGGAGCATCCAGCACAGCACAGGTTGTCTCAGTGCCAGCAGGAGCCGACTGTACTGACATCCTTTGAACCCCCAGCTTCTCCTTTGCCCATGGGGTGCAGTGAGCCTCAGACCCTCTCTGCCTCTGGCTCCAAAACCCTCCAGGACGACCTTGGGTCTCTCCAGGTGTGTTGAGCCAGTGGCTCTGTGGTGGAGAGGATGGTTCTGGCACGTGATCCTGTCTAGGCTGCCCCAAAGGCAACCCCACCACCAATTTCCTCTTTGTTCCCTTCAAAGGTTTATTGTTTCTCTGGGCCCCAGACAAAATAGTTCTTTCGGGTCACTTGATAGAAGGGATTTACCATTTGTCTGGAAACTGGAATATGCGTGCTCCAGGATCCCACAACACCAAGGGATCCTGGAATCACAGAATGGTTTGGATTAGAGGGAACCTTTGAAATCATTTTGTTTCACCCTCTGCCATGGGCAGGGACACCTTCACTATCCCAGGTTGCTCCAAGCCCAGTCCAGCCCAGCATTGGAAACTTCCAGGGATCCGGGGGTAGCCACAGCTGTTCTGGGCAGCCTCTACCAGTGCCCTCCTATGCTTCAGAACACTAAATGTATTTTTAAAAAAAGTTCTGCTTGTTGCCCAAAACCTGTTGCAGTGATCTGAAGAAGATTTCAGGGATTGTGTGGTGCCTGCCTGGCAAACAGCCTGAACTGTGTGCTGTTAAATGAGCAGTTTCTTTCCATCATTTGGGTCTCTTGAGAAAACTCAGCCTGGATCAGACCTTTCCTAATCGATGCTTCCTTTTTACAAGGTTGTGCTACCCTGCTGCGTTTAGACCTGGTTTAACCTGGTTTCATGGTTTAACCTGGTTTAACAGCCTGGATTTGCTTTGCTTGTGGATAACTTGTGTAGGGCAACTCAGCAGCAGGAGATTGCCCATGCAGAGTGTCACTCCCTGAGGGGTGGCTTGTGACAGCCCTGATGGCTTGGGCTTGATTCAGTGTCCTTTAAGTCTATGAGAACTGTCAACTGCTGTGAGTGTTCCCTGGGCCCGTGCTGTTATTGCTGCTGGCTGTCTGCTAAATCACACTGAAAAGGAGCAAAATTGCTCTGACTCCCACCTGTATCATGCAGGAAGAGCCTGTTGCCAAGGGAATGTTGTGCAATCATGAGTGAGATACAGAGCACCTATTTCTTTTTTAGAGATTGGGATAACACAAAAAATATGGAAAGAATTTGGAGGGGGAATCATGGCTGTAGATACAGATATTTGTGTAACACACCTGGTGCCCTTGGCTGGGGATTTTATTAATCTCAGTTTATTCATCCCCCTCAGTGACCTGGAAAAGGAAAGTGAATTTTCAGAATTAAGTGCTGCTGCTTTTGTGATAAGAAGAGCAGGGCAAGGCAGAGACCCACACAGCCCTTTACACTGGAGCTGTTGGCAGTGTTTGGTTGACAGCTGGACTTTTATAAACCTGTCTTCCCCTCCAGGTGAGATTCTGTGTGTTTTGGAGAGCAAACACACAAACCTTTGGTCTCCAAACCCGGCTGAGCCACCCTCCTTAGGCTCAGGTCATCTGAGGGCAGTGGAAGAGGCAGAAGGTAATTGTGTTTTCTATGGTTAAAGCCCTGCTTTAAGTGATAATAGTCCCAGCTCAGCTGCTGGGTGGTAACTTGCTACAACTTGACATCTGCAACTGCAGCTCAAGGAGGGGAAAAATAAACATGTGGTTGACAAGTGGTGTGGTTTTCTGACTAATAGCTGTTGCCAAAGTGTTACTTCAAAGCCTCTTTCTCCTGCACCCCAGAAAGGTGAGGAGTGGTTCATCACACACTCTCAGGGCTGCTCTCCTCCGTACTCAGATTTTGTTTTGTCATGATGGGTTTAAATGCCCCCAAGGCCATGTGGTTTGGTTGGCAAAGCCACCTTTGCCCTGCTTGGCTGATGGAAAGCACGGGTCATCCCCAGGCAGCTGCTGCAGGTGTTGGCATCTCCAGCAGGCAGTGGAGCGTGGCAGATCTGAGCTCCTGCTCAGGGAGGAGAGGGAAGCTGGCTGGAATCTGCCTCGGTGGTGGGAGGCTTTGCTCTGGGTGAGGCAGTGCCAGTCCTGGGGCTGGCGCTGGCTCAGGGGCAGTGCTGGGGCTGTTGGGCACTGAGGAGGCTGCGCTGGGAGCTGGCTCCTGCCAAGGTCAGCTTGTGGTTTCAGTGTGTGCAGTCCTGCAGGTGACTGGGGGAATTCAAACACCAACAAGGGGGTTTTGAAGATGAGGAGAGGTTCAGATGAGGCTGTGGTGGAAGAGGAGATGGAGAGGAGGAACCGAACACTGGTCACAGAATGTGTCTCCTCTCTGCTTAGAGTGCTCGAGTCTGGCTTCATGGTGGCAGCTCTAATTTACATCTGCTTTAAAGCTGCTTAAAAAAATAATACAACCCCCCATATTTAATCTTAAAGCTACCCATGTGCCCTGTGATTCTGGATTCTGTTGCTTCTCTGGGGAGGGCTGTGCAGGATCTGTCCCTTGTTAGGGGCTCTCTTTTGCCTGCTACATGGGGAACAGCCTGTCTCCTCCGTGCTAGCATCCCTCCAAAGACTTCACAGGCAAGCCTCTTCCCTTTGAATCTTCTTTCCTCATGCAGGATCCACCCAGCCAAAAACAATAAAACATAAAACTGGAAAGAGAAAACAAACAAAAAAAGAGGACCGTTTGTGATTTCTGTCTTTTGCTGCCAGTTGGCTGCACAACTTGAAACGACTGAAGTGCTCTTCCCCGCCCGACCCACTCCTTCTAACCCATTCCAATGTGTTAGTCTTTAAGCTGCAGCAGGAGTGTCTGGGAATAACTCACATCCCAAAGCAACAGCCTGAGAAATGAGGAGCTGGTCCCCTCCTCAGGCACCAGATGGAGGAACTGTCCTGCTCAACCCGTGGTGTTTTGGGAACAAAAGCTTCTGTGCTCTCTGCAGGGACCCATGGCAGCGCAGCTCCCGCACGAATTTCTGCTGCAGGGTTTAAATGGAGGCAGGTGGTGCTGAGGCCCCAGAAGTGCCTGAGGAAGGAGGTTCTCTCTTAAAACCTCCATGGTGGTGGGTACAAGAGGCTGAGTAAAGAGATGGCTAAAGCAGAGCGGGGCAGCGTGTGGAGCATCATTTCTGTGCTTGGGCTGGTGACTCTGGGCTGTAACTGGAGGAACCCACTGTGGAGCTGTGTGACTGCATGGGCTGTGCTTGGGCTGGGCAACTGCAGGGTGTACTGTGCATTTAGGGTGTATGATTGTAGGACGTGTTTGGCTGTATCCAGTGATGCTGTGTAACTGTGGGGTGTATTTGGTTGTATCCAGTGATGCTGTGTCACTGTGGGGTGTATTTGGCAGTGCACATTTAGGCTGTGTCACTGTGGGGTGTATTTGGCAATGCACATTTAGGCTGTGTAGCTTTGGGATGTGTTTGGCAGTGCACACTTAGGCTGTGTCACCATGGGCTGTGTTTGGCAGTGCACACTTAGGCTGTGTCACCATGGGATGTGTTTGGCAGTGCACATTTAGACTGTGTCACCGTGGGCTGTGTTTGGCAGTGCACATTTAGGCTGTGTAGCTTTGGGATGTGTTTGGCAGTGCACATTTAGGCTGTGTAGCTTTGGGCTGTGTTTGGCAGTGCACATTTAGGCTGTGTCACCATGGGATGTGTTTGGCAGTGCACATTTAGGCTGTGTCACCATGGGCTGTGTTTGGCAGTGCACATTTAGGCTGGGTAGCTTTGGGAGGTGTTAGGCAGTGCACATTTAGGCTGTGTAGCTTTGGGCTGTGTTTGGCAGTGCACATTTAGGCTGTGTCACTGTGGGGTGTATTTGGCAGTGCACATTTAGGCTGTGTCACTGTGGGGTGTATTTGGCAGTGCACATTTAGGCTGTGTCACCATGGGATGTGTTTGGCAGTGCACATTTAGGCTGTGTCACTGTGGGGTGTATTTGGCAGTGCACATTTAGGCTGTGTCACTGTGGGGTGTATTTGGCAGTGCACATTTAGGCTGTGTCACTGTGGGGTGTATTTGGCAGTGCACATTTAGGCTGTGTCACTGTGGGGTGTATTTGGCAGTGCACATTTAGGCTGTGTTACCATGGGATGTGTTTGGCAGTGCACATTTAGGCTGTGTCACCATGGGATGTGTTAGGCAGTGCACATTTAGGTTGCGTCACCGTGGAGTGTGGTGGGCACAGCCGTTGCCACCAGTGGCTCCACCACAGCCCAGAGCAGAACCAGCAGCAGGACTGGCAGCACCTCACAGGGTTAATAATGGGCAAAAATGGCCAGGAGAAGTAATGGGGAGGTAAAAAAGGGTGAGAAGCAGCTGTGTGAGCCCTGAGAATGGTGAGGGTGGCGAGGATGAGGTGCTGGAACAGGGGGATGATCCCTGGCAGGAGCTGCGGCCTGTGCAGGCCCCATGCAGGAGCAGGTTCTCCTTCACAGGAGTGGGACCTGTGATGGCTCCACAAGGCAGGAGCCAGACCTCTGGAGGCTCCCCAAGAGCAGGGGGATGTTCCTGGTAGGAATTGTAGCCTGTGGAGCTGATTCCTGGCAAGAATTGTAACCAGTGGAGGCCCCACTCAGGAGCAGGTTCTCCTGACCGAGCCGTGGCCTGTGAAGGCCCCACAGGAGCCTGGGACAAGTATGAGAAGAAAGGACAACTATTATGTCCCAACCTTACCTCTCCCAGTTCCCAATCCTTCTGCACTCCTTGGTGGGAGGTAGATCCCTCAGAAGATGGGGAAGTAGAGCCATGGTTGGAGGGGATAAGACCTTGTGTTAATTTTATCTTTGTTTCTAGTTCTGCAGATCAGTTGGTGACCAATCAAATTGAAAGTGATTGGAAAGAGGTCACCAGATTTTTATAGCAGTCCATCAGCTTTTTCATCTTATTTCCCCCCTTGCCTCGGTTGGGCAGCACAGTGAGTGGACATCTGGCAGCCCACCACAGCAGCAAACGCTCATTTCTGCTACCCGAGGCACAGCTGGTGCCAAAAATGCTTGGCACAACCCCTGTGCAGGGCTCATGGAGAGCCAGATGAGTGTTGTCCACAAAAAGGAGGGATGCTGCTTGTTTCTGTTGGCTGTGCTCTGCTTTTGTGGTGCCTCTGCCATCCGTGGGGGTCTCATGGGTTATCCCTTGTTGGTGGCTAGGTAGAAACAAACCTATATGAATGCAAAGGGTCATGAGATGCCCAGGGCAGTAGCTGCTGCATTAATAACCTTAGTTGTAACAGCAGTAGCAAATTTAAATGTTTTTACTAGATGTGGGGACTGTTCACAGTGCTAGTGTGGCTCTCCTGCTGCATGGGGCAAAGTGGAGAGTTTCTCCATTGTCATACCCATGTCTTGGGGGCTCACTATTTCTTCCTTTCTCCTCCTAAGAGTGGGATTGGAAATTGAGGGAATTTAACCCTGTTGAGTGCTTGGCATGTAGTTTTGCTTTCTAGACAGCAAACCCAGGCCCAGCAGATCCAGCCCCAGGAAGCTGTAGTATTGACACAGGGCAAATGAAGTCCAGTGGAAGGGAGGCTTTAGGAGCTGAGCAGGAGTTCAGCTGTATTCCCACAGCTGGCTCAGAGGGGTTTCTATTGCTGCTCCAGATGGGGGAACTGTATTTTCAATCCTGTCCACTGGAACTCACTTGAGGGGAACTTGTTTTTTGGAGTATTGAGTGGTGGCCAAGCAGCTTTCATTGAGTAGAGCGGTGCCAGGAGGGATTCCCGTGCTGGGTTGCTACTGTATGAAAAACCTGGCTTGTATATTCCATGAGTTTTCTGATGTTGTAGTATTTTAGAGTTGCATTGCTTCCAGGAAAAGGCTCATCCTGACTTTTCTTTGAATGGCTGCCTGGAGAGACTGAGCTATTGGGAGCATGGTGCCAGTTTCTGGCAGATGGGGATGGTGGAGATGACAGTGACATGTGCAGGGACACTCACTGGAATTTCCTATGAACTTTGATGCATTCAGAGTCTCTGCAACTTGCAAAACGAAGATGTGATTTATGGGATTCTGAGCATACTTTGTGGTAACTTTATTAGTGCAGGAAGTTTATTTGTGGTCACTAAATGTTCAGTCATTTAAAGCAGATTTAAGTAGCTTTAAAATTTATATGGTTTGGAAGCAAAATTTCAGCCTCCCTGGAATCAATGGGCAAAACCACCACAGCCACTGGGATAAGGTTTGACTTGTGATGCTTTAAGGAATGTGTCTTCTGAAAGTTTTCTGCTCCTAATTGCATTTCTTTGTTCTTTTCCCTTAAAGTCTTGTGAAGAAAGCAATCTGAGGACCATGCATCCGTGACTCCTGGAGCCAGCCTGTGAGCCAGGGCGATGGAAATTCTGGAGGGCCGCCAGCGTACTGCTTCCATGAGCATTCCCAATGGATATGCCAACAGGATTTTCCAAGGAAACATGGAGGGAGGGAGCACTGATGCCTTGGAGGCCTGTGGTGCTGAGCACTGCGCCTCTGGGGACACAATGCCCAGTGAGCAGGAGGAAACACACAGGTATAAGAAGACAACCAAGGGCAACCGGATCTGGAACTTTGTCAGACGAAGGAAAGGACTCTCTACGAATAAAGACAGACCCCAGTCCATGATTCTGCTGGGAGTGGCCTCTGAGGTCTCAGAATTGAAAAAGCCATCCTTCTTGGAACGGGTACGCTCGTCAAAAAAGGGAAGATCCTCTAGGACGCCCAAGAACGTGGATTTGAGAGCACCCAGAGTGCAGGATGTGTGCGACCCTCAGGAGGACCTCCACTGCAGTGGGCAGAGAGCTGTCTACAGGGTTAAGAAGCTGGGCGACGGCCGGAGGCCCTCCCGCCACTCGTACGCGGGGTACATCGAGGAGTTGGATTCTTCTTTTGAGGACATAGAGCTGAACATCAGCATTCCTGAACTCGATACCACTGAAAGTAAATGTCTCAGGGATATCAGTGGCAGATTACACGGTGAGGATAATGATGGTGACTGCCACAGAGTACCAGCCAGGAAGAGCGAGTCTTTGAGTTCTGAACACGTCAAGAGTCCTGCAGTTACAGAAGGGGACAATCAAAAGAGGTATGCTGTGCTCCCACAGGAGAGCAGGAGAGGAAGGAGCTCTGATGTCTGGAGCTATCTGAAAGGAATTTCATTAGCTAGCAAAGATAATTCAAAGCTCCCAGATCAAAGGGCTGAAACCAATTTCCAGAACTTAGAAAATACAACTGATCATTATGCTTCTTACTTTGACTTTGATACGAGATGTGAGGAGAATCTCAGCCAGCGAAAAAAATCAAACGGTGCCGCCAAAGCCACTCACTTTGGGGGTGTTGTGAGGTTCTTAACCAGCGTGGCTGAGGCAGCTCGGCGGCTGCGAGGCTCCTCCAGGGCTTTTTCCCCCGATGAGAAGAGGCCTCAGCGCAGTTTCCGGGGCCGCAGGCAGGATGTTGCCTCCCCTAAGGAGGGCTTGGTTATCGAGAACGAGAGCGCCAAGGCCTTCTGCACGGTGGGAGCCTGTCTGCAGTCCCCGGATTCAGGCACGTGGGAGAACCTGAGCTTTGAGAGTTTAGCGGGGAAGGAGCCCGTGCAGCACTGCAAAACCACAGACGGGCTGAAAGGCCTTGGTTCCTCTGGCCTGGACAGTGGCAAGGACAGGCTTAATGAGACCTCACTTTCTCCCTTTGGGCCAGAACCATCCATGTCCCAGCTGGCAGAGCTTGCAGATGGCCCTTTCGCTGAGCTGAACAGCAAAGACCCCTCTGAGGATCTGGTTGAACTTCCACAGACGACTCTGGCTGAACCGATTCAGGACTTGGGCACGACTCCAGAGAAGACCCAGGTCCTGGCCAGGATCCTGCCACCTTCTCACGATGTTCCTGTGAATAGTGTGGATACTGTGGACCTGGGCTGCTCTCCAGCTGCCAGTAGGGACTTTCCTGGAAAAACTGAAGTGCAGACCCACCTTCCACAGGCATCACCAATTAAACTTGATTCTGGGGATGTGGCTTGTGCCCCAGTGGTTGCTAAAAACATGGATCTGTCTCCAGCAGTTGCTCAGGAGCTTTCAGAGACAGAACTGGATAATCAGCACTTGAGAAATCTTGACCTGCCTTTGCAAAACGTGTCTGGAGATGAGCTGGAGTTTCAAGACACTGCCAGTACTCTGGAGAAGGTTGTGGGCAGGAACCTGCCACCTTCTCTTGATCTTCCTGTCAGTAATCTGGGTGCTGCAGATCTGGGCTGTTCTCCAGTTGCTGATGGTGCTTTTTCTGCAGTGACTGAGGTTCAGACCCACCTTCCACAGACATCACTGACTAAACTTGATACTGAGGACGTGGCTTGTGCCCCAGTGATTGCTAAACACACGGATCCATCTCCAGCTGGGGCTCAGGAAATTTCAAGGACAGAACTGGATAATCAGGACTTGAGAAATCCTGAGCTACCTTTACAAGACTTGTCAGGAGTTGAGCTGGGAATTCAGGACTCGGGCAGTACTCCAGAGACATCACAGGTTGTGGGCAGGGATGTGCCACCCTGTCCTGATCTTCCTGTGAATAAGCTGGGTACTGTGGACTTGGACCATTCCCCAGCTGCCAGTGGTGACTCCTTTGCAGCACAGGAGGCTCTGATCCACCTTCCCCAGGCAGCTCTGGCTGCAGAGATCCACGACACTGTCAGTACTCTGGAGAAGAGTCAGGTCCTGGGCAGGGACCTGCCACCCTCTCACGACATTCCCGAGAATATTCTGGATGCTGCAGACATGGGCTGTTCTGCAGTTGCTGACGTGGACTTTTCTGTAGTGACTTTTTTAAAGTGTTCCACAGTGAAGAGGCAGGGTTTGGAGCAGCCTGGTGACCGCATTAAGAAGCGGGGAACCACTTCATTTGTGGAACAAAACTCTGTGGAGGTCATGGACAGAGTGGAGGAGTTTGACAGCAGCACGGAGTGCAGGCCCTTCCAAGTGCATGTCTCGAGGATTGTCTCTTCTGGACGCCTCAAAAATGGAAAGGTAGGAGCAACTTTGTAAGGTTTGCAATAAAACCACGCTGTTGTACATCTCAAAAAGCTGGTTTGCACTTGCAAGCATTTTGTTACATCCCTCACTGGGATTTCCATCTAAGGCGGTTGTTCTACGAATGGTGGCAGCAGACACAGCTTTTAGATCAGTCTGAGTCTGAGCTCTTAAACCTCCAGAGCTGCTTCTCCTGTGACCCTTTGAGTGAATCAGTGTCTCTTGAAGAGGGTGTAGCAGTTTATGTATTCCTAGACACTACATTTAGCTTTTTTCCTCTCTGCATTTAGGTTCATTTGAAGTAGAAGCTCCAAAGAAGAGGGGTTTTAGCAAATTGAGAGTTTTTAAGTGGGCCATGGGCAAACAGAATTCAGCAATTGTTCTTTGGCCTCTGTGTTTTCTTACCTCAGATAGTTGTGGGAGTGATGGGGTGAGTGATGAGTGAGCGGTGGGCAATGATAGTGGCTCCAATCATGGCAGGATGTTCCTGTCTGGCACAAGCAAGTCTTTCAAAGCCCTTGAAATCCTCCAAACATTTAAGTGGACATTGCATTTTGGACTAAGTTCTGATGTTATAAATCTGTCTTGTCCAGTTTATTGCTATGAAACCTCAGAAGTCCTGTGGAGCCAGTGTGAAGCCCAGCTTTAGGGTTCTTTTGGGTACCTGCTGGTTAGCTGAGGCTGGAATGAGGACTTTTTCTTTTTTCCAAGGTGTCAGGTAGAAAAATTAGGTTGATTTGTGAAGAAACTTTCTCTTTTCCTTTTGGGTTGGAGAGACTAGAGATATTCCAGAGGTGGTGACACTGCTGCCTATTGGAAAAGGGGTCACAGTAACTTCTGAGCCAAGAGGGGAAGTGTTTGAAAATTGGCAGCAGATTAGAAATGCTGGGGGAAAAAATCTGAACTTCTGACTGGCAGCTAAAACAGGGAGCAGTATTGTTAGTTATTCCTGGTTTTGTTTTCCTGCTCCGTTTTGTGTAATGCAAAGAGTTACAGAAGCTCTCTGTGTAATCCCAGGCACTCCAGAGGAGTGAGCAGTGGATGGGCACTTCTTGGGGTTTTGGGAAGAAACATTTTTAGGAGAAATTTGAGAGGGCTGTGGTTTGATATCCCTCCACAGGGACCAAGCTGTGAGTATTCTGCACAGGGGCAGGGTGAGAGAGGATGGAGTGGAGCAGAGGGAAGTACCAGCACTGCTGTCCCAGAGCAGCCACATCCCTGCTGGGAGGGCAGGGCCTGCCTGTCTGATCCCAGTGCTCTCAGGGCACAATCCCAGCACTTTCTCAGCTCAGCTGTGTGAGCAGAAGATGCCCCAAGTCCCAGCTCAGCTGTTGCAGCTCACTAACATGACCAAGAAACTTAAATATGGTGTTTGAGATAACTGGGCAGGAAACCCCCCCAGTTCCCGTGGAGTGTGGCGATAGCACACGACCTCCGGGCCGCCGTGGCTTGCTCTGCAGGGAGGGCTGGCTGCCTGCTGGGCAGGAGCTGCAGCAAGGTGGGAGGGAAAGCAGAGAGCCCCACGTGGGATGTGGACACCCCCTGCACCCCGGGAACTGCTGCTGCAGGCTTGGAAACGCACAGTGAGCTGGTGGTGGCACCAAAGCCAGAGCAAGGGGAGGCTGAAGAAGGGATCTCCGGCCAGGAACAGCCCTGCAGAGTCTGCCAGCAGCAACAAATGACCTGAGATACCCCAGGGATTTGCTCGCCTATCTCCCATCAGGGAGCGGCACTCGGAAACACTTCACCAAAAATAAACATGGAAGAGGAGTAACTTCAGCCTGAGCGTGACAGTAGCAGCAAACTCCAGCCTCTTATTGTTTTAGGGCTCAATCCATCTCCTTGCTGGCACCTGCTCCTCAGGACACTTGCTGGCCCTGCTGCCTCCACTCCAGGCTGCTCCGATTAACTGCAGGATTTGTATTTCAAGGGAAGTGCTCAACCACAGGCAGGGGGAAGGTGCTGCCAGGATGGGGTGACTTGGCCAGGCCAGCTGCTCTGAGCAAGCTCCCCAGCAATTTCAGAGCATGTGAGCAGATTTAAACTTAAACATTGCCCCAAAAAAGGCATAAAAGTGCCTGTTCCCACTGAAGCTCCTGTGGGGAGATGGTGTGAGAAACTGAGGCTGGTGTAGCACAAGGGGTGCTGGAGGGATTTAGGGGATCTGTACATTGGTTCTGTCAGTAAGTAAATCTGTTTAGTTGTATCTGCAATTAATACCCTAGTTTTTGCTCTCCTGGTCTAGCCTTTTAAAATTCTAATCTTTGGGCAGGAGCTGAGTGATATTATGGGCAAGTAGTTTGGTAGGATTTGATCCTGGTGTTTTAAAGGAAATAGCATTGCAGCAGCATTTAATAAAAGCAGATGCAGAAAATGGAAAAGCACATCCCTGATAGTTGCTTTCAGACCCCATCCCAAAATCTCATCTTTTCTGGGAGCCTGTGAAGCAGTGGAGATAAAATGTTTTGAAGAATTGGGAGAACAGTAAAGGTCAAAACAAATTGTCAGTGGAAAGTGCATGATTCCATTCATGGTGCTGCAGCTCTGCAATCACAATGCCATCTTTATTCTGAGGTACAAGAAATGGAGTGAAAGGTGGCATGGAGGTTTGGACAGTTTCCATTTTTCATGTCTCCACTGAAGTGAATTATCCTGCTCCAACCTCTAAAAACACCACAGCATCCCAACAAGGAAACTGCTGCTGCAGGAAGTCAGGCATAGCCCCTGGAGTTGTCTTTGAGCATTTCCAGTAGCCTGAGGTGATGTTTAGATGGAAAGCAGCTTTGATACCGTGTATTTTGCAATTCCAGCCTTCCATCAGGGTTCCAAACTGGCTGGTGTGCCCGTGGACAAGGTTTGTGGGTGATTTGATACCTTCTTTGGAGTGACATGAGGAAAGGTTGCAAAATAGGCACCTGAATTTATATTTCAGGTATCAGTCTGGAGTTTTTAGGATCCAGGAACAGTTTAACCAGTATAAACCAGTCAGCTTTATATCCGGCAGAGATCTGCCATAGGGTGAGGTCCTTGCTTGTCCCAGGGCCAGGACCGGGAGCATCTCAGAGTCCCTGGCCCTGGCAGTGACAGAGCACAGGGCTTTCACCGCAGGCTTTCTGTGCCCTCTGCTGGCTTCTCGGGGAAATAAGAGGTTAGTTTGGTGGAACAGAAAGCCTAATCTTTTCCTTGGGGTTCACAATTTTATCTCCAAAGTGTTTGCAGACTGCAGTTGCTTCTGGCTGTTGTGGCTGTGCACAGACCCCAATTGAAGTTTGTGAGGCTGTTCTCTGGGAGAATTAGGATTGCCATAAGTGTGAAAATGAGATTTCTACAGGCTTGTCAGCCTTGGCAAAAGCTGTGTGTCCCATAGGATGAGGATCCCGGCTGAGGGGATGCTGTGCTTGGTTTCAGGGCTCAGGAAAGCTCCATGTGCTCAAACCCTGCGTTGCTGCTGATATTTCTCCGGAGCAGCTGTTGAGGTTGTTCCTCTGAGTCCTGGACTCGGGATCCAAACTGCCCCAGTGCCACCGGGGCTGTTCCTGGTGCACAGTGTGCTGCTGCTCCGAGTGGCCCACGTGGGTGTGGGTGCTGTCAGGGATTAGGAGGTTTTGGGGTTCCTGTGCCGAGGCTGCTCCCTGTGGGAAGGTGGGAGCCTCTCCCTGCGGTGGGTCTGACTGGAAGCGCAGCATTGCTGCTTTGCCTGAGCGTGCACATGCCAGGGGATGGGTTTGCAGATCTCCCTGATAGCTGGGCCAGAGCTCACATCCTCCCACAGCTTTGGGGTTTGGCTTTAGTGCAGCTCCAAGTGCCTTTCCACAAGAGGAGGATCCAGCAGAGTTCCCTTTTCTGTGTTTGCTGAGAAGTTGCAGGTGATGCCCGTAGTGGATTTTAGCTCGAGATGGGTTTATTGTGGGAGCAGCTGCAGAGATGAGATTGCTGAGTGGATTTATCCCTTCCCTCCCCTGCTGAGAGACAGTGACCAGGCCATGGTATCAGTGAGAGCTGATCTTCAGAGCTTTCTTCATCTCCTGGCTATTCAGCTCCTGGGTTGTGTCTCAGCTTGCTGTAACAAATGACTTTATAGTCCTTCCAAATTAAGAAATAGTATTTTACTGTCTAAATCCTGCTGTTGCCAAAGGAGTGCTGTATTCCTGTCTGCAGCGAGGTGCAATTTACTTGAAGAATGAAGATTTTAGGTATTTATGGCTTTTAATATGGTTGTGTCTGACAATCATTTTATTTTTGTAGGAGACAAAACCTCTAAAGCCTATCTGCAAGCTGCTCAGATTTTTGTATTCATAATAACCAGGAGGTGCTAGCAAAATCCTTGAATTAAAGCCTATATTTAGTGCTATCTATAGTGGGGTAGGGTTTTTTGGGAAACGTATTTTTAACATCGTCAGGGAAAGGCAGGTTGAGTTTGCAAAGCTGATAGGTTTTGCCTGTATATAGAACCAGCCATGGAACACATGGATAATTCAGATTTCCATGTGTTTTCTTCAAACACATGATATGTCTCCTTTATCCCATTCCCAGCCTCAAAAGTTAAAACAGGGCATCAGAGTAGGGATGGCAAGGGGAACCTCTGGGCGTTGCTGGCCTTATGCTAAAGGGACTCTGTGTCCAAAATTCCCTGCACAGAGGGTTTTCTTTGGATTTTACCTCCTCCCAGCTGTTTTCCAGCCAAGAGAAGTGTTCTGGTTCACTGGATGTGATGCTGGTGCTGGGAGATGGAGCCTTAATTCATCCACAGCTTTCCTGTGGGGTAATTACAGCCTGTCTGCTTTGTTCTTCATCTGTAAATGAAAATAATAGCACATCAGTGAAAATGAGCTGTTGGAGTCTTGAGGATGGATCCACCAAACCATCCCAGGCACCCAGTTATTAGCAGGTTCCTGGAAGTGTGACAGATGTGTCTGTGATTGAGCCTAAAAACCTCCCAGAGAGGAACACCTCCTGTTTGCTTCCCCTGACCTTTGTCAAATGATTTTTTTTCTGATTTCTTGACTCGATTATACACAAGACTTCCACGGTGTCACATGTCACAGAGAATAAAATGAAAAGTAGGAGTCTGAATTGTGATGTTTTAAAAAGAGCATTCCATTCTGCAAAATGTCACAGTGCAGTTGTCATTTTCAGGAGCTTTTCCTCCTGGAATAGAATAATAAAAGTTGGAGTGAGGAACACGCTAATGTTTTTCTCCACTTACCTGTAAATGCCAATTCTTTGGATTAGTGTTGCCAAGCATTACGGTATAACTGAGATATTTGACCCTTTAATGGGTGCTTCAATCAATTGCAACTGTTCTAGTCAAGTGAATATTTTGTAGGCTGTAGATGCAAGGACATGTCTGGTTAGCTGTTGACATCAGTGAGCTGCCAATCCATTTGGCTGCTCTTTGCTGTCCCTTGGAAGCAGCCAGCCCTTGCTGGTGTGGCGTCCTCAGCACCAGCTGATTCCTTCCCTGTGTGTGCTCCTGCTGGGACTTGGGAATGGGAGAGCAACCCCCACCCCCAAAATGCAGAGCAGCAGGTGGGTCTCCATCAGGGTGACTCCCACAAGTTCCTGGGACACTCAGTGCCACTGGGAGTGTTGGGCTCAAAGCTGTCCAAGGTCTGACCCCTGCAATAGGGGCACTGGGGCTGCACACCAGGGCCAGCAGGTAGTGACCCTGCAGTCACAAATTCACTGGGTGCACATTGCAGCGAGCGCTGCTGTGCTGTCTTGGAAATTCTGTGTACTGTTGTATGTCCTGTGGTTGCTTTGCCTTCATTTTGACTGCTCTTGGTAAAACCCTCCTGTGCCCCTTCTCTTGGCAGCCAACGTCCCACGCTCCGCAGCCGTCCCCGCAAGCAGAGCCCTTCAAGGCGCTGGTGGAGCGCTGCCGCTCCGAGCCCCTCTCGCAGAGCACCCCCATGGGGCTGGACCAGCTGGGAGGGCGCATGCAGCACCTGCTCCGCAGACGTGGTGAGTGCCTCTCTTCTCCCAGCTTTGCTTTTTTGGGTGTCACCCGTGCTGCAGAGCCAGCCAAAGTCAGCAATGTGGTTTGCATCTGTGCTGGTTACATCGCTGGCACCAGGTGAGGGAGCTCCGAGAGCCGCGTGCTGAGGAGTTTCTTGCTGGCTAATGGGATCTTCTTGTGTACAGTATGTTTATGAAATAAGGCTATTTTCTCTCTTTAATCTCTCTGAACACAGTCCCCATAATCTGGTTATGAGAGGTTGAACAGGGGTAGGCACATGAGGTGTGAAAGCTGTTCAGAGCTGCTGTGTGAGTTCATATTTGGTGGTTTTCTCCTGAATTTTTGTCCTCTAAGAATCCTCTGTGCTGAGTACTCACCGTTTGGAGGTGGTGAGTGATGATAGATACTGAGATCACAACTCAAGTCTGATGTTTGTTTGGAAACACAAGTGAGGAGTTTTCTCCTCTGTGCTGGGATACTTTTTGTGAAGGAGGGAATCTTGTGAGCCAAAGACTGGGGTGACCTCTCTGCATTTGTCCTGCTCACAGTGCCACCAGAGAGAGCACCGTGGAATGTATCGCGCTGGCAGGTGAATTGGCTGATGGCTGAATAGATGACATCATTTTTTGAACCTCCTAATTAAAAAGATTGATAATGAGAGAAAGGAAATGACTTTCTGAAGGGCCCCTGCTGGCATGAAGAATGCTGTGATTTAGCGATGGGCGAGCACAGAAGCGCTGCCAGATTGTGCTGGCATCGCTCGGGAGCGCTCCGGGGACCCGGGCGGCTGATGGATGGTGGCAGCACGTCAGGGTTCAGAAGAACCGGGGAGGACGAGGCCAATTAGCTGCCTGTGCTGTTAATTGCTGGCTCTGCTGCCGGGGTGCAGGGGTTCCCAGCACAGGGGGTCGCACACCCCTCAGAGTGAGCGTTCCCCGTTCGCACGCCGCTCCCGGCGCTGCCCCATCCACTGCCCGCGGAGCCGCGAGCTGCCTGCTGCTGTAATCGGCACCGTGCTGCAGCCTGGCTCTCCAAGAGTCTCCAAAGTGAAACGTGGGCTGCTAAAAATAGCAGCAGGCTGCCTGCATCAGCATTGAGGAAATAGGTCTCAGTGCAATCTCTCTCCCAGCAACGCTGGAAGAAAATCAGGATGGCTGCCCAGCCAGGCTGCAGCAGCATCCCAGCCCTGCCGCGCTCTGGCTGGGCAGGGCAGAGCCCTCACCTGTTTGGTTTGGGGTTCTCCACTGTCCCAAAACCTGGAACCATTTGTTCTGGTTTCAAACCCATCAGGACTGGCATAGTCTGAAAGCTCTGCCTGGTTAGAGGTATGTCAGGAGATAGAAATAGAGCATTGTGCATCTTTTGGGGAAGAATTCCAGAATGTGGCTGTTTTCTGTAGATCCTTGCTCCATGACTGGGATGAGGAGCCTCCAGGTGCTGCAAACACTTGTGGGGATGCATGTACCACGTATGTGCACTGCCTGGATCACATGTACCTGTGCTGGCAGCTGCTGTGGGGGCACCAGTGGTGTTCAGCTCTGTTTCCTCCCCTCCAGGCCAGGGGATGTGAAGAACCTGATGGAAGAAGGGATTAAAATCTAAGCTTGCCAAATGTGGGAGGGAAAACTCTGGTCTCAAACAGAATGGCAGCTTCACCCCAAAAAAGAGAGGGATAGGATGTGGAGCTGGAAATTTCGGTTGATTTGAAAAGTGGAGCTCATTTGCCTCTTTTTCACAAGCTGCTCTGTGTCTGGGTTGTGCCATCTGCAAGGCCAGGCTGGGGTCTGGTGTGAGTGCTGTGTCTGGTGTTCGGTCACTCAAAGCTAGAGCAGAACTGCTCCTCTGAGGGATTGGCCTGAAACGCTGGGGGTGAGAACCAGCCCAGTTTCCTTAAAAAAACAGCTTTTATGGACTTACCCATTTCTGCTTTGTGTGTAAATTGGAGGAGCTGTTTCTTTTTCAAGGCCTGGCATCCTGTGGGCCACAGTGAGTGTGCAGCTGGGATTGCTGCTGCCTGTGCACACTGGGCACTCCTGCTCCTGGAGCTCCTGGCAGAGCATCCTGGCTCCACACCCAGCTGGGCTGACCTCACCTCGGGATGTGGCTCCCAGCTCTGCCTTTTTGTAGTATCCAAGCTGCACTATTTCTCTTGTATCCCAAGAGCACCGAATAAAGCACCTAAATATACTCTGTGCTCTCTTTTTCTAAAGGAGAGGTTGAATGAGTCTCTTGCAAACAATTTTGTTTCTTTCATTTAGAAGAACAGCCTCCGCCCCCAGCCTGAGCTAAAGCACAGCATTTATCTTTTGTCATTCCTTTTTTTTTTTGTTCCCGTGGATTTTCTCCTGGCAGCTGAGAACGAGCAGGCTTCAAAGACCCTGAAGGTGCGCGGGAACTGCAGGAACGGTGGCCGTCGATGGAACCTCTTCAAGCCTGGAGCTGAGAAGCTGCAGATCGGTCGGGTAAGGAGCTGTGTGGAGCCTGCCTCTGCCTGCCTCAGGGCTGGGATTTGCCTGCTTTGGGCTTTGTTTTTATAACAATATGCTTGACTAACAGCTTCCTCAGTCCCTGGGTCCTTCAGCCACAGATGGGATTTTTTTTGGTTCGTTACTGTTTTGTAGCAATAAAAGCTTAGGTGCTCTTTTCCCCAAATCAGTGTCCCTTCGATGTGCAGCAGAGGCTTTTGGACTGTCACTGGGCCTCCTGTGCCCGTGGCTGAGTGTTCCTTGCAGGTGGAGGGAACTGTGACGTTTCACATCGCCTTCAGATCTGCTCCATGGTTTTGATGGGTTTATTTTTTCTCCTTCCTTTTTTAGCCCTGTGTCCTTTGGGTTTGGTGCTGCTCCCAGCATCATCTCGGCGACAAATTCATGTCACTGCTTCTTTCCCAAAGTGTTTTGCAAATATAGGCACAATCCACTTGGGTTTTTTTTTTGTGAATGATGCATCTAGTGGGAGAAGTAAAAGCTGTTATGAGCCTGGGGATGTTCATGGTTTTCTCTGGGCAAAATTCAGAAAAGATGGCAAAAATGGTATAATTTGTCTGATATGTTTCCTTGCTTGGGTGGTGGGCTGATTTTTTTGCTGTGCCCTGTTTGGAGGCCTGGGTTATTTCATGGTCTTGTTTTGGATTTGGAGTGTTCATGAGTCTGGTTTCACTGGTACCCAACAGATCTGGATTGTCCCAAACCCAGCAGATTTCCCAGCTCGCAGTGTGACACAGGCAGAGTTTTCTACTGAATACAGCAGAAGAGGTTTAGCCCTTGCTGTTCCTCTAGGGCACGGGAACAAAGGATGATCTGGGAGCCAGGAATTTCCCTGCTGGAGTGGAGAGGGGAACTGACCTTCTGTTGTGTCTCTGTGGCTCTGTCCCGCCCCACCGCTGTCCTTCCTCACCAGACCTTTATTGTATTCCTTTCCCCTTTGATATTTGATGAACTGCCTTCCTGAAATGTGATTTCTGGGGGGGCCTGGCCTCTGTGTGTGTTTTTCCATCACAGGAGCAGTGAGTTGGCAGTGAGTGATGCTGCCTTCTCCATCCTCCTTGGGTTACGTGTTGGTTTCCAGGGAACACGTGCAGGGATGTGTTCTGCTGGATTTTTGGTCGCTTGTGACTTTCTGGAATTCCATCTTGCATCACTTCTGTTTTCTTTGCTGAGTTTTTGTGGGCTGAGGTACAAAGGCAGAGGAAAGATTGACAAGGAGTTCAGCTCTTCTTTTTCTCTTCCTTCCCCTTCGGGTCTTACCTCTCTGCCGAGACATCAACTGCTCCTTTCAACTCAGGAAAGCTGTTCTGGTTTTAGAGGAGCCGAACATCTAAAGCTTTGAACAAAGTTTTCCTGGAAGATAAAATGATCCAGATCCAATAAAGCTGTTTGTCCTTGGGGCCAGGATAAAGGCAGGTGGCTGCAGAGCAGCAGAGCAGTGAAATATCCTGTTGTGCAGTGTGCAAGCCCTGCCTTGGAATGGCTCAGGTGTGTTATCCATGAGCTGTGTCCATGTTCAGGATCTGGTACTGACCAGTGCATGGATGTATTTGGTCCTTAATTAAGCACTTTATTACACCTTAATTAATCAGTTTGTTAATCCTTTTAAGAGGAGCCTTTGCAGCTTTCACAGCTGTCCTAGAGGCCCTCCTGGGAGCCAAAGTGCTGTTTTGACACAAACTTGCTCCTGAGTTATCTGTGCCCTGAGCATCCTGATAAAGCCAGGCCTGTTCCATATTGCAAACAGAGCCAGGATTGTATCAGAGACCCTTAGAGAAGCTGTAGAAAACTGAAACCTCAGCAAACCAAACACCCTGCTGGAGTTTGGGAAAGTTTAGCTAAGAAACTGCTTCTGTGATGGTAGCTGGGAAGGATGTGGAGCTGGAAAGAGAAGTGAGCTGCTCATGACCCCAGAGATCTGTGGGTGCTGTTTGGCTCAGACATGGCCATGCCAAAGACCTGGGCACCACTGAGGCAGAGAATTGGGTTTGGGGAGGCCTGTTCATGAAGCAGCTTGTTTTTAAATTATGGCAAACAGGAAGGTGTGAAACCTTTGCTGGGGTTTATAAATCAGAGGTGCTGTGCAAGTGCTGCAGGAGCAGGATACATAAATGTGGCTCACAATAGCAGTGCTGGAAAACTCATCTGTCACCTCTGCCCCAAGCTTAGTGAAGATCTACAGGGCTGCAAATCACCTCTTGGCCAGAAGGAAGTTTCTGCTCTGGCAAGATATATAAATTTAGGTGAGATTTGTGAGCATGGGTGTCTCTTGTCAGGTGCTTTCATTGACAGCTGGCACCAGTGAGGTGGCACAGCATGCAGAAATCAGGGATTTATCCTTCCAAGCAAGAGTGTCTGAAATCTGGGCACAGGCTGGAGAAGTTTTTTATGGAGTAGATAAGGTTATTGTTCCCACTTTGTAGGTGGGAATAGCAAACTGAAGCTCTGGAGGGTGGTATGTGGGAGCCATAACAATATTTTTTTCTATTTCTCTCCTAATTTAAGAAGCAGGTAAAAATAAACAAGGTCAGCCTTCTAAAGTTTTCAGTCTTTAATTTTTTTCCAGAGTGCACTCTTCAGCCTGGAGAAAACTCTGTGTTGAAGCAGTTTATGTGCAGAGCATTCTGGTTTAGCACTTAGGTCACTTAGAGCCTTTGCTTTTATGGGAGCAGTTTGGCACAATCAAGACCAACTTGCAGGAGACCTCAAGGTGCCCTGAACTGCAGGCTTTGCTGCAGCAGAGATTGCAAAGAGTGCCCTGACAGGCTGCCCTGACAGGACCCTCAGCATCTCTCATGCTTTGATTTCCCCTCAGGCAGGTCCTGCCAGCTGGGACGTGGCTGATCCTTGGGGCAAGGGGAGCAGTGAGTTCCTTTCTGCAGCCCCAGAGCGGTGCTGGGAGATGTTTGATGCTGGATGTCAGAAGCAGAGGGTGACAGTCCCATCCTGACCCAAGTCACTGGCCTCTGCTGCCCCTTGTGAGGGAACTTTCTGCTTCTTGTTAGCTGCCCAGTCAAAATCATCTCAGCCTTTTCCAGACAGATGCTCTGGGGATGTGCTCCAGGAGGAATCACAGAGTCACCAGGTTGGAAGACACCTTTAAGATCATTGAGTCCAACCCATGCCTTAACACCTCATGTTAAATAAACCATGCTGCTGAGTGCCACATCCAATCTTTTTTCAAAAGAAGGGAGATTCACCCCTTCCTAAAACAGGAAGCCTCCTCTCAATATGTGGATGTGTGTTAATTCTGTCTTACCTGAGACATTTAATTTCCACCTATTAAAGATGACTGCAGCCATTTCTGTTCTCTGCTCCTTCCCCCTCTTCCTGCCCTGTGTGCTTGTGTACAAGGGACTAAAGCCCAAATTTATATGCTGGAGGAAGCCACTGTTAATTAGCTAGACTGGAAACTTTGCATGAGAGGAGCTTCTTTGACATCCCCTATACTAATAATAGGCAGGCCTGCTGTGCAGAGGTGTTGAATATTCACAGAACCCACCCCCCAGCCTGTCCTTTCTCCTCTGGAAGTCAGGAGCCCTTTCCAGAGGCTGCTGGGGGGTTGCCAGAGCGATGAGGGTGGATGTGCCAATCTGCAGCTCCCCAGAGCTAAATCCCCACTGGCTGTGTTTATGAGGAATAGGAAATTCAGGCAACGTGCAGCCTGCAGGAGAGCAGAGTGAAGGGAAGTTGATTTGGGTGGGAATGCTGCTTGGTATTCAGGGCCAGCTCTCCTGCCTGCTATTTTTATCCTCTCACATAGTGCTGAGTGGGCAGTTTGGGCAGAGGGGGATTTTTTTCGCTTTGCCAAGTGTCCTGCCCCGTGTTGCTGTGTACTTGGGCAGGAAGGGGGGGTGTGCTGGGGCTGCAGCATCCTGGGACGTGAGGGGGATGTGATCACAGTCATTTTGGAGCCCCTGTGTCCCTGGGAACAGGCTGGGGGAAAGGCACAGTCCCGAGGCTCTCCTGGTGCTAATTAGTTTAAATATCAGTGTGCTGCTACAAGAGGTTTATGTGCAAGAGTGGAGGGCTGCCAGGAAAACAAATCCTCATTGAATCTCTCTTCCCTCATCTTAAACATTGAGCACTTCTGCTGGCAGGGTATGTCTGAGCTGTATATTTGGGGAGGGCTGCTTTATATCTTGATAAACCTATTATGTTGCTCTACTTAGCAGTGCTCTGAAGTCTTTATAGAGTTTTTTTTTGGGTTTTTTTAATATTCATCCATTTATAAATGTTTTTTGCAAGTTCTGAAAAACTCTGTGCACTGTTCAAATAAATCAAAATTGGCTTGCTCATTGGAGGGAGAAATGGATTGAGCTTCAGAATATTGCAGTGCTGTGATCCAGCCCCATCTGTGTAAGGAGTGCCCAGGCAGGGTCCCTGCACCCCTGGCTGCAGCACTGCTGCCCTTCAGCACCTGAGCTATGTCTGATCTGCTGTGTTTGGGAGCTGGGCACAGCACACAGAGCTGAGTGTGAGCTCCAGCTCAGCCTGTTTGCATCCCTCTCGCATGACAGGGCCTGCTCTGGGCTCACTCCCTGGGGACTGGCACAGGGAGCAGTGCAAAGCACACATTAGGAAGCCTGGAACTAGAAATGAGTGGTAATTCCAAACTTACCATGCTCTGGGTGTTTAGAAAAACATGCAGAAGAGCTGTGGTTTTGTACTGAGCAGGGCTGGGGGGACAGAACCCTTGGTGATCTGGGTGTTGCTCCAACAGTGCCATAACACATGGGTTTTCCAGCACTCCTGGGGACAGACAGGGCTTCAGTGACTCTGAATCCTGCAGCAAGGAGAGGTTTGAAATGACAAATGGCCACCTTTGAGTTGTGGGTTTCTGTGCTGGGTAGCACAGGAGAGATTTGAAGTTCCAGACTTCTCAGCTCTTCAGCAGTTATGTGTAAGTCTATATGAAGAAGAATCTCAGCTTCCAGTTGGTGATGGTTTTTATAGTGCCATTGAACCTCGGGGTGTCTCTGTGCAGCTGCAGGTGGTAGGTACTGCATCCTACATGGCATTAAATGTGTGCAGTGGTGACTGTACATAATCACTTCTATAGTTCAAATGGAGCTCTCAGCCTAACTTTAAATAGCCCTTTGGAATGGCTCCTTTTTCCTATTGCTCAGTAGTTCCACCTTGATTGCTCTGCTTCAACTCATTACTCAGCTCTGTCACTGTGTTTCGCTCTGGGATATGGTTTATACAAAAGAAGCTTTAATGTAAACTCAATTTGTGTTGCATTGCTAAAACCTTAATGACATTTTGCTTGGCAGCAGTATAGACTCTGTGGTTTGCCCTTCCCCAGTGCACTATGTTCCCAATAAACTAAAGGCCATGGTAGGTGTAGCATGAAAAATCCCTGAGTAAATATTGGAACAAATGCTTTTGTAGTGCTTCCTGAGCCCTGGCTGCACTCGTGATTCAAGGCCACTGCGGTGTCACCAGTGTTTAGCTGAAAAGGAGCTAAATTTGGGAAGGACAGGCAAAAGCACAGGTCAGAGCTCCAAAATGTCTTGTGTAGCTGCTGAGGTTCGATTCTGAGATGCATCAGGTTTGAGGTGCATCTCAGAAGTGCTGCTGAAGCCACTGGGTGGTGGATACACCCAGAGGGTCACCAGGGGATGACAGGAGTGGTTGTGAGGGGCTCCTGGACTCTGAGATGAGCTCTGAGGGCTTCACTGCACCACCAGCCCGACAGGGCCAAGGGCAATTGGGGTCCCGGAGAGGCAGGAGCAGCATCCTGCCCCTGTGAGGAGCTCTGTGATCCCACAGTGTCCAGAGCACTGGTGTGCTTCTGTTGATGACCTGGAAGGATCATCTGGGACTGTCCCCTTTGCTGTTCACCCCAAGCTGTTCAAATGGTCCTCCTGCAGTTTTGAGGCCATGTGTTCATAAACCCCAAATTCAGAGCACCTGCCCACGCTGCTGAGATGCTGGCACCTGAAAATTTGGGCTCACAGGGAAACTGCAGCTGCTCTCACTTTTGCTCTGCCCTTGCCATTCAAGAAGCTGAAGTGGATTTGGTAACAAGCTGTCCCTAGTACCAAAGGTGGGAATTAAAGGTCTAATTTTGTCCCTGGTTTTGTCCTGCAGAATTATGGGGGTTTTCACACGTGAATTGAGCTGGGATATTGACCCAACACTGTGCTTGTACTTGGAGGAGTATGAAATGATCAGGATAAGAGGCTGCAGAGGGGACTTGGGTATTTTATCAGTGCAGTCACATGGCCTGCAATGAGCTCCTTGATGGAGCAGGGAAAGCTTCATCTCTTAATGGACTGCACAGAATACAGAGAATAATTCCCCTAATAAATCTCTTTCAGTCTCTAATATCTAGGGAAATTTATTATCCTGTTGTCCAAAAACCTTGAGAGATCAGTCTTTTCTGAACAAGAATAGACATTTCATGGTAGCTTTGCTGTGATAGGATCAGGGATTGCACTGCTGTGCCACTGGAAAAGGGATGGAATAACAGCTGGCTGCAGAGCTGCTGTTCCCAGTGTGAAATCCCATTTGCCACCCAGGACCAGGACAGACTGTGCCCCAGCAGATGCAGGAGCATCCCCTGGGGAGTGGGAAGGCTGCAGGGATTGCACCACTTAGGAGCAGCAGCAGAGACACAGCACAGAGGTTATGGCCAGTGGGGACCAGTTCTGGAGGGCCTTTGGCCACTGGCCTTGGAGCACTCTTGCCCTCAGCAGTGGGTTTAACTTCTGAGTGTGGAGAGCTGCTTGGGCACAGGTTGCTTCCACGTGATTTCCTGCAGATCTCTGAGCTCACCCAGTGCTGTCTTTGCCCCACCTTGCTGGCACTCCATGTGCAGGTGTCCTGTGCAGGGCTGTCCCCAGGGATGCTGTGTACCATCTGAGGAGAGACAGGCAAGCAGAACAACTGCTGAAAGCCAGCAAGGGGCTGCTGCAGGCTGCAGCTGGGGTGGGATGCCCAGGAAGCACCTCCAAGAGGGATGAGTCCCTGTGGGATGTCTCCCTTTCCACCCCTCCTTGTGCAAGGACTTCACCTGAAAGCAGGAATAACTCCACTGCTTTGTATGATGGGTGCTCCTTAGCTCTGCCTCTTGACCCATTACCAAATTCTGGGCTTAGCCTTGCCTGGAGAACCAAACATGCCCCACTGCAGTCAGGAAGGGATTTGTCTGTCTTTTAAAGGAGACCTGCTGTGCTCTGGGGGTGCTTGGTGTGTCTGAGGTGCTCAGATGTGGCAGTGGACGTGTCACATCAGTGACATCATGCTGGTAGGGGACTGAGTTGAGCAGTAGTGCAGGCAGGGCCAGGCCTGCCTTGCTGCATTGTCTCCCAGGCACCTGAACAGGCTGCAGCCTGAGAAATCCTCCAGCAAGCAGGAAAACAAAGAGACAAAGGTGAATGGAAGGGTTTGGAACCCAGTGATGCCGTGGGGTGCCCTGGCCATGCTGTGTGCTCTGGAATGGCACAGGCAGTGCTGGCAGCTGTGCTGGGGCTTTGCCTTTGCTGTGGGAGTGGGGACTCCCAGGTGCTGAGCTGTGTGTGCCACTGCTGCTCCAGCACCTCTGGAGACTCCCTAGGACAGGCCCTGGCTCAGCACTGGGAGGCTTCCAGCCCACAGTGACCTCATGGAAGGGTTGGGACACTAGAGCTCTGTGGACAGGTATTCTGTTGCCATCAGAGCTGCTGCACTGGGTGTTTGCCTGGTGCCTGCTCTGTGATTCCCTGCTGGAATGCAGCACAGCACAGCGCTGTCCTTCCAGTGTAGAGTAAGGAAGATGTTTCTGGACTCTCCTCCCATCCCTGGCAGCTCAGTGATGTGTGCAGGTGAGAAATTCCTTCCTAGAAACGAGGAGGGAAAGCTGTTCCCAGCCTCTGTCCCTGCTCTTCACTGTGGCTGGGCGTTGCTGGGGTTGAGCTGCCCATGGTCTTGTGTGACTTTCCCTCATTAATACGAACTTGGGACTCCACACATTCACTCTGTGCCTGCCCTGGAGCCAGTGGGTGTGGGAAGAGGGAAGTGAAGTGCCTCAAGCCCTGTTCATGTTGGATGGAGGGGTGGGTGAGGGATAAGGAGGGGAGACAGTGAAGGGAGATGTCCTCAGTGGAACTGAGCACTAATCCTGCCCAAATGTGGCGTTCTTGCTTGGGCAGCACTATCCTGGGTGTGAAGGAGGAAGCTGGTACTTTCAAAACATCATGTGCAAAAACAAAAATGGCCAATTCCCCTGGCTCAGTTGGCTGTGCAGACTAGGACAGTGTCCATCCCACCTTAACAGTGACAAAGTTCCTGTAGAAATGGATTTTGTGCCTCTTTTGCCAGGAGTTTGGACAAGAAGAACCAGTGGCTGGTTCCTTCTGTAGGCAGGATTTATTTCCATACATTCTTTATTCGAGCCATCTCTTTCTTTTCTAAGATACCTCACATTTTATTTTAATACTGGACAAATACCAAATATTCCTCAAGAGAGATCTGTGATTACAGCTCAGTTCTGACAGTTGAGAATAGTCCAACCGACGTATTTGCCTCATCTGAAATGCTGCTATTTTGAGCTGTGCTTTTGTTTTTAGCCATCAGTGATAAGTTTGCATTTCCTGCAGATGATATTTTGGGTTGACACGAGTTGTTAAGGCCCCACTGTGTAAAGTGGTTTTCTTCCTGTGTGACTTTGGGCTTGTCTTTTCTGATTTGATACCCTGAGCCAAACCAGAGGCAGAATGAAACCCCCCCATCCCAGCTGGTCACCACTAAATAATTTGTTTTACATCTTGCTGAAGGATTTCATAAGTGATGCTGCAGGAAAGGCTTGTTTCCTGTTTTGTTTGGGGTTTTTTTCCTTTATTTTGGACTCAATATGAAGGCAAACTGAACTTTGCAGGCACTTCTTTGGGAATCAGACATTTTCCAGCTATTATTTTGCAAACTATTAGAGCGGCAGATCGTGAGGTGGGAACCCAGTTATGCAAACAAAGCCACGTCACTCTGGGCCAAAAATAGCTTCAGTACATGTGCAGTAAGGTGGAAATGAAGGCCTTTGGTGTACACAGAGCAAACAGGAAGGGAGGCAAGAGGGCAAGCTGCAGCTTTTTGTTTAGAGCCTCATATTTAGAGCAAAGTGTGTTTTCCAGAGACAAGCAGAGTGTTGCTGCATGTAATTTCAGTGGGACAGGAGTTACTCTCTCCCTTACAGAGGAAGGGGACTGAGGGTTTGAGAGATGGCACTCTGGTCCCAGAGGTGTTGATAATTTTAACATCCAGGTCCCACACAGAGCATGAAGAAATACTGGAGAAAAGTTAAAAAATGTTCCCTTTCCTTTCTCTGCTCAGCCCATCTCCAGCATGGGGAAAACCTGGTCCTTGCAGTGCTCCCCTGGGATTCTGAGAGAGCTCTGAGGGCTGGCTTCACATCTCATGCAGAGATGCTGCCTGGCCTTAAGTCTCCATCTCCTTTCATTTCAGCCTCATCCAGTGCTGCAGTGCCCTAAATAATTTTGAGATCACCCCAGCGGCTGTTTCCTGTATACTCAGGGATTGCTGCCTGGGAGTTTTCAGGGTGTTTGCAGCAGGGCTGGGGTCTGACTTCCTTTAAAGTGCTGCAAGTTACTCTGCAGCAGGCTTAAAATAATCTTGTTTCTTCCTTCTGTACTATCAGCACCCGAGCTCCCTTTGCAGTGATGTGGTTAATTGCAGTTTGTTATCGAGCTGTTAGGAGATTGTTTTGGGCCGAGAGAGGAGATAAAGCAGGAGCTCAGCTGTGGAAAATGCAGCTGTAGGTGTGCAGATGTAGCTTCCATTGGATTAAAGCCTCCTTTGTATGAAGACTTGCAATTTCTTATATCACAGTACTTCTCTGGGATGAGGCAGAATGGGGCTATAAAGTTGAGCAGAGGCTTGATGCCTTCTGTAATGGGCAGAGTGATTCCCAGGCTCATTCCCCATTCCTCACAGACAGTTTTTGTCTCAATTAGAAATCGTGTTCAAATTATCTCTGTATTCATCCAGAATTGCAAGTGCTTATCAGAACATCTTAATGGCTTCAGATGGGAGTTCTGTATTCCTGTTCCTCCTCTTTCCAAAGGTGTGTATAAAGCTGTACTCCTGCCAGAGTTCCCAAGCACGGATTTTTATTGCTCAGGTGCTCCCTCCAGGTTTTGTTACAGGTTTCAAGGTTTGCCTGGAGTGTTTTCCATGCAGGATTCCCGTGCATGTTGCTGCTTAGGTTGTGCCAATGGAATGTTGCTGTGTTCCAAAATAGCTGAACATCAGCATGCACAGCTACACGGAGAGGGGAGATTAGTGCTGATTTATTGGCCTGTCAATTAAAGAGGAGCACGAGGATTCTCACTGCATGGCTGAGATGAAGTGTTGTGGTGGCAGCAGCAGATCAGCTTTCTTAAACCTGACTGCTGGTTCCTATACATTTATGGTTAATTAAAGTGTTCCTACATCCTGCACTCCTCAACATTAATTCGGAGATGTATTTTGAACCAGTGCCAGGGGAATACATTGTTATGGCATCCTCTTTCCACTTCTATTAGCAGGAAGGGGATAATTGAGGAAATCTCACACAGATTTAATTGGGGACTGAGGGCAGGAGTGGGGAGGGGGAGAAACACAAGGCAGAAGTAGGTCACAAGTTGGGTAACTCTGGCTTGGCACGGAGCAGTGAGCAGAGCTGCCAGGGGCACTGTGGGGCTGCCCAGGGAGTGCTGGAGGTGCCAGAGGAGCTGCTCCCATCTGCCTCCCTAACACCCTGCAGGCCTGGGCACCTCTGCGGGCTCCCAGGGGTGCTGATCCCTTGGGAACTGTGCAGGGTGGGCAAGGAACGGGGGCTGAGAGCACAGCAGCCTGGCCTGGGGCAGGACTGTGCGATTTCAGGCTCAGATCTGGAAGAGGGACATTCTGCTCCAGTCTGCAGCTGCCTGTGCTGAGGTGGGGAGCAGGGTCCTGGCAGGGACAAGCCGTGGGAAGCAGGGTCCTGGCAGGGATGAGCCCAGGGAAGCAGGGTCCTGGCAGGGATGAGCCCAGGGAAGCAGGGTCCTGGCAGGGATGAGTCCAAGGAAGTAGGGTCCTGGCAGGGATGAGTCCAGGGAAGCAGGGTTCTGGCAGGGATGAGTCCAGGGAAGCAGGGTTCTGGCAGGGATGAACCCAAGGAGGAAGGGTCCTGGCAGGGACAAGCCCAGGGAAGCAGGGTCCTTGGAGGAATGAGCCCTGGGGAGCAGGGTCCTGGCAGGGTGCAGCATCCTTGAGGGGATGTGGAAGCTTGGTGTGGGAAGTGGCAGCGAAAGCAGCAGAGGGGGAAGCACCACAGGGCTCCTGACTGGCAGAGTCTTTAGCAGCTCAGTTTTGGTGTTTGCCAGCCCACCCTGCACCGTGCCAGGTGTGGGCAGGGCTGGGTTAGAGGCTCCACAAACAGCAAACAATGACAGCCAATGGGGCTATTTTTAAATGTAATTTTGCTGACTCTCTGTGGATACAGGAAAACTCCCAGCTTTGGCTGCACTTGGGCATTCCCACCCCTGGCATGGGGAGCCCAGCACGGCCTCCTCTCAGCCCAGTGTCTCACACTGAGAGTTGTTGGGCACAAGATGTTTCATTCGGTTTGTGCAGTTGGGGTTGTGGGGCTCAAGGCAATCGTGTCCCTTGGGAATTTCTTGTGACTTGAGGGAAGCACGGCACTGCTGGGGAGGGGAGCTCAGGCTCACCACGCCCAGGGATGCTCCAGGAGCAGGAAGAGGCTGCTGCAGGATGGTCTGGGAGCAGAGGACGGCCAGGAGCAGAACTGGCCTTGGGAAGGGGCAGCTGAGAAGGGGATTTGATCAATCTGTCCCTGTGTGCAGAGAGGGCTCAGAGCAGGGCCCAGCAATGGCACCAGAGGAACGGCAGGGACTGGTCCCAGAAAGTTCCACTTGGACACGAGGAGGAAATTCTTTGCTGTGCAGGTGCTAGAGCCCTGATTATGCAGAGTTTTACCTGCCTGGGGATATTCCAGTGCAGTCCTGTGCTCTGGGATGGCACCAGATGCTCTCTGTGATCCCTTCCAACCTGACCCCTCTGGGATATCACGAGCCAGGTGCACTTTGTCATTGTCCCTGTTCCTGGAGCTGGGCTAATTCCATGCCTGGTGCCTCTTGCAGGCCTGGCCCTGTGGTTTTGCTGCAGGCTGGAAGCAGAGCAGTCCTGGTGAGGTGTCCATGCTGTGTGTTGGGTTGGGCAGAGCTTGTGGCACCAGCTGGGGCTGGGGCTGCTGTTTGGAGCTTATGCAAACAGCAAGAAGCAGCATTTGCCCTCGAGAGCCCACACTGCAAACACAAACACTTTCTAACAGACAGAACATGAGAGAAAAAGAGCTTTAATTACAAATCTTGCCGTTGAATATCTTTACTGGCTTTCCTGAAAGCCTCTTCCATCAGCATTGCCAACCTGAAGCATCAACAAATACAATTCTGGCTTAGAAATTGGTGTAATTAGGAAATGCAAACACACAGAAAAGGGTGGGAGCTATTTGCCTCTGTTTTTTGAGCCTTGAGGGAGGCTTTTCTCAAGCTTTTACATCCAGTCACACAGAGCAGAAATATTTTAAGCTTGTATTAGGGTAAAAAAAAAAGAAAAATTATTCTCACAACAGCAGCAGGTTGTTTCTTAGGCTGTACCATGAGGCTGACCCCTTGTGCCACTCAGGGCTGTGGCTGCCATGCTTCCTGCCAAGGTTTTGGGTTTATTCCCTCATTCCTGCTTTCTAGGATTCTCCCCCATGCAGGGTGCTGCTGGGGTGGGTAACCTGTGCATTTTCTCTGGGATGAGTTTTCCTCTCCAGCTCCCACTTGTAAAACCCACTGGGGCTGCAGATGCACCGGCTTGTGCTGGAACAGAATGTACAAAATAGCCACTCCTCAAGGACTTGGCTTTGTGTACTCCAGTGGCTGATGTCAGAGGATGGAAAAGGTCTTGTTTTCTCCGGAAATCTTTATTCTTAATGTGCATTCGAGACAGAGAAGCAAAAAAGTGTGTTCTTCTAAACCTAAGTTAAGAAGCTTGTTCAATTTTTAAACAGTTACATAAAGCCATCAAGGTCTGACAGGAGAGAGATGCAAGTTGGTGCAAAAGAAAATGGGAAAAAGAAGCTGCAATGGAGTGTTAAACAAATTCCCCCAGGTTTATACCTAAAACAGCCTTAACTCATCGATGAACCTGCTCCTGTGCTTTCATTTTTTTTCCTTCCTTTCTCATTTTTTCCTCTTTCTTGCCCACTGTTCTTCATGTTGCTGAACCTTGGCTAAGTGTGAATGCTTCTCGAGCCAACACTGCTGCTTTTACCTGGCCAGTTCTGGGTCCAGATGAGCATTTCTGTGCTGCTCTTGGAGGAACAAACCTGTGGACATGAGTGGTGGGAATGGGGCCTGGCCGGAGCACAGGAAAGGATCCTGGGCTCCTGAGGGGGTGTGCTGCTCAGCAGCCAGCTCTGGGTGGGATTCCCTGGCTTTGCTCCTGCCAGCTCTGGGTGGGATTCCCTGGCTTTGCTCCTGCCAGGTCAGGGTGGGATTCCCTGGCGTTGCTCCTGCCAGGTCAGGGTGAGATTCCTGGCTTTGCTCCTGCCAGCTCTGGGTGACATCCCTTGTTTTTGCTGGTGCTCAGTGAACATTTGGGATCCTCAGCAGCACCCAGACTCAGGGGGGTGAGGACCAAGTGCTGCTTTGGCCCATAGCTCAAAGCCAGCTGAGGCTTCCCAAAAACATCTTCCAGTTCCTGATGGAGGTGTTTTGTCAGTGAAAGAGGAATTTAGAGAGTTAGCATAGTGAGCTTGAGGCAGGGGTCACTCTGAGCAATGCTGAGAAGGAGTTTGGGGCCATTCATGGGGGTCACATTCCCCCTTCCCAAGGGACAACATTGCAGTCACACTGTGTGAGTCCCTCACTCAAATCTACCGGGAGAGAGCACAAGAAACAGCAATCACACGAAGTTGTGGTGCTGTTCCTGCCCTCACAGGTTTGGATGCACCTGGAGCTGAATCCTTTGGCTCTGTGCTGTCCCTGGACCTACCCTGGGCACTCTGAGGGGCTCTGGGCACAGCAGCCCCCCTGGCACTGCGGGAGATGCTGCAGGAGCTCAGCTCATGCCTGGGCTGGGCTGCTGGCTGTCACAGCATGGGAATAAGAATTTCTTAGGAGTTCAGAGTCAGGAATCCACCTGCTGCCTTTGAGGGTTCTGAAGCACAGCCGTGGCTGTCAGACCCAGGTCTGACCTCACATCAGGTTTTCTTGGCTGCTGATTTGACCTGAGCACTGAGGTTCCTCTCTGACTCAGAGGATGGAAGGGCTCTTTGTCTGCATTCTTTGGATGCCATTTCATCATCTTTAAAGTTTACTGAGCTTTGGTTTTGTTGTTGGTTCTGATGGTGTCTGTCACTGCCTTTACCGGAGCAGGAGAGGACTCTGAGCAACTCCCCTGAACACCGTGACCGTTTCCTCCCAGAAATGGTCAGGGTTGGGAGGGACCTTGAAGATTCCACCCCTGCCATGGCAGGGACACCTTCCACTGTCCCAGGGTGCTCCAAGCCCCATCCGGCCTGGCCTTGGGCACTGCCAGGGATCCAGGGGCAGCCACAGCTGCTCTGGGAGTTCTATCCCAGCACCTTCAAAAGGAAGAATTTCTTCACTCTTCATCAGACAGCAGATATTAATGAAAGGCTATAGGATCACACCTCTCTGCATAATGCATAGAGACATTGCAGGTCTCTGAGTAATATTAATCTATTTGTATCTACTACCTTGATCCTAGAAATCCATTATAGCTGCTCCTGTCTAGACATGATCAAGGACATACTTTCAACTGCCATTATTTTTCGATAGCATTAATATTCAAGCAGGTCTTTGTCTTAAAAAATGTATTCTGAAAGCTGCAGTTATTGAGGAAATTCTTGGAGAATAAAAAGAAGTCCTGTGATAGAAGAGATGTCACCTCACAGAAAGGATCCAAGAGGGTGGCTGCCACGCCTGCTCTGACAGAGCTTTTCACCCCAGTGACTCTGAGCCATCATTCCTGGGAGGCTCAAGAGGCAAATGAAACTCAGAAAAGCCTGATGATTTCCTCCAGGTCATGGAGGAAATGAATTTGAGGAAATGAATTACCTGCTCTCCACTCCTGCCCTCTGTGTAGGTTATGAGCCTTTTTATTCAGGCGTTGGCATTTCTGAGGTCGCATTCAATCTGGAGAGCCTGGCTTTGGTTAACCCCAGCCACTCACCTCCCTCACACCTCTTGAGAAGGAGATGTTCAGCTGAAAATAGCTCCCACAGCATAATTGTGCCATTGAATCTTCAGGGAATCAGTTCAGTGGTGCTTGATTGGAACTGGGAGCCCTGGTTTGCCCCTCTGGGGAGAGGGGAGCAGAGGTGGGAGCCAGGAATCTCTGAGAGAATCTTCCTTACATAAAGAAGCTTTTGTCAGGAATGGATACATCTCCTTTCTCATGTACAGCCAGGCTTTGTTCTTGGAGAAGGATTCCTAGAGAAAGCAGCTGGGAGAAAAAATGCTCAAAATTCAAGGTTTGCGTAAGTCTGCCCTTTAGAAATGAGCAGTGTTGGAGACTCCCAAGTGCTTTCTGTAAATTGCAATGTTTCCTTCCTGTGTTTGAGCAGTGCCTGCACCTCCTCTGTGCTCTCCTTAGGCTGCAGGACATCAGTGTTTACTTTAGGGTCCCTGACTCTGTGGCTCCAGCCTGAAGGTCTGACCAAAAAAAAAAAAAAAAAATCTGTTTTCAGCACATTGTGAGCATGAAAGCTTCTGTGTTTTCTGTGCTTCTGAAGAGCCGCCCCTGTGTGTGCATGGCAGTGTCCCAGAGGCACTGCCTGGGGTGGGAGGACTGTGCTGAAGGTCTCAGTGATGAAAAGCAACCTGCAGGAATTTTTTTTCTTTTGCTTTCTCGTCACAGGTTTGGAAAAATTCCCTCCTCTCATGCCCAGGTCGCTGTGTTGTGTTAGAGCTGCCACCTTGCATTGCTGAGGTGGCTGCAGTTCAGGGATAAATAAAGTGCTTTTCACAGTTCTGGGGGATTCTTTGGCATGCCAGTAGAGAAACACAAGTAATTGTCATTAGTAAAACTCAAGCTATTTCTGCTCACACAGCCTCAGGTAAAGGACTGATAATGGAGATGGGTCACAAGGGAGCCAGTTTTGGTATAATTAAATCCACTGGTGTTTGCTGACACACAAACCAGAAATATTTTATCTACTCAACGTGGGTGCAGTCACTGTTCACTCAAAAATCATGGAATCCTGCTGGATCTGCCACACAGATCTCCTGCTTTCAAACACCACGGGTGTCCCTCATGCTGCTTCTGGAGTCTCCATTTGTCTCCCTTCTGTTTTCTTGCTGTTAAGAGGGAAAGGGGAAGTGTGGGGGGCACAGTTTTGTGGCCCCAGTAATTGTTGAAGCATCACAATCATAAAGAAAAGGAAAGTCTAAATGCAACATCTTTCCTTCCTTTCCTGCCAGGGCTCAGCTTATCTACTTTGTCACCTGAACTTCCAAGTATCAATTAAGAGGATGGAGATTTGCATAATTAGTGTTTTCCAGGTACCTTCTGAAATGCAGAAGAACTCTTGCCTAATGAGGTGCTGACAAAGAGGTATCCATGGAGATGTCCATTATAAGACACTGTTCTGAAATTGGTTCTTTCCAATGCCTGTTAAAATGCCAGAGGGCTTTCTTGAGCATAATTTATACAATTTCTTGGCTCTGTTTGTAAACAAAAACCAGTTATGCCTGAATATGATGAGAACCATATTTTTTAAAAGGAGGCTTGCAAGCTCTTATTAAGAAACAGGGATGGGAGTGGATGGGGAGGAAGGTGCTGAGGTTTTTAAGGTATCCTACAATGTCCTGACCATAGAGATCTGCAAAGGGCCGGGCCAGGACCTGCAGCCCTTTTGGCTGAGGGGAGGTGCTGAGCATCCCCTGCAGCCTCGTGAAGCTGCGGGTGACCAAATTCCACCCCTCCAAATGGGTCCATGCTGGTCATGGAGATGTTTTCCTGTGAGGAGGACACCCAGACATCCTCCAGGGACTTCATGGCCCCTCCTGAGGGCTGCAGTTGTGTGGCTTCAGCCACTGCCTCCTGGGAGTGATGGAATTGTTCAAGTGGGGAAATAATCCTCTGTTAGTGCAGGCTTGGTGAAGTGGGGAGGCAGGTGATCACACCTGCAGTGCTGCATTTTCTTGAATTTCTTCTCTTTACTCCCCTCTCTGCCATTGCTCCGCTCACAGCACTTAGCACTTCCACAGCTCCTTCCAGGCCTGGAAAAGATGCTTGAGGAAATCTGTGTGCTGTGACTTTCCTGCTGCCAGCCTGGAGTTCAGCCTTGCTCTGTCAGAGACAGCATCCCAGGCTCTCCCAATGTGGTGGTTTGGGATCCTGACACTGCACAGGATTTATGTAGATCTCTTATCTGCTGTTACAGCAATATGCTGTTAAAAAAAAAAAAGGATCTAACTCCTTTCTCCTTGCCTTTCCTGTTTTCTTGGAGGGTGAAAATAGGAGTTTACAGAATTCTGCCTATCTGACTTGGTTATTTGTAGGTTGAAGCTGTTGGGGTTTATTTTTGAGTTCAGCTAATGGATTGTTCTTTGTTGGAGCTGTGAAAAGGATTGGGAAAATCTACAAAATATCAGAAAACAGACTGAAGTGCTGTTCAGCCCTTCAGTGATCCCTGATTCTGTGTCCACATGCATACCTGGAGTCGTGTGTTCATTAAATAACAAATCTCAGTCTCTAAAGCAGGAGGATTCTCCCAAAGGGAAATCTGGCCCGTGGTTTAGCAGCATTAACTGCTGTGTGCAGCTCACACTGTGCTGCTTGCTTATGTAAGGAATGTAATTGTGAGCACTCCCTGGGGAGACTTTCACAGGGATTTGGGGGCTGGAATTGTGCTCGTGGCAGCTCAGGCAGGGCAGGGCAGCCCCATCACCTCTGCTCAGATCCGCACTCCACCAGACCCGGCGGGATGAGTGGGTGGGATGGTCCTGCGGGAGTCTGAGGAAGGTGGGATGGGTTGTTGAGCACTGAGTTGCAGCATCTCAGTATCTGCAGAGAAGGAAGATGGGCTTCTCATGAGTGCCTGGGTAGGGGCATTCTTCACCCAGGGATTCAGGACACTCCCAGATACCTGAGCTGAGAATTAAGAGAGAACTGACCTGAGAGTTAGGAGATAATGGACGTGACAATTAGGGTATTGTCTCAGAGGTTACAGCCTAAAACTTTATCCTCTGTCACCCCAACATTCCCTCCCTGTCTCTCCTGAAGCTGAGGTTTGCTGGGCAGCCCTCAAGCCCTGGAAATTTGCCAAGCTCCAGGAACTGGTGCCTCAGGTGAGTAATTTCAGGCTGTGGTTCATGAGCTGTGCTCCCTGTGCTGCCTTGGGGGGATCTCTAAACAATAACCAAGAGAAGCGAGTCTAAATAATGGGCAGCTTAAATTCACCTTGGAGTGATCTGTTGCCCTGTGCTTCTCTCCGTGGAAATCTGTTAGGGCTCTGCAAGGCAATTTGGCTGGATAGCACGAGGTGAGGCACCTGGAATTGAGCTGCCTGCTCAGGCACGGCCACTGTGGAGCAGTCCAGCAGCTGGAAAGATCTGGAGAAAATGAAACCAACAGCTGGAAAGATCTGGAGAAAATGAAACCAACAGCTGGAAAGATCTGGAGAAAATGAAACCAACAGCTGGAAAGATGTGGAGAAAATGAAACCAACAGCTGCACGCCTCTGGCAACAGGAGCTTTGGGCAGGATGGCACCAGGATCAGGGAAGAGACAACTCCAGCACCTTTTCTGCAAGGGTTTTTCAGAGAGTGTCTGCTGGTGAAATTAGTACCCAAAGACCAAGTTATTTATTTATTCTGGTGATCATATCAAAGGAGTAGGAAACAGGGCTGGGGGGGAAGGAACGTGGCTGTTGAGGAAAACCAAAAAAGTCTGAGTGTCTCAGGGCATTTGAAAGAGCTGGGCTTTTCTTTTCTGACAGTCTCCTTCCAGCACAGACTGGAGGCATCCCTTTCTGTTATCTGAGCTATCAGAATATTCAAGTTGTTGTGATAACACAGACTTAAGTGGGAAAAAAACCGCAGAAACAGCCACTCCTGCCAGGAGGTTTCAGCCTGCCATCAGTCTCGGGCTGACACTTTGGATACTGAGCAGGGCTGCACAGCGAGGGAGGAGGGCTGCTGGAGCTGGGTTTGTGCTGAGCAGGAATTCTGGAAGCTTGGAGGAACTGCAGCATCCCAGATCTTTAAATACAGTCTGAGAAAATTCTCAGTGGGGAGCTCCCCCTACGCCAAAGCAGAGCCTGTGTCACCTCTGTTGTGCTTCTTCCCTCTCCATCCCCGCGGATGCTGTGGCTGCGAGGGCTTTGATGTGCAGATCCAGTGACGCATGTTTCAGTCCCTAATCACAGCCTGGATGGTTTTGGAATAGGGTGAATATTCAGAGTGAATATTCAGGGCTCCAGATTGTACTGCAGCAAAGGCAGAAGGAGAGAGAGCAAAGGGAGTGGAGTGGGAGAGCTTGGGCGAGGAGGAGCAGCAGAATGTCACTGGAGACCCCTCTGGGGTGGTCCCTTGCTGCTCTTGCAGCTCTGCAGTTCTCTGGTTGCAGGAATAATCTCCAGAGTTGAGAAAAAGGACATTTCATGGTGGTTTCCCCATTCCTGCAGCACTGGCAGCCTGAAGCATTCACGAGTCCTGAGTCAGCCCTCACCACCTACCCCCAAATTATAACACTGAGGGGGGAAATTGCATCTTTGTTTTGAATAGAAATAAAAGGAATATGTTAGTCTGGGGTTCTTTCTGCACAGTGGCTTTGGGCTGGAGCTGTTGTGTTGGGTTTGGCTCATGTGCCTCTGTCCTTTGCTGCCCTGCCTCGGGTTTTGTTCACATCGGGTTCATGCAGCCTGGTGGCACTTGAGAGAAAGGAATTAAAAATTAGCATTAGGGAAATACAGAAGGTTTAGGGGATCCATGACTTGAGGCAAGCTCCAAAATCTGTCATACCCTGAGACCCACAGGCAGAGAGTTGGGTGCTGGCAGAGCTCTGCTGGGAACACCCTGTGCTGATAAAAGACTCAAATAACCAGACTGAGATTTCGATTGCAAGGCAGAGGATTACTAAAGATCTGTGGGTTTGCTTGAGGCCCTTGATATCTTTCATGAGTTAGTCAGACAAAAGTGTCAGGACTGGATGTACCGCAAGGCAAGGTGCAGTGTTCAGCACAGGAGTGATCCCTCTGCCTGCCTCAGCTCCAGCCTGCAGTCTCTGGTACTTTGTGACCCCAAGGAGTGTGGCAGAAGTGCTGGTTTGGCACTGGGCTGTGGAGCTCCTTGCAGGGGAAAGAGAGCCCCCTGTTTTCTTGCAAATCTGTCCCTAAAGACAGGAGACATCAGATCTTTTGACCCTTAGTGCTGCTTGTTGCCTGAGCTCGTAGTTTCCACAGGACTGGCACGGCAGGGACTGAGCAGACTCTTGTTCCCCACATCCCACAGTGTGTGGCTTTGCTCCCCCAGCCTCCAGTGGCACAGGAAAACGGATTTTCCCTCACTGCCCAGTGCCCTTCTGCACCACCAGCTGATGGCTCATCTGTCTCTCACCAGCTCAGCAGCACTGAGTGGGGTTTATGTCTCACTTGTGGCTAATGTTAATTTAGAACCTCTCTTTTCTCTCTGGCAGCTTCTGATTTGGAAATGAAGCTAATAGCATTTCAGGTAATTTAGAGGCTCTGTATGTGAGTGTATGCCTGGTGGGAATGTGAAAGGTAGTTTCCCACATAAAGAAGGTTAAAGGCCTTTATGAAGGCTGGAAATTTCCTCTGCTTTCAAAACAAGCTTCTCATCCAAAAATAGCAGCGAGCTGATAGCTCGGCTTCTCCTTATTTATCAGCAGCAGATGCTGCTGATAGATGCAGAGAGTTGTTTGGAGGAGTGATGTGTACCAGGGCACCGAGGTACCTTGCTGATTGCTGATCCACATCAGACACTCATCACAGGATCAGATCCAGGCATCTCTTGTGGGATTCCCAGGCCTGCTCCCATTGCAGGGAGAATGCAGCAGTGACAAGCTGTTATTTGCTCTCAAGCAAGGGAAAAACCCACCCAAAGAAGCTTCTTTCTTGTGTTATAGTGTTGGCTTCTAGACCTGTGCAGGCAGATGTTCCCTGTCTGCAAGGGAGGGTTATGCAGGAATTGAGGCCGGGGGTGGATTTTGAGTTTTGGGACCCATCTGGGAAAATCCACATGCTCCCACTGCAGAATTGTGCAGTTTGCAGGAATACAAACATGAGTGAAACCAGGCTTGTGTTCCTGAACAAAGCTGCCTTTCCCCAAATGCCAGCACTGCCTGTTAGCCTGTGCTGTTCCTGAGGCTGAGGTCAGGGCAGCATCCCAGAGCTGGTGTGCTGCTACTCTCCATAAATGAGCACTGAAGCGTTGGAAGCTGCTGCTGTGCTTGCTGGGGGTTTTTGGAGGGTGAGATCCACGTTCTGCTCCGAGGTGTTGCCTTCCTTGGCTGCTTTTGGGGAAAGGAGGGGCACAGCACTGAGGTCTCCCTTCGAGAAATTCAGAATGTGCTGTGGAGTGAGCCCACCTTGCTCACAGTGTGGCAGAACTTCCTCTCCTGGCTCCTTGTGCATGGATATAGGATAGGATATGGCCATGGATACAGGACAGAGCAGGGCCGTGATATTGGACAGAACATGGCCATGGATATAGGACAGAGCAGGGCTATGGATAGAGGATAGAGCAGGGCCATGGATATAGGATATGGCCATGGATATAGGATATGGCCATGGATATAGGATATGGCCATGGATATAGGATAGAGCAGGGCCATGGATATAGGATATGGCCATGGATATAGGATAGAGCAGGGCCATGGATATAGGATATGGCCATGGATATAGGATATGACCATGGATATAGGATATGGCCATGGATCTAGGATAGAGCTGGGCCATGGATCTAGGATATGGCCATGGATCTAGGATAGAGCAGGGCCATGGATATAGGATATGGCCATGGATATAGGATAGAGCTGGGCCATGGATATAGGATATGGCCATGGATCTAGGATAGAGCTGGGCCATGGATCTAGGATATGGCCATGGATCTAGGATAGAGCTGGGCCATGGATATAGGATATGGCCATGGATCTAGGATAGAGCTGGGCCATGGATCTAGGATATGGCCATGGATCTAGGATAGAGCTGGGCCATGGATCTAGGATATGGCCATGGATCTAGGATATGGCCATGGATCTAGGATAGAGCAGGGCCATGGATCTAGGATAGAGCAGGGCCATGGATCTAGGATAGAGCAGGGCCGTGGATCTAGGATATGGCCATGGATCTAGGATATGGCCATGGATCTAGGATATGGCCATGGATCTAGGATAGAGCAGGGCCATGGATCTAGGATAGAGCAGGGCCATGGATCTAGGATATGGCCATGGATCTAGGGTAGAGCTGGGCCATGGATATAGGATATGGCCGTGGATCTAGGATAGAGCAGGGCCATGGATATAGGATATGGCCCTGGATATAGGATATGGCCATGGATCTAGGATAGAGCAGGGCCATGGATATAGGATATGGCCATGGATATAGGATATGGCCATGGATCTAGGATAGAGCTGGGCTCTGCAGACAAGGGGACAGATGCTGCCTGGGTGCCAAGCCAAGAGCACACCTCCCATACAGTGGGGTCATCAAACCTTCCCTGAACCCCTGTTGGATGTCCTTTGGTTAGTGACTGTTTTTGTCACTGTTAATGTCATCCCTTTCCACGAACAGCCATTCCTCACACTCTTTCATCTAGTTCCTGGAAAATTTCTTTGTGTCTAGTGGTCTTTCATTTTCCATTTCCTCCAGCTCCCTGTTTTTTTAGCTGCTAGAACAAAGCACCCTCCTAAATTCTAGTAATTACAGTCATCCAAGCAGGCACATTCAAGATGGGCTTAATAAGGCCACAATGTGTCAAGCCTTTCATGGAATCATTCAGGTTAGAAAAAGCCACCAGGTTCATCATTCCAACTTTTGTTTCTGAGAAAGAGGGAAATAAAGTCCTTTAGTACTTCAGTGCACTTTATGACTATTTCTGTGTAATTTGCAAAGCGTTACAGCCAGGCCTGGTGGTGGCCCAAAAAGGCAGAATGCAGTCATGAAAATGGAACCAAATTATGCAATTATGCAGTTCCCTACTCTTATCCAACTCCTTGAAAATGAAACATCCAGATGAATTTTAACTCATGGTTTTTGATGCTCAAACCCAGTTGTAGCAGGGCGTTTGCAAGGCAGGAGTTAACCCACTTCATTTCTGTTTGTTGTGGAGGTGGGTCTTTCCCTCTCCTGGTCAATGTAAACAAGAGTGAACACTGAGCCATGAGGTGATTTGTAGTTTAAAAATTAAAGAAATGGGTGCACAGGACGGGTAGCAGTAATTTCATCCCAGGGATCCTGTGTTCAGGACTGTGTGGTGGGACCAGCAATGAGGAAAAGGGGACGGCAGCAGCCAAACACCCCTGGGTGCCCAGAGATGACACCGGAGCTCAGGGTTCCACTGCAGCTCTGTGGGTTCCACTGCAGGGCTGCTGGGGTTTGGGTCAACCCCACCTTTGTCTTTTTGGGTAGCAGAGAATCTGCAAATCCACATTCAGTTCCTTGAAACCCCTGGGGATTTTGCAGTGAGGGCTTCCAGGGGAACACAAGAGAGTGTCACCCTGTTGCTCCCTGGGCCTGCAGTGATGTATGATCAGTAACGAGGTGAATTAGGAAGAGCCACTGGAGCTGGCCAGAGGTTCTTCCTTCCTTATCTACAACATCTGTTTGGAGAAGGCCCAAACCCAGCAGCGTGGTCAGCTTTGGCTGATGTGCATCACTGCTGTCCCCTCTGCCTGTGGTGTCACAGGGCTGGCCCAAGGGCTCTGTCCAGGCCTCCAGCAAGTGACAGCTGAAGGCTCTTGAAGCTAACAGACAGACTGGAGGAATACAGCCTACAGCTGCACAGACAGGCTGTTTCATCACCTTTGTTCTCTTTTTAGCCACCTAACTATTCCTGGAAGAGCTAATATTAGCTCCCCCATCTATTTCTTAGAAGCTGGGAAAACAAGAATCCAATTGAATGTCCTGGTTTCCAGGTGAACTGCTGGCTGCTCGGTGCAGTGAGCCCTGAAAACCCTCACAAGCTCTTGCATCACCAGCTCTTGGTGTGGGGAGCCATTGAAATCGGTGCTTGTGGAAGTGGCAGCATGAGAGGGATTAAAATTGTTGAGCACTGTGTTTAATCCTAGCAACAGACTGTTAGGGAGGCACTTCCCGTGCCATCCCCAGCCGGGTGCAGATAGTCATGGAGCACTCTTGTTTTGTTCTGCTGCACAGAAGCAGGTCCTGAGATGCTTTTAGTCAAGGCTTGGTGCTAAAAGTCAGAAATTTGGCAGGATATTTATCCAGGATTTGCCAGCTTGTCTTGTCCTAACGCTCCCATGCCATTGTGTTCGATGCTAAGGGGCAGATTAGAGACAGGGAAGCGAGAGTGGGGATGGATTGCAGAGGTTGGGATTTATTCCCTGAGTGACATCCACACTCTGATTCCAGGGAAGGGATGATCCTGCTCTCTGCCACTCCAGGCTCTGAGTGGGACCTGGCAGGTGAGCGTGCTCATGCTGCATGTGCACGTCACAGTTAAAAAAAGCCTTTTTGTCAGCCAGACCCAGGTCAAAATGAGCTCTGCTGTTCTCCCAGAGCCGTCATGTTGCTGGGGAAGGGGGGAGTGAGCAGCACTTTGCCTCTGCATCCCTCTGGCTCTTGGGGAGGTGGGAAGGGCTCTGTGTGGAAGGGGGGATGTGTTGTCCCGGGGTTGAGGGAAGGAAGCCAGGGCTGATGTGAGGCTTCCCTTCCCAGAGGCAGTGGGCTGTGACTGGGGCTGCCCTGGGTGCAGAGGGACCACTGAGGATGGAGCAGCAGCACAGCCTGGCCATGCCTCTGCACCTGGGCTGGCCCTGGGCTCCATCAGGACGTGTCTGTGCTGGCAGCAGTGCTGGAGTGCTCAGGGCATACTCAGGGAACCTCACCTGTGCGCAGAGACCCAAGGTCTGTGTGGGACAGACCCATCCTTGCTGCCTGAAGAAGGGCTGGGCTTCTCCCAGGAGTGTGTGAGCTCAGGGGAGGGTGCTTCTCCTCATGAATGAGTCATGAGTGGCAGTCAGGAGCAGAGGTTTTAATTACAGAGCTGCCTGATAGCTGGCACCTTGAAAAACACAGTGTGTGGCATCCCTTGGTGAGCAGTTGGCATCGCAGCCACCTGAGGCATTGGGATCAATTCTCAAGGACTCTGTAAAACCAGCTAAATAATTAAAACTAATAATAATAATGAAAAAAAACCCCAAACCCTGACAACTCCAGTGTTTAAAAATTCAATGTTTTGATGAAATATTAAATGCTAATTATTTCCTTGCACTTGTGCTGGCACCGCTTCTCTTGATGTTGGCAATTTAGCATCACACAGCAGTAATTGAAGTGTATTGTCAGCTTTCGTGTTACATTTACCACCCAGGCCCCAAACCCAACACTCCTCAAGCCTCTGTTTGATTTTAAGTGTTGAATACTTTGAAGTCTGCTTTAGTGGATTGGTCATACTGCTGTGAATACCAAAGCCAGCTGGCTAAATGGCTGTTGCAAAATGCCCTGGTGCTTGCTGCGAGGAGCTGCCAGTCTAATTTCAGTAGTGAGCACAGAGAGATGGGCTCAATCAATACACCAGACACTAAATGAGATGCAAAGTGAGAGGGCAAAAGGATATTTGGAAAGCATTTTATGGCTTTCATGTTTTATGTGTCATTTTAATTTCTATTCAGTATGGTTGAATTAATTATTTGCTACAAAAAAAAAAAAGGTGTTGAACTTGGCTCAGTGTGGGTAGATGAAAGATGTGACTGGCAGGGGAAAATTCTGCATATATTCCTTTGTTTACCTGTTTTCCTCTCTGTGCAAGTATGTATCAGTGCCTTGGTTTTTGGGAATGTGGAGGCAGCTCAGGGTGTGGATAGAATCAGTCAAATCATAAAATTACAGAACTGCTGAGGTTGGAAAGAGCTTAAGACCAGTCCAACCATCAACCAGCACCACCATGCTCACCACCAGTCCCTGTCCTCATGCACTTGTTTTTTGAAGACTCCAGTTGTTTGAAACTGGACACATGCCTGCATTTGGAGGTATTTGTCCTGCTGTTCGTTGTCTCAGAGACATTCAGGCAGCTTTCATAGACAAAGAAAGCTTTTTCCTCTCCTACCATATCAGTTTATGAATCTTCTAGGTGTTCTGGCATGCTGGAATTTCCAAAGCAGGCAGGAGAGGCACATGAAGGCACATCTGGGAATAAGTGAGAGCCTCGTTGAAGGAGAGGGATTCGTTGTTTTGGTAGGATGTGCCTTGTTAAAGGCATCTCTCAGCTCAAAAGAGCAGCTCCATAAGACAGGTCAGAGAGGGAGCGGCAGTGAGAGCCCAGGGATGTTTTGGGATTCCCAAAGCTTGGCTCAGAGTCTGGAAGTGATATTGTGGGACGTGTTTTCAGCCTGGGACTTGAACATTAAAGGTTGACACTAAATGCTGAGCTCTTGGGGAGAGAGCAGAGGTTCTGGGTGAGGGTTCACAGTCAGCTCTTCCCATTGTGCACAACACAACAGCAGCAGCAGCTCTCAGTTGGTGTCACTGGACTGGGCAGGGGAGATGGTGTGTGCTGGTCACCACATTGCTGAGGAAAAATGCTTCTAAAAGGGTAAAGAAACAGATTTATTCTTGGAAACCTAAGTGGAGATGGCACAGGTGGGACAGATGGCAGCTCCTGTGTGGTGGGGAGTGGTGGTGCCTCCTGTGCAGATGGCCCAGGACCAATATCTGTGCCCAGGGGGGGACTGGCAGTGCTTTGAGGCTTGTCCAGGGGCACTGCAGGTGCTGTGCTCGGCCCCTGAGGTTTGTTCTCAGGAGAGTGGGGGTCCTGCCGTGCTGGGATTGTGATGGCAGTGCCAGGGGTGAGGAATGGACTGCCTGTACTTTGCTTTTCCTGGGGGCTGCTCGCTCAAAGCCCTGATTCATGAATAGTGCAGGGAGGCTGCTGGTGGTGGTGCTTTTCCAGTACCTGGTTTGGAGTCTGGGGGGTGATTAAATTAGCATCTCTAGCCAACTCTAAATTCAATAACAACTTTTAAAAGCACAGACAATTAGCAGACTCAGTGGGAGAAGAGCTTTCATGGAGAAGCAATTTAATGTGCTGCCAGCCTGTATTTCAGTGGACTGTATGAATATACCAGAGGTGCTTTCCCAGCAAGCTTCACATACACTGAGTTTTCAGGGTTCAATAATCTTCCTGAACTCAAGAAAGCACCAATCTCCTTCAGGGAACAAAGCAAGTGGGAAAAAATAATTGTAATTTTATCAAGGATAGATTGCCCTGTTGTTCTTGCCAGTGTGCTCAGAGCAGCTGCAGTCACAGAGCTGAACCTCAGGGAGCTTTGCAGGTACCTTGGGGGGTGAGACCCCCAAACCTCTGGGACTGGCACTGCCAGGGATTCAGGAGTGCTGCTGGATGTATTCCCTAGGGAATGTCCCTGCTGGCACCATTGCCCATCCTGGACTGCTAAACCAAGAGCCCTTGGGTGAGCAGTACAACATTTTGGGGGGTTTGCATTAAATCCAAATGTGAAACTCCTGCTGGAGGCAGTGGCACCACAGGGTCCAACAAGACATCTGCCCATTTTCTCCTCTTTATTTGTCACTAACACTGCAGGGACAGGGCACTGGACACCCAGGCTTTTGCTGAATTGTTTCCTTAAGGGCTGTTTGAACATTTTCCATTATGCTTTTTGGTCAGAAAGTCAGATTTACAATGAATTTTTGTTTTCATTCTGCTATCTGGAAGTTTTTTCCTTACTTTTGAGGGTGAAAGCTCAAATAGAAAAATCAGAAAGTTTTAAGGCTCTGAACTGTAATTAAGTCTCCACACTTTGCTTTCAGGTGAAAATTTTCTTCAGAAAGCTCGTTTAAAAAAACAAACAAAACAAACCCTCCGCAACCAAAGGCAGCTTTAATGTCTGTGAGTGTTTTGTGCAAAAGCCACAATTTAGGGATCAGCTCTGTGCTGGCTGGGGTATAATGGATGTTTGAATGCTCTTTACTTTGGGGCTTAAGCTATTGTAGGGTTTTCTGTGGGCTGCCATGAATGGCAGCCCTCAACAACCAGCTCTGTTTCAGTGAAAGAGAAAGAGGATATTGTAATTCCTGCAAATGAGTGGAAAATGATTTGAGCTCTTACAGGACTGAACATGAAAATTATTCCAAAGAAGTGAAGGCTTGAAGAGCACTAAAGTTCAGCCCCTCTGCCTGGGCTGGTTTGTGTGGGCGCAGAGTTAATGGGGGCAGAGAGCTCCTGGGGTGTCCCAGGGGTTGGCCCCATTGGGCTGGGGAGCAGAGCTGTTAATGGTGTTAAAAATAACACTGAAATACAAGAAAAGTAAAGGGAGTGGGGAGAACACAAAAAGAAAAAACTCACTTGAGGGGGAGAGCTCATAATGAGCCATTTTCCCTCTCCGTGGGTTTTTTTTTTTTGGTGTTTTTTTTTTTTTTTTCAAAATATTCTGGGAAGTTTATGTATCACCAGGAAGTAGAGGCTGAGCATCAAGTAAGGAATGAAGAGTGTGGCTGTGAATGGAACAACAACTGGCAGGCCACAAGGCTTGAGCCTAAACATCAAATCCAGGCTTGCTATTCTGAGTGTGAGGGGTACAGGGCCAGCTGGAAGTTCTGTATGAGTTTCTGTGCCTTGATGACAAAAATTCTCGTGTATTAGTGAGGGATTAGAGTCATTGAGAGGCGCAGAGGGAGCCCCTCCCTCCTTCCTCTCCATGGGATCAGTGTGTGCTTAATGCAGGAGACTCCATCAAATTCCCTTTCTGGCAGAGCTGACACCTGAACATTCCTGTAAATTGGAGGTACCAATCAAGGATTTCTGAGCCCAAAGTTGTGCTCAGCCAGACACCAAGTGGGATACTAATATAAATATCTGAGGTTATTAATAGAACCCAGCAGCCAACATATGGCTGTGTAGTGGAAGCAGAGTAAAGCCTAAGCCACACATTCCTTTTTAAGAACATGCATTCACACCTTTCCCTTCACACAGGATATTTTTGGGATGCCTCCACAGTTAGTCTGCTCTCCCCAACAGGCTATTTTTATCTCCTCACAACACGGCTTAGTTAAGAAAAAGTGTGTTTTAGCAACAATTCAGTACATTTCAAACCCACTCCCTTCCAAAATAACCCCACCCCGGCAGATCCAGGTGGTAAATGGCAGTGGAGTGCTTGGATCAGCACCAGGCAGGGGAATTTTCTGGCTGCATTTCCAGCCTCGGGCACAGCTCGGCTGAGCAGCAGTTGTGCTTTTCATGGAATTCAAATGCCATTACAGGGCCCATCTGGCAGAGTGCACGCAGGCAAGGGCCACGCTCCCATCATTTATCTCAGCACCTCTTTGATTCTGGCTTGGTTTTTTCGCAGCTGAGACTTGAAGGAGTCTCAGGGATTGTCTTTAGCCATGTGAGCTGCTTGTGTTTCCAGAATCTTTAGCTTTGAGGGAAAATCTCAGCACCTGATCTTGCAGCCTTACCTGGCTTACGCAAATAATCTTGATTTCTTTGTTGAGGGACTATATGTCCATCTGCATTTTGTGCAAATTGAGGGTAAACCACGAAATCTCTTGTCGTAGGTGGAAGGCAGGGAAATTTCCAATGGCTGCCTGTATCACTTAATTTGTCATGCCATATTCTTAACAGGTTAAAATTGGCAGCTGACAGGAATTGCAGGCTTGGAGGCGTTAGGACACTCATCCTGCCTGCCAGCATCCCTTTCTAAGAAGCTGGGAAGAAAAGTGGAGCGTAGATTTTTCCCATGTTGAAGTTTATAAGGATAAAAAGCTCCGTGTGGAATATATCTGTGCAACTTCAGTGGCAAAAATTGCTAAGCACATTATATATAGATAGCAAAGTGCCTTCTTTAGGGACTGCCACTGACTGCTCCTGAGATAGCTAAGTAGACAAGTAAATAGTAAAATATGGGTATATTTAGCACTCCAGAAGGCGATGGATGGTGTTCAGATTTCACATCACACGGGCTCTTAAAGTCTTTACCTCTGTGTAATCCCTTGTAGTCAGCACTGATGTGGTGCCACATTTGGGACCTAATTACAAGCTCCACTGCCAATCCAAGTACCAAATGGTGAAGGACAGTTTTGGAAGGTAAAAAACCAGAGGCATCCTGACTCATGGATCATGAATGGCGGGGAAGGAGAGGCAGGAAAAGGCCGCCGCAGTTTAATGGGATTTGGATTAAATGTGGTTTAATGGGATTTGGGTGTAATTGTGGGTTTGAATGCCTGCCTGCCTCTCTGGTTCGTGCAGGCACTGCTTGGGTGGATGTATCCTGGTTTGCATCCACTTCAAAAATCCCACTGGAGTGCCTGTGGTCAAACTGGGGATCTGATTTCACAGGAGCCCCTTCTCACAGCACATCCCCCTGGGGTGGTGGGATAGCAGTGCCAAAAGGATGGCCAGAGAGCCAGAGGGCTTGTGGGAAGCTCTTGTGAGCTTTCCCACGTGAGTTCAGAACAGGTTTTCCTTCTGGATGTTTTTTTCCTTCTGGAATTTTTTTCCCTGTTTGTGTTACTCTTGAGGCCTCCCCACTTCAAACTCCCCCTCTTTTCCTGGGGCTGTTGAAAAGGCTCAGGTGTGTTTCTGACTGCCACGCCAGCCTGGAAAAACTGCAGAGAATATTTGCAAGTGTTATCTTTGAATCAAACCCACCACCTCACTTGGATAGCATCCAGCTCCTCTTTCTTCCCTTGTTCCTGGCCTTTTGTAAGAACCCTTCTGCTGTTATTGAGGATGTTCATCTACATTCATACCCACAAACAAATTCTGTGGTGATGTAATGGTGCATTATTGACAGAGAATCTTGGGATTTTTAGCTGAAATGCATGAAATGGTAGAGCTGCATTGCAGGTAGTGGACAGGAGCTGTGTTGAACTGGTTTTGATGCTGGTGTCTTCCTTCCAAGGATGATGTCCTCCTAAAACCAGTGCTCATTATTGCAAATGAAGGTCATGGACCCTGCTAGTTGTCCTTAGAGGAAGGGTGAGGCTTTCCACTCCCGTAACTGGAGTAACCACATCACCAAATCTGGGAACCTCAGGTGTGGTGCAGAGCTTGGTGTTCCTTTAAAATCCTTCAGAAACAGTTTCTTGAGGAGCTTTTCCTCCTGTGTCACACCAAGTTACTCCCTTGGTTTGTCTCCCTGGTTCTGTCTCTGTGCATCTCTGGGTGACTTTATATGTCTCGTGCTTTCCTGCAAGCTCGGAGGTGTTGTAAGGACTGAGCAGAGCTGCCAGCCTGGCCGCTGTGGGGTGACACGGTGACAGTATTCCCAGTGGCTCTGGTGTGTTCCTGGCAGTGGGGCATGAACAAGGAGCAGTCTCACGGAGTGGGGACACGGCAGGGAATTCAAACAGGGCAGTGACTGGTGCAGTAAGCCACAGGTGCCTGGTGAAAGCAGGGAGAAGTTCAGCCTCTCTCAGTGCTGAGGGGAGTGACCATGGCAAGGGTGTGATCCCTTTTTTGGGCTGGCTCCCTGCTGGCTCCCTGGGCTCTGGGGACAGGCAGCTCGGGACAATCCCTTTTGTTCCCAGAAATTACAGGGTCGTGTTCCATCACCTTCATTTCCAAGCCTCCAGCCACTAGAGGGAGAAAATGCCACATATTTATGGCTTCGTTTGCTTGTGGGGATGTGTTTAATGAAGGGATTCACCAAGGCTTTCCAGGCAGTCCCAAAGCCGGGGTTAACCCCTTCATTTATCCGGGGTAGTTTTATAACTGCTCCTGAGATCTGAGTCCCAGAGACCTCGGCTGGCGCACAGCCTCAGACTGCAGACGCTCTGGAGGATGTTCTGTGATCCCTGTCCGTGTTTTACACCCTGTACTTTCTGTAGAGCATCCCTGCTGTGAAATGGCTTGGTGGGGAAACCTTTGGCTCCTGCTGGCTGAGCCTGTCCGCTCGCGTTACCCACAGCCCAGCGCACCGCGAGGCGCGGCACCGCGGGACACCGCGCCTCTTCCCCTTCTTCCTGGCAAGCCTCAGACTCCTGCAGCCCATGGCCTGTTCCCTCTGATGGAATAAAACAAACCCAAGAGGCATCTGGTTTCATTTGGAATTAAAGCATTGAGTCAGTAATTACTGTAGGCAGATGAGTTTTAACAATTTCAAAGGACACCAGCGAGGAGTTGTGGGTTGAGGGGCGGGAGCAGGGCTGGGAGCTTTAAGAAGGCAATGTCAGAAAGGGAATTTTATATACTCTTGAAAGTGAGACAAGATTGAAACTTTTCTCTGCAGATTGAGTCCAGTGGGGAGGACCCGTGGAAGTGTGAGGAGGGGACTGTGGGATTTGGAGGGGTCTGGAAAAGCAGCTGGGAGTGAAAGCAGCACATCCCGTGGCTTGGAGAGGCACAGCCCTTGGTCTGCAGTGCTGTTTATCAGGGGAATTCACATCCCTCTGCACATGGTGGGTGGGGAAGAGAAAATCTCTTTGCTTTGCTTTTGATTCAGAGGGTGACTCAAGGCAAGGCTCTCTCGGAAGGGAAGCCTCACGATGCTTTAGCAGCCTGAAGTATTTCTCTGAGAAATGTTCCTGGCTCTAAAAGTGAATAGTTCCAGTTAATAGAGAGGCTCAGCAAAGAGGTTTCCTTAGGCTGATGGAGCATCCATACAGATGATGCCCCAGCTCAAAAAGCTCTCCTGGTGAGGCTGGGGCTGGTCTCAGCTGCTCCTTTCCCCTCCTGTTTCCCTTGCCCAGATGTGCCCTGGCTGGCACAGCTGATGGCAGGCAAGGGGAAGCAGGGAGGGCACTAGAAACCTTGAGATTGACCTGACCCAGGCACACTGGAAAAATGGGCATGTAGGGACTAAATGTACATCATCCTGGTAAAAACACTCCTCATTGTCCTGGGGACACCCCACACTCAGAGGGCTGAGGTTGGGCTGCTCCGGGAGCCCTCCCTGCTCTGCTGTGTCCTCCCTGCAGCCCTGGGTCTCCCAACACGTCCTGGTAACTCAGACTGACTGAGGCCATGAGAACAGGGCTGGGAGCTGAGCTGCTTCAGCTCAGCATCCAGGGCCAGGGGTCACAGCTTGAATTAAATAACAGAGCCAGAGGAGCGCTGGGTGAATGTGAAAGGCTCCTCCGATGGCTCCGTGCATTCCGATGAACTGTGGCCATCAGTACCAGCCGCTTGTTGAGCCCTCACCTGCCTGCTGGAGATGAGGTCCTGGGGGACCAACCTCCTTGCCTTGTGCTTTGCTGGTGGAGAGCCAAGCTGTAAAGTTGTTTTTGAGGCAGGAATCCCGTGGGCTCGAGTGGGAGCTGTGCCGTGCCTGCATCAGGCTGTGCCAATTCACTGCTGTGCTTTCCACGACAGGAAAACCACTTCTGTTCCAGGGCTTTGTGTGTGTTTGTGGGTGTAGGACCGGGCTGGGCCTCCTCCAAAGGCACCCAGCTCCAGTGAGATCCCCACGGGCCTTGGGTGGGGGAGAGGGGACAGGCAGGAGCTCTGTGTGAGTGTGGCTGTTGGTTTTGGGGACAGGCAGGAGCTCTGTGTGAGTGTGGCTGTTGGTTTGGGGACAGGCAGGAGTTTGGGTGTGAGTCTGGCTGTTGGTTTGGGGACAGGCAGGAGCTCTGTGTGAGTCTGGCTGTTGGTTTGGGGACAGGCAGGAGCTCTGTGTGAGTGTGGCTGTTGGTTTTGGGACAGGCAGGGGCTCAGGTGTGAGTCTGGCTCTTGGTTTTGTTAGTCTGGCTGTTGGTTTTGGGACAGGCAGGGGCTCAGGTGTGAGTCTGGCTGTTGGTTTTGTTAGTCTGGCTGTTGGTTTTGTTAGTCTGGCTGTTGGTTTTGGGACAGGCAGGGCTGTGAGACCCCCAGGCCATGAGACAGGGCCATGCTGAGGGCCCTGGAGGCCCCAGGCTGCTGCATGGAATGTCCCTCCAGGCATCAGGGAGGAGCACAGCCTCAGGGTTTATGGATTTGCCAGTCCCTCCTGACCTCAAAATGCACGACCCAGAGCAGCCTTTATTGTTTCCCTGTCAATCTTCTTACAAACAGCAATACTAAGCTCTAGTTTTCTTTAAAAAATAAATACCTTTTTTGGCTGCAGATCTCTTAGTACACAAATGAAATGAATTTATATATGAGCATTGTGTTGCTCGTAAAGCCCTTTCAGTTTCAAATTTAGTTTTATTCCTTTTTTTAATCTCCACTGGATTTTCCCTAAATAAGCAGAACTAGGGCAGTGCTAGTGACAGATGGATATAAAGAAGACTTGGATGCTGGAGAGACTTTACTGGGCTTGGGGATCTGAACTGGGGTACTTTCCTCATCACCCAAAGAGTTTAATTTGCCTGCAGGTTATTAATTTTCCCCTCTAAAGCAGAGGGCATGGCAACAGAGAGCGTTCCTTGGCAACAGACTCCTTGGGTTCATTACAGCAGAGGTGGGAGGTTTGCAGATGGAAAAAGTTGAGCGATATTAGCAAATCAAATGGGCTGAGGCATCAGGAGTCTTGTCAGTCAGGCGGGGGTGACAGGAGAAGGAATAGTAAACAACATGCAAACCATCGTGAAGGAGACGTTTTGGAAGGAGGCAGATCCAGGATTTGTCTGTTTTCCTGCCTTCCCAAAGGCAGGATGGACTGGAGAGGAACCTCTGTGTGTCTGGCAGACTGTGGGCAGTGAACTGAAGAGGTTACTTAATAAAAAAATTGCTTTTTACAGACAGGTTTCCAAACTGGGGTTTCCCACTAGGGCTTTCATACAAGTTCCAGTTTGTTTTGATCCTCTCCAAAACTGAAGCTGGCATTTTTTTGGTAAAATCCCACAAAAAGCCCTTTGAGGGAAGTGTGTGGGAGCGTGGCCATGCCAAATCCATGCCCAATCCCTGCCCTCCCTCCTTTCCCGTGGAGCTGTGTGTGCCACACACCTCTGCCTAGAGGCAGATGGGGGCTGTTTGCACTGTGACTGCTAAATATAAATACTGCAATTAATTAATAATGCCCAATGCACATAATTAAATTAGAAATAACTCGAGTTTTACCAGCATACAGAGCACGCACACAACTGATCCAGACTGGAGAAGGGATTTGGAGCAGGGGGAGACAGGTTTGGGCTGCCCTGTCCTTGCCAGTGTCCACTGTGTCACCTTGGGAGGTCGGGTTCTGCCCCTGGTTCTCAGGTAATGATCTCTCCCTTGCTGTGGTAAACAGCCAGATCCAAATCACATCCATCAGAGCGAAGCATTTCAGGCACTCGTTCCAGTCCTGTGGTTCTATGATTCTATAATTTATGACTGAAACTATCTTTGTGTCAGAGTTAGTTCAGGAGGACACTCATATCTGGGCTTCTGAATATGTCATCTCCTATTAAAGAACAAACAAACTCCCTTGTAATGTACCATAAATAATAATAATACTTTGCAAGAGCCCGAAGCACTGTGTTATTGCTGTGCTAATCAGAAAGGCACTGGGCCATTAGCAGAGGATTCCATGGGGTTTGGGCTCTTTTTCTTGCAGGAAGGTACGTGTTTCATAGCTGCGTAGCGTGGCTGATTGGTTTATAAAGCCAGGCTGGAGAATTCCTAGTAGAGGTTAGACAAATTCCCCTCCTTTCTCATTAATTAACCTGTAGGATTTGGTGCCTGTTCTTTGCAGTTCAGTAGAGACAATGACTGCAGGAACATATTTGTGCTCTCTGATACGGAATGAAGAACATCTGCCTTCTGCAGCAGTGAAATACCAGCGTGTGACAGGGCTCCAAAGGGCACTGCCAGCCTCTCCTGCCTCAGAGAGGAAATTCCAGGCTGAAATTCCGATGGGGAGGTGTTGGCTGGGGAATGTTGTCCAATGCAGCATCGTAGCTGGGGAAGGAATGCAGTGAGTAAAAAGCAAAAGAAGGGAAATCCTCTCCTGAAAACAGCAGCAGGGTGGGGGAGAAGCATTTTGGGAAAGGTTCCCATATCCAGAGAGTGCTTTAGAGCAAAACTCTTCCAGTGGGATTAAGGAAAGCAGGCCTTGAAGATCTAAAGGAGATTTCAGTGGTGATGTGGTAAATCACTAGCAGGAAGAAAAGACAGGAGAGGCAGGTGAAATCCTGCAATGCTGCTCTCACAGGCTGCCAGAAAATAAACCTTCGTGTTTGGGAGCCCAGGGCTGTGTTCTGGGTGTCTCAAACGAGGTTCTGCTCCCAAAAGCTGCCCTGCAATACTGTAAATAATGGTGGGGAGAGCAGGGTGAGTTCTGAGAGGATTGGATTGGAAATTGGATTGCAGTGGGAATGTTGGTAAAGTCTCCTGTGTGGTATTTCCATGGCTCCAGATGTGTTGGATGAGGCACAAGGATGGAGGTTATTTTTGCTGTTTCACTGTGATGTGATACCAAGTGTCCTTCTCATACCCATTGCTTGGCTTTTGAGTGGCTCTCCAGCTGCAGGGAATTAGGAGAAAATAAGTTACACATAGAAAAGTGGCATTAATCTGACAATTTAGGCAGTCACTGCTGCTGCAGAGGTAAACACTTTTCTGTCCTTTCCTTCCCTGCCTTCACTTCTCTGCTCCCCTGTGAGGTTCTTGCCCATTCTTGGTCTCATTGGCAGTCACAAGGGGAGACTCCAGACTGGACTGGGCTGTCTGAGGGGGAAGCACACCAGCTGATTTTGGTCCTTATTCTGAAGAGAGAGAGAAATTTTTTCAAGCTATGATAGGTCAAATATGAGCAGACCAGAGCTCTGCTGAGACTGCCTGCACACTGTGTTATTGTTGAGCAATCCTGGGGATTTCCTCTGCACTGATGCCCCAGACAAACCACCTGAGGAGAGCCTCATCCCTGCCTCCCCAGTGGCACGTGCTCAGGTGGTAGAAATGCCATTTTTTTGCAAGCTAAATCCCAGGGCAGGAGCCTGCAGTGCAAGTTCTGTGCCCAACCAGCACACACTGAAAGCTGCCTCTGTTTCCCTGTGGGCAGTGTGGGTTTTCCTACCAGAGCAGTGCCCGTGGCACAATTTCACAGTGCTCTGTGACTCACACCCAGCTCGGGGGTGTGCTTGGGAATATTCCCTGTCTGGGGTGTGCTGGGTGGGCACAGAGCCTGCTGTGTCCTCAGGTGTGCTGGGCAGCCCCTGGCACGCCTGGCACATGAGCCAGCACACAGTGCCCTTCCCTGGAAGATGCTTTCCTGCAATGTGGGAAAGTGGAGAATCAGAGGATCACTGAACATCCTGAGGTGGAAGGAGCCCACCAAGATCATCACAGCCCAGCTCCTGGCCCTGCACAGGACCCAGAAGAAGCTCACAGGTGGCTTTTCCCTGCTCCCCCTGCTCTGGCAGGGACTCTGGGCTTGGTCCCCTGCCCGCTGGCTGCCTGCAGAGCGCTTTGCATTGACAATGAGGCAGCAGAGGTGCATTTTCTTGGCAGGGAAATGCAGCTGGGTTCTCTCTGAGGTTCCCTGTGCCAGAGAGAACAGCTGCCCCACTGCTCTGGGCAGGATGGGATTTGTGTGCAGCCTGCTGTCCATTCAGAGATTTGGCTGATCTTGGGCTTTCTTGCCTTTCAGCACCTTCGCAGGGAGCAAGAATTAACCTGGCAACTGTTGGTTTGCTTCTCAAATCAGCTTAGTGCAAACAAGGCATAGGAAGTGAAACAGTGGAATATGAGCCTTATTGACAGGCCTGATCAACAGCTGGCAGGAGGAGAGAACCTGGGATCCTCCTGCTCGTGTGTAACAGTCCTCCACAGAAATCATCATCATCATCCTCCTCCAGATCCACGTTCCCAGTTAGAGCAACAGGGTGGGATGTGCCAGACAAATCCCCTCCATTTCCACTGCCAGGGTGCAACTTTGACCAAAGTGAGTGGGGTTACTGGGATGATACAGTGCAGGGTTTAAAGCTGATCTTGTGCTTAAGAGGGTCCTTGTTGTATTGTCTGTGTGTGTGCTGACAACAATGCAGATCTCAGTTAATATTTCGTGGTAGAAAAAAATGTTTACTCTTCAGTTAGAGATAACCTGATCATTGCTCTGTTTTTAGTCCAAGTTTCTGAAGCAATGTCCATTCAGGATGTCTGTCTGTCAAGTCAGTTCTGCTGTCCCAGCTCTCCCAGCCCCTGCAGCTTTTGATTCAGCTGCTGAGGTTGTGCTGGCTCTGTCTGACCTCCCGAACAGGTGAGGTACCTGTGAGCTCTGAATTCAGGGCTGCACAAAGCCGTGCCCATCACGGCTGCAGGAGATGGGGCTCTCCCCGGAGAGGACCCTGATTGACAACACATTCCAGAAAGGCTGCCAGAGGTGGGATTTTCTAACTAGAGCCCTCCTGTGGATGTAAATAGCTTTCCTGGTGTTTCTGTTACTCAAAATTTCCGCAGAATTCTGAAGTTTGGACAGCTATAAGCATTTGCCTCCTGACTTCCTTCTTTTGTCAGCCATCTCTGGGAACAATGATGGCTGTCAGTGCCTGTACAGACGGTGATGGAATATGGCTTGATGGAACTGGAGCAGGCTGTGTGAGGCCTCAGCAGTGCAGAGATGCTGGGCAGCATCCCTTCAGTCCTGCCTGCACTCCTGGTCTGTCCCATTTCAATAAATAAGTGAAGACACCTAAACTCTGATCCTGCTGAGTGGCCCCGGACCAGCAGAAAGTGGCAGTCACGAGGAGCTGCGTGTTGTTCCCTGACTCAAAATCTCCAGCTGCAGGAAAAATGTTGACTCCTCCTGAGGCCAGGAGCGGGAGATCCAAATGCCCTTCTGCCCTTGAGGCATGGAGAAAAAAAAACTATGCAAACACAACCCTAAATCCTCTGCAGCTGTAACTGAGGAGATTGGAGCCTCTCCGCAGATTTTACAGCACATCCTGTGCGTGGATCCAGCGTGTCCAGTGTCCCCAGTGTCCTGCCTGTGCCCAGAGCACGCTGCCAGCCATTCCCCACCTTGTCTCCGCGATTCCTACCTGCCCTACCTGTCCCTAAAGCCAGCTGCAGACTCAGCTGCCAAAGAGGGGATGTCGGAAATATTGGTGGGGCATTTTCCTGTCCTCAGGGGTGTGTCAGTCCTCCGGGCTGCCCCTTCCTGTGGGCACCGAGCCCCGGGATGGCGGCAGGGGCTGCGCCACCGGCACCGTCAGCGGCCTTGGCCCACTCCTGCCAGCGCCGTGTGCTGTCCCCGCCATGGGCAGGACCATGTCGACGTGCGTGTCCCGGCTGGAGGATCCGCCAGCCTTCAGCCCCGTTCCCAGTTGGCTCTACACATCCCATATGCTGCCGCCGCCTCTTCTACCCCGCGCCAGACACCGCGATCTCCTCTCCCTCGACGTGGTGGGTGGCCGGACCGATGAGCAACGCTGAACGAGTGTGCTTTGCTTTCCTAAGCGTGCAGCGCGGCTCTCGTCCCCTGCCTGCGGCCAGAAAGTGGGGAAAACCCGGGGGAGCAGGCGGGGATGAGCACCCAGAGCGGGGAGCAGGCGGGGATGGGCACCCAGAGCGGGGAGCAGGCGGGGATGAGCACCCAGAGCGGGGAGCAGGCGGGGATGAGCACCCAGAGCGGGGAGCAGGCGGGGATGGGCACCCAGAGCGGGGAGCAGGCGGGGATGAGCACCCAGAGCGGGGAGCAGGCGGGGATGAGCACCTAGAGCGGGGAGCAGGCGGGGATGAGCACCTAGAGCAGGGAGCAGGCGGGGATGGGCACCCAGAGCGGGGCTGAGGGAGGATCACCCCGGGCAGGTGCAGCGCTGGGCTGGGCTGGGAGCTTCGCGTTCAGTGGGAAGGGGACTCATCCTTCATGTGGAGAGCAGAATGAGAACCTGCTGCCCTTTGAGCGTCAGCAAAATCCCCAGCCCCTTGCCGAGCGTGGAGCATGTGCTGGCTCTGCAGAGCTGTCCTGCAGCGCTGGGGGCGAGGGTGACCGGCCACCGGCAGGAGGGCACGGCGTGCCCGGGGCGCCTGCGGGGACCCTCCCCAAGTTCGCATCGGTCCCCCCTCCCACCCCTCCCTTCCACTCCCCTCCCCTCTTGCCGAGTTTCAAAGCATGGCAGGGAAAAAAAAAAAAAGAAAAAAAGAAAAGGACATCCCCCTCCCCTCAAATCCCTCGGTCCGTGACTGAAATAAATAAGCACAATCGCAGGTAGTGAGGAGGCTGCTAATAACGTGCTCCTGACAGGCACGGGATTGCCGGGCTGAGGGATGGCTGACTGAAAGCTCCAGGCTAGGGTGGGGGTGGGGGGCTTCTTTTTTTTCCTGCCAGCTCTCGCCAGGCAGTAGGGATTTTTTTTTCTTCCCCTCCCTGATAATAAGGACATCATCAGAAGCAAGATGCAGTGGCTAAGGGATGGAACAGGAATGGTGAGTTCAGGTAGCTATGTCTTTCTCTTTTCCTCTTATTGCAGTACTTTGACAGGGAAATGAGCCTCCGTCCTATCTCCTGACTCCTCCTTTACTCCCTGTCCTTGAAAGCATTGATCACTCTGTAGCCATTTTATAGACTCGGCATTCCCAAACTGCTGAGCAAAAGAAGAAATTAAAGGAAGGAAGGAGGGTGGGCTTGCCTCGGGGCGTGGGAGGGAGCGGCAGGGCTGGGGAGGGGGTTCCGTAGGGCGAGCCGGTGGGTCCGGGGGGGAAGCAGAGGGTCTGCCCGGTTTCCCGGCGTGTGGGGTGTGTGGTGGGAGAGCAGTGCCGGCACAGGGCTGGCTGGGGCAGCCGGGACCTGTCGGATGTGCCCCTCCGGCGGATGATGAGTTGCGGTGCGGGGGGAGCCCGCCGAGCCCGAGCGCCTGCGGCAGCCGCCAGAGCCTCCTCCGGCGTGGGGAGGCTCGGAGGAGCCGCCCGAGCACCGCCAGAGCAGCTCCTGCCCTGGGCACGCCTCGCTGAGCCGCCTCAGAGCGCTGCGTGTGCCGGGGGAAGCGGGGAAGTTCCCCCGGCTCGGCAGGGCCCTCCGCCTCATTCAGAAAGTTCCCCGGGAAGCGATGCGGTTGGGAGTGAGATCCTCCTCCTCCTCCTCCTCCGCCCCAGCTCGCCCTCCGTGCCCGGCTTGCCTTTGCAGTGGCATTTCCCCCGCGGCTCCGTGCGGGGCCGGGCTTTGCGGGTGTGTTTGGGTTTGCCCTTCGCTGCCGCTCTCGGTGCTGCGGGAGGCTCGGGCAGCCCCGCGGGCTGGTCCCGGCTCCGGAGCCGCTTGGGCTCAGGCCGAGCTGGCGTCACCCGGCTCAGCCCCCGCGTTCCGGCTCCGGGGGCACCGGCAGATGCTGCCGGCAGCGGGGAGCCTCGGGAGGGATGGCTGCCCGTCCTCCTGCTGCCCCGCAGCCCCTCTCCGCTCCCCGCACGAACGGGGCTGCGGGGTTTGTGCTCCCGAGAGGCGCCGGCGGCGCTGGCAGTGCCATGTGCGGTGCAGGCAGCAGCCTGCAGCACTACACGCGGTTGTTCAGGTCCTGTTTAAGGCTTGTCTGCCACCCAGCAGCACCTCGGGGGCTTTGCTGCCGCCTCCCACCCCGGGAGCATCCCGAGAGATGGGATTCCCTCCTCCATCCTCCTTGTCCCGCACTTTCCCCCTCTCCCTCTGAGCACCGCCAGTCGCCGTGTGCCGCTCCCATTGCCAGGGATAAAAAGTGGTGCTGGGCAGCCGGATGAGGCTCTTGCCTGCTTTTCCCTCTTCTCCCAGGTGGCTGCTGAGCCCCGCTGGGGAGGGGCTGGTGATGGTGCAGGACAAAGTGCTTTTCTAATTGACACAGCACAAGACTTGACACTTCCTTGCCCTCTCATCTTCCCAGATTCCTTCCTCGCTGCCGGCTGTGTTATTCTGTTCTCATTAGTCTAATCTTTGCTTTCTCTTTGCTAACTGTAGTAGTGAATAGCCTGTAATATAGGATATTTTCAGGGGAGAGTACAACTCCATTAGTTGATTTTGAAGCAGGTTCTTATCTGGGAATTTCCCAATATTGCTCCTTCTAACAAGGGAAAAATAAAAGAGAGAGCCATGGTTTCTGTATTTTACACAGCAGTTTAACAGCCTCAGCAGTATTTGGAGAAACTCCACATATCTCCAGATATCTGAAAATAAAAAATTATTTCAAACCAGCAAAGAAAAACGGAACCAAATAAGATAAATCCAGCAGAGATGTTTGCAGTCCCTGGTGGTGAGGAGTCTGTTTCCCTGGAGATGGGTGGCCCGAGGGTTCAGGGGCTGCTGCCCTTGGAGCACAGGGATATTGGGAGCACCTAAAACCGAGATCCTCCCAACACTTGGTCCCTACAAATTCTGCTCCTTTAGCAAGACAAGATGTGTTGGTCCAGATGTCCTGGCCAAGGGCCAGTGTGGATAGCAATATTCCCTCCAATGCAGATTCTCCTTGCTGTCCCCACTGGTCAGTGATTTGAAATTTTAGTACTTTAGATGTTGATCATTTGGTGGACTGTGCTAAACAAGTGAGTTATTCCACACCAGGAGTAACTGCATTTCAGCAATTCAGTGGGAATATTATTACCTCTGTCTGCTGGTTAAAATGTACTGTGGGACTATCAACCAGCTCTGTTTGCTCCTGAGTGCAGGCTGGCTGCTCTCCTCACAGCCTGCCATGCTGTGCACAACCTCAGCCTTTCATCCAGATCATCACTGCACCCATTTCCATGGGCACTGAGTCTCTGTTATGGTTTCTCAGCAGTCTGTTTTACTCCAGTATTATTTTCTGTGTGCTGCTAAAGACCAGCAATATGCATTTATTCTGCCAGCATCCCTGGACTTTGTTCTGCTCAAGCACATTGGTCAAAACCTGGATTTGAGCCTGTTTTCCTCCAAGTTCTGCACAGCACTGATTTATTCAAAATGCTGTTTTCTGTTGTTCTCAGCTTGGGTTCAAGACTCAGATCTGCTCCCTTTCAGAGTTACTCATCTTTAAGAAGCGTGTCACTAATGCTTTACAAGTGATAGTACCTTTTGTTCTTGTGGCAGGTGGCTTTTTTTTCCAAATCAGCCCCTAAACCCAAGCTATTATTCCATAATATTAAGCTGTCGGAGCTTCTTTTTTCCCTCCTTTGCATGTGCTGCTTCCCATTTTTTAGACAATTAATCTTTTGCCAATTATGCTGGCATCCCATGGGGGTGTTTTCCATGCTTCACTGATACCACGTTGCTAAACTCTCTAGTATCTGTTCCTAACCTAGAAAAATTCAACTAATTGTCATTGGTAGTGATGAGAATCAATCTGCACATCTGAGCAGTGTGTGAGTGCAATGATTATTTGGTTTGGCATTCTTCAGAGGGTATTGATCCAGCATGGTAATTAGATGAGTTGGATTAAATCAGGACAAAATACAGCCTCTTCTGGAACAATTTTTTATCTGACAAGGGCAGAGTTTTTCCCCAAGTCTTTGACTGTATTACAAGTACCACAAAGTGAGAATCTTCCATAGTATTTCCTCACAAAGGGTCTCCTTTTGGGTGTAATGTTGCACCTGTGACAGTCCAGGTGGAATGCAGCCATCACCTTCAATAGATACAGTCCCAGCTTTTTTCTTTTACAGCCATAAATAGTGATATTTTTACACTGCCTGTTGTTCAAATACTTAAAATCAAGCTGCTGTTGATATTTTCCATTTCTGTCGTAAGCAAAAAGTAAACTTTTGTAAATCATCACAACATAAAGTATGGTGAAAATGAATTCAGTGAATCAAGGGGCCAAATGCTGCAAGTGGTGGAGATTTTTGAGTGGGGCAGGTCAGCAGCATTTTTCCTCACTGATTCTTTTCCACCTATCAGGCTGAAAATCACAGGGTATTGGAAGTACAAAGCACTCTGCACTCTGTAATCCTAAAAACCTCAATGTGAAGTCTGGAAAAAGAGAAATAGAAAAGAAAGCATTTTGGATTTGACTTTGGTTATTGAAAGTTCAGATAAGCAGCTGGTGGAGAGCAGCCGGGCCAGGACAGCATGAAAAGAGGAGCTTGTGGTATCCATGCATTAGGGAAAAACAGGACTGAAGAGGCCCAGAGCAGTTTTCCTGCAGCTCAGAGGGAGCAGGGAGCTCTGGCTGCTGCTGGGGCAGTCCCAGGGGAGCTCCCTGGTGCTGTGGGTGTCCTGCAGAGCGTGCTGCCCAGTCCCCATGCCCTGTGGCCTCAGCACGAAGGGCTTTTCCACAGCAGAGTGGGAAGTTTGGAAGTTTGTTCCTGTTCATTCAGGTCTCCTGTCACTGGAGGTTGATGCTTGGCTTGCCTGAGCTCTGCATGCACTGGAGAATTCTGTGGGTGCTGCAGTGCCATGGAGCCCCCAAAGCCCAGAGTCCATCCCACCAGATGCATTTCTTTGTGGGATTTTTCTTACACAGTTACTGTTCAGTTTTCCATTTCTCTTCCACTTTGGTGCTGCTTTAACCTTTCAGTGACAGCCTCCTGCTAGTGCTGCTGTGCCAAATGTCCAGGTTAAGAAGGAGCTGATGTTGTGGTAAATAAAAATATTGTGATAAATCCCCTCTCTGTGCTGATGATTGTCCTTGTGTCAGACCCAGGAGGGGCTGGGAGGAGGCCTGGCTCCATTTCCATGGCTCTGGCCCCAGCTCCTGCTGGATAGGGGACACCCTGATAACTCCTCTGTCTCTTGAGATGCATCAGGGATGTCTGGAAAACCCTGGGAGGGTGCCATAGGCATGGGAAGCAGGATTTCGTGGAGCTCTGAGCAGGCTGTGCTTGCTGTGGAGCCACACACCCCATGTGGCCACCACGTCCATCTGTCCCTCCTGCTCAGGGTTTCAGTGTTTGAGCACCGCAGCCTTTGCAAACCACAACGTTTTTTTAACTGCCAAGAACCTGATTTCTTTGTATCTCATCAAAGAGTTTTTCTTTTTTTGAACACTTCATGAAAAATCTCTGAAATGCTTCAAGCTGACATCTTAATGTATTTATGACATTAGCTGCTTCTGCTCTGGAATGGTTGCTCTGAATCTCTTTGAGCCTGGCTGTTATTTTGAACATGACTAATTCCCTGAGTGACTAAGCTCTTAGATAATAGGAAAAATTCATCAAGTTATCTCGGGCTCCAATAGTTTCTATTGTTATGAAAAGATGACTTACGAAAAAAAAATAAAGATGCTTATTATGTAATAGGGGCAGGGAGAGGAAAGAGGAGTGTTGGTAGGGACTGGCCAGAGTGCCGTGCCTGGGAGAGGCAGGAATGCCTTTTCCAGGAGCCAGGTTCAGGCTGTGAAATCTCCAGCTTAGTCTGGATGAGAATAAAGAGTTCCTTGATGGAGCTCTGGTGACTCCCACTGAAGCCAAGGAGCTGTGCTCTGTTGCATTCCCCTGGGGAATGGTTTCTCCCCCCTCAGAGACCCCTAGAGCCTGTAACCATGCAGTTTAACCCTTCCTTCCCTTTCTGACCCTATTGGCTGTGTCCCAAACTGCCCCTCCCTGGCAGAAGCCTGGATAAGGCCCTCTTCTTCCACACTCATCCTCTTTCCCCTGTGGTAACCACTTGGAATAAACGTCTTGAACTGCAGCTGGGGGTCAGAGCCTCTTTTGGATCCTTTGTCCTGTCCATGACATATTCCTCCAAAGCCCTCTAAGGTCTGAGCTAGCATTGGAACATTGGAGGGGCTACAGGGGGATTTATTTCAGTGCTCTTGTACAGAAGTGTGTTCAGAGGGGATCCCAACCCCTTCCTCCCCACTCTGCCACACTGCAGAATTCCTGGGATGTGACCCAGGACAGTGCTGGGCACGCAGTGAATTGCAGTGCACCTTCTCTGCATGGGTGTTTCAGGCAGCACCTGAAGCTCTCACAGTCCTGCAGGGCCTGATGTTCTGGGCAGCACAACAAACCTCAGCTCCATCCCCCTGGATTTGCCCCTTGGTGCTGCTGAGCACCAACACAGAACTGTCAATGTGCTGCTCGGAGCAGCCAGCACAGCCCCAGCTGCCTTCCTGTGCCTGTGTGTGCAGCCATGTCCCACACAGGGGAGTGATCTCTCACAGCCAGGGCCCTGTGGCACAGCCAGGGTCCCTGAGGCACAGCCAGAGTCCCCTTGGGACAGCCAGGGTCCCTGTGGCACAGCCAGGGTCCCTGTGGCACAGTCAGGGTCCCTTTGGGACAACCAGGGTCCCTTTGGCACAGCTGGGGTCCCTGTGGCACAGTCGGGGTCCCTTTGGCACAGTCAGGGTCCCTGTGGCACAGCCAGGGTCCCTTTGGCACAGCCCGCGTCCCCTCTGGCACAGCCAGCGTCCCCTTGGCACAGCCAGGGTCCCTTTGGGACAGCCAGGGTCCCTTTGGGACAGCCAGGGTCCCTGTGGCACAGCCAGCATCCCCTTGGCACAGCCAGCGTCCCCTTGGCACAGTCAGGGTCCCTGTGGCACAGCCAGGGTCCCCTTGGCACAGTCAGGGTCCCCTTGGCACAGTCAGGGTCCCTGTGGCACAGTCAGGGTCCCCTTGGCACAGCCAGGGTCCCTTTGGCACAGTCAGGGTCCCCTTTGCACAGTCAGGGTCCCTGTGGCACAGCCAGGGTCCCCTTGGCACAGTCAGGGTCCCTGTGGCACAGGCAGGGTGCCCTTGGCACAGTCAGGGTCCCTGTGACACAGCCAGGGTCCCCTTGGCTGTCCCACACTGTCACAGGCTGCAGCAGGGCAGTGCTGGCCGTCCCTGGAAGGCAGCAGCCTGAGCTCACTCTCACTGCAAGGAATCCCACTGAGCTGGGAGAGGGAATGGAGCCTACTGGCATTCACCTGCCTCACTTGGAGAAAGGAAAAAAAAGTAGAAAAAGGCTATAAACTTATTTTTTAATGCTGATATTGCTGATAAAAATGAGTGCGCTATGTTCTATTCATACACCTACTGCTCTCCATCTGGAATTCCTACTTCATTAGGTTGGCTTGCACTGTTGTCTTCATTAAAAGAGTGCCAGATTCAATAGGCTGTTCCCTCTCCTTTTTTTGGGAGGCAAGAGAGAGGGGGAGAGAACGATTTATATGAAACACATCCAATTCTCTGGGTTAATTTGTGTGAAGAACACGAGACCCATGGGTCAGCTTCTTAATGAGATGGTTTTTCCTTTTCTCAGTGTCTTGACAAGGAGAAGCCCAGGGAAGGCAGAGCCAAGTGTCGCAGGAGGGGGGTGAGGAGGCTGCAGGGAGCTCTGGCCGATTGCTTTTTGTCCTCATTCCCTTGCAGGTGCTGAAATGCACCCTTTGATTTTCATGCCAAAGTGTTTCCCCGTGCCTGTGCAGCTGAATTCCTCAGGGACCCCACTGGGGACACTGACCCTGAATTCAGAAGGGTTTAGTTTTAGTTTCTAGCAGGTAAAAATTTCTTTTTCACACACTACTTTGCCCAGACATGTGCTGATGTGAGGATTCTGCAGTTTAATGTTAGACTGCCTGGAGGGAGCACTTGTCTTCCCCCAAGGAAGGGACTTGTCTTGGATTTTTCTGCAGTTTGGGCTTTGCCTTCTTTACCTTTTTCTAGGCTCAATAGTGAGCCCAAAAGCTGAGAAATAAAATTAAGGAGTGAAGGTCTCTGTGTTGCTTTAGGCCAGGGGCTGAGGTTTTTTTCAGACAAGGAGAGCTTACATAAGGTTGAAATGAGCATCTGAATTGGATGGGTCCTTTTAAACAGAACTTGCTCAGCCCCTGAAGTCTTTCTCTGTGACCTGGGTAATTTGTGTTACCACATCTGATTTCTGCAGGATAGGAGGGGAGTTTATTTTCTTTTTCATCACTGGGAATCTAAAGATGCTTCTGGAGTGCAGGCTGGAGAGTGCAGCAGATGCAAGGAGAGCAGAAAGCACTTGCAACTCCATTGCCAGGGGCAGGAGATTTTAGTCTGTCTTAATGCTTTAAGTTCAAGTAAACTTAAAAATAGAAAATTTGTTGTTCTCGCTGCAATCCAGAGGAGCACAATGGGCTCAGCGCCCCCACACAGGCTCTCTGTGCCATTCCAGCATGGTTTGTGTAGGGTCACAGGGGCTGTGCCATTGATTCCATCGGGACATCACTGCTGGGGCTCAGCAGAACATCTCCTGGTGAAATTCTTGTGGGTTTTTCTCGTGGAATGCTTGGAGCAGTGACCTGGTGATGCTCAGGTCCTTCCCCATGGCCTCTGAGCTTTGTGCAACTCTTGGCCAGGTGGTCATGCAGGTGCAGCTGAATTTAACCTCCAGCAGTGCCCTGTGTGTGCTAAACATTGCAGAAGTGGGCTTAGAAACTTAATTTCTTCCCTTTGCAGCACTCCCAGCCTTGCCACAAGGGCATCTTGTTCATGTGGTCCTTCCCTGCTCTCTCCCACTTCACTGCTTTGCTGGCTCTCAATTTATGTAGTCCTTTAGAGAGACAGTTACTGGAAAAAAAGTCCCAAGTTCATGTGGACAGTGAGGAAGCTTTCATTTGAGGGATGGAGTGGACAGGCAGGGATCTGTGGGTGACTGGAAAGTTAATTTTTCACAGCCAAAATCAGGCCCAAATCCAAGTCTCTACAAGTATTCCTCCATTTTGCAGTTTGGGTAAGGAATTTTAGGTATTTGAGGATTTTTAAAGCTTCCCATGAAGCCATTCCATAAACATACAAGATTATGGAGATTGCTGAGGAAAAATCTGCCCTTTGCAGCAGTTCTGCAGCTCTCAGGCTGGTGCCTCCCATCTGGCCCGGGATGAAAAAGAGGCTCTGTCAGGCATTCCGTGAAGAGAAAGGAAAAAGAGGCAACTCCCAGCTTAAGGAAATCCTCCTTTTTGGAAAGAGCAAATCATAATCTCACTGGCCTTTAATCTCTGAAACCCCGAGCTTAATTCCTGCCTAGATTTAGAAAAAAAAATGGTTTTCTTATAATCTCTGATGGAATCTGTGAGTCATGCCCCACATGGTGTCCAACGTCACAGCGGCGTCTGTGAGCGCCCGGCACGGGAGGCTGGGGCTGGAGGAGCCGGTACCCACACATCCCTGGGTACCAAGGCTGGCTGCTCCTTCTTGGGGGCACGATTAATTCAGCTGGGAAGTTTGAACTTCCCTCATGGTGTCCTAAAGGTCTGGGGTGGGTGCTCCAAGGGAGTGCAGAGGAGCCGAAGCAGTTTGGGTCTGACAGTCTCCAGCAGTGTTTTCCCCTTGGCCACGGGTTTCATCCATCCTGACCAGTTTTATTCCTCCTCACAACACCAGTCTCACTGTTTCGTGTGAAGTTTCCCCCAATTCACTGAGATTTACCTCCCTTGGCCCAAGGGAGATTTGGGCTCCTCCTGTCCCATCCCAGAGCTCTGCCACACTGCTTCCTCTAGCAGCATGGTCAGAATTCTCTGGTTAATGAAGGTTTAGAGTTTAGTGGCTCATTTTCCCGGTTAATAGAGGGTGGAGCTGGTGTGTTGGGATAACAGAGATGCCTCTGCCTGTCCAAGAGTGGAGGCTGTTACCCTGCACAGGATTGACAGCAGGACAAGGCATTGGAGCTCACACCACGCACAGCCACGCGCCCCTGGACTGTCCTGGCACCTCCTGTGGGGACCAGGGACCTGTCCCTGCAGGGGAATCCAGGAGCTGTACACATTCCAGTCCCAAACCCTGGCTACTGAGTGCGAGCTGTGTTTGTAGAGCTGCGAGGAGTGGGATGTGCTAATTACTGGAGACATCCATTGGAGGGAGACGTGGTCACAGGGCTGAGCCCGGTGTGTTCTGCACGGGAGGATTTGGCATCACCCGTCCCTTGGCTTGCTCCAGAATTCCTGTCTGGTAATTAATGTCAGTGTAGGGCCCCTGTATTTGTTATTTGGGTGTCCAGAATTCCCTGTCCCGTGCATGTGTCCGTCAGACGGATGCGGATACAAAGCTGGATGAGCCCTGGCTGGTTCTCTGAGTGCTGTCCCCCCGAGAGGTGCTGAAATTCCAATCTCCTCCCTCGGCCAGCACAAGCCCTCGCTGATGCTGCATCACAAACTGAGCTCCCCCGGGCTCCTGTAGTTCTGCATGTTCTGTGCGGTGAGGGACGTGCTTTTTATATAACTGGTACAAATATTCCTGTTCCTCGTTTGGCTTCGTACAGAACGTTAGACCAAACTTCCAGGAAGAATTCCGTGAAGTTCAACTTCACTGTGGTTTTATATAAACCTCTGCTGTGTAGGTGTGCTTTATCAGGAAGGCCTCTAAGAGAAGGTACCATCCATTTTCGTAGTAAAATTAACATTTAGTGCACGCAGAAGGCATGGGAAATTATATAAAGCAGCAAATACTGTTGGGAATACAGCGAATATAATTGAAATAGAAGCTTCTCTGCAGTGAGTCTGTTTGTGCCGCTGTTACACACACAGAGCCTCCTCCGGAGCCCCAAACCGGGCCTGCCTGATCTTTTGGGGGTGTTTGACCCGGGCAAGGGGATGCTGGAGCGGAGCCTCGGGGGTGCAGCACCCTGCGGGCTGCCCAGGGCAGCAGCACAGCCGTGGGTGCCGAGCTGGGGCTGGGGCCGGCAGCTCGGAGGGGCTGGCGCTGTGGCTGTGTCTGATCGCGCCCTCCCCCGCGCTCTGAGTGGCTCAGCTCCAGCACAGTGCCAGCCCCAGCCCTGGCAGTGAAGCCTCCCTGTGGCTGCGGAAATGGGTAGTGAGCATGTGTGAGGTGTGCACCTTTGTTCTGGAGGTTTCCCGGCCTCTGCCGCTCCCCCTGCGCTGCTTCGGCTCCCCTGGCTCCGAGCAGAGGCTCAGCGCTTCTGAAACCTCGCTGGCACTTCAGGACCCAGAGCCAGGGCTGGGCTGTGCCTGCTGAGGGTCCCCAGGCCTGGAGGGTGTGGAGCAGCAGAAATCTCCACTGGGCTTTTCTGACATTTCCTCTAGGCTCCCTCTGTGCTCACTGCATTTTAGAGGAAAAGATAAACTGGCCATAAAATCTCTCTAAATTCAGGCTGGTTGTACGTTTTGGGGAAGTCGTTGCTGCTTCTGAGACTGAAACTGGAATTTCCTGGCTGTTTTTGTAAGTTCAGGTTTATGTTTTGGAAAATTGCCTGTGTTGTTTTGGGAAAGGATGGTAGCAATAATAATAAATATTCCACATCTATTTTGTGTTGGAACTAAGCGATCTCCAAGGTCTCTTCCAACCCGAATCATTCTATGTTTGCTATTCTGATTAGTCTAAAATTACATCAGACAGACTGGCTATCCTAAAAATGGATCCTTGATAGAAAATGCAGGTTTGGAAGCTGGAGATGAGGCAGATCCATCACCTGGATACAGCCTGCCATGTGTGCTCATGGGCAGCCTGGGGCAGCTTTAAAGCAGCTTCCTGTGGTTGTACAGGTGAAAAAAGGGCTTTTCACTGTGCCCCTGAGTGAGAAACTCCTTGCCTGGGCAGAGCAGGGGCCTCAGACGCTGGAGAGAGGCTCTGGCTGGCACTTACCACCCAAAATAAACCACCTGAGGAACCCAAGCTGTTCTTGTTTCTACTGCTGCTCAACACAAGCCACCCTCTGCATCTCCAAAAACATCCCAGCCCGCACGTGCTCCAGAGCTGCTCAGAAATGAGCAGGATGGTGCTGCCTGAGGGTTGGTCTGGCAGAAACCATGGGTCTGAGTGGAGGCTGTCGAGGAAGACCCTGTGAAGACCCAGCCCTGACATGCTCTCTCCTTTGATGGTGTTTGGGGTGGATACAGGACCCTCCTGTCTTTGAGGGAGCCCTCTGGCAAAGAAAGAGAATGAAACCAAGCCTTGCATTGAACAGCTGGGTTCAGTGTTGGCTGTGAGGAGCATCACCCGCTGCCCCTTCCCCAGACGCTGGTGCCCTGGAAGGACACTGCAGCACAGGCTGCCCCTTCTTGGTGGTTACAGCATGGAGCTGGCCAGGTTTAGACATGAAAGTCCTCCCCAGCTCTCCGTGTTTGGTGCAGGAGAACAAACGAGGTGCTCGTGTGGTGCCTGTTGGCCTCGTGTCTGTGTGGGAGCGTTCGGAGGCGCAGCTTTCCTGGAAGGTGCCGTGCTCAGCCCCCGGATGCACATTTTAGTGCATTATGCATATGCATTGGCAGCATTTCTATATTTGTCTTTGTCTGGAAAATCGTTTGCTTTTTCCAGCTGAGTGTATCTGGTTTGTGTGCATTGTGGTGCCTCTCTGAGGTACCTGCTGGTTCTGAGAGCTAAGACTGGGCTGTGGGATAGCACCTGGCACCTGGACCGTAAATTCTGAGTGTGTGTGTGAGATTTTAATGTAGGAATGAGCATTTCTGGCTGCTGTGGAAGGAATAAAGATCCTCCATCTGTCGTCCCCCCCTTTTATAGATCTCTGTCTGTAGAGTGAGAATTCAGTTTAACTCTCAGATAGAGACAGGTTATAGGAGAGGACAGGTTATAGGATTCGCGATGGGAGGGCGATTGTACAGAGCTAAACGTGATCCCCCCTGCCCAATTCCCACATTTCAGGCTCACAGCGAATTCCCAGGTTACCACGAGTCGCCTTTTTGTCATTTTGGGCGCCCTGCTCTGCTCCCCTCCCCGGCCGGAGCGGGCTCCCAGCAGCCGCGGCTCCCGGGGCCGGGCGCTGCCGGGGCACCGCGTCCCGGGGCGGTGCGGAGCGGGGTGTGCGCGGCTCGGAGCGCCGGGAGCCGCCTGGGAGCAGCCTCGGAGGGCTGGGAGCTGCCTGGGAGGGCTGGGAGCCGCCTCGGAGGGCCGGGAGCCGCCTGGGAGCCGCCTCGGAGGGCTGGGAGCCGCTGGGAGCCGCCTGGCCGGAGCATCCGAGCCGCCTGCGGAGCGCGGGGCAGAGCCGCGGCTGCGTGGCGCTCGCTGTCACGGCGGGCGGAAGCCTCGCGTATTTATGGAGCCAGCGCTTCCTTCTGCGTTTGAGTGACAGCCAGGATGCCGTCGCTGCCTGGTCACTGGAGCTGATTAGTATGCGCCAGGGTCCGCCTCGCTCCGAGGGATGCAGCCGCAGCAGCTTGCAGAGCTGTCACACTCACACGGGCTCCGTATCTGCACTGGCTTGACGAATTAAAAAGCGAGCCAGCCAGCGAGAGAGAGACCCGGAGAGAGAGGGGGGACGAGACAGAGAGAGAAGCTTGCAGACAGCGCTCCTCTTTTCCTAAAGGAAGGATTTTGCATCCCGAGTGCTCACTGGTTGTGATGATGCTTCACTTAGCGGGCTCAGAATGAGCTAGAGACAGCAGATAGGGGAGAAACTAAAGGCAGAGCACAAAGCATTACGAACCAACCCAAAACCAGGAACAGTTTTCTCCTCTATTCTAGCATGGTGGATGTATGGACAGTCTTACAGAGCAGAGGTTGACTTCTCCAAATCTGCCAGCCCCACATCTCGAACACTACAGTGTTCTGCATTGCACCATGACCTTGGATGTTCAAACGGTGGTCGTTTTTGCAGTGATTGTGGTGCTATTGCTTGTGAATGTCATACTCATGTTCTTCCTGGGCACTCGTTAAATGGATTTTTTCTCCTGAGCTGTTGGGGGCTACTACTACCACTAGCAATTCAACAAGAGAGCACGAGCGGGAGAGAGAGAGAGAGAAAGGCGAGAGAGAGAGAGAAAGAGAGAGAGAGATTTCTTACTGAGGGGGGAAACGCGTTGAGCTTCAACATGGCCTCGCTGTGATATGTATGACGTTGGTATTATTATCTCTCCCTAAATCTTTTGTCATGTCTTGTCTTTTAAGTATGCCTGTAAGTGTAGCTGCTTTTGCCGGGGTTTTAAATGTGATAAATAATAACAGCGATCCAGTGGTTCTGTGCTAGCGAGATTGAGCTGTGCTTCTTTAGGCAGCAGCAGAGTGAAAATGATGTGTCTGTGGTGAGCACTGGCTGTGTTGTTTTGCTTTTCTTTGAAATAGAGGCTCAAGTTAATAATAAGTCGTTTTGTGTGCGATTTCTAGCAAGCAGTTAATGTGCAATGTCTGTGAGAGTAACCGTGTAGGTGCCAGGTGAGAGGTGCTGGTGTGTGCAATGCAATTGAGCTATGGGCATTTTTAAGGGAGGGGGGTTGTTTGAGAAATCCTATTAAGGGATTAAATCTTTGCTAAAATAACATTCAGCCAAAAAAAAAAAAAAAAAAAAAAAAGAGAGAAAGAGAGAAAAATTCTACTTACTGTATTTATCTGTGTTGCCTTGATGATCTGATTTGATTTCTCAAGATTCAGCCCCAAAGCCTCCAAATTCTATGTCCACACTGATGTAACTCAGCTCCTTTTCTTAGAGATGTGAGAGGGACCGAAACATAACCTGCTGGGTTTTTATTCTGTTTGTACGTGGTTTCTGTCTCTGCAGATTGGGAAGGAAAGATCAAAGGGGGGAAAGGGCAATGCAAGCTTTGTTTTTCTTTGCTAAAGCAACAGATACGGAGGGGTTGGGTTTTGCTTTGATTTTCTAGAAATCTGATTTTGGCTTTCTTTTCTTTCTTTCATGTGTGTGTGTATATATCAAATTTTGGGGAATGTGTCTAAGAAAAATCTTTGCCCACCTCAAGGATAACGAGCTTTTAAGACGGGTTGCTTCGCATGACTTTATTTACATTGATTTTCTGGAAAATGAAGTGCTAAGTTGTGTATTATGGGCTTGCTGGAAAGGTGTCCAGCAGTTAGAGGTGCTTCTGAATTGCAATGTTTACAGCTTGGAAGCAGGGCTGGCTGGGGGCTCCAGTGGCAGCACGAGAAGTTTGGAGAGAATACGAAGGGAATGTCTGGAAAGAGTAATGCCTTTTCCTCTAGAAAATATGTCTCTGTTCTGTGCTTCTGTTAGAAGTCTTAGGAATTTTTTTAATGTGTTATTGGTCCCTCCAGAAAAATCAGAATTGCTTAAAATGAACAAAAATACCAGTTTGAAAATGTTTTTATCTTTGCTGATTGTCACTGGAATTTTACTGCCTTGATAATTTAATTAGTTCATGCTAATTCCAGCTGTCTATTATTTATTTGACGTTCTCTGAAAAAAAAAAACCAAACATGTAACTGATGGATAAAGGCAAAGCTGGAGGTTACAGATGGGGACGTGGAGTTATTTCCCAGTGGGGGTTTTTGTGCTGGGAGTTAAAAGCCGAGCAGGGTTCGGGAGCCGATGGTTTTTCAGTGGTGGCACGATTGGGAACAGAGCTAAATCTGCCAAATTTGGCACTTTCAAAGTGCTTTAAGCTCTAAATAAAAGAGAAAAAAAAATTCTGAGTCCCAGGGTGGGAACAATCATCCCCAAAAGCGTTATGGGGCAGTGGCCCGTTTTAGTGGGGAGGAAAGCCAGGAGCAGGGATCCAAGCCCAGGAAGATGCTCCGGTGCCTGCTGGCTCCGTTCCCCCTCTTCACTTGTAGCTCTCTGCAAGAGGTACCTGCTTCACTTCACAGCAGACTGAGTCAATCTTCCTCTCTGAAAAAACCCAAGGGAATAACATTGATGCTGAGGATTGTTTGGGCTGTTAAACAGCTGAAATTTGCTCTATTTGCCTGTTGGCCATCCTGTGTCATTAGTTTTATAGGTTGCAGAATCTCCTGGAAAGGTAATAAATGAGCTGAGATCACCATGGAGAGGGAATCAATCAAATAGCAGCCAAAATCATCCTTTCAGGGGAACAGCCTTGAGCGACAAAGGGATTTGGAGGAGAAAGGGTGGAAAAAGGAGCTAAAACCCGACCCCAAAACTGGCCAGCGAGTTACAGTGGGCTGTAGCTGTGCCTGAACATTTATTTTCTCAGGGCTCTGTGGCACTAAGGTCTCCCTTTCAATATGATTTCTACGAGGAATGCCCAGTACCGCCGTTTCCTGGGTGCATTTGTTGATCCTGGGGAGATATTTGGAAATTGTGCTTGCTCGGTGGTGGGTGTTCCTGCGGTGCTCCACGGCTCATCCTGCAGTGCCCCTCTGGGTCCATGCCCGGGGGGCTGTGCTGGGCTGCATGGGGAGGACGAGGGGTTGTGCACGCTCAGCTCGGGGAGGGAGCGCCGGGAGCCGAGATCTTCCTGTCACGGAAGGTGCTTGGGAGAATTCACGGGATTTTATTACAACTTTTGGCCTTTTATCCTCCTGAAGGCTGGTGGAATTAAAGAAGGAAAGTTAATGCACAGCAGAGGCAAAGTTGGCAGCCGCAAACTTTGTTATTGTAGCAGCACCGTTCTCGTTATCTCGGGCTTCCTGATGGAATTCTGGGGGAAAAGAGAGGAAACGAGAGGTGAAAGAGTAAGCGAGGGCTGGGCTTGCTGCTTGTTTAGCTTGCTTTCTGTTTCCCACCCCAGGCCTCAGTGCCCCTCGTCCCCAGCCCCTGCCCCAGCCCCAGTTTTGTAGTGTGCAGCTGCAGTTTGGCGTTTCCAGGTGCAGGAGCCCCTCTGTCCTTCGAGCTGGGCGCAGCGGCTCAGCCCGTGAGGAGCACTGGGAGCGTTCTGGGGTGACAGCGCTGCGGGTCCCCATCAGATCCCTGTGCCCCCAAGTGCCTGCAGCATTTGGGTGTCGTTTGCACGCTGTGAAATATCCCTGGGATTGGAGCTTTCCATGGCCCGGAGCTCCGTGGGACCGTCCGGGTCACGCTCGGGGCTCTGGGGGGGCTTCAGCCCCGTGACTCCCCTGGTTTCTTCCCCTTTGTGGGGATGCTCAAAGCCAGGGGTGAGGCAGAGGCATCGTTCCTTTAAAGGAATCAAAGCGCTGACCCTCTGGAAAATACGCCCCCAAACGAAAAAAATACGAATTTGTCTGCAAAAAGCATATTTGTGATGCATATAATCTCTTCCAGTGCTTGCTGCTGTGTGTTTGCCGAGGCTGGGTGATGGGAGACCTGCCTTGCTGTTGTCTGCTTAAGCAGGATTCAATGTTATTTGCCACAGGATTCATGAAAATGCCTCTGCCTGTATCATAGCAACCCTGTTTCCCACAGTCCATAAAAAGTCCATTCCTCCCGAGCAGCAATCCGCCGTCTTAAAGATTCAGGCACCCTCCCCGGCGTGGGGAAGGGTGATGTGCCCCTCTCTGGGTGCTTCCCAGAAAACCCAAGCGTCGGGATGATCCCGGCTTGTCCTGCCTGCGCGGCGCTTTTAATGCTCTCTCTTTAAGGCAGATAAAACGCTTTCCTTTCGGCTTTCTAAAGGGCTTCCTCCCCCACCCTGGCTATTTCCCACCTCTGTTTAAAACCTCCCATGACGAACTGGAGGGGATGGGACAGCTCCGAGGGCTGTGACGCGGTGGCTCTGCCCTGTCCTGCCATTTGGCTTTTCCCCCGGGATGGCAGCAGCATGGCCCCGGCTCCTGCCGTGTAGGGAGTGAAGATCTGCCCGATGCCAGCCCTTCTGTGGGGATGCAGAGGTGCTTTCTCAGCCCGTAGATGACTGTTATTAGGTGCTGCATGTTCACCTGACTCCTGCCCCCATCTGTTTGCATAATGTGGTTATATTTCTTTTTGGATCAGGTATTCAGTACACAGCCCAACTGCTGTGTATAATGTCTGAAGGAAAATTGCAAAAAATCCATGTAAGTTGTTTTGTTTTGGTTTGTTTTTTTTAGTTGCTTTAGTTTCAGTTTGTGACTAGAACCCCTGTCTGTGTTGTGATTTCGTTTTGTCGTGGTGATTGGTTTGTGCGTGCAGTGAGCGCCGGAGTGCTCCGTGTACTGTGCCCGCCTGCATGCGTGTCCGTGTGCTCCGTGTGGAATCATCATCCATCCCACACACAGGAGGCTCCTGTGTTTTACATCCCCAATGTGGATTTGCTCAGCTGGGTGTGATAATCGTGCTCAGTGTGTCTCTCCCAGTGAAATGTTGGGACAGCTATTTTGGTAGAACGCAAGGGTTTGTCTCTGAGCTGCAGAGTCTCCGGTGAGGGAAAGTTGGGAATCTTGACAAAAACTCCCAAATGTTAATAATTGTGTAAGGGTTGTCCTGTTCGAAGAGGGTGCTGGTGCAGGGGTTCCAGGGCTGGCAGAGGATAGTTCTGCTGGGTCCTGGCTTTGCCACTGATTTACTGTATGGCCTTGGGCACGTTCCTTTGTTGCCTTGTGGCTTCTCTTTTCCATCTGGGGTAGAGGAATATCACACAGTACTGAGGTGTAGCCTTTCCTGATGCTCTCCTGTGTGTCCCCTTTCTGGCTGGGGGACAGTGGCAGTGCAGGTGAGGGATGTGTGTGTGCCCATGTTGGCCCAGCTCTGCCTACCTGGGCTTTGCCTGTTGGAGCTGTTGTAGACAGCAGGAGCTGTGGTGATTGATGCTTCCCACTAAAAATAGATGCTCCTGGAGGAAGAGCTGCTGGAGGAACCGTGATTTATTGTCTTTATTTTATTAGTTGTGGTTGAATTTCTTTCCTGAGTGGAAATGAGTCTTAATCTGCAAGCACCAGCAGACGGCTGGGTTGGCTCTAACCAGCAAAGGGCCACGTGGCCTCTGCTCCTTATTCCTGGTTTTTCTGGGAATTAACTGGCATTGTCAGAAACACCAGCTTGGTGGGGTGTTCACAAGGGCAGGAAGCCCCCAGTTGCTGGTGGTGACTGTGTTTGGCAGCCTGAACGCTTCACCACCGGAATGAAAGAGAATTTAGGGGGATGAAGGGAGTGCGTGCATGCAAGGATTTAAAGAATAAGGTCTGGATTTCAACTGCCTCTAATTTATCCCCACGGATATAATTTCATAGGAGTGTGCTGCTTTGGGGAGCTACCCCTTGTGCTGTCCCAGAGCTGGGGAAACTGAGGCACATGGTGGTTGCAGAGTGGCACATTTTGGGATGGGGCTTAGTGGGGCTGGGATCGGGAGCAGGATGCGGGGCTGGCAGTGAGGGAGGGTGTTTGGCACCGTGTTTGGAGTCTGGCTTGTTCATTTTTCTGCAAACCTTGCCGTGGGGCAGTGTCCGAGGGCCAGCCTGGTGCCGGGCGCTGTGGGCTGAGCTGCTCCAGAGAGGCAGAGGATGCGTTTGGGGGGTTTGGAGCCGGGAGCAGCCGAGTGTGGCCATGCCCATGTGAAGGGCCATGTGGCTCAGCCCTGCCCCTTCCTTTGCATCAGCTGAGACATATATGACACAACGTATGGGCTGCTGGCAGCCGGCGTGGGGATATTTTCAGCTGCATCTGCGCCTCAGCGGAGCCGGGGCTGCGCTGAGCCCACCCTGCTTGCCAGTCTCAGTCTCCAGGGATGAGCTGTTCCCCAGCCCCTTCCCCTCCTCCAGGACCTGTCCAGGACAGGCAGGGCAGGCACTGACCCCTGTGGGTGCTGGGGACAGCCGGCAGCCCTGCCCTGGGTGCCAGGGAGGCAGAGCAGTCCCAGTAAGTAGCATCACCCTGGTTAAAGCAGCCCGGCTCTTTGTTTTCCCTTTTTGTCCCTGGATAAAGCCCCGAGTGCATTTCTAGGCTGGTCACTGTGGTGAGATGAGCCGAGTGTGCTCCAGTGTGTCCTCCTGTCCTTCTGGAGTGAGGCTGTCGCTGCCCGGCGTGCCCGGGGCTTTGCGCTTTGCCGGAGGGACTGAGGCTGGAATGTCCTTCCTGCTGCTCCTGCTTGGGAAAGCAGTGTGCCGGCTGTCCTATTGCCTGCCAAGGCCTCTGGCCCCAGCCCTGCTCCGCTCCTGTCCCTCTGGGATGCTGAGGACAGTTGTGTGGTTTTCAGGGATGTGCTGCCCTGTGCCGCAGAGAGCCCGCAGCCTCGCCAGGCATCCGGGAAAATCCCTGGATGTTACTGGCTGCACTTGTTCACTCTCAGTGCTCAGGATGTTTGCCCCAAAGTTTCCGGAGGGTTAAGCTGCTGCTGGGCCAGTTTAGGGGGTTTTGAGCCCCTGCCCGGGAGCTCAGGGCTGTGAGAGCGGCTGCAGCACACGCTGAGAGATGCCGGCAGAGGAATTGGTGTCCCAGCTCCGGGGCTTGGGAAGCAGAAAGGACGGAGCTGTGCGGAGCTGCTCCCTTGAATTCGAGCAGATGCAGTCTGGTCTCAGCCACACAAGCAGCAGTGCAGGGCAAACCCCTAAGGATCTGTCTTCAACCCCAACAAGAGTGGGTTAATTTGCTGGGCATGTCTGGGGAAAAGTTTTGTCAAGTAAAATTGTTCCATTTGACAAAAGCGTCAGCTCTTGCTGGCATTATCAGAAAACAGATTTTTTTCAAAGCATTTCTATGGACCACATTCCCCTGCTATTTCTGCTGCTCCACTCCTCTGTATTTTGTTCAGTAAATCTGACAAGGTTCTCTCACTATGTCATGCACTGAAGTTTCTGTTCTGATACCAAATTTAGGGAAGGCATGTTATCTACAGTTCTTTCTTCCTGGCTTGATAAGGTGCTGATTAATTTAATGCAACTCTCTTTCCTTATCTAGTTGAGCTTCAGTCAGTTTTAGTATAATCTTGAAAAAGCGTGATCAATCTTTAATGTTTGTTTTTAAGGTTTATTCCAAAGCCTTTTAGGCATGCTGGATGTTCACTCTTTTGTGAAGTTCTAGGAGAATTAACTTAAAAAGTAACAATTATAGAACCGGTTTTGAATGCAGATGAAACATTTTAAAGTTGCTCTAAAACAAGAAAGAGCAGTCGGCTCTGATGAAGTTTTAGGTGTTAAAATAGAATTGTCTTAACTCTGGTGCTGGATGCGTAAGGCAGGGAATATCAACAGTGCCCTTGTGGGGATGAGCATGATGCAGGGCTGGAGGAGAGGGCCTGTTCTGTCTCCAGAGGTGTGTGCAAGGTGAGAGGGGACAGGGCCACTGTCACCTGTCCCTGTGTGGGGAATTGTTCCCTGCTTTTGCCCGAGCACACAGGCACGGGGAGCAGGCAGTGCAAGGAAGCCGGGCTGTCATCGGTGTGGAGCTCTGCTGCCATTTGGTGATCAGGGGTTGACATCTGGATAGATTTTCAGTCTCCTCTGGTCCAGGGGAGATGGATCTCTGCTCCAATGCCCAGCAGCAGATCGATCCTATCTCCTGGATACTGAGGGCTTTGCAGAATTGTCAAAAAGTCTTTCCTAAGGAATTAAAAGTGCACCCAGGCACGGAGCAGAGGAGCTAAACCTCCCAAACCTGCAGGCTGGGAACAAATTTGCTTAAGACTATCGGGCTGCCTTACAATTAGAGATCTTCAGGCAGGAGAAGCCTGGCTTCCTCAGTGCACACCCAGAGCCTGGGAATTGTGTTCCCAAGCATTAACAGGAGCCAGACTGTAGATGGATGGAATTCAGGGAGCACTGGCCCTGCTGCCCCAGCAGCCCTCTGCAGGGGTGGGAGCTGCTGAGCCACATGCTGAGGCCATCCCTGATGTCCCTCTCAGCCCAGTGCCTTTTGCAGATTGTCACCGTGGCCCCAGCTGCCACAAACCCCATCCTCCCAGCTGGATTTGAAGCTCAGTCCGAGTCTGTGTCTGGTCCCCAGAGCCCAGGTTTGGCTGGAGGTTGTTGGCAGCGCCTGCTCGGTGATTCTCCCTTTGCCATCTCCTCCAAGGCTCCCCTGCTCCCTGCTCCCTCCTGCACTGTGTTGGGGCTGCTGTGCTTTGCCCCAGAAAGCAGTGCTGCCTTAATCTGTGTTTTCCAGCAGTGCCAGGCTGTCCCTGTCCCTCCTCCCTGCACATGTCAGGGCACACATATGTACACGTGTGTGCAGGCAGCGCTGCACCTCCCTGTGGATCATTCTGAACATGGGCAGGGAAACCTATGGATTAAAACACATGTGCATATGTTTTCCTTCCCAGATATATTTTGGAAAATATGAGTCAGCAGCAGCAGCAGCAGCAGCAGCAGTAGGCAAGAACATATTACATAATCTCTGGGAGCCAAGAAAACCTTGCAGTTTATTAGGAGGGAGGCTTTCTGCAAGCAGTGGCTTTTACCATCATTTTGGGGCCACACATTGTCCTGAGCCCCTCGGTTAGTGGCCCCATTTCCATCATATCCTCTTGTGTCCAATGCAGGGAAGCTCTCCTAGCAGCCTTGGGTTTTGTTATATTTTTAAACCCCCCAGTACTGGTAGAATTTCAGGGCCGTGCTGTTGGTAACTACTTTTCTCTTGTTCCTTAACATGTTCTCCTGCACAGAGTCTGTGATTTTCTTTTTTGGTTCCCCCCACTCCCCACCTCCTGCTGTTTTCTCTCCAATCTCAGCACTGAGAGAAATGGCACATGAGTGCAGCTGGAAATAGCTGCTGCCCCCTCCGCCTCCCCTCTGCTCACGGCCACCCACCTCCTCCACCTACTCCCAAATGGGAGAGTGAAGTCAACATCCACTTTTAGCCCCAGGCTGCTGCTCCTCGGCTCTCCCCCTCTCCCTCGCCGTGTCTGCCCTGCCCACACAGGATTCAGAAGGGCTTCATCACCGTTTGAAGGCTCCTGCAGCTGGATGAGCACTTGTCTGGTCCCCTTGGCACTCGGGGGATCTGTGCTGGAGCATCAGGGATGAGAGGGGGTGCTCAGTTTGCTCCGTGCTGGCCGGGCAGGGAGGGGAGCAGCAGGAATTACGGACATGCAGAGGAGCACAAACAAAAACCCAAGGAAGTCAGACAGCAGGAATGTCAGGGGTTTGAATCCTCCATCCTGGGCACATCCGTGTGAGCGCTGGCACGGGCAGGGATGGGAGCAGTGGGCACAGAGCCCTGCACGGTGGGTGAGAGCTCTCAGCTCTCCATGGTGCTGCATCTCTGCTTCTCCGTCTCTGCTGCCAGCCTTAATTCCTGCAGGATGCCTGGAAAGCCTAGGAGGGGAGTGGGCATTAGCAGAGTGAAGGGAAAGGAGGGAAAAGCCTTGTTTGTTTTTAATTTGGCCGATAAAAGCGAAAGGTTCTGAGCTCTTTGATCTCTCAGGGCAGTGCAAACGCTTTTGCTGGGGCTGAGCCCGTGGGTGCCTTTCAGGCAAAGAGAAAGCTCGGTTGTGGTTTGCCAATATCAAAGCCTTCCCGAGGAGGCAGTAAATGGCCACGCTGGCTGAGAGCAGGAGCGCAGGCAGCTCCGTGCCCTGTCTGGGACAGTGTCTGAGCCACGCACTGCAGAGCAGATGGAGAGAGACACAAAAACTGATGGTGACAGGATAACCTGTTTATCCAGAGCACTCTGCCTTCACCCCCATTAGTGCTCGAGTTTCTGGTGTTTGGACACAAGAGAATTTAAATCTTCTATATTTTTAAAACCACAAAAGTCTGTTATAACCAGAAAATCTAATGTGCCCAGCAAAGGAGGTGGGTTTTTCTGTCCACCATCCATCAGGGCTCCCCATATTTTATCCAAAAGCCTGGTTTGAGCTGTGTCTGCCCAGTGTTTGGAGCAGCTGAAGAACGATGGGGCCCTCCAAGGGCTGGAATTTGGGGGAACTGCCCCCCATTCCCCACCTCTTGCAGCCAGGGTGATGCTACAGGGGCTGTTTCATCTTTCTACATCTTTGTTTCTCTTTCTGTAAAATGCACAGAAGGAAATTGCCCATTCCTGTTCAAGGGTTTGCCAAGTGAGGATGAGAAATGCTGTATTGGAGGCAGGTGGGATTGGAGCAGATGGATGAAAAATGCCTCTCACCCTCTGGGGCTTTGTGGGGGCCCCTGGCAGAGCAGAGCTCCCACCCAGGAGCTCCCTGCTTTAATTTAAAGCAACATCTTGAATTCCACCCGAGATCCCAACAGTGATGTCAGCAGGGCTCCTCCAAAGATTCACTTGGCCTCAAATATTTTGCATATGCAGCGTCAGAGCTCAGCCTTCTGTTTTTGCAGCTAGAGAAGGGCTCTGCACCTCGTTAGAGCCTTCTCCAGTAATACACTTGCTCTCTGTTATTAACTCATCTAAATGAGGCTTTTTTGTTTCTCAAAGCCTTTTGTGGTATTTCTGTGCTGTCGAGAAATTAATCTGCATTAAGCAGAAATACCTCAGTAAAACCAGGAGCTTTGGAGCAGCAGTTCAGCCTCTTGTAAGCTCTGGGGCAGAACCACTTGGGTTATTCACAATTCCCACCCCAAAGCCAGCCAAAAGAGCCAGGAGAGGCTCCTGGTGCACAAAGGAATGGCACAAAAGCCACCCAGGGCAGCCCAGCCGTGCTCTGGATGCTGGCATGGCCTGGAAGTGCTGTCTCTGACTGAGGGACACGAGTTCACATCTTAATCCCCAGATCTTTCCTTTTCAAGCTTCTGTGTTTGGCCATCCTCTCCCCAAAAGAAGGATTGTTCCCTGGGCCGTTCCCTCCTGTTCTGTCAGGATGTGTCTGTAGTGGTTTTCTCAGCTGGTCGGGGAAGACTTCTGCTCCTCCTGAACACATCTCCCACATCTGGAAACATCTCCCCATCGCTGCAGTGGGTTTTGCTGCCCTTTTTGCCTCTCTGTTTCTCCTGCAGACAGTTTTACCTTTGCAGGGTTTTTCCAACTCAGGTTGAAATTCAAGCGATAATAATACTTGACATTCTTCATTCTGGCATCTTAAAAATCTTTTCTGAAGTTTTAAAGCCTTTAAAGCCTTTGTGCTGTATAAATACTTGAGTACTTCTTCTATTTTTAAATGAAAATGGTGCCTGAAAACCCTCAAAAGTCAAATGAAGATCAAAGGCTTGGGAATACCAGCAGTTTTCTATATTATTCACAGCAGCTAGAGACTGAGGTTGTATTGGCTAAGTGCAAAGGGACTGCTGCGTTCATAATGATGGAATTATGGAATTATGGAATGGTTTGGAAGGGACCTTAAAGCTCATCCCATTCCACCTCTGCTGTGGGCAGGGACACCTCCTACTATTCCGTGTTGCTCCAAGCCCCATCCAGGGGTCATTTCCAGGGATGGGACAGCCACAGCTTCTCTGGGCACCCTGTGCCAGGGCCTCCCCACCCTCACAGGGAGGGATTTAGGGGTTCTTCCCAGTACCCCCTCTAAACCTGCTCTCTCTCACTGGTGCCTAGTTAATCTGTCCCAGCTATTCTGTAGAGCTCAGCCTTGGTGCTGAGGAGAGCTGGGCTTGGTGTCTGACATTGCTGCTGCTGGCTGGCAATCCCATGTTTTATCATCTTGTTTTCACATCCATCCCAGTGCAGGAATGGCCAGCAAAGGGCTGGAGCAGGGCTAGTGGCAGCATCGCCCTTTTCAGGGGGAGCTGATCTGGCTTTATAAGGTTTTCAGCAATGTAAAAGTCTTTTCCTGTAGCCCAGCCTTCCTCAAGGTTTTCCTCCCTCCCTGTGGCTTCTGAGCCAGAATCGGGACAATAGATGGAAATTGATGTCCTGGAGGCATGTGACAAGGGGATCCTGAGGGCTCAGGGCAGCTCACAAAAGAATTGCCTCTGATAAATGTTCAGAGGTTTCTGTGGGTTTGCTCAGCAGCTGCAGTCAGGGCTCACAGTGGGGATTTTTACCACTGCCCAGGGAATTGTTCCAGGGCTGCGTGAGCCACCACCAGCAGCATCCTTGCTGGAATGAAAGGTAAAAATGGATGCAGAGCAATTTAGCCAGAAGAGTGGAAAGAAAAAAAAAGTTAAGATCCAAGGGGTGGCTGTTCAAACGCCAAACAATCTAGAAAGCAAAGATGCAAAAATAAAATCTGAAGCGGAAATGAGTGATGTTTTACCAGCATTGTGTAACTCATTTTAATTGCAATCCATCTAGAAATCTATTTGAGGCAAGAAATCAATGCAGAATTGTAGAGCAAAGCATTGGCCTTCCAGATGTTTGCAGCTTTCTGGATTGTTATTTTCAGCTTCCTCCCACAGCTTATTGGAGTCCCTCCTTCCTCACAGTGGCCAGGGAAAGGTGTCCCCCTGATGTGTGGCAGTGGGCAGGGAGGGCTGTCCTGGGGTTTTCTGCTCTGAGTTTGCATCTTGTTGTGTCTTGAGGAACACCCTGGAGTGGTTTTGGTGGTGGGAAGGGGTTTTTGGAATGTGGAATCCTCAGGGTTTCTGTAGGATCACCCCACATCTCCCAGGCGTGGCTGAGGGCTCAGGGCAGGCTGTTGTCCCCTCACAGGGAGTTGTCCCTGGGCAGGAATTCTGGGTGAGTGGTGGAACTGGGGCCATGCTGTGCTCTTCTCTCTGATCACCTCCTTTAAATCCATGGGATGAGGTCATGCAGCATAGCCATTAGAGCTGCCTCATCACCTGGGAATTCCTTTCACCAAGCAGATTCCCAGCTTGAGAGACCAGTGAAAGTCCATCAGTGCTCAAGGCTTCTGGTAATCCGGCAGAATGAAGTCCTGCCTCTCACAGATGTCATCCATGTCTGTAGCAGCCACTCCCTTATTAGAGGGTAGAAATGAGCTGGGACACAGACTTCTTGTTTCCCATAGCATGGAAAGGGTCCTGGTTTATTCCTCTTCACAGCTCAGCCATCCTGACTCCAACCATTCCCTGACTCTGGCTGCAGTGAGCTCCTGCTGTGGGTTTCCCTTGCAGCCTCTGACTGCTGCTTATTTTCTGCTAAACTCTTGACTGCAGGGATTGGTGTGCAGCCTCTGACTGCAGGGATCGGTGTGCAGATTGTGACTGCAGGCTTTTACCCAGCTAGACTGTGACTCCAGGGATTGGTGTGCAGATTGTGACTGCAGGCTTTTACCCAGCTAGACTGGGACTCCAGGGATCGGTGTGCAGATTGTGACTGCAGGCTTTTACCCAGCTAGACTGGGACTCCAGGGATTGGTGTGCAGATTGTGACTGCAGGCTTTTACCCAGCTAGACTGTGGCTGCAGGGATCAGTGTGCAGACTGTGACTGCAGGGCTTGGTGTGCAGGCTGTGACTGCAGGGATTGGTGTGCAGGCTGTGACTGCAGGGATTGGTGTGCAGGCTGTGACTGCAGGGATTGGTGTGCAGGCTGTGACTGCAGGCTTTTACCCAGCTAGACTGGGACTGCAGGTTCCAACAACAGGCTCCAGCTGCAGACCCAGCCTGACTGCACAGCAGTGATTCTGTCTCCCCAGGACCCTTTTTCCTCATGATGCTCTCATTCCCTCTCCCTCCAAGTCCCTCCTCCTTCACCATTCCCCCTGCCCAGCTAACCCAGTCCCTTTTATCCTGCTTACTTTTATTTGCTGTAGCTGTGACTCCTCAGGGGTGGGGCTGTATTGGGTAATTAGCATAGCTGTTACTTAGCAGGGGCAGGGTCACCTGTGTTCTCTTCTACACCTGTCATTCCCAGCAGTCTCCTGAAAGGCCAGTGTGTTGTTTCTCTTTGATTTGGTGGCGTTGGTGAGGGAGATTTTACATTGTTTCTGGTCTATCCTCAGCGTTCGGGGCTGCTGAGGGTGCCTTGCTTTGAATCCAGTTTTGGCAAGGGCCGTGTGGAGACTGACCAGGGATGTGTCTGGGCAGAGCTGGGGCTGCAGAAGGATCCCTGTGCTCCTGGAGGGAGGGAGGCTGGGCTGCCATGGCCTTTGGGGTGTCCCTTTACTCTGCTCCTGCCTCTTGTCCTGCCTGGAGGTGGGCTCAGGCAGCGAGGCAAGGACAGAGTTCCCCAGGAGGCAGCCAGGCTCCTCAAAGATCACACAGCAGCCTCACAGACAGGTGAGGCTCTGAGACTGCAGTCCAAGGAAACCCTGACAGCCAGACAGACACTCGCATTCCCAACAGAATGGTCCAAAAGCAGGGGACTGCAGCTATGGAATATCTCCCCTGACCTCCCTCCTGGCTTCCAAGCGTGTCCCCCTCACCGTGTCACTCTCAGGCTGTCACTGCAGGGTGCTAAATGTGTTTGTGTTTAGAATACTGGCTTGGAGCAGCAGAGAGAAATGGGAACAGAGTTTGCAGCAGGTTAGGATGAGTTGAGATGAATCTGATGGGATTGCATGCAAAGGAACCGTCCTCAGTCTGGGAAGGAGGCAGGCTTTTCCAAATAGAGAGAGTGCAGCTGGAAGAGGGGGAAGGATACAATGCAGGAGGTAAAACTAAGAATAGAGGAGTGTGTTATAAAGGGAAATCTGGGGCTGGAGGTCAGGACAAATTAGAACACGCAGAAAATGTACTCCACTAGGCCATGGATTTGTATTTCTGGAAAATAACTGAAGTATCTTCACGTCGGCAGTTCTCATGGGATTGGAGAAAATGCCAGAACAGGTTCTCAAAGAGACCTTTGGCTTGTGAGCAGAACAGAGGACTCAAAGCTGGTTTTTGGAGCCTAGAGCCCCTAAAATTCCAAGAGGCACGGCTTTTCCTGCAGTCACCTCTGGACAGCACCAGCAGAATGTGCCCAAAATAGAATTTATTCTAATGGTAATTGCGGAGAGGGGCAGCAAACCTCCCCAGGACAGATGGAGTCAGGAGTAGAAGGGCTCTGGAAATGGGCCATGGGTGAGGCTGGAGCAGGGGAAGGCAGTGTTTTATTGTTATTACCTGGAGTGGATCCAAGCCTTTCACAGATGGGAGGATTTGCCAGTTTGGCTGTGCTGGAAAGCTGGGCAGTGGAGCCGTCCCTCTGTCCCTCCATCCATCCCTCCATCCCTGGCTGCAGTGTCCCATGGCCACCAGTGCTTTGGGAATGTGCTGGATTGAAAGGTCAGGGTTTGCTTTGCTGGTGATTTGGTGCAGACTGTGATTAGAGGTGCCAGGAGCTGCACGTAAGTCTTGGGTTTGGCACTGGTCCTACAGAAGTAAGTGAGATCCTGCAAATCAGTGTTTTGATTACTGCTTTTGAGAAGATTGATGGAGGTGGATTGGCTGCAGGAGCCTTCCTGGTGTGTGTGGTGTGGCCAGAAGTGCTCTGGATTTATGGATGACCTTAGGAAGCACAGGCAGTGCTGGGGGAGCTGGGGTGCTGCAGAGACAAGGCCACGGAGCCTTATCTGTGTCCAGCAGCTTCAAGGTCTGATTTTTAAAAAGGCTCCTGTATTGATTACCAAGAGCACTGGGTTCTTCTTCTAACATAAAATAGGCTTCATTCTTAGATAATTCTGTTGCATCCTGTACTGCTTATTCAGAACCTCTCCTCACCTGATGTTGGTGCATAAATACAGAACAGACTTTCCCCCCATTTTCTTTCCCTGCAGGAGCTCCAGCCATTTTAAATCTGTGAGCTGGAACTCCAGGGATCTTGCTCATCCTGATAGACCTAAAAGTGGAGTACACAGGGGACATTCTGGGAGTTTGGCCGTGAGCTCAAGACCTTTAAAATCATGAACCAGATTCTTGGTTAGCTAAGATTCTGCAGCTTTCCAATGTGTTAGGAGGCATCAAGATTTTTTCAGCTGTCAGGTTTTAATTTTTGTGTCCTACACTGTCATGCATTGACATAAGCTACCAATAATGAAAACCACTCCACTTCCAGGAGAATACTTTTGAACTAAAAGTAAACATGTAACCAGTTTTTGGAGACAAACATAAAGGTTTTGTTTCTTTGGAGTCTGTATTAATGAGTACGACCAGGCATTTGTAAGCTGCTTTCTACACACACTCACTGCTCATCCACCCCAAGAAAAGGCTGTTTTTTACTACCTGATGTATTTATAAGCTAAGAATATAAAAAATTTATAGGCTGTTACATGTTGCAAACACACAGAGTGTGTGAGCAAGACATTGATTTGCAGCCCCACACGTCAGAAATGACCTGCCCAGGCGCTGGGGGATGCCAGGGCAGGGTAAAGGTGACCCTCTGTGCATGCAGGGAGTGTTGAGCTGTGTGCAGCTCCAGAGACACAAATGAGAGGATTTGGACCCTCTCAGGTGGCTCCTTTGGGCAGGGATGCCGAGTCCAGACGGAGCTGGCTGCTCCCAGATTCCCACGGAGATGCTCACATCCACTCTGACTCACATCCATGGCATTTTATTGTTGGGTTGAAGACTGTCTAAAAATTCCCTGGCATTTCTCCAGAGAGAGTGCCAGCAGCCCTTAAACTCAACTCATTTACTTTCCATCAAACCACAGAGCTCATCAATAGCAATCGCAGGCTCCAGCAGGGAACTCGGGGGTGGCTGGGATTTGCCACCCTCCACAGGCTGGTGGTGAATAGGTCATTAGCAACACAACAGCAGGAATAAAGCACAGAGGGGGAATTTGGAGAGGGAGAAATGCTGGTCCTTTCCCTTTGGTAGCTGATATTTTTGCTGGTGCCAGCAGAATGATTTAGGGACTTTTGCTGGTTACTTTATGGAATCAATGAACAGCATCTTATTGTGGGTTTGTGTGTGGGGATTGACAAATACTCAGGTGCTTTTGCACCTCTGTGGTTGCTTTTATTAACTAAAGAGAGCTTAAAAGGCAAAGTGAAGCCCAGGAGCTCCCTGCAGACTGTAGCTCTTACCATTGGAGCCTCTTCCTAGCGAGTTGCTCTCAGAGCCCTTTTTTTTCCAGCAGGAATATCACGTATGATAGAGGGACTCAAAGGGACCAGTTTTACCTTTAAAGTCTAGGTTTATTTTTTTTTTTTCTGTTAAAAAAATGTGTTTCGACAGTTTGTCACATCGGCTCAGCCTGCCACGTCGTGGGCAGTGAAGTGTTAGGAAGGAAAAGCAGAAAGTATTTTGATGAAGGATTAAGTCAACTCACTAATGTTTTTTGAACATCTCCTGTGTTGACCTTGGTCCACACAGACACCGCCTGCTCCTGCAGCTCTCCTGGCCCCGGGAGAGCTCCTGGAGGTGCTGAGGGAATTGCCAGGCAGGATGTGGGGAGATGCAGGAGAAGTTCTTGCGGGAGGTCTGCGCTTTGCGGCAGCGGCATTCGCCAGCTTCTCCCAAAGCCTCCATCCCGTGTTTATTTTGGAGCTGAGGAGGAGGGAAGGAGGGAGGGAGGCATCATCATCCTTTTGGTAGCTATGGAGAGAGGGGAGGGCAAAGTCTGTGGAGCACAAGAGCCCCCAGATCTCCACGCTCAGCTTCCAGAAAAGCCCAGCCCAGTCTTTCCTGTTGGGATTGTTTTTTCACCAGACAAACATTTAATTATTTTACCTTCATGCTGCCGCTGAATTAACTGAGAGAACTACAAAAGATAATGCACTTCTATTTTTATATCTTATACTAATGAAGCTCAGGCTGGAATTTTCCCCTGCACAATTGGCTGGAACAGGGGAGGAAGAATTCCGAGGGAGAGGAGGAGGGAGCGAGACACTCAGCATTTAGCAGCGAGCATGGCTGTGGCTGGAGCAAACCTGCAGCACTCCAGACTGTGCTGGAAAGTGGGGACAGCAGCATTTTATCCCTGTGCAAGGATCACAGAGGGTGTTTCTGCATGGTGAGGGATGGATGGAGGCAGTGACACTCCAGGACTGCGCTGCTGGCTCTGCTCTCTTGGCAGGGCTGAGCACCAGGGCTGGGCTCACTTGCTCCCTGCCCCCAGCGTGGGCTCACTTGCTCCCTGGAAAACATCCCCTGGGACTTGGCAGGAGCCGAGTGCTCCATCAAAAGTTCATTAATATGTTGAGTTGGAGCCACACGGCCGTGTGCAGCCTGCTGGGAACAGCACCAGGGCAGGGTGCACATGCTGCTACTCACAGAGAGTAAAAAATGTGTGGGGACTGTAACTTCAGGGGGGAGCAGGTGCTTAGGGCTGGCCTGGGGTGACACTTTAATCTGAGGTGGCAGGACGGCAGTGACCCCTGAGCTGGATGGGTGTCTCTGGAGAGTTCAGCTTACCCAGAGCTGGTGTTTGCAGCTCAGCATCAAGATGAAAATCCAGCCTAAAGTCTTTATATCTGATAAGAATTTCAGTCGCAGGCAGCAGGGATTTGGCCTCACTGCTGGGAGTCAGCCTGGCAGGATTTGGATTGCGGCTCTGCCGGATCAGCAGTGGGGTCTGGGGCTGTGTGTGCAGCAGCCCCCTGAGCCGGTTCTTTCCGAGGTGAAACTGCTGCTAAACTGCTCAAAGGCTCCTGAAAGAGTCAAATTAAAGACTTTGACATTTTCTTTCATAATAAAAAAGAGGGAGTAATCAAGGCACAGTCGTGCATGGGTTTGTTAATTCGCTGAGCTGCAGCGCTGTCAGTCAGTGGGAAATAAGACATTGGGCTTTATGTGGGAAACATGAGGGGGGAAAGTAAAGTAGAAATGCCAAAGAAACAGCATTTACATAAGTTTTCCAGAAGCTGATTTGAGCTGATCTAAAGGACCTGAAGGGCACGGGTCCTGAGCATCCTTGCTTGCATTTTGGGGGTGTTAATGTTCAATATCTGCATCCTAGAGAAAGCAGCTGCTATATTTCAATACCTGACTGTGTGTGTCACAGGTCAAACTTGCTTTGTGTGATCCAGTGAGGAAAACCAAGGATGTGCTTGAAGAGTCACCCTCAGATCCCAGAAAGTCCCTGTAGAAATGTATCCTCTTAAACAGTGCCCGAATGTGGAATGGTGCTTTATAGTGCTCATAAAAAGAGCTGTTAATAAAATTAATCTGGGAGGGAAGGGCAGCACAGAAAGAAAGATGAAATTTTACAGCCCAGCACTGAGTAGATGAAAAGTGTAAACCCACTGGTAGTGCCTGGAAAGCCACTGTTTGACCCCGAGGAATGTCCCAGCTTCAGTCCAGCTGGACAGGCGCCACCATCCCTGCCATAATTCCTGTCCTGTCTGCAGATATTTGTCAAGGCCAGGGATTGCCTGTGGTGTCCATCAGCAAATTGGTGTGGCAGTGCCTTGGGCAGGGCTTCAGGCTGCCGGGGAAGAATAGTGTGGCCATGGGGGCAGGAGGAGGAAGAGAAGGAGAACGAGAAACCACTCTGAGCATGCTTATAGGAAATAGGGACCTACGTGGAGGTGATTTGGGGAAACTGTACAGCCCAGGGGAAGTGGGCACCATGATTCTGTGGGATCCTGAGATTCACCATCTGATGCTGTTCAGCCTGAAAGCGCCCATGACAGGTGATTCCAGATTTTTAGGAGAAGTTTTATCTCAAAAATGCAAAAAGAGCTTCGGACATTTGGAATACCATTGCCCAGAGAAGCTGTGGCTGCCCCATCCTAGAAGTGTCCAAGGCCAGGTTGGAGCTCCCTGGGATAGTGGAAAGTGTCCCTGCCCCACAGCCTGAGCAGGAGGAGCATTGAGGTCCCTTCCAACCCAAACCATTCCATGATTCTGTGATGAGGAAAGCTGAAAATGTAAATGGCACCAGGTTAACATGGGAATCAGCTCTTGTGCACAGGGAGGACAAACCCTGGGAGCTGGGAAGGTTGGCTGGATCTGTGATAGAAGCTGATGGCTGAGGCTTCCCTGGCTCACAGGAACACTTTGTGCCTCTGGCCTTTTAAAAATGGAACCTTGAAAATCTGGGAGAAATAGACTTTTTATTTGGTTAGTGTTTTGAACCTATAAAACTGGAAGTTATAATACCCTGTAAAACATTTGAGGCAATTTGGGAATATGGCATTCCTTATTAAACTCCATGGGTTTTAGAGACTTCTTAGGTTTTCACAGTGGCACAGGCTGTGACCTCTATAATCTTCAACAGGATCCTTGAAAAATTGAGACCAATTTAACATGAATAGCTGCTGCCTTGGTGCTCCAGCTCTTCCATTTCTTTCCTGGCTGGAGTTAACTTCATAATGGTTTAGCAGAACCTTTTTAGTTGCTAAAAAAGATTATTGTGGTCTGGGCATAGGAGACTACTTCGTGACAGATTTTTTAGCAGAACCATTTGTCCATGGCTGGAATAGCAAAATGAAATGTCACAACTACAATATTTTGAAGGTCAGAAATCATAACTCTTTGCATATTTTCAAGGTTATTTTTGGCCAGTGTAACAAAATATATTGGTATTTGGGAATTTGAGGGGATATAAACCTCTGTGGATAAAGAAGAGACCTGGCAGTTGTTTACAGCTGATTTTTCCTGGTGTCTGGGGGTTGGCAGAGTGTTTGTACCAGACTTAGAGAGAAGTCCCAAAATCCAGCAGCAGGAATGTTTTTCTGTAGCTGGATTTTTTTCTCTGTAACTGGAACTCTGAAGCCCCTGTTGGTTTAAGCTGAGAGCTGGTGCACATCAGAACTCTGTGGCACTGGGATGTTTCCTCCTCTGGGATGCCAGCCTTGTCTTTTATCTTGTTTTCTCTTTATTTCTGAATGACCTGTGCCCAGTTTGCTGCACCAGGCAGAGGATGTTGGTTCTGTGTTCCCTGCAGGTGGGACGCTCTGTGTCCTGCTGTCTTCCCTGGAATTCTGCTCCCAAATCTCTGTGTGTTTACAGGGTGAGCAGCATCTGTGTACCTGTCCCTGGCACTTGGGAGGAGCAGGCAGAACAAATATTCACATGCAGTATTCCCTGGGGAGGCATAAGTGGCTGCATTTCTCCTGCAGGAAGCTCAGGTGAACCCTCAGAGGCTGCAGGACACTGCCACAGGAGCTTTTGGCCTTTAACCTTCCTCTAACTGATGAGTAATTAATTGCTGTTCCATGCAGAGGGGAGGTTTTTTAGGGATCCCATAGCACCTCCCTCTTCTCAGTATTGCTTGATGAGGAGTCTGAGCTGGGAATTCATTGCTGAACCCTTGCAAAGGCAGAGAGGGAGCAGCCTTCACCCTCCAGCAGTGACTGCTCAGGGCTGGTGTGTGTTCAGAACACACAAAGTCAGTAGGAGTGTGTAAGAAGGGAGAGGGATTTCTCCCAGCTCTGGCTGTGCTTATCCCAAAGCTATTCCCAGGAATGCCACAGGGCTGCCCACAGAAGGACATGGGTAGGAAATGAGGTGGAAAATGAAATGGAAATGCAGAAACTGCTCACCTTATCTCTCAGTTAAGATGCCATCCTCTCCTGACATGCACGATCCTGGGTGCCAAGCTCTGGAAGACAGCATCAAAGGAGTGCCTTGGGCTGAAGCCTGTTGGGGCAGAGGTGCCTTCCTGGGGGAGTGGATCTGCCAGGCTGGGATGGGATGGGATGGGATGGGATGGGATGGGATGGGATGGGATGGGATGGGATGGGATGGGATGGGATGGATACTGGTGCTGCTGCAAACCCCAGTGTCTTCCTTCTCAATTGCTTAACTCATCTTCACGGGCTGTGGGAATTGTCCACGTGCTCTGGAGTCAGTGTGGCAATCCCAGCCTGGCCCAGGGAGCTGAACTGAGCTTTGGTTTGGAAGCAGGGATTAAATGATGTTTGTTGAAACTTGACCAGCCAAGGAAAACCTGCTGGCCACGGTGTTTGGAGGAGAGGGGGCTGAGCATGATGAGCTGCTTTGAGGTGAATTGCTCTTCTAAGTGTGGAATGCTGCACACTATGAGATCCTGTGGTGATGGAAAATGAGAAAGATCAAACTAAGATTTGATCTAAGGGAGCCTCAGCCAGGGTGCTGTTCCTCCCTGGTGGAGGAAATGCCCTCTCAGCCTGTCCTGGTGCTCACCACAACCACCAGAACAACAGCATTTTTGACTGGTTTGCCATCCACTTTAGCTTCTCCTTGTCCTTCCTTCTCCCAGCCGGTTTTGAGCTGGGTTTGCTCTGGATTTGAGTATGGTTTCCTCTGGGTTTAGTAATTTGTGAGGCTGCTTAGTTCCCCTCGCCAGGCTCGTGGCTGGTGTCTGTGACTGTGCAGGGAGAGGCAATGTCCCTTCTGTGTCAGCAGCACAGCTGAGAGGGTGGATCTCGATGGCACAGAGGTTTTGGAGGTGTGTGCACCCTTTCTTTTGGCCCTCAGTACATTCTGTGCCAAACTCTCAAGCAGTGAATGGAGCTGAGTGAGGAATTGCTGTTGTGGGGCCTTCATCCCACCCGTGGTCCTTCAGAACCAAGGCACACACAGACCCAAAAAATCTTCTATCAGTGTTTGCAATGCAGGCAGGAGCTTCCAAACTCAGAGCAAAGCTCTGTCGCTGATTTTCCAGAAGCACCACTGAAAGAAAGAGAACTTCACACAGGACACTACAAAAACACTCCAAAAAGCCAGAACAAAGGAAAGTCCCTCCAGCTTTCAGTTCCAGAATTACCCTGATGTATCAGCTGCCCACGGTTTGCTCTACAGAATATCCCTTGGGTCCTTCTGAGTCTGGAATTCTTTCCAGCACTGAGGATGGGGAGTGGAGGAAAGCTGGGAGGGCTCCTTTGCATCCAGAGCTGTGCCACAGGAGGCTGAGCATCCCCACGGCTCTGGTGCCTTCCCACGGGCACCGTCCCAGCTGCCAGCTGGTCTGCAAAGGTTGGCATCTGTAAGGCCTCCAGTTTAAAAATAACAGAGAGAAATCTCCCATCTACAAGGCACAAATAAAAAGATGGTTGAGGTAACAGTGATTTAAAAGCTCTTGGTACTGCCTGGGGCACTGCAGGGAGGCAATTGCAGGGCCATGACAGCTTTTCCGTGAACACCAGGTGCTTTCCTTGCTGTCCAGCTGGGGGAACCCAGTTTTCACTTTCATTTTTCTTTAGGTTTTCTTCAGTTTCTGTGTTTTCCTTTGGAATTTGTAGGCTCACTCTGTGCTTGTCAGCCCCGCTGCACTGGGTTTGCAGTGGGGAAAAAGCAAGTTTAGGAGGGTATGGGGGAAGGTTGTATTGTGCTGAGCTTAATTTCTGGTAAAAAATCCAAGGTGCTGGAGAAGAGGCTTTTCTGTGCTGGTTGAAGCAAGGAATTGGGGATGAGATGCTGTAAAGTGCTCAGAAGCTGAAAATGCAGGGTTGGTAGCAGCTCATACATCTGTGACCTGCTGAGCTGTGTACCTGCAGCACCTTTTAGGAGAAATTTGGTGGATTTGGGGGTTGAAAGTATAGATAAGGAATGCCAAGTGACGCTTTGCAGCCCTGAGGGAGGCCAGACACAGGCACGGTGCTGCTGCCTCACAGCTGGGATGTTCTCTGTGAGCCTGGAAGATCTGAGGGGTGGGTGGATGGATGGATGGATGGATGGAGGGATGGGTGGGTGGATGAGTGGATGGATGGATGGATGGATGGATGGATGGATGGATGGATGGATGGATGGATGATGACTCTGTGAGTGTTTTCACCCAGGTGGAGGAAGCGTTGCACACACCTTGATGGCCCTGGCAATGAGGAGGTGGTGGAGGCAGCCCCTTCGGATCCTGCACAGTGACATTTCCAGAGCAGCCTCGCACTGCAAACTCCCGGTTCTGTCCGAAGCAAGTTCCTGCATGCTGGCATCATTTGCATGCATCAGGATAAATCTGCCTTGCCCAGGAAAGCTCTGACAGCAAGAGCACTGCAGCTCCCAGTGCAAGGCAATGCTCAGATGAAAGCTGTGGAGAGAAGATGGAGGAAGAGCAGTGAGCAGGGAGGGGAGATGAGGGAACACAGGGAGCTGCAGCCCCAGCTCAGGGGGTCACAGCTGTGCCTGCCCAACAGGGGGGCTGGGAGAGGGGCAGTGACTGCCAGAGCATCCAATCTGGCCACATAAAAGGCATTAACTCCTGCAGGGAAGGACCAGGGGGATGTTTCATCTCTTGTCCAGGGTTTGCAGTGGAGGTTGACAGACACATTCAGTAGCTCTGAGAGGCACTGAAGCAGAAATAATGGCTGAGGTGGAGCTGAGGAGCTGCAGGGAAGGGGTTTGGGCATGTGGCTGGTTTTGCTGTGCTGCTTTTTGGTGCTCCTTCCCCAAGCATGTCCCTTGTCTCCTTGGGCTGCTTAGTTTTGGTGGCATTCAGTGTTTCCAGGTTAGACACCGCAGCAAGAGTCACTCGTGGAGATTGGCAGTCCCACAGCTTCCCACATTTCCACGTGTCCCAGAGCTGCAGGAGCCTGGGCACAGCAGCACTGCTCAGCTGTTCAGTGGGTTACAGGAGGGAAGAGATTTCCTTGGATCTGTGCTGAGGACCCAGAGCAGCTGTGCTGTGTCAGGTCACTTGATCTGAACGCGGGTGAGCGCCAGTGATGGCCCCTGCAGCTCCTCACATCGTGTTCCTCTGCTTTAACCTCTGCCTGCCTGTCCCCAGCCCTTCCTTCAGGCAGGTCCTGGCCTCAGTGACAGCACTTCCAGCTGGGTGGGAGCTCTGGGGAGGAGACACAGCTCCAAGGGTGGCAGGGAGTGTGTCCAGAGCAGGGTGTGACTGGCCCTGGGTTAACCCAGGCTTGGCTCTGAGGGGCACAACCACAGCCCCACACCCACCCAAGGAGCAGTTTACAGGAGCTTTGGGGCTCTCTCTGTAATAAAGACATAAAAAGTCCATAAACCCACTCTGGATAAGGAATTGTGGCCTGGAGCAGCTGGACTCAGATCATGGCATTACTGTGTGTGGGCTGTACCTGCACCTCTGCATGTACAGGGTTGGTAGTGCATGGCTGTGGCCCCTCGGGCTGTGTGCATGTTCACTATTTTTTCCTGGATTTTTTTTTGGCTTGGATACTCACAAAATGCCTGGGAATTATCCAAGTATAGTCACATCTTGTTGCAAATTTGGATGACCTGTCTACTTTCTTCATTCCCCTTAATTCTTGATCTCCCTTGTTATTCTTCCCTTTACCAGGAATCCTGCAGGAGTGGGTAACCCAATCCTGCCCTGGCACAAGAAGACCCAATCCTGATCTCATTCACTCTCCTAAAGCTCAGAAATTAAATCTGCTGGATTTAGCATATTGACATTGATTTCCCAGCTCCGCTGGTGCTTTCTGGATTCCCATCTGCTTGAAACTGGACGGAGAACTATTAATTCAAGAAACAGCATTTGAGCTTGATGGGGATGTACTGACCTTAAACCTTCATTAATATAATTAGTGCCCTTGGTTTGAGGAGGGCTCTCTCCACTTGGACTGTGTGACATGAAAGCTCTGAGTCCCTCTGACCTGAGGTAGAGCAGCGGGCGCGGGGGTGTGGGAGATGCTCTGCGCTGTCAAAAAGTTGTTTTTCCAGAAGCTGAGTCTCTCTTGGTTCAGGTTTTCCATTCAGTTGGGCTTTGGAGACCAGCCCTGGTTTAGCATTTGTGTTCCTCACTGTTGATGTATTTTTTGGGCCCTTGAATTATGTAAGAGGAAAGCGAGTCACTGCAGAAACATCAGCCTGTTAAGGAAAGTTTCTGGAGCTTTTAGCACAAGGCCCAAATGTTTTTTCCCCGGAGTTTGGAGGGTATTTATGCCAGAGAAGGTTTGAAAGTATAGAAAATGTTTTTATCTTCCCTTAGGTGCAAAAATGACTATTTATTGAAGATGAGAAAAACTCCTGCGGGTGGGTTGCTAGAAAATGATGTGAAGGGCTAGAGAAACTTGGCAGTGGGGATCTTTTTCTGCTTGTTTTCTTTAATGGCTTGGTGAAATTAAATTTTCTTAATGTGGATACTGCTGGAGTAGCTGAGCTTGCCCACATGACTTGCTCTGGTGAACCTGAACATTCCTTTCTTTCACTTAAAATCCAGAGCTGTGTGGGTTGGTTCTCATTACACAGATGTGCTGAGCTGTGGCACTGGCTGAGGTGTGAGAGAGGAGGATCTGCTGAGTGGGAAGCAGTCCTGCAGTAGGAGGAGGTGTTTGGAGGTGGGATTGTGTGGGAAGCCACCACACCTTCTACAGGGACATGTTCAGGACTGGTTCCTTGTTCCTTCTGTAGGATTTGACACGAGCCATGTGTACTCTTCTGCAGAGGAAGAAAGGGAGAAGGGTTAAAATATCATATCTGGCTTCCCCTTCCTTGTGGAGTGTTTGTAGGTGCAGGGGGAAGGTGGGTGCCCTCAGCAGGGTGGGCTCTGCCTGTGGTCTCTGCTATTTCACATGATGGAAAAGCCAAAATTCGCTTCCAGCAAGTGGAGGAGAGGGAACTCTGCCTTGACCTTCTGGTGAGCACCTGGCCTTGCATTCCTCAGGAACTGGCTGGGCAAAGTGCAGGCAAATCCCAGCTTTATTTCAGGATTTGTTGGCTGGAGGAAGCTGGGATCTTGTTCTGCTTCTGAAATATCTTCCCAATTACAGTGCTGAGATTTGGGTCTAATTTTACCCAGATAGTGAAGGTGGACTATTTAGAGAGGTGGTTGAAGCCTTGAATTTCCTGCAGAGGAGGATGTGGGATATTCCCCGGGTTCCAGATCAGCAGGTCTGAGGTCCCTGGCAGCACAGGGAGCAGCGTGGGGCTCCCAGGGAGAGCAGTGCCTGCTGCAGCTCCAGCCTGTGCCCAGGACAAAGCCTGGCCTCCATCAGGGGATCAAAGGCTGACAGTGTGACATGGCCAGGAAAAAGCAAGGTATGATCCAAGGATGGATTGGAATATGAATTTCCAGGAGAGATGAATGCCGTGTACCAGACGTGGTGCAGCCTCGCTCAGGCTGGGGCAGATGATGGGCAGCGTTCCCCAGGAGTGTGTTTGAGCTGGAGCAGGGCCAGGGATGGGGGAGTGAGGGATGTGTCTGTGGAGGTGAGCACAGGGAGCCTTGGCTGGCCTGGCAGGGTGCTGGTGGAGCAGGAGCTGCCCTGGGAATGCTCTGAGGACAGAGCTGCTGAGCTGAGCTGCTTCAGGGGAAAGAACCAGCAGGCAGGGGATGATCCCAGCAAAATCCAGACTCTGAGGAGGAGTATGTGGTCACCAGGCAGGAATGTGATGATGGAGAAACCACCCTTGGGGTGTCACAGGGCTGCAAATCCAGAAGGACAGGGGCTGGGCAGTGGAGATCCCTCCAGGCAGCCTGGTCACTGCCATGGGCTCACCCTGCTGCTGACAGCAGTTTGTGCCACAGGCTTTAAGCTGGACAAGGTTTGTTGATAATTATTGATAATTATTTGCAGTGAGTGCCTGGGGCTGAGCACATGCCTGATCTTTTTTCATACACTTTCAGCTTAACCTGTTTTGCTTCACTCTGACTCCTGCCAGGGTCCTAAATTGTATTTGTTAAAAAGCAGGAAAACAGAGCCTTTGCTCATACTCATCCTCACAGTAACTGGTCCTGATGTCACAGAATCCCAGAAGGATTTGGATTGGAAGGGACCTTAAAGCCCACCCAGTGCCACCCCCTGCCATGGGCAGGAACACCTTCCACTGTCCCAGGCTGCTCCAAGCCCTGTCCAGCCTGGCCTTGGGCACTGCCAGGGATCCAGGGGCAGCCACAGCTGCTCTGGGCACCCTGTGCCAGGGCCTGCCCACCCTCGCAGGGAAGAACTTCTTCTCAATATTCTCTTTAAATCTACTCTCCTTCAGCTTAAAGCCATTCCCTCTTGTCCCATCACCACAGATCCATGCAATATCCAGCTTTTTAGGAGTTTTTCCAACTTACACCGAGCAGAGAGCTGTCCCAGCCTCCATCAGAGCACCAGTCTGGCTGCAGCACGTGCCCAGCCCTGGCGCCCGTTGTTGCGCCTGCTGCGGGGCTCTTGCCCACGTTCCTTTCCAACATGGTGAATTCTGTGGTGCTAACGAGTGTTGCTGGGTTCCCATGGCAACCCTTGCACTAATTAACGCACAGTAGCCAGGAAAAAAAAAATCTGTCCTTGCTGATGAATTAATTTGACAGGATTGATACGGGAGGAAGAGCTGGGCATGGCCACTCCGAAGGTGTGCATGGGGATGGGAGCTCGCAGTGCCTCAGATAACACAAACCTGGGTTTCTCTGTCCTTGCAGCTTTCAGACTGAAACCCTGCTCACCATTTGGAAAGGGTTTGTGTTTTCCAAAGGAGTAAAATTATCCTGACAAATGTCTAAGAGCATAACTCAAGCCGTTACGCTTTTTTGTTCCTTTTTTTTTTCCTTGTTACGACATTTTAACTCAGGGTTTTTTTGGTGTTTAAAAGATTAAATTAAGCCCAAGTCAATTTTAGAAGTTAAATGCTTGAAAGAATTGGAAAATGCACATTTAAGGACTACATTATTTTATGTCAGGAAAAAACCTCCAGTTCCTGAGGACTCCTCCCAAATTCCAGCCCCCTCTGCTGGCTCTCGCTCCGGTTCCCCTGGTGGCTGTAGCTGTTAGAGATGGGCCCAAATGGAAACCATGGGTCCAGCAGAGGAAATGGGAAGAGCAAATGCCTCTTCCCAGCGTGGTCCTGGTGGTGGAGTGGTGGCCTTGGAGGTAAATCAGGAGTGGGAGAAGGAGCCCCTGTGTGCTGGGGATGAGTCACGGAGTGGGTTCTCATCAGTGGTGACGATTAAGCTCCTTCAGCACTTCATGCACAAGGCACTGGTTAAGTCACAGCGTCCTGGTAAAATTCTGCCTTGGATAATTGTCCTCAGACTCGCTGAGTGCTCCCCTCCTGCAGGTTTAATGAGCTGGAGCTGTGGCTCGCCAGCTCCTGCCTGGTGATGGCCACAACCTAACAAGGTTTGGTGGAGACCTGTGATCCCACTGCTGCCTGCCTCGGTCCGTTTGTGCCTGCAGCAATTACCTGGAGCCAAAAGGAGCCTTAGGAAATAATGACTCTGCTTTAGGGCTCTTTAGTGAGATTTCCAAACTCTCTGCTGCCTTCAGCACCAAGAGGTCCTGGAACTGTTGGCACTTGGGGGTTGTGACATTTGCAGGTGGGGAGCTGAGGGGTTTTCCCTGGGGCTGTGGCTCCAGGACAGAGTGGTTGTTACACTGAGCTACTGCAGGAGAATTTGGGGTGTCAGCAGCAGGAACAGCTTTGGTTTTGGCTGAGTGGTTGTGGGTTTGGCTGCTCTGGTGCATGTCCCTGGCTGGAGAGGAAGGACAGTGGGGACAGTGCTGCCATCCCGAGCGGCTGGAATCTGTCTTTCCCCAAGTTTTCAGCAGGACAAATGGGATAAGGACTGAAGGACGTTCTCCCATGAGACTTCAGCCTCTCCTGATCTCTGGGCACTGCAGGGTTGTGCCTTTCCTTGTGACAGATCTGTGCTCCCCTGGGAAGCCTGTCCTTAGGTACCTGTGCTGGGTGACAGCGTGCACAGGTCCCCGCTGGTGGCCACAGGTGCCCAGTGCACACCTGAGCAGCTTTGGATGGACACAGGAGCTCCTGGAAAATGTGTTCCCAGTGTCCAGAGCTCACAGAAAAGCAGGTGCATTTATTTGCTCTTTATTTGGTTGCCCCTGTGAAACAGGAATGCTGCATCCAGGAAAATCTTCCTTTCCCCTGGATAGCTGCTGTTCCCTGAATACACCCGTGCCCAAGCCTGATACCAGCACCTAATTTGGATTTTAATTCCTCCAGCTCCAAGTACAAAAATATATTCCCAGTTCTTCCTCTGAGTGACCCCAGGAGCATTGTCCAGTGCAACAGTGCTCTAAGCTGGCACTAGCGATAGTGCAGACACCTTTATTGCAATATTCTGCAGTATTTATATATATATATGTATATATATATTCTTACTTAATTACAGCTATCTTGGGCACTAAAGTGCTTTGAAACATTGACAAATGTCCTCTGGATTTACTGGCTGGTGATTTGAGTTGTTAAAAGTTGTTTGAGGAGCTGCATTTCCAAGGAGTGTAATAAATAACAGAGATGGGAATATTTTTTGCCTTTTTATGGAGAGAAGGAAGATGTGTCCAAGTGCTTAGATACCTTTTGGGACAAGTGAATTTCCAGAGGGGTGGAAAAGGTGAGGCTGAACAGCCAAACAGCCACAGGCTGTTGGCACAAAAGCATGAAGATTTTGAAGGAATTGCCTCAAGTTTTTGGCAATTTTTGCTGTGTTCCTTCCAGCAAGGATGCTGGGGCTGCTGGGGGCAGGGGGATCCAAAGCTCTCATGGTTTGAAGAGTTCTGGTTCCTGGAGAAGAGAGGGACTCTTCCCTGGCTCTGCTCCCTCCAGCCTTCCTGGACTGCCTTGGGACAGTTCCTTAATTTAGTTTTTGTTTCTCACCTTGTTGATCCTCTCTTTGAAATCCATTGTTGGTGTTTTCCTTTCAGATGGTTAAAATGGAGCCTTTCTCCATTTCAGACTCCCAGCTCTCCCCATTTTACATAACTAATACCTCTCTGGAACTATTGAAGCTGTGTTAGCAGGCTCTGAAATGGGAGTTTAGCTGAGCTTTTAACGGGTTTAATCTTTTCCTGGGTATTAATCCTTCCAGAACCTCTGATAAAATTTGTTGCTTTTTCTCTGAATGCCTCCCACGCTGTCGATATCTGTCTGGAATGAAGTTGCTTGGTGCAGAACAGGCCATGGAGGAGGGAATGTTACAGCCTCCCATGGATCTTGCTCTCATTTTTGTGCATCCCGACTCCCCTCTGACTCCCTGCCACCACTGCTCCTGTGATTCCTTGCCCTGGGAGCGTCTCTCCCATTGAATATGGGGTTGGAATGAATTTGCTTCCTGTTTATCAGCTGTTTCTCAGTTCTCAGATGCATTCCTGAGGTTTCCCTGTTTGATAGCAGCAGAGAATGTCAGGGAAGAGCATCACCTCTTCCACACTGCAGTGGAGGTGGAAAGGTATTAAAGACCGTAAAAATGTTTGCTTTGGTTTTTTGTGCTTGTTTTTTATTGCTTTGTGCTGCATCACAGGATCCTAAACCTGTGTGACAGCAGACTCAGTCTGTGATCCAGGTTATCAAAGACTGCAGCTGAACTGGAGGGGAAATGATCCTTTTTTCCATCATGTTAGTGTGGAAGTGGTACCATCTCCTGTGGGGTACCAGGAGTCTTGGGCCAGCCTCCTCCACCTGTGCCAGCCCTGGGAAACACAGGAAAGAGCCAGGAAAGCAGCCCAGCAAACATAAACCCAAGGAAAATTCTCTCCATGCTTTTGAGATCTCCATGTTCTCCCTGACTCCAGCTATTACAGATGAAATAGGAAGGAGAAGGGTTTTTTTTTCCACCAGGCCTGACCATGGAGGCACTTGCCCAGTTGCTCATCCCACCCCTATTGCCACTGGCACCTTTGTCCAGTGCCAGCTCTTTTCCAAAGTTCTTTCCTTTGGGTGCACATCCTGGCTGCCCCAGCTGTGCAGTTCCAGGAAGGCAGATCCTTTCTTGAGCAGCGCTGATCATAAAAATGATCGTGCAAATTTGTGAGAGTGGGATAATTTATGGTTTCCATGGCAGTGCTGGAGGAGAGAAGAGCACTGAGGAGTGAGGGACGGAATAGCAACAGAAACCTGGGAGACACAGATCACATTCCATCTTCCCTGTTTCTTTTCTTCTGAGTGGGTCATAAAACAAAAGCAAATGAGGCAATTGGAACTCCCTGTCCATTTTCCTGGGGCTTGTTTAAATGAGGATTTACTTCAACTAAAAGCTCCTTAGAGCCACTTAATTCTTCCAGGTGGAGTAAATATCTAGGCCAGTAGTAAAAATTCCTTACAGATGTCTTCAGGAGGGTACTTAGCAAGCACTTTCCTGAAGAGAACATCTTGGACGCCTTCAAAGAGCAGAATCAGTTCCTAATGATGGTAAATTAGATAGCGGAGCAGGACTTGGCATAGCCTTGGGAATATTTGGAAATTGCTCCAGTGATAGAGAGGAATGAAATGGGCTGCAGAGCAGTGAGGCTACATGCTCTGATTTTCAGCTATTAGTCAAAATAACTCTAGCTAAAGTTTTATTTCAGAGATCTTGGCATATTTCACTATCAATTAATGTAATATCCTGTGGTACTGCATTGCAAAATTCCTGTGAATTCTCTGGGTGAATCCCTTTGCCATACTTGTCCCATCCATAGTGGGGTTAGTATGACCTGCCCACCACACGGAACATCTGAGGGAAGCTCACACACTCAACTTCTGCTTTTAGCTGGGAAAAAAAATCACACTGAGAAGAGCTGGAGATATCCCATTAGGTCAAAATCTCTGACCTTCATTATTTGGTCTCTTTTCTGGATATTCCTGTCCTAGAACTACCAATCCTTTAAGGCATCCTTTCCATGTTCTGAGTTGGCAAAACCTACGTCTGAAAGGAATAAGAATTATATACTGGATCTAATTGAGTGTGGACTGCTTGCCAGGCAAATAATACATGGAATAGCTGAGGCTGAGCCTGAGTGGATCCTTGGATGGGAATTCCTTGGATGGGAATTCCTTGGACTCAGCCTTGACAGCTCCATTTGGGCACATTTCAATCCAGACCCAAGCTCTGTGTGCTCTCAAATCTCTCTGTACCTGTGTGTGCCAACCTCCTGGACTGCCATTTGTGCTTTCCTCCAGTTTTGCTCCAGGAAGGGAAAGCAACACTGGAGCTGTCCATCAGCCACCAGGGCTGTGTGTTCCTGAAAGGGAGAACCTGAGATGTCCCGCGGGGTTTGGTGTCACTCCTCACTGAGCCCCACACAAGGCTGGCTGTGCTCAGCTGGGTGCAGGAGGATTGGAAATCCCAGCCTCTCCCAGTGCTGTCCGAGGAGGGAACAGCAGGAACCTCCTGCAGTTTGGGCAGTCCTGGGGGTGGATCAGATCCCCAGCGCTCCACCAAGAGCTGCCACAGCCCATCCAGTGCTGCTCCTGCAGGCACCTTTCCTTTGAAGGAAAACCTTTCCTTTGAGGGAAAGCAAGGATGCTTTGAAGATCTGACTGAGAGGGAAGGTGGTTGCTTTTCTTCAGAGCAGGAGCCCAGGTGTCCGTGAGGCTCCTGGATCATTCCTGAACTGAAGGCAGAGCAGGACTTGTATTTAGCCTGCTCCTCCCTGGCAGTCCATGGTGTGGTGGCATCCAGTCAAAGGTTGGATCTGATGACCTCAGAGCTGTTTTCCAGCCTTGATGATGTGTTAACTCTGGGACTGGAGTGCTCCTGGGTCGAGGGCTGCTATGAGTGACCAATTTACTGCCAGTGGTTATTCCAAACATTCAGGGAGGAGAGAGCTCAGCCCAGGCAGGAGCTCTGCACAGGGAGCTGGGGAGGACGAGTGTAGAAACATGGATGAGCATTTCCATGTTTGCATGGAAACCTGCTGGGACTCAGGGCAGGGTTCTGTAGTGGGACAGGCCAGGGAAAGGACACATCTTCCATGTCAGCACAGCCAGGGATTAGCTTCACATGGGCTCTGCCTCTGCCAGTTCCTCTGGGGTGAATCGTGTCCCAGAGGAGCTGCTTTCCTCCCAGAGGCTGCTAGGGATTTTATACACACTCCATTTGCCTTTCCCCTCAGATTGGAGAATTGAGATTTTTTCAGGTTTGAGGGGTTTTTTTAAGCTTAGGTGTTTTAAAAGTAACATTTTGGTTCACCTTTGGAGTTGCCATTTGACTTCTCTGTAGCATGTTGTGATTAGTGATTAATTGCACAGGACATGTTGTGACTCCAGCCCGTGTCCTGGGGTGCTTGTCGCAGCAATGATGCACTGGGTGATTACTCACTCCCCTTAACCTGACAGCTGTATTTCTTCCCCTGACTGCTTAATGACCTTGGCCAGGTACGTGCCTTGTGTTTTGTTGGAGGGCGTTGGGGATGTGCAAATTTTTCTTTCCCTTGCGTGACCTTCATCCTGCCTCGGTAAGAGAAGGGAACTGTTCCATGAACAGATGGAGCGTTATTTCTAGGGGAAGGTGGATAACACAGGAAATCATTCATTCAAAACCCCTTCAGACAACTCAGATGTTTGCCCTGAGAGAGTGTTGCAAATCCTAGTGCAAATACCTGCTCACACAAACTATCCAACTATCTTGAAAATTGCGTGTGAATGTGGAAGTCATCCAGTCCTGGAGCAGAGCAGTGCCAGAGGACTTAATTGAGCCATTAAGGAAATTAGGAATAAGCAGTAGTTACAGAACAGGTATTTTGTAAGCCATGTGTAGGCAAGTTAGACTAAAAAAAGGTTGTCAAGCCATAGCAGGTAAAAAAGGATGGTGTGTAAACCAGTCTGGGGATGGATTATTCGCTGCTAAAAGCAGCAAGGTTTGCTGCAAGTGGTGCTTGGCTCTTGTTACTCCTTAATGAATCGAATCTATTAACCAGGGAAAACATCATGTTGTCTTGAAAAACAAATCATATTTGGAAGCCTCTTTCCCTGCATTTGTACCCATTTTAACACGAGCACACTAATTATGCTGTGGAGATGATTTTGTTATGGCAGAAACGGAGCTGAGTTTGCAGCTGTAACTGTGGAGCTCTGGAGTGCTGGAATAGGTGCATGGGGAGAGATGCCTTTTAATTCCATTGCCTTTCTCTTTAATACTGGTATCCCTGTGCTTCACATGCAGCTTCACAGAGGGTTTCTGCTCCCTTGGGTGCAGAGGCAGGGGCCTGGCTCTGGGGGCTCAGCAGTCTCCAGACTCGCATGGATGCCAGGGATGGTTTGAGGAATCGTGTCCACGGCCCAGTTTCTACACAGATGGCAACAAACTCACAAATTCCCAGGCTTCCTGACATGTTTCCCGATGCACAGGGAGCTGCATGAGTCATATTGCTCCAGCTCTGGTCCTTTTGGATGGAAATTATACTTTTAAATACATTTTGTGATTACATGCAGCAGTGATGGGCTCGTTTGGAGGAGCTGGAATTCGAGCCATTAAGTTGAGTGGCTGCCATTATGTCCCGTGTTTGCCAACAGATAATACACAGACATACTTCATCTGTGACAGCTTTGCCCTCTAGACTTTGAATAGAATTATCTTGGTACAGAGCTGTTCTCTCCAGCACCACCCAGGTGCTCAATTCCTTGCACCAGGCAGCAAATGTGGCCTCATGACGAGGTGAAGTGGCACAGGGAAGGGACAGCACTTGCTTGTGCAGCATGACCTGGAGGGAGGGGAAAGGGACAATTACACAATGGATGAGGTGACACTGACGTGTCCTGGTGCAGCCCCTCTGTCAGGGCTTTCAGGGCTCCTGCCAGAGCTCTGAGCTCGCAGGGTGTGGGGCTGTGCAGGCAGCTGTGAAGTTCGGAGATGGGAGCAGGAGGATGAGGAATTCTCCTGGCTGTTCTCACTGTGCCTGGGTTGCTGCTGGCTCCCTGAGCAGCCCAGGGGCCTGGGGAGGAGCTCCTGGGTCAGAATGTGGTGATGGCTTGGAAAAACACCTGACATGACCTTAGCATCCTGTGGAAGTGTCATCCAAGGGTGGCCCAACTGAGGAAGCGGGCTGTGGGCTGCCTTGAGTTGGTCCTGTTGGAGGGGACATTTTGTGGCAGCTATCCATGGAATCTGAGGAGCCTTCAGCCAGTGACTCCTGTTCATTCCTAGGCTGAGCTGAGCAAAGCAGCTTAGAGGTGCAAGGCTGCATATCCGTGTGCTGATCTGGCCAATCCCTGTAATAGGCTTACAGGATCCGATGGCAATCTGTGAGACAATCCCGTGCCTCTAACGAGCATCCAGTCATTACCTTCCTGACGAGACAGCACTGTCCCTTCAGGAGGGAGGAAAAGGTTCTGGGAGTGAGAACACCATGTCAGATCCCACCTGCAGTGCCACTGTGGGAACCAAGGGACAAAGGTGGCCCTGCAGTGCCACCCCCTTTGCTCTCCATGGCCCCAGGTGCTGCTTCCCAAAGCCAGCAGGAGGGCAGGGTTTGCTCTGGGAGTGTTCAGTGCTTCCCAGCTCTGAGTGAGGCAGAGCATGGGGCAGGATGTTCCTGGGCCACTCCAGGAGCCTGGTGAGCTCAGAGGGCTCCAAGAGCCACTCAGAGAGCCAGAGGATGCCACAGGCTTTGGCTCAACAAGCATCTCAAGGGGACAAGCTGCTTTGCTCTTATCTCCTGCCTTTATCCCTTTGAAGTCCTGCCTCTTTGCCCTCTCAGGAGCTGGGGAATGGAAGGTGAGATGTGGGTGTGAGATGTGAGCACCTGAGGTGTGCCTGCCTGGGTTTTTGCTGTGCCCTTGCTGCCAGCATGGGGTGCTGGATGGCAGGGACTGCTCATCCCTGTGCTCCCTCAGGGATACCCGTGGCTGCTTTTTGGTCCAGGTGCTGGAATCCTGAAAATCATGAGGAAGACTCGTGGTTTTGCTGGAATAATTCTCATGAATATCATCACGTAGCCTTTTCTGTCCATTTCTTATTCTGGGTGCTCATGCTGGTTTTTCCTTTTGTTCCTGGAAGTGGAATCAATGGGATTTTTCCGTGGGTGGCTCTTGGTTTGCACAGGAGCAGCTGGATGGGCTCTCCTTGCCCCTGGCTTGGGAGGAAAGGCTGTCACTGCCCTTGCAGTCACCCAAAGCCCAGGCTGGTTCCTGGGGCCACGTGTTGCTTCTCCAGCCATTGCTCCCTTTGTGCTTCCTTTAATGACATTTTTTGTGAGTTCAGGCTCTGTGAACAGTTTGTAGATGTCGTTGCCCTCCTCTGCCAACCAGCCCCTCCTGGTCTGTGTTAGATGGGAGCTGCAGGGACTTACCCTGAGAAACCAGGAGATGAGAACAGCAAATAAGGAGCCCAGGTGGTGAATTTAATCAGTGTAATACATTCATCTGGACTTTAATCCAGCCTGGGCATTGATTTGCACTAATAACAGCCACCACTTTTCAAGTTCCAAGTTCTCAGTACTAAAAATATCTTTTTTTTTTTTTTTAATATTAACATGTTGGCCTCTTACTACAATACCAATATATGGGAGTTATGCATTATTGAGGATTCCTGGGGATGTGTTTAATACATTGTGGTCCAGCATGACACAATCCAGGCCTCTGCTTCATTATTAAGTGGGGTTTTAGAACACATTGCAGTGACTCAGTCACAAAGGGGCTCTTGCTGCTGCTTCCCTGTTCTTGGCCATGCAGGAGTGATGTTCCTGCTTTGTATTAACAGCCCTGCCTTTGAATTCATTCACTTCCCTGATTTTCAGACCTGGTCAGCTGTGTCAGCTTTCAGAGGACAAAGCATCCACACAGAGTTTCATGAGTTCTGCTCCTGTTACTTTCTTCATTTCCCTGAGAATTCCTGGATCTGGGTGAGGGGATAGCTGCCTGGGTGCTCCTGGTGTGTGTCTCGGTGCCATCGCTCCTGCTGGGGACAGCTGCATGGCTTAGCTGTGTGTCACCAGCCTTGGGCTGGCTGGAGGCCCTTGTGCAGCTGCAGGGATACAGATCCCACGTCTGGGATGAGCAGATCCCTGTGTTGTCCCTTTGTAAGGAGTTGTGTTAAATAATTCAATCCACTGGGAGTCATCTGTGCCATTTTCTCCTTAATTCCTTTCTGCTTTGGAAACTTCCACGTCCAGAGTAACAGGTGATGTACATTTTAACATAAATATCCTTTGAAACGTGGGTTACTCTTGCTTTCCTCAGAGCAATGACAATTTTATCTCCTCAACCTCTTCCATTCGGTTGCTCAAATGAACTCAGTTTTCCCACAATCTGATCCATGGCAGGGCAGTTGTTGGCTTTCCAGTTTGAATCAGGGCAGGCTTTTGGGGTAAAATGAGCCTGGATTTGGCATTGCTGACATTTCCAGTCAAGTCTTTGGTCATCCATGGAGGGTTTGGAGGCTGTGGATTGGCTGCACCACGGGCAGAGGGATGCTCAGGGTGGTGTTGATGCTGTTTGTCCACGCTGTGTCCCTCATCCCAGGGCTCAGCATTCCCCAGCAGCATCTTGTCCTTCTCTGTACATTCCCAGAGCCAAATTTGTATCTATTCTCTAATATTTATATCTGTTTAGTAATGTTTATTTCTCTTTAGTAATATTCTCTTTGCTCCTCTGCCTTACTCTGCCCCTTGGGTGACTGAGAGAGAACCAGACCCCTCCTCCCGTGGGTGCTGCCATGGGCTGCACACGGTGCCTCGATGTTACTGGGCCCAGTGCTTGCTGGGCTGGGAATTTATGGCACTGGGAACACACCTTGGGAATTCTGACTGCTCCCAGCCAGCCAGCATCCTGCAGGCCCAGCCAGTGACACTGGACTGGGTGCAAATCAAAGCCCAGCTCCAGCCCCCTGCACAGGAGGGATTTCAGTCCAGCTCCAGGTCTTTGAGGCTGTTGTGGCCTTGGCTTGGGAATGTCAGGAGTCCCTTCTGGGGGCAGGGGGCTGGGATTTGTGTGAGTATCTGAGGTTTGGGTCTTGGAGAGTGTTTATTGTTTGTCGCTGAGTGCTGCAGTGAGGGATCTGTGCTGACAGCCCCTGCCAGCCCCGAGCCCACAGCACTGGCAGCTGCCTTGCCTCTGCTTGCTGAAGGTGCTGCTGGCCCTGGAGCAGTTCAAACTTGGACTTCCAGCCCCAGCCTCATCATTTATCTGAGCTAAAAGATGATGGCAAATGGTTATTTGTAATTACTCTACAGGAAAGGTGTGTCATGAGGCAAGGGGAGGCTTAATGTGTCCCCTCCACGGGAGGGCTTGGGAAGCGATCAGGGTGACATTTGCTTCATCCAAACAGCTCAAACCTGCATGGGCTGTGCTTCAGTGGGGTCCCTCCGCCTTGTTGCCACCTTCCATTCTCCTCCTTGCTGCTGCCAGGGTTTTACTCAGCTCTCCACCCACGGCCCTGCCGTGTGGCTGCTGTTATTAATAGGAATGACATGGGCAATAATCATAATAAGGTGGAAAATGAGACTAATGCCATCCCCTGGGCTCTGCTGCTGCAGCCTGGCTGAGGCCAGGTCATTTCCTGGCTGCCAGGTGAGATCTTCTCAAGAAAGTGTAAATCAATGGAAAATAGAGCAACGCAGTCCTGAGGAGCCTTTCTGTCTGTACTGACTCTCCACGTAACATAGAGATAAATAAAAGATAGATAAAGCTTCCAACCAAGTGTGGCAGCCTTCCCAGCATATGGGATATGGGAGACTTTCACTCCAATCAGCCTCTTTCAGCTGAAATCCAGTCATTAGTTAAATTCATCAAAGGGCTTGAAAGCAGAAAGGGAAATTGTGTGACTTGTGCTTAACCTTTGGGTGATTGCACCTCATGAGAGAATGAGCAAATCAAGTGGAGCTGCCCTCCCCTGTGTTTGGTGAATGAGCCGTGGGACCATTCACTGAGATTGGGCATTATTCACTTTGTATAATTCCTGATGAGAGGTTTAAAAATAAACACAGCATCAGAGGGACTCCAGGGAGGTTTTGCAAGAGCAGGAGTGCAGCAGGATGGGCTGGGGTGTTCTCTTGTGCTCCTCCCTTTGTGTGACCCTGTCCTGGCTGGGGGAGGCAGCAGGATGTGGGACTGAGGCATGGGATGCACTGCTCCTCTCCTCACTCCATGGGCACGGAGTGGGTCCCAGCAGAGCTGTGGAGGGACCTAGGAGGTGACAGCAGACTCCCAGTCCCACCAGGACCCTGTCCTGGCTGGGAGAAGCAGCAGGACGTGGGACTGAAACACGGGATGCACTGCTCCCCTCCTCACTCCATGGGCATGGCTGTGCTGGGAGTTCAGGGAGTGAATCCCAGCAGAGCTGTAGGGGGATCTGGGGGTCACAGCACACCCCCAGCCCCAGCAGCCTGTGGAGCAGTGTGAGGTGCCTTCCCTCTGGGATCACGGGGAGCAGGGCAGTGCCCTCCCTTGGCTGGGGATCTGTGGAGCTCTGCTGTGTCCTGTCCTTCCCCCCAGCACTGATTTCTTTGAACACCAGCTCTGTGTATCCTCCTTTGAAGCTGTTTGGGCTGCCTCCATTGTGGAGGGGCCTGGTGAACACAGTGTGGGCAATGCTGTAGTGATTTTACAGGGCTTTTATGTTGTCTGAATAAAGGGCATCTTTGTGCCAGAACAATCTGAACAAATGGCATCCACTCACCACATTTCTCCCTCTTCCCCTCCCAGCCTGCTCCTATTCCTGCATCCTGCTCCTGTGGAGGAGGGCACAGCTTATGTAACGCTGATTTGAAAGGGAACTACCCAGAGCTCTCGTGTTTTACTGTTACAACTCTACTGATGCAGTAATAAATGATCTAATAGAGAAACACTTTCCTGCCTTAAGATTATTCATGTTCAGAGACCATGGTCCTGGAAACTTTGAGGTCTGTGAAGTTTTCTAAACAGATGGTGAATGATGAAAGATTTATTTAGGGGTTTTGGGGAATGTGACTCTTCATAAAAAAGTGCATTTTGGGTCAGTGAGAAGCTCTGTGCTGAAAACTCAGGGTGGAATCTTGTGGGCTTGCAGTAATTATGTATCCCTGGAAGAGGTATGGACAGGTGAGAGTGGTTTGAATGGCTCTTTTGTGCCCATTTCAGTCTCCAGGGTCCACTAAGCCCCAGATTTCTTCTTCAAGCTGGCCCATAAGAAGCCACTAAGTGCTGATGAGTTTGGAATATTTAGCAGAATGTTGCAGTAGTGGCTGATTTCACTCAAAGATGCTCAGTCCTTGGCTGCCTCACTGCAGGCAGGGGCTGAGGTGGAGCAGATGTTCTTGTCCACTTGTGCATCCTGGCTTGGGAAGCGAGCAGAGCCAGAGAAAATGCACAGATTGGAGGCAGAGGCTCACCCATTCCCCAGAATAATTTTCCAGTTGGTGCTGTCATGTGGAGCTGGAGCAAAGTCCCTCTGCAGGGACGCGACTGGGTCATGGCTCAGAGAGTCAAACCCTCAGTGGCTGGGGAGAAGCTGTAACCCTGGCTCAGAGGTCACTCTGGGCTTTGGGAAGCCATCCTAGGTGTGTTCCTGGGCTTTTTTCCCCAGGATGTGCTGTGGATACAGACTCTGAGAGGCCTCCCCTCCCTTCCTCTCCGTTGGCTCGTGTGGATTAGCTCCAGACCTGCTCCAGTAACAGGGTCAGACAGATTCCACCAGGTCCTGTAACTGGGAGCTGTTCCTGTTATCCCTTTTGTTCTTTATTTTCCTGTTTACTTTGATGGGGGCAGTTTTTGGTCTTGATAAATGTGCCACAAAGGCATGGTCGGGAAAGAAAATGTAAAATCTGGAGTCAAACTCCCACTTTTGAGCACCTCCTTTGTATTACTTGGAAGCTCCCCTGTGGCATTAATGTCACATTAAAGCCCTTTGGCTTTGGAAAGTGCAAGGGGAGAGGGAGGCAGTGGGGATCTTTGGCCAGATGGACCTTTCTGAGCTTTCCCAGCACTGGTGAGGACAGAGTTCAGCAGCCCTGGCACAGGGAGGGCCTTGCAGAGTCCCCTAAACCCCTTTTTTACTGTTTGTTGATGTTGACATTTTATTTTGGCACCACCTCTAATGTATTTCTTTATTGCCAGTGGCCACATTCCATCCTGGAAATGACACCAGGTGGGAAGAAAAAGCAGAATCCTCCAAGCCCTTCAGCAGGAATAGTTTCCTTCCTTGCTGCTGGCCGTGCTCGCTGTTGCAGAGCATTCACCTGTTGTGCTGGAGTGTTGGGAGTGTCTTGAAGGAGCAGCTGTAGGGGGAGGGTTTGTGACTGAGTTACTGGAGGTTTGCTGTGGAAACCTGTGGGGAAAACCCCTGGGAATGCTGAGGCTCTGATCCTGGTGGTTCAGGGCTAATGCACCCTGTTCTTAGTGTGCTTACCACCGTGCATGGAATTAGAGAGAGCCTTGTCTTCTAGCCCTTTTTCTTTTCCTCATTAAATCTGTTTGTTTGTGGTGCTGGGATGTGGAAGCCCCTCCTCTCTGTGCCCTGGAATTCCCTTTGCCCGTGGCTGGGTGTTTGTTGGACCAGTGCCTGGTGCCCAGCCCACACAACTCCCCAAGAGTTAATCTGCTCTTCTGCCCACTGAGAAAGTTTTTCCTCCACCCCCAAAAGTGCTCTGCAGGCTCCTGTGGAGCAGGAAACATTATTCTCAGGTCTGTAGTTCCCAAATGCTCCTGGGCATTTCTGCACTGATGTTACGAGGTGAAAGCATTGAGGAATTTTCTCTTTGGGCTCTTTACTTTGAACAAGCAACTGACAAGAATAATTGATTTTAATAGGAAGCAGGACTTCCACCTGGCAGACAGGCAGTGTTCAGGGGATGTCAGACTGAATGTCCTCATCACCTGCTGCAGTTCTTCTTGCTGCTTCTCTTTTCCTATGGCTAGGACTTTCCCAAGTATCCAAGTTCTAATTTTTGTGAATTTACAAGGCTAAGATTTTGTGAATTCTTCTGGTTGGTACAGAGAATATAACTTTATTTCCATCAACCTTCACCCTAAGAAAACTGCTGTGTCTGGGAGAGTGTGCTTTAATATATGACTGTTCCTATAGTGATTATTATTCCTAAATTCCATTCTTTGGTTTTGGCAAAGGCCAAACCATAGATGGGATGAACATTAAGATGTGGGAAATGTAAACTTCTGCCTCAGCCAGTTAAACACAGAGTGATTTCTAGGGCATGATTCACCTGGCTGGAAGGTAGATTGCTGAAATAGCTGGGATGAATCACACTCCAGATGTGTCTCTTTCCCTTCACTGGCTATCAGGGAGTCCAGCTGCAGTGTGGGGGAATCTGTCTTTATGGCAGAGAAGTTCCTTTCAAGGTCTTTGGCTGAATATCCCTGACCACAGCACTAAGCCCAGCTTTGAAGCTGAGAGAAGTGAACTTTCTGGAATGAAGAGCTCCTGTGATGAATTCTCTGAGAAAATAATATTTCATGCTGACCTTTCTCCAGTTTGTCATCTCCTGCTGCTGCAGATGTCAGGTTCTGTCTCCATAACCCTGCCCTGAGAGAGCCGGACGGCTCCACGGATGCAGCAAGATGTCTTGCAAGATAAATTAAACTGGATCTTTTCATTTGGGGCCCTGACATTCTCTCAATGGGCTCAGCACGTGGGATGGCTGCAGCTCCAGTTCTCGCCGTCCTTTTGGTACAGGCTGAGCTGGATTTGTGTTCCAAAAGGCCAAGGCTTGCTTGGAGGATTCCTGGGCTGTGGATCCCTTCCTTGGGCCGAGAGCAAGGACCAGGCGCTGGGCTGGACCTGGCACTGATCACTGGCACTGATCAGTGAGAACCAAGGACTTGGAGACCTCCTTGAGATGAAGAAGCACCTTGCAAAGCCACCCCAGCTCCTGCCATCCCCTGAAAGCCCCTGCCAGTCCTGTGTGTTACACAAAGGCTGAGGTGTGACCCCCTGTGTGTCCCTGTGCTGTCCCTGCCAGCCCTCACCGCTGGCCAAGCCCTGCTCCTCACAGCTGGCATTTGTGCCTCAGGCTTTGGAATGGGTTTTTGCTAAGTAGGCTGGGAGGGTTTGAAGCACAGTCCCTCTGAAGTTTGGGCTCAGTGACGTTTCTGTGGCAGTTTGTGCCCAGAACTGGCTGTGTGTGAAGTGACAGCAGAGTTTCTGTCAGCTGAAGCAGAAGCAGCAGGAACACGGCTCCTGCGTAATAGCTCTGTTCCTGGTTCCTCATCAGTGCAAAAGGGACTAAAATACCCAATGGCATTAACAAAAGGAACAAGTGTCAGGCCAACCCGATTCATTTTTTGACAAGAAAACTGATTTTTGAGCCAGAGAGAACGTACTCTGCTGCATTCACTGAGAGGAGCTGAGTGCAGGATCACTGTGAGCCACGGGTGGGAGGTGGCCATGGGGAAGGGGGACATGTGAGGTATTACTGGGAGATCTCTGTGACACTGGAATAAATATTTCATGCTGTTCCACAAATCTCTGGTAAGGTCCCTTTGGGAACAGTATTTGCAATTCTGGTCATCTGTGTTCCAGAAAAATGCAGGCAGTGTACGTGGAAGCCTGAAAAGGCTGGTGAAATGCCTGGGGGAAGGAAAAGCTGGGGGCTGGAAGGGCAGAAATTCCTTACCTGGAAACCACACCTGGACAGCATCCTTAAATATGGCAAATGGGACGCACTGGTGAAGGAGGAGGGCTCAGTCCTGGCAAAAGAACAGATAAATGATACCTGATCTCAGATGTATCATGTATTTCTTCAGCTCTGAAGTCTCATCCCTTCGATCTGTCCTGGCGTTCTCTGTGCTTTAAACTGATCCCTATTTGTGAGAGCATCCAGGCACCTTGACTGGGAGCAGAGCAAGGGGTTGTGAGGAGGCACTGAAACACCTCTGAGCATCCAGCTGTTGCCCTGCCATCAGAAACCAGTCTCCATAAGTGTCACTTGTCCAGATGTGGCTCCCGTGCTGTGCTGAGCCCAGCCCTGGGGCGAGCTGGGGCTCCAGCCCTGTCTGACTGCAGCTGCTGCTGCTTTGGTGGGACCCTCTGGTGCCCAGCTCGCTCCAGCTCTGTCTCCAAAGCCCAGATATGGGGTAACCCCTCACTGGGGCAGGAGGTGCCCTCTGCCACCACCTGAGGGGGATGTGCCTGTGCTGTGCCTTGGTTTTCTGCCTGGTGTCCCAGGACCTTGTGAGGCTGGTGTGGACAAATCCCCTGTATGACACACAAAGGGGACAGGTTTCTTCTACAGCTGATGGTGAATTAGAAGGGTCAGTTTGTCAAAGTGAAAGTGGGAGGAACAGAGCTTTACTTTGCTGCCCACTGACTGGATCCATCTGGGTTTTGAGGATGAAAGGCACTGCCAGGTTAAGCAGCAGAGCTCACAGGTCTTGCTGCTTTGTGTGGCTGCCTCTACAACTGAAGGGCTGGAACTGCAGCTGTGATTGTCCCAAAGCCAAGGAGATCAGGTTTTTAAAGGAAAGCCAGTCCAAGGCAAATGGTAAATCAGTTGACTGGATTGTCTGCAAGGCTTCAATGTTCTCTGTTGATGCTGAGAACCTGAAGCTGTGCTAGAAGGGCTCCTTCAAGTTCTCACTGTGCAGGCAGTGATTAACAGGGGTTTGGGAAAGCCAGACTTGCATTAAGAGCTTCTGCTCTTGCCTACCCATGGCAAGGGGTCATTGTCTGTGTGCTTTGTGTTCCTCCACGAGCTGAGGCTCTCAAGCCTCACACAACAAGGTCTGGAATGGTCCCTGTGAGCTCAGACTGGGACTTGGAGGGAGCCCAAGTCCGTGGTCAGGGTGTCTCAGTGGCAGAACAAGGCCCAGGATGGCTCTGACAGGCTGCTCAGCGTATGGGGAAGATCTGTATTTGCTGGGGCAGAATTCCTGCAGTGGGCAGGAATAATACACATATTCCTGCCCTGCAGTGGGCAGGAATAATAAACACAATTTATTACTCTATTAAAAGCACACAGCTGTCAGTCAGAGGAGCAGGGGTGTCCTGGGCGGGGATGGATGGCTGGAGAAGCCAGCAGTGTTGGGATGATCCCTCCTGCCAGCACGGAGCAGGAGTTCATGTCTGACCCAAAGGAGAGCTGAGCTGTGCTGGGGCAGTTCTGAGGCCCCATAAGCTCCACAGGCAGAGGTGTCCCCGAGGTCCTGCCAGACACCAGGCTGGCACCAGTCCAGGGTCTGCTCCATGCAGACTGACCCCACAGCCAGGACCAGCATGGGCAGAGCTTAGGCTGGGCTGCCAGGGCTGGGCAGGTCAGCAGCATGTCAGAAGTGAGGGGTGTCAGTACATCCCCAGCACTAAAATGGGCAGCTCCAGTTTCAAAAAAAGCCTCCTAAATACGTGCACTAACTTTGCTTGGATCTGCATGGAAAGCCTCCCCAAGCCTCTGACGTTTCCACTGAAGCGAAAATTCCTTTGCAGGACACCATGGCTGGTTTTTGGTGGTTTTGGGAGCTGTGCATTTTGCCAGTGGAGTTGTCCCTGACAGATGTGCATGTGTGGAGGTGGGAGGGGAGGTGCCAGGCCCTGGGGGACTCCTGGGGGCACCTGGAGCTTGCCTGGCATGGCTGGGAGCAGGATGAGGGCAGTGGGGATGGCCCAGGGCGAGGCGTGGGGGTGGAATTGGCAGGGCAGTGTTGTGTGCTGCGAGCTTTGCTGCGTGTGCTGCTGTGCATGTGTGAGCTGGGGCTGCAGGCCTGCCCTGACTGTGCTCTTCTCTCCCCAAGCTGATCAGTGGTGGTTCCATTGTCAGTGCTGAGGCAGTATGGGATCACGTCACCATGGCCAACCGGGAGTTGGCGTTTAAAGCAGGAGACGTCATCAAGGTCCTGGATGCTTCCAACAAGGACTGGTGGTGGGGTCAGATCGACGATGAGGAAGGATGGTTTCCCGCCAGCTTCGTGAGGGTGAGTGATTTTCTGCTTTTTACTGCTCTAAGGAATCACTGCCCGTGCTCAGGACATCAAGAACTGAGCTCATCCTCAGTTTTTACTGTGTTTGTTCTCACTGATGCTGATTCCTACTTCTTTGCCTGTTTTCTGTCAAAAAAATTGGGGAGCAAAGAAGGTTTCTGCTTGGTGCTGCCTCCCCAGCACACAATTTTTTCCCCCTCTGGTGCAGCTCTTGTGTCTCCTCAAGGTCTGGCCAGTGCCAAGAGCGAGAGATCTGTGACTGGAACTGGAGCTGGGCTGCCCAAAAAAGTCAATGCTGTTAGTCTGGCCTGGGATAACAAATTGTGTTTGGTATTTGAGTCTGACCCTGCAGCTGGTGGTGGCAACAAGTCTGGAAAATGGATTTGTGTCAGGTGTGATTGAGGTGAAAACCTTCTTGCAGAAACACTCTCACCTGTGCCACTGGCACGTCTCCTCTGTGCTGCAGCTGGAAGGGCTGAACGAGAACAAGCTCATTTTGTTTGCTTAATTTAAACACTGAAATATTCTGGGCCAGTTTAACCTCTCAGTGCACTGACCAGTGCTGATTTCTCTGTGGTTCTGGGGAAAATATTTAACAGCCCTTTGGTGTGGTGTCCAAACAAACTTTCCATGGGAGGTTTAAGAACAGTCTGGAAAACTCTGTCCTGTTTTTTAAAAACACATCAAAACTCCAAATGAACCAGTGTCTTTAGAGCCCCAGCCCTTTGGATCACTGCCTTGGCTGAATTCCCCATCTCTCCCTACACTTTTCAAAGGCTGGGAGGATGGTGTTAGAAACTTTGGGAGGAACAAAGGAGAGGGGGGTCAGTGGATCTCAGACAAATGTCTGGAACAAATCCTGGATCCTCATCCTTGGTGCTGAGGGTCACAGCAGCCTGACCAGGCAGGTTTCTTGCCTGTTCTGTCCAGTGTCCCAGTGAGACCAATCCTTCCATCAGCTCTGCAAGAGGCTGCCTTGGCTATTCCATGTGGGAATCCCTTACTGAGGGCAGGCAGGGAGCAGACACCTGCCCCTCCCAGAGGGGAGCAATGCCTGGCTGTGCTGTTGTAGTGAAAATTAATATTTAAAAACAAGAGCTCTGACCCATTTGGTCTGCAGGTCTTGAAGGGAGGCTGGAGGGGAAGTTTTGCCCCTCAGGTTTCCAAAGCAGCTGAATAAGAAATGAAAGAACTGCAAGAAGAGCAGATGATCACTCACATCATGAGGAGGCTGCGTTTTTCTCTGTTGTACTTGGAGCCCTGCTTTTTTAAGATGATGCCAGAAAACTGCCTGATTTAGCCTGGGTGGATCTAGTTTTACTTGCAAAATAATTGCTTTTCTTTATATCTGTATTTCTCTTCTGCAAGCACAGAAGGAAAAGGGAACAGTATGTTGCATAGAATATGAATAGTATTCAAGTGAGGGATGTCAGACAGACCAGACAGGTATAAAGCCAAAAGGATTAATTTCAGGATATTTTAGACTTCAGGCCTCTTGGAAGTACTAACAGGAGTGCAGGAGAAGACCACTGCACAGCTGGGTTCCTCTCAAAGTCCTTTGAATCACTTCTGAGGACAAAACTGGGCTGGGAACCCAATTTGCAATGAGATGTCTGACACTTCTTGCTCTCCAGCCAGATCATCTGAAAACCTTTGGCAAAGCGTTTGGCACTCATGAAATCTCATAGCAGGGAACTTCACATTTGCAAGTGGAGAGGAAAACAGGAACCTGCTGATTCCCTTGGCCTCCTTTACATGACAGCCAGGGGTGGCAAACAAAAACGCTCCTGAATTCCCTGCACACGCAGCAATTGTTGTCTCCCTGCTCACACCTGCACTAATCCTCTTAAACAGCTTGGGACATGAATAGAAGGAAGGTGAGGAGAGGAAACCACGGAGGTTTGGGAGCTCAGGAACTTTCAAGGAGAAACTGGATGATAAAGCAATGTTTTTTTGGGGGAAGAGAAAGCGCAGCATTGGAGAATTAAAATTTGGAGCCAGCAGGGACTGGTGAATGATTTCTGCAGGGAGCTGCTGCACTCAGGGAGAAGGTTATGAAAAGCCCTAAGTCAGAAAGGTGGCAAAGAACTCCAGAACTAAATTTAAGACCCAGCAACAAGCTGGGTTTAGACAGATGAAGGTGTCTGTGGTGTATTTTAGTGCCTGTTCTGAGCACACTGGACACCCACAGGGTGTAGCCGTGGTTGCTGCACGGTGTCTTTGAACATCCTGTCAGCTTCCAGTGCTCTTGACAGGTTGGGAGGTACAGCTGGAAAAAAACAGCAAGAGTTTCAAACAAGATTTCATTTTCTTGTGGTGGTAATGCCACTTTTTTCTCCTCTGTGGATGGCAGAGCCTTGGGCTGTCTGTACATCAGATGAGTTTTTGCATAACCAGCACATTGGCACTGGCTCAGGGAAACAGGCTCAGTGTTGGTAGGGAGGGATTTATAGCAGAGAATAACAGTCCAGGGCTGCCTGTGCATTCCATTGTTGTACCTTGAGGTCTCCTTTAGAAAGCACAGCAAGCCTCAAAACAAAGTTTAGATTGCAGAGCCCCTCATCAAGGCTCCAAAACAGCCCAGGTGAGACACTCCAAGCACAGGAAATCAAATGGCTTTGTGTTTGGGCTCTGACATATTTCCACTGCAAGAGAAATAAAAAGAGTAACGCTTATGGATGCTGTGCAGTGGAATCTTTCCTCAGAGACATGACAGAGTGCCCCTGTCCTGGGCAGGGAGGGCGATTTATTCCTGTGTAAAGCTCTCCTTAGTCTCTTTGGATTCCAGACTGAGCTTGCAGAATATATTTCTTCTCACCTCAGCAATGCTCAGTCTCCCTTCCTTATGTTACTAAGCCAAGGTAAAGAGCAAAACTGGGGCTGAGGAGCTTTTACTGCAGCCTCTTGTAATACCTGGTGGCTGAAGGAGGGAAGAAATGGTCCTCCCAAGGCCTGAGCAAGGAGGGGCTATAAAATCTTCCTGGTCTCCTCTTCCAGGAGGAGGTGCAGGGGTGGAGGAGTGCAGGGGTGGCAGTGCTCTGTGTTCTCTCTCACCACTGCCTTGGTTCCCCCAAGTGTTGTAATTTTAGATTGATTTTCCTGCCGAAAAGCTGCCTTTGACCCACTTTATTTTCTGCTGCTAAAGGAAAAGTGCTGGATAAATTGGAGTGAGCTTTTAAGGTGCTGTGGAGAAGGAGACTCTGAACCCAGAGCCTGGTCCCAGTGCCTGCAGCTTGTGCCTTTACTGGGCAGGTGGGTTGAGCTTTCAGTTGTGCCTGCTCTGTACTGCAGGTGTAATTCCCCACCTTGCTGCTTTTTGCCTGTAAAATCTGATTGTATCTTGTTGAGCCCATCACTCATCTGCTTTTCCCCCTTGCATGAGCATTCCCTCAGAGCCAGGGGCATCAAGGTGAGATTTCCCAAAGAAAGGCTGGAGCTGAGGTGTCCTCACCTCTGGATGGACAGCCCAGGATGTGCCTGCTGCAGTCAGAGCCTTCTAAAGGAGATTTGATTCTCCCGTGGCAAATCCAGCTTAAAAATAGCTGTGCTGGAGGCAGGGCCCCATGTGGGCAGCACTGCTGGGGACAGGCTGAGCTGAGGAGTTTGGGGTTTCCAAAAAGCCAGGAGCATTTCAGCATTCCAGGGCTCCCTGTGCCACCTGCAGCTCAGACAGGTCCCCCAAAGGGTCACACACTGCTGGCACTGTGCCCTTCCCTGGACAAGCTGGTTTGGAGGTGCCAAAGCAGAGTTTTGAGGCTTTTCCTGGAGTCAGACAAAAAAGGCACAAATGTCCACAGCCCCTTGCAGGCACAAACCTGCAGAGCCCTTCCCTGGCCCTGCCCTTGCTCAGCCTGGCAGGGCTGTGCAGTGAGCTCTGAGCTTTCTGCTCCTCCCCCTGTGTGTTCCAGGTACCAGCACTCAGCAGGGCTGTGGGAGATGGGGGGCTGAGCCCTCATTCCCAGTGTTCTGATGGATAGAGTGGAGCACACACAGTTTGCTGCAGTGTCCAAGCAGCTTTGGGTCTCTGCTGGAGCTCCAGCCCCTGGGAATGTGCATTGGGATTGCAGCGAGCAGGGGAGGGAGCACAGGGCCTGTTCCCTAGAGCTGTTCTTGTTCACTTTTTGGGGATATAGAGCCTGAAGCTGTCCCTATAGAATCCTCTGTTTTCTCCTTTTCCAGAAATGAGTAAAGGGTGTTTCTTACTTTGGGTAAGGGGAATTTTGGAGGCTGGGAATGGAGAGTTTTAGAGAGAGGAAGAGCTGAGGAGGGTTTGCTAAAGCTCTGGGAAGTTTGAGGGAGGAAAGAGGAGGTATCAAAGAGCCTGTGGGCTGGAGGGTGTGAAGGACACTGAGGCTGGAGCCAGATTACTGAGGGAGAAATTCAGGCTGTGGAAGAAAAGGGTGGTAGGACCACAGGAGGAGAAAGCAAATTGCTTCAGCTGCCTTTCCTTCTGCTGCCAAATGTCCTGTTCCCCATCCTGGGAGAGGAGACAGGAGATGGTCTGTGCTTCCCACAAACTGCATCTGACCCACATTCCAGCCCTGCCACGGCTGGGCAGAGGCTGGGGCTGGCTGGGACAGCTCAGGGGACACACAGCATCTCCTGCCAGCTCCTCAGCCCTCCTGGAGTCTGGGGCTGGCTGGGACAGCTCAGGGGACACACAGCATCTCCTGCCAGCTCCTCAGCCCTCCTGGAGGCTGGCAGAGCCCAGGACAGCCTGTGCCCCTCCTGAGGGCTGCGAGAGGCTGAGCCTGGAGGCTGCTGCTGCTTCACTTCTGCAGAGCTCTGCACCACAGGCCCTCCTGAGCTGGGAACGAGACACCGATCTCCTAATGCAGCCTGGAGTCCTGCAGTGCTGGGAGTGTCACACTGCGTGGGAATGTGACACTGCACAGGGGTGTGACACTGCACAGGGGTGTGACACTGCACAGGGGTGTGACACTGCACAGAGTGGGAATGTCACAGTGCACAGGAATGTGACAGTGCTGGGAATGTACCACTGCACAGGGGTGTGACACTGCACAGGTGTGACACTGCACAGGTGTGACACTGCACAGGGGTGTGACACTGCACAGGGATGTGACACTGCACAGGGGTGTGACACTGTACAGGGGTGACACTGCACAGGTGTGACACTGCACAGGAGGGTGACACTGCACAGGAGGGTGACACTGCACAGGGGTGACACTTCACAGGTGTGTGACACTGCACAGGTGTGACACTGCACAGGGGTGTGACACTGCACAGGGGTGTGACACTGCACAGGTGTGACACTGCACAGGGGTGACACTGCACAGGTGTGTGACACTGCACAGGTGTGACACTGCACAGGGATGTGACACTGCACAGGGGTGTGACACTGCACATGTGTGACATTGCACAGGAGGGTGACACTGCACAGGGGTGTGACACTGCACAGGTGTGTGACACTGCACTGGGGTGTGACACTGCATGGGGTGACACTGCACAGGGGTGTGACACTGCACAGGTGTGACACTGCACAGGAGGGTGACACTGCACAGGTGTGACACTGCACAGGGGTGTGACACTGCACAGGTGTGACACTGCACAGGGCTGGAAACAGCTCAGGGGGCAGGGAAGGGACAGGTCCTGCGGGAACGGAGCTGCTCTGCCGAGCGGGGCAGTGGGGATGGGGCAGGGAGTCCTGGGGCTCTGTGCTTCCAGGGATTTCTGCATGGATTTCCACTGGAGCCCTGTAACCCACTGCACTGCCCACACCTGTCCTGGACAATCCAGATTCCTGGAATGGCAGCAGCTCTCTGGAAGGAAGTGTCTGTATCATTAATTTGCCACATTAGTTCATTATGAGTGAGAATCCAGAATGGAATATTATCTGCTGCTTTTGTCCTTGTGAATATCCAGTGGAAGCAGGTTAATAATCCAGCTGGCTGGTGAAATGTTTGGTTTATTGTGGTTTCTAATCATTATGAGGTGATCAGGCCTCGGTGCCTGTTGAAGGAAAAAGTCCTCTCCGTTCAGTGCCTGCACTGAGCAGGGTAAATCTGCAATAATTGCAGGTCACTGATGCTGGCCCAGTGCCATTGGGTGATTTCATGCACCATTTGGGTAACGCTGCAAGCTGATAGATTATATTTATAGAAATTTTATATCATAGGATCACAGATTGGTTTGGGCTGGGAGGAAGCTCAGAGCCCACCCAGTGCCACCCCTGCCATGGCAGGGACACCTCCCACTGTCCCAGGCTGCTCCAGCCTGGCCTTGGGCACTGCCAGGGATCCAGGGGCAGCCACAGCTGCTCTGGGCACCCTGTGCCAGGGCCTGCCCACCCTGCCAGGGAACAATTCCTGCCCAATCTCCCATCCAGCCCTGCCCTCTGGCAGTGGGAGCCATTCCCTGTGTCCTGTCCCTCCATCCCTTATCCCCAGTCCCTCTGCAGCTCTCCTGGAGCCCCTTTAGCCCCTGCAGGGGCTCTGGGCTCTGTAACCTTGTCACAGGCCACTGAACGTGTCAGGCACGCTCTGCCCTCAGTGAAGCTGTGCTGGCTCTCACCAGTCACCTCCCTGTCCTCCACGTGCCTGCACAGATTTCCAGGAATGTGCTCCGAGCTCTGCTGGGCACTGAGGTGAGCCTGCCTGGCCTGTGCTTCCCTGGGTCTTCCTTTTTTCCCTTTCTAAAGGGTATCAGTCAGAGAACATGAATTAGCACAATGCAACCATCAGCTCTCCGTGGCTCCCAGAACTGGTCCTTAGGGAAAAGGACCTTTTTATTTGATTTTCCTTTTATCTGCCTCTGCAAGTTCTTGCATTACACAAGAGCTGGTCATGACTTCCCAGTTAGGGTTGAATTTTGAAATAGGACTGGGAGCCTCATGATAAGCCTGTTCCTCTCCCCATGGAAGGGCCTTTCAGTGAGAAAGATCACATAGGACCAGCATTATGCAACTTGGGGTGGGTTTTTTCTGTAGTTTCCACTGATTTCTTTTCATTAATTCCTTACACAGAGTGCTTGAAATGGCTCTCAGGGCTTGGTGGTTTCACTGCTGGGCCTTTTTCATGGCCTGGGGGAAACCCCCCCCAGTCCTGTTTTATTTTACAGCCCGTGATGTTTTGCATTGCAGAGGTGTTTAAGGATTTATATATATATATAAAATATATATTATTATTATATATTTAAGGGTTTATTATTTATTATTGTAGGGTTGTTGTTTATCCTTAAAACCAGTGCCACTGGATGCAGGAATTCAGCTGGGGGTGCCAGAGCTGTGCCAAGCCACAGCCCTGAACTGCTGAGGAGCTCAGGACGGGAGCCTGGGGAGGCTTCTGGGGATCCAAATGAGCAGCAGAGCTGAGAGGCTGCCAGGGAACTCCCGTCCCATCCCTGCTCCCTGGAAATCCCCACAGGGATGGCAGCCACCCGTCCTGAGCTGGGAGTGCTGGGGAGATGGGATGAAACCAGGAGAAAACGAGAGTTTAGAAGTTTCTTTTCTAAAAATGGATATATTTGCACTGAGAGGGAGAGGTATCTGTGCATTTGTGTCCATTTGGAAAGATGGGGAGCAGACAGGTCCTTTTCCAGGAGTGTGATCCCAGCTGTTCCCACAGGAAGGAAGGAAATTCAGGCATTTCAGGCATTTTTGGGAGCCCTGTGTGTGTGGAACAGAGGGATCACCCTGTTGGAGGTTCTGGCTAAAGCAGGAGCGTTTGCAGCTTTGTCCAACACCCGTCTGGTGTTCCAGAAGCTTTTGGGCAAGGCCAGCATCTCCCCAGAGTGGCTGTGCCACCTGGCTGTCACCTGCAGCTCCGTCACTGCCACTGGGGCACAGAGGATCCAGCCTGGGGTGGTGGCACTGGGACAGAGGGCACAGTTAACCCTTCAAGTGCCACCCTCCCTCGGCCCAGCATGGCCCAGCTCCTCCCCAGCCCCGAGAGCAAACACAGCCCCAGGTCTGCCTCAGCAGGCTGCTGCTCATGGGTGCCACAAGAGTCTGGTGGTGCATTTCAGTCCATGCTTCAACACTTCCGTGAGTTTTTCTGTGATTGTCCCTGGGTTTTTCTGTGATTGTCCCTGGGTTTGGGTGGGGAAGCCTCCTCCAGCTGCAGGGACGGCCCGAGGTCAGTGCCAGAGCTGCCCCTGCACCTCAGCTTTTATCAGTCATGGTCCCAACTTCAAAAGATGCCCTGGAAGAAGGATCCTTGCTGGAATTTCAGAAAGCTTCAGAGGTTTAGATGGAAACAGGAGTGTTTGAACAGCACAGTGGGATTCATCCTTCCAGCAGCAGAGGCCGGAGAGCACAGGGTGGAAGCACCTTCAGCTTCCTCTGGAGCTGATAAAACTGTTGCATTTTTTTTTAATATAAGGCAGAAGTCATTTAGACTAGAACTGTATTTTTTTCCCTTTGGGAACACAGATCCTAGCAGGAAGAAGCAAAAATTTCATTAAGGGAGAAAGCAGGACTCCTGAGATTGGCAGATGAGGAGGGAGGGAGTGTTCCTGCTGTGCACAAAAGGCAGCCTGAGTCTGAGGAATCACCAAAGTTTGCAAGTTTGCTCTCTGCCTTGGAGTTTCAAAGCTTTTAGGATTCATGACTCAGGCTTACACACACATGCCTTGTAATGATTAGATCTTTCTGGCTTTTTTAAAAGTGAAAATCAAATTTTTTCTCATGATCACCTGACTCCAGGAGGTAGAGCTTTAAAAATATGCTCTGCTGCCAAACTGGCAGGAATGTCATCAGACTTGGTAACAAGCTGTTCCAGCTGGGTTTGGGAAGGCTGCAAAATCCCTTTCTGGAGGAGAAGAAAAGCAGGGTGGGAATTATTTCAAACTTCAACCAGCAGGGTTTAATCCCCACACTGGTCTTACTGGATTTTCCACATCTGTTTGTGTGGAATGCCAATGAGGCTGGCACCAGGACATGTCCCTTGGAGGACTCCCTGTGCCATCCTGTCCTTCCCAGGACCCATTTTCCCTTCTCAGGGTGCCCCCAGGCTTTCCCAGCACTGAAATTGGTGATTTTGATGTCAGTAGTTGGCCCCCAAGGTCACTTACCCCAAAGGGACATTGCTCAGCAGCAGCACTTCCTTGATTTATTGAGTATTTATTTTTTATTTATTTTTCAGCATAAACCACTGCTCATGGGGTGTTGCTCTGCCCCACTGGACCCCAAACCTCTTCCAGAGCAGGGTGGGTTTGCTGAAAGAGACACTTTTCTGGCCATGGTTTGGGTTGTTTTTCTGAAGAACAGACATTTGTTTCAGCGTGCCAGGAGAGGTTTTCCCTGCTGGATTCCACTGTATTTGGTTGGGATTGGATCACCAGCTCCCTGCTTTCCCTCACAGTGACCTGGGGCTCAGCCAGGCCTCCCAGTGCTGATGGAAATTCTACAAAACCCCTTTTTTATCCCCAAAATTTGCAGCATGGTTAGCATCCTGCTAAAGAAGAGATAGGTTTGAGGTTTTTTTCTTTTTTTACTTTTCTTTTTTGGCCTTTACAACTCCCTGTGGGAGGGCAAAACTTCAATGCCCTGCAAGAGGTGGTTTAGCAGAACAGCTGTTGGTTGGGAAAGCAGGGAAGGAGCAGGGGCAGGCTTGGAGATTTTTACTTTCCTAATTTGCAGGAACACTGCCCTTTACAATCTGTGCAAAGCTCAATTTAAACTGAATAATGGGAAAGCAGGAAAAACTATTAACACTGAAAGGAAGCCTGAAGATCAGGTTAATGATGCTGCCTGCTTTCCTTGTACTCTGTGTGTGGACAGTTCCACTGCTCACAGAAAAGTGTGTTTTAGGTTTGAAAATCGCCAGGATGTGAGAACTTGAAATGTTGAGGAGAGAAGTTGCTTCATTTCCATCACAGTTGAGGTGGTCTGTGAAAGACAGGGGTATTTCTGTCAGCTGTAAGCTTTATTTAATGTTTGTTTACAAACTACCCTGAGCCCAATTTGAGTCAATCAGAGTTATTTTAAGCAGGTTTTGTGGGAAAAGGTAACAGAAGGAGCCCTTGATCCGTATGGTGTGTGCAGAGCACAGGCTGCTTCAGACACACAGGAGAGAGTTGGAATTTGCAATTTCTATGGATTTTTTTTTTTTTTTGATATTGGAAGGAAACTTCATTGTGCTGAAAACACAGTGATCCTTTTTCAGTGCTGTCTGTAATTTCCAGTGCCCAGTGCCCTCAGCCCCGAGGTTTTGGGAGACTTGCTCAGGGGTGTGCATTCCATGTGCTTTGAGGATCCCGTGGTTTGGGGATCCCAATCCTGGGGTGCTGAGATGTGGGATTTGCCTGAGCCAGAAGGGCTGTCCCTGTGACTGCTGAGGAAAGCTGCTGAGAAATGGACTCTGGGCTCCTGCACAGCCCCTGGCCCGGCAGGTTACAGAGCTCCAGGAACAACCCAGAGCTGATGTGCACTTCAGATCTCTGAACCAGCCACATCTGCACCTCAAAGCAGCCCCGGGAAAGGGGATCCTGCTCCCAGAGGATCTTCCCATTCAGAGAAACCCCAGCTGGAGGTGGCAGGAGCTGGGACAGCAGTGCTTGTCCAGCTGCAGTTTTCCTCAGGCTGCTGTGTTTTACTCGTGTCCATCTCAGTCTGCAGCTCTTGGCAGCAGCCCTTCACCCTGTCACAGGATGGTTTTGTGTTTGGGATCAAGGCAGGCAGCTCTGGCAGTCCCCTGTGAGATGGGGAGCGTGTGGGGAGCGTTTGGGGCTGCCTGCAGAGGTGTGGGGCTGGGCAGTGTGGGCTGTGCACACCCCAGAGGGGTGAGGAGGGGCGGATCCAGCGTCTCCTGAGCCAGCCCTGAGGTGCTGCTGGCAATAACCCCTGTGCTGTCCCTCTGTCCTGCAGCTATGGGTGAACCAGGAGGATGGGGTGGAGGAGGGAACCAGCGAGGTGCAGAACGGGCACCTGGACCCCAGCGCCGACTGCCTGTGCCTGGGCAGGACCGTGCAGAACCGCGACCAGATGAGAGCCAACGTCATCAACGAGATCATGAGCACCGAGCGCCACTACATCAAACACCTCAAGGACATCTGCGAGGTACCTGGGCACACCTGGGGCTGGGGCACACCTGGGGCTGGGGCACACCTGGGGCTGGGGCTGTCCCCCTGCATCAAACACCTCAAGGATAGCTGGGAGGTGCCTGGGGCACACCTGGGGCTGGGGCTGTGTCTGTCCCCACTGTATCAAACACCCCAAGGACAGCTGGGAGGTGCTTGGGGGTACCTGGCACACCTGGGGGCTGGCCTGTGTCTGTCCCTACTGCATCACACACCCCAAGGACATCTGTGAGGTACCTGGGCTGGGGCACACCTGGGGGCTGGGGCTGTCCCCAGTGTATCAAACACCTCAAGGACAGCTGTGGGGTATCTGGGACACACCTAGGGGCTGTGTCTGTGTCTGTCCCCCTCCATCACACACCCTAAGGACAGCTGTGAGGTACCTGGGGCACACCTGGGGACTGTCTGTGTCTGTCCCTACTGTATCACACACCCCAAGGACATCTGCGAGGTACCTGGGGCTGTGTCTGTGTCTGTCCCCCTCCATCACACACCCCAAGGACATGTGTGAGGTGCCTGGGGGTACCTGGCACACCTGCCCATAGTGGAGGCTGGCAAGGGCTGAGCCTGGGTTTGTGCCTGGGTGATTTGGGAACAAGCTGAAGTGTCTGAGGACTGTGCCTAATGGAGGAGCAGCATCTGTCAATATGTATTGACAGCTCTGAGAATTTCCTGCTGGATCTGATAATTCCTTTAGTTTGTATTAAGCAGAAGTGCAATTTCCTGACCTTTATTCCATAGCTCTTTGACTAAAACATGATGAGGTTGAGATCCTTCAAGCAGTCCTCTTAATTAAAACCCAATGCCATCTACTTTTGAACTTGTGATTGAGGAAATGAGGTTGTAATTAAACCAATCAGTTAGCCATGTCATCTGTGCCTTTCATGTCGGGTTCACAGTTTTCCCTGCCTCAGGATGGCCCCCATTTGCCTTTTTTATGGCGAGACAGACGGCAAAATGTTTCCACCATAGGAAATGATGAAGGCAACCAGCAAGCAGTGGACTTCAGGGTCTGACCACACAAATCCCCAGCTTGGTTCTTGTTCATTAGGTTACAATTAACCTCTACAACCCCTTAAGTTTAGGATTAGTGCCGTGAGCCGAGCCCAAAGTGCAGAGCCTGTGCTGCTGGGTGTTTGGGAAGGGGAGCACGTGGCTGTGCCAGAGTTTGGGCTCTGTGTGCAGAGCTGTCCTTATCACTGAGAGGCACAAGTTTGTTAGCACAGAAATCAAAGTCTGGGCATGGCTTTCAGCTCATCCCTTGCAATGTTTAGGATTTAGTGAGCCTGTGCCCAGTCAATGTGGTGAAGCCCCTTGTGAGTTGTGCTTAGAGGAATGTCTTCCTCCCTTCATCCCTGCTGCTCGTCTCTCGGTGAGGCAGAGCAGCCGTCCAAAAAGCATCCATGACACTTTTCAAATCTGGAAGAGCCTTGGGATTTCAATTTGGAAACAAATGAGCTTAATTTCAATGTGCTATTTTGGTCAGAGAGCTTTGCATTGGAGAAGGGAGGAACTGCAGCCGCTTCTTCTCCACATATTGTTTCTTTTCCTGCATTTGCACTTTTCTGTTGGAAACAAAATAAACCTTAACTTGTATCTCCAGCCATGCCAGGGTGTTTCTGCCACCTGGGATTCTCAGAGGGTGCAGACAGGTTCAGCTGCAGGGGGGGAAACACCGATTTACTGCCCCTGATGATACAACCCAGACTGGAGAGACCCAGAGAGCTTTCTTTGCTCTGTGTGATGCAGACTGGGATTTAGGGGATAAATCTTACCTGCAGGTAGAGCACCAGGAAATGATTCAGCTAAGCAGGGAGGACTGAAATGGGCCTTCTCCTCTGTGGGGTGATGGGCTGTGCCTGCTGGAGAGGCTCGGTGTGCTCAGTGTGATCACAGCAATCCCTTTGCCTGGGGAGGGCTCCCAGAGCTCCTCAGCCAGGGCGGCACAGCGGGACCTGGGTGGGCTGGACTGGGAGAGCTGGGAATGCACTGGGAGAACTGGGGCTGGACTGGGAGAGACAGGGCTGCACTGGGAGAGCTGTGACTGCACTGGGAGAGCTGGACTGGACTGGGAGAGCTGAGACTGCACTGGGAGAGACAGGGCATGAGCAGGCAGCAGACAGTCCCCAATGAGCTGTTCTGACAGTGGCACCCTCCCCTCTTCCTGGGGCTCTTTGTTTTAGGGTGCCAGGAGGGATGAAGGATGTGAGGTGTGAGAGGGGATGGCAGAGCAGCTCTGGCTGGGCTGAGCCTGGTTTAGTGCTGAGTTTAGCAGTGTGTGGTTATGGTCTTGTGTCTGAGCTGCAGTGAGTAACAAATCCTGATACCACCTGAGGATGGGAGCCCTCCCTGTGCTCCCCTGTGCTTCAGGATGCATTTCCCCTCCCTGCTCCTGTGTCCTGACACACCCTGCTATTGCTCCCAACCCCCAGAGCACCAGTGTGGCCAGGCAGGGAACTCAGGAGCTGGCCAGCACCAGGATGAAAATCCCTGTGCCAGCCTGTAGGAGGCAGCTGGACTGGAGGGAATTCCTCAGCACAGCAAAGCCCCACTGCCCCCATGGCTTGCTGTGGACCAGAATCCCGGTCCTGGCTGCCTGGGACCAGCCCTGGCTCTGGTTTCCCTTTCCAGTTGAAACAGTCTGAGCTTTGCTCTTGTGCTGATTCTCCCCTGGGTGCTGGGAGCCCTGCTTTACAGCCCAGGTGGTGCTGGGCCTGGCTCGGGGATGGATCCAGGGCAGTGTAAACAGCCCCAAACTGGCTCAGAGGAGAAAATCTGGAACATCACAGATGCCTTGGAAGTTACAGCCTGCAGCCTCCTTCTCTCCTACACACTGCTCTCAGCCAGACAAGAATGATGGAGGGATGGATGGATGGATGGAGGGATGGATGATGGATGGAGGAGGGATGGATGGGTGATGGATGGAGGGATGGATGGAGGGATGGATGGATGGATGGATGGATGATGGATGGATGGATGGAGGGATGGAGGAGGGATGGATGGAGGGATGGATGGAGGGATGGATGGATGGATAATGGATGGAGGGATGGATGGATGGAGGGATGGATGGATGGATGGATGATGTATGGAGGGATGGATGGATGGGTGGATGATGGAGGGATGGAGGGATGGATGGAGGGATGGAGGGATGGAGGGATGATGGATGGATGGATGGATGATGGATGGAGGGATGGATGGATGGGTGGATGATGGATGGAGGGATGGATGGATGGGTGGATGATGGATGGAGGGATGGATGGATGGATGATGGATGGAGGGATGGAGGGATGGATGGATGGATGGATGGATGATGGATGGAGGGATGGATGGATGGATGGATGATGGATGATGGATGGATGATGGATGGAGGGATGGATGGATGGAGGGAGGGAGGGATGGAGGGATGGAGGGATGGAGGGATGGATGGATGGACTGACCACCCCTCCTGGCTGTCCCTAAAGCTACTGTGGGGTGAAGAAAACTTAGCAATTAACCTCCTGCAAAGCCTGTCCAACTTTGGCCTATCCTTCAGGGACTACATGGAAAAGTACTTCAGACAGACAGTTTGGCAGCTATTTTTAGGTGTTCCTTGAGCAAAACACTCTCCAGCATCTGCTCATCACTCAGCTATCCCTTCTCTGAGCAAACCTGACGGGATGAGCAGAAGGAAGATGACATTGTTTTATGTAACAGAAGTAAATTTACTGGAAAAACTCTGCAGCAGCCTCCTCTGCTGTGTGTTATGGAAGAATCTTCAGTCTTCTTTTCCTGCCTTGTGCTGGAAACCACCTTCAAACGCACAGAGAGGATGAGGCTTGGGAACTCCTCACATTCCTTTATTCTCCCTGTGCTTTCAGAGGTGCCTGCACAGAAATGTGCTGCTTCAGCTCCTGCAGACACGTGATTCCAGAGGAATGATGAGGCAGCACGGGGAGGGTGGGAATAGTGAGGATGGAATTGCAGCCAATGGCAGCCCCGGAGCTGGGAGATGTTCCTGTGTTCGGGAAGGGAGGGATGTCACGGAGCAGAGTGAGGGGACACTGCCCCATGGGCACAGGGAGGGCTTTTTCCTGGCTTTTTCCTTGGGTTTTTTCCCAGGCTGTTCTGCGTTCAGCAGGTAAACAGGAAAATCCGCATGAAGAGATGCTCTGTGTCATTTCTCCCCAGTTTGGATTTTGGTTTGCCCTGTGACCATCCTGCAGCGTGGGAAGCAGCCTGCTCCCATTCCTCGTGGCCTTGGAAAATCAGAGAGGGAAACCCAGGGAAATGAGTCATCAAGGAGCTCCTGGGGGAAGAGAGACCTAGATTAGAAAGTGTAGAAGGTGTTCCATAACCCAAACTTCTCAGCTGAAAATGCCAGGAAATTCAGGGTGACAGCATCCTCCAAGCTGAGCTGGACGTGGCAGAGGCTGGGTCCAGGCCAGGTCGGCCAAAGTTCCATTTTTCATTCATGTTTGATGTTCTCCCTGCCAGGAACCACATGGTGAGGCTGAAGGACAGTTCATTGCAGGGTTGCAGTGTTCATTGTGGCCCAGCAGCTGCATGTCACCAGCTGCAGCGTGGCTGTGTGACTAAGCATCCTGAGTTCCCAAATTTAGCCGTTCCACTGGAGCTGCTGCCATTTTCTTCCCTTCATGTTCCCCCCTTCCTGTATAATAAAGACAAGCAAAGTAGGCAAAGTCATCTCCTGATGACCCCTGTGCTGTTTCTTTCCAGTCAGGACACTGCAGAACAGACCAGGCCCATTGCAACATCTGACATTTGGCCTTGCAAAGTTTCTGGTCTAAATAATTCTGCTTGGACTTGATGATCTTAAAGGTTTTTTCCAACGTTAACGATTCTGTGATTTGGTGATGATCATCCTGACAGGTGAAGTGTGGGAGGATGGGGAGGTTTGCTCAGAACCTTCCCACCCTCCAGCACATCAGCTGCAGACTTGTTGGGGGTGCACTTGATCCCCTCATCCAGGTTGTTGATAGAGAGATTAAACAGAACTTGATGATGGTGTTAAACAGCCTCCTTATCCCAATTACTGAAAGGAGAGATCAGAGCAGGCTCAAACAGCCCCTGAGAGGTTTCTGTGGGAGCTGTGCCACTGGGAGGATGTGGAAGCAGCAGTGCTTGTAGGAGACCTGGCTCTGAGGGGTTGGGGGCAGGCAGGGGGCTTGGCAGGGCCAGGCACCCCCAGCACTGAGCTCACCCCCCTGGGCTGTCCCCTGGGTTTTGCTGCTCTCTCCAAATCCTCCTTTCTCGCCCTCACAGGGTTACCTAAAGCAGTGCCGGAAGAGGAGGGACATGTTCAGTGACGAGCAGCTGAAGATCATCTTTGGGAACATTGAAGACATCTACAGGTTTCAGATGGGCTTTGTGAGGGACCTGGAGAAGCAGTACAACAACGAGGACCCCCACCTCAGCGAGATCGGGCCGTGCTTCCTGGAACACGTGAGCTCACTGCGCCTCGGAGCTGGGCTGGGAGCGGGGAGGAAAACACATCAGGCAGGAGCCTCCTCCAGGGACACACCAGCACTGCTCCGGGGTTCTCCATGTGCTTTGGGAGATGCAGAGGAGGGAGAGCTCGGACATGCAGTGGGATAATCCCAGTACATCCCAGTCATGTGGATGAAAAGATACTGGAGGATTTTGCCTGGCCCATCCCACTGTTCCATAAACCACCTCCTGCAGGAGCTGATAAATTAGCCAGTGTTGTAAATATGTCAGGAGATGTCAAACAAATGCCAGTCCCGGAGCTGGAGGCTTTCCTGGAAGGAGAGGGGAGCAGGGGCTCAGAGCTCAGAGGTGCTGCAGCTCCTGTGCTGTGTCAGGGCAACAGTTCACTGCTTATCAGGGACACTCCTGATAAACACTGAAACTTCAGCAGGACATCCCCAAGGAGTTTCACAGCATCCTTTAAACATCCTTTGGTCTCTCACTGAGGTTTCCTCTGAGAAGGTGCATGAGGTGTTAACATGGCTGGTTCTTACCAGAGCCTGCAAAAAGCAGCATCACATTCCACCTCTGTGCTGGGAAGATGCACAAAATCTTGGTGAGAATCAGAAGCTCAAATGTCATGACTTGAGGCTGTGCTGTCAATTCATTGATAGTGACAATAGCAGGAATTGCTGCTGCAGTTTGGAGGAAGATCTGACACTTGCCTGTCACCAGACAGGGGCTGAGAGCTGGCTGATAAACTCCTGATAAATTATCCCTGCTTAGCCATTTGGGAAACCGAGGGCTGAGGATGTTAAGATCCTGTTTAGAGATTCCAAAGCATCTTGTTCCTCATTTTCTTCAGGAAGAGAGAGCTGTCAGTGTGTGGCTGGGTTGGCTGTGGGGATGGGAAGGACACTGGATCCCTGTTCCCAGAGAAGCAGCTGGTTTGGACCCTCAGGGACTGAGAAATAATTGCTGGGCAGGCATGTCTTGGCTAAATAGAATCTGTCCTTTCTTTGGAAGGCATTGACCACAGCTCAGTGGAGCTGGCTGGTTTGCAACACCTGGCTTTTACCTGGGCTGTCCCAGAGTTCATTTGTGGTGCTGGGCTGTGTCCATCTCCTTCCCAGTGAAATCTTTCTCTGCCTTTTCATTGCCTTGTCTGCATGGCCCAGATAAATCAAACCCAAGTTAAAGGTGACACTCTGTGGTCAGTGAAGGCAGAAAAAGGACATTCCAACAACACTGACACCAGAACACTTGTTAGGCCAGTCCAGAAGGTGGAGGGGCACACGTGTGAGTGGGTTTTCTGTTTGTGTTTAGTGTTTTTGGGGGCTCTGTTCCTGGGGAAATCCATGCAGTGCCTTGGGTTCCCCGTTGGTAAATGGAATTTCAAACATACCCAGCCCCCAAACACTTGCCAGGTGCTTCAGGATCTTTCAGGGAAAGAGCTCTAGAAATAACAAGGTTGTCCTCTTGTCTTACCAAAAGCCAGAGCTCTGCTGGGTTGTGCCTTTCAAAGCCTCCCTGCACAGTTTGAAGCTGAGAACAGGCACAGCTCTGGGCAGGGCTCACAATAACACACCTGTACCTGCACAGCCCTTGGCCGTGTGTCAGAGTGCAGGGCCCTCTCTGCAGTCCCTCCTTTCCCAGCACCTCTCCCAAACAGGAGAAGCACTGTAGGCTCTGTCCTTCCTCCTGCCTGGGCTGTGCTTTCTTAGAAATCCACGCTGGTTTGGGTTGGAAGGGTTGGGAAGATCATTTTATTCCAGGCTCTGCTGTGGGCAGGACACCTTCATAGTCCAGGATGCTCCAAGCACATCCTTGAACACTCCAGGGCTGGGGCAGCCACAGCTTCTCTGGGAATTCCATCCCAGGGCCTCCCCACCCTCCCAGGGGGAATTTCTCCCAATATCCCAATATTGTGAAACTTGAAATTCTGCAAGCCGCTAATGAGATTGTCCTCTGACCTTACATGTGAAAGTTCTTGGACAGCCTTGAAAGGAAAGATTAGATTTTGGACTGATAAAGATTAAACCTTATCTTGAATTTGGGAAAGAAAGCACAAGATAGATTAAAAGACTTTCTCCAAATTTCACGGAAAGTTTAGTCATATGAGCCAATAATAATAGTCTAACAATTTATAGCACTGCATAGAAATATGAATGTGTACAGCTGTCCCATTTCACTTGCAGTACATGTTGATTTACTCCTAAAGTGAAATATTTGATGGCCACACAAAATGGTGGTATTTTGCATTTAAGATAAACATGCAGGAATATACATGTATACCGACAGTTACATGTCTACCAATGTTCTGTAATTTTTTGTTGTTCAAAAATGAGTTTTAGTATCATAATCAGTCTTTTCTCTATCAAGCAAAGAGTATATTAGTATCAGAATTTGTTACTAGTCTACCAGATAGAACAATAGGAAATAACGTCAAATTGTTCCAGGGGAGATTTAGACTAGATGTTAGGAAAAATTTCTTCACTGAAAGGGTTGGCAAGCATTGAAACCATCTGCCAGGGGAAGCAGTTGAGTTTCCATCCCTAGGGGTGCCACAAGTGCTCGTGGCACTTAGGGATTTGGCATTGCTGGGTTGGACTCTGTGATCTCATAGATCCATTCCAACCTGAATGATTCTGTGATCCCATCGAACCCTGCCCTTCCCAGCGCTGGTGTGGCATTGATCAGCTGGCTCTGTGCCTGACCCGTCCTCCTCCTTCTGCCTTCACAGCAAGACGGCTTCTGGATCTATTCTGAGTACTGTAACAACCACCTGGACGCGTGCATGGAGCTCTCCAAGCTGATGAAGGACAGCAGGTACCAGCACTTCTTCGAGGCGTGCCGCCTGCTGCAGCAGATGATCGACATCGCCATCGACGGCTTCCTGCTCACCCCCGTGCAGAAGATCTGCAAGTACCCCCTGCAGCTGGCAGAGCTGCTCAAGTACACGGCCCAGGAGCACAGGTGACAGCAGGCACGGGGGCAGGGCTGCTGCCCACCAGGGCTGGGGCCTTTCTGTCCAGGGCTCCTTCCCACCAGGGCTGGGGCCTTTCTGTCCAGGGCTGCTTCCCCAAAGGGCCTGGGCTTTTCTGTTCAGTGCTGCTTCCCCCAGAGGGCTTGAGGTTTTCTGTCCACTGCTTCTCCCCAACAGGGGTTGGGGTTTTCTGTCCACTTCTCCTTCTCTGCCAGGGCTTGGGGCTTTCTGTCCAGTGCTCCTTCCCCCTCCAGGGCTTGGTTTTTCTGTCCAGGGCTCTTTCCCACAAAAAGGGTTGAGGTTTTCTGTCCACTGCTCCTTCCCACCAGGGCTTAGGGCTTTCTGTCCATTTTTCTTCCCAACAGGGGTCAGGGTTTTCTGTCCACTGCTCCTTCCCACCCAGGGGTTGGGGTTTTCTGTCCAGCTCTTGTCCCTGTGACATCCTGGATAAATGGAGCAGGACAAAGGGTCAGCAGACAGTTCAGTCTTCTCAAAGCAGCAATTCTCGATGCAGACACACTCAGCTCTGCTCTAATCAGACATGTGAACTAATTACCCTTGGATGTACTTTCTGATGCTACCAGTTAACTGGAAAAATTACTGAACAGCATTCAGTGGTCTGAGAGGCTCCTTCCCTGCTCCTGTGGGCACACAGCAGGTACAGGGCCAGGATCTGCAGCTGGGGAGAGAGGGCAGAACTCCAAACCTGTTCAGCTTTTCAGCCCAGTCCCATCTCTGGTTTTGCCACAGGGTTTAGGTTTAGAGGAGCACCTACAGTTTGATTGCTTCCCAAAATTTCCAGGATCTCTTTTGCTGCTGCTGAGGACAATCAGCCTGGCTGCCTGACAGTGTGAATCAGGAGCAATGCCTGTGATACCACCTGGGATTTACTCCTGGGAAAATAAGGTGAAAGAAAAATCAGGCTCTGTAAGAGCAGATTTGCTCCTGCCCTGCCAATTTTCTTTCCTTTTCCAAAACCCATTTGAAAGCAAGTGAGAACAGAAAAGACCAGAGATGTTTCAGAAAATGCTGCTGGTGTTTGATGGCTTGTTTTTCCCAAGCCCAGCTCTAGAAGAGCAAAGTGTGATTGATGTGAGCAGAAATGCATTGATTTGCTTCAAGCTGACCCACAAGTCTGAGTGATTCAGGGTAGCCAAATGCCCCAAATCACCAATTTGGACAAGCCTTTGGCTGCAGATCCAATTCCTGCTTTTCCAAAGACCAAATCAAACTTGGAATGGACTCATGGGAACTTCAGGGAATGAGAAAGCAGCTCTGGGATCCCACAGGTTGTGGCTTTTCCCCTCAGCAGCCACGTGAGGACCCACAGCACAGCCTGAGAGCTCAGATGTGGCTTCCCAACAGGAGGGTGTTTAAAATGACCCTGAGTTATTTTGGAGCCACAGCAAAGGGGATGTGGCCAGCGTGATAACACCAGGGTTGGGTTATTTTGGGAGCACATTCCTGTTCCCTTTGGGGTGTTTTAAACTCACCATGTTGTTAAGTAATCCCACAGAGCCATGTTCTGAGGAGCCCTGGGAGCTCTCCTGTGGTTCAGAGCATTTGGGTGACTCAGCTGAGAGCTCTGTGTCACTGGATTGCCATGGACACTCTGTTTCTCTTGTTTCCCCGTGCTCTGGGAAGGAAGGCAGGGGGAGGTTTGCTCACCTTGCATTAGGAGGGGTGAGCCCTGAAGCTGTAACAGCACGGGGAGGAAACCTGTGGCTGCACACAGCCAGTGCCACACCCCAGCCCTGGTGAGGCAAAACATGGAAAAACACAGGGCAAGCAGGGATGTGAGCTTCATCTGATAGAGGAACATGATCCTATTTTTGGTTTCTTCCTTCCTTGTCGCTCCCTCCACACCTGCAGAGCTGTGGATTTTCCCTGCACCAGGTCAGGACAGTGCTGAAATCAGAATCCAGACCACACTCCCCAGGGATAGCAGTGTGATGCTTGGCAAGGATCTGGACTTGGATTCTGATGGAGCACTGGGAAGTGGCCACTGCAGCCCCAACAGAATTGACAAACCATTTATTTACCTTCATCTCATGGTTAATGGGATCCTGTTATTGCCTCATGGCCAAATGCTCTGCTTCTGTTTTTTTTTTCTTCTAAGTTTTTGCCAGCTCTGCCACAGACATGGGCTGGGAGCCCAAAAAGTTCAGTCCCGAGTCTTTTCTTCATTACAGTGTGGCAGGAAAACACTGCTGGGGTTTTCTCACTGGAATTAGGGAATTAGCATTCCCAAGATAAAAGGCTGGCACCATCCCACTCTGCATGGAGGCAGGATGGGGGGAGCTCAGAGCCTGCCTCCCTCCAACTGCTGCCTGTTTGCAGCCTGGTTCATTTGAATTTTTTACAAAGCCACATCTGCTCACCTCTTAAAAATCTACTCCAGCTTAATATGAATTAAATATAGGAAGGTGGTAAGTGCAGCTTGCTGGAATCCTGAGCATTCGAGAGCAGAAGGGAGCTCTGGGAGTGCAGGAACACATTCTGAGGAGACTCTGCCAGGGAGTGCCCTCCCTCCTGAGCATGAGCAGCACTGCTGGGAGATCAGGAGTGACTGGCTGTGAACCTGCACCTCTCCCTGCCTCTGCAGAGCCTTCCTGGCCACAGGGACTTCCCTGTTCCCCTAAAGAACTCCTGGATGTTCCCCAGACCACCCTGATGTCCCCTTGACACGGCTCCTTTCCTGCCCTGCACAGCCAATGCTCCCTTCACACAAAGGGAAGCACAAGAAGTTCTTCACTGTGTAGCTCAATCCCTTCCATCCCTGCCAGTGCCCAAGGATGGGGCTTGGAGCAGCCTGGGACAGGGGAAGGTGTCCCTGCCATGGCAGGGTGTGGAGCTGGGTGGGTTTTGAGGTCCCTTCCCACCCACACCTCTCTGTGATGGATGTATCAGGCAGCCCATCACCTTTTTTCCTTTATTTTGCTGAAGGCCCAGTCCTGCTGTCCTGGAATTTGTGGGATTATTTTTAACCACACCCAGAATTTTGACATAAGAATTAAAGAAAAAACGAAAACTCAGCTCAAGGTTTCATCCGAGCAAGGATGCCAGAAGAGCAAATAATACTTTTTGTATATCCCAGTGTGTTTGTTTCTTAGTATTTATCCTGTTGAGAACACATGGAGAGGGGATCTGATTCCCAGCACTCACCCCTCTTTTAGCTGTCACCAGCACAATCCTTAGCAATAATCAATAAAGCCATTCCCCCTGCAGCTGCCCAAGATGGCAGTTTTTCTCATTAGTCAGCAATCAATAGCAGCCCTAAGTTAATAACACGTTGTGGTGGTGGTGTGGCAGCTGGCCTTGCCTGTCTGCCCAGTGGAAATGCACATTACAGCTCCTTGGAATGGAAAAGCAGGCACAGGGCAGGAATCGATGGCATTGATTTCAGCATCAGTTTTTGAAAAGACTGATCATCATCCTCAGTGGCCCTGGCAGGAGCCTGTTCTCACTCTGTGTTACTGCACTCACAGGGCCGTGCAGGGGAAATAAAAAAAAAGAGTTGCCTGATTTGCTGACCTGAAATCTGCAGTGAGAGTGAATTCCATGGGGTGACTGCTCTGGGAGTGGCTTGGAAGCTGCTCTGGTCTTTGTCTAGATGAACCCTTCTCTAAATGTTCATTTTAAAACCAGAAGAATGTGGGCCCAAAGACAGAGGCTGTGTCAGTGTTCAGCCTGTCTGCAGAACGCTCTCCAGCTCAGCACCTTGGGGCTGTGAAGGGCTCACAGTGGGTTGGTAGAGGCCAGGCTGGGCTCCCAATTCCAGTGTCCATTGAGCTGCTCTGTTGTGACAATCCAGATGGAAAAATGTTGCTGTAGGACACAAAATGAACCACACAGACCCCGTGAATTCTCAGAAGGCTAGAAAAGAGGTTTATTCAAAATGTGATTTGTTTATATAATGTTTACAGAGACCAATATGATTGGATGGGCAAAGTTAACACCTCTTCAACCACATTGGTCAAGCCAGAGGGCCATCAAGAAGTCCTTCTTCTAAAAAGAAGGAATAACATAGATACAGTTAGCAAAACATTTCTTTTGTGTCCAGCAACTCACCTGGGAAAGAAATATCACAAACCAAAACATCTCAGACACGAAATGAGGGCTACAGAAAAATCCCATCAGAGCACTGAGGGTCCCCCCTTGCCATGTCCCTTTGGGCTGGGGAGGTCGTGCAGGCTGCTGGGGGTGTCCTGCTGCCTCTGACAGCCTTTCCCTGTGTGTGCAGTGACTACAGGTACGTGGCTGCTGCCCTGGCCGTCATGAGGAACGTCACCCTCCAGATCAACGAGCGCAAGCGGAGGCTGGAGAACATCGACAAGATAGCTCAGTGGCAGGCCTCTGTCCTGGACTGGGAGGTACTGGAAACCTGGGTTGGGAGCTGGCAAGGGCACACTGCAGGCTGTTCTTGAGTCATCTTGTTCCCTGTAGTTCATTTCCCACAGTTTGGGATTCAGGCTGGGGTGGGGAAGGCACTGTCGTGACTTCAGGGTGGTATTTGAACATTAATGGTGCCCTAAGGAAAATCCAGGGTCCAGTTCCAATTTCATCACCAGCAACCTGCAGTGACTTTTGTGATTGCCGTGCTGGTAGGAGGTGAGAGCTGGAGCAAACTCTGAGTGCACTCTGCCTCTGTGCTGTGCCACTGGGGAGGAAGGAGGGAAGGACGTTAAGAAAATGAAGAAAATCCTTCTGGTGGTTGTTTCATGACTGGAAGCCAAACTGTTAAACTGGAGTTAGAGATGCAATTTGCATTTTATAAATGACATCCCACTTAAAGATATTTCTGAACCAGCCCTGTGTGTAGTGATGGTGTAATTAAGGAGCTGAGAGGCACAGGGAAGGCAGAGTCAGCAGAAGGATTCCTCACCAGCAGGCCTTCAGTCTCTACATTTGTGCCATGTGTTTGGAAGAAAAGCCATACTAAAATTATGTCCTCCCTTTCTTTTTGTCCCTGATTTTTTAAAATCATTGTATGGAAGTAATCCATAAATAGGGTTTTGCAGCAGATTGAGGACAAACGGTTTTGTAAATCCTCTCGCTGTTGTCATCAGCCCATGTGTTCAGCAAGGAGATAATCAGAGTGATGGAGCAGCCTTTCTGCTTCCTCACTTGTGAAGTCTGAAATAACTGCACATTCCAGTCATTGGGATCATACTGTGTAAATGAGTGTATGAGAAAGAGGCGTTAATCCCTTAATTATTTTATTTCTGGCTAAAATCTGTGAGGGCTGGGAGGAGAGGGAGAGAAATACAGGTGAATCACCTGTGTCCTCCTTGGCTGAATTAGTTTCATTGCTGTGATGGAGGTTGGGTTTAACCCTGGGTCTGGTGATAAAACACACAATAAAACACATAAATGCAGCAATCAGGGCTGGGATTGTGGCTGGCTGGGAGAGCAGAGAGCACAGAGGATGTGTGTGATTGTTCTACTGCTCAGGAACATCTCTCACTGCCACCAGACTCATTTCCAGAAGGAGGAAACTGCTCTGCAGGAGGCACAGGACCATCAGCTCCGTGCTCAGCCCTGGAGTGTGCCATGGGATGAGCTAATGGGGCTCATTTGTGAGCAGCTCTGAGACCCTGGCTGTAAATAAATCTCAGCTAAGGACAGATCCATTCCAAGCCAGTGAATATTCATGTGAGAGAGGGAAGCCAAGGTGACCTCCACGCAGGATCTGTGGAATAGCAGTTCCTTTTTCTCTTCCATTAGCTCAGTTGATAATTCATTTTTATTGAGCCCTATCCTTGATAATCCATTTCTGCTTAGCAGTACCCATTCTTTATCTCCATCCTATCCTCAGGAACTTGCCAAATTATTCTTCCAGGCTTTTTTCAGCTATTCCAGATTTTGAGCACATTATTGCAGCAACGTCCTTCAGCTTCTCATAGCATAGCAAAGCCTGCTGTTGGTACACTCAGAAACCCACGGGAACACAGCCCCTGGTCAAAGGAAAACGCTCCCCTTGCCCTGTTTATTCTGGATTTTGGATCAAGAAGAGTCACAGAGTTCTGATGAGAAAGCAGAGGATGAGAGCTGGGCCCAGCAGAGGATTTCAGTGCTTGATTCTTTCCTCTAAAGCAGTTCTGAATCATCAGATCCAGCCCCCACTCCACAGCTGTCCATGGAACAGCCAGAAGGATGCACAGAAACCCAAAATACCCAGAAGTGAGCCACAGTGTAATGCAGGAAGAGAGTGGGAGAAATGAAAAGATTGGATCTCTGGGAAGTGCTTGGATGTGCTGAGATGTGTGCAGGTGTTCCTTAGGCTCTGCAGACCCCAAATCCCACTTGGAGGCTGCAGGAGTGTCCCCAGGACGTGGAGCAGTGGCATTGGCTTCTCACCCAGCCCCCCTGAGGCCTCAGAGCTTTGTGTCCTGTGCAGTTTTGGGGTACAGGAGGGACCTCCTGGTGTGTCCCCAGCCTCTCCAGGCTGTGGGGAAGGCACATTTCTGCTTTGAGAAGACCACAGCTCCCAGTTGGTGTTTGCTGTCCCTGCTGTGCTGCTACAAGGCCTGTCCAGTCTGTGGGAGGTTCCCTGAGCAGGGACAGGGACCCACAGCTGTAATTTCCAGCTTTCCTGGCCCTGCTCCTGCTCCAGTCAGACCTTTCTGGACCTGTTCTGTCCATCCCAGTGACCCCAGAGAACTCCTGAGACCCCCTGAAAGCAGCACTTACCACAAGAGAACAGGAGCCAGGTGTAAAAAATGACTGTTTCAGTCTTTTTCCACTAGAAATCCAGGCAGGGCACAAACCAGAGCTAATCCCTAATTCCCACCACGTTGGCACTTCCTGAATGATTTCAGTGGCTGAATGTTTCAGCACGTGGAAATATTTCATTTGGAGGAATGTCTGTTTTTCCTCAGCATCTTGAGACTGATGATGCTGATTCCCTGCTCTGAAGTTGCATTTTTTTTGTTTCTAAATTTACCCATGTTTTGTGAGGAGATGGTGGAAAAAGATTTTTTTAAAGAAGAAGGAAAAGTTCCCAACCAAGCAAAAAACACTTAGGGAATATTTGAAATGTTCTCATCTATAAAATGTGTGTACATTTTCTTGCAAGGGGAGGTGTTGTTGGGAATGCTGATCCTAAAACAAATAGGAAAAGTAAAGGTGTGTCCAAGCTGTTTTAAGCAGAGGGGTTTTACTGAATCCCATGTTATAGGAATCATTTTTATCTCTCCAAGGGATAAAAATTTATCCCATGCATGGTCCCATGGTGGTGAATTTCAGGGTGAGTATTTGAAAACTGCAAATATCCTTGAGTTAACCAAAGCCAGAGGTTTTCCCCAAGAAATTTTGCAAGCAGGATCTGATTATTTAAATTGCCAGTGGGATCAGGAAAGGGTGGCCTGGCATGAGGGACAGCCAGGCCTGAAGTCTTAAGGAATTATTGGCAGCTTTGGCATCTTGAGACAAGTAATGACTGAGCAGAATGTTAAGGGAAGATTCTGCCTTCACTGGCTGCTGTAAATGAGGAATAATCCCAGTCTCTGTGAGATGAGTGCCTGTGGAATTCGTGGCAGTGTGGGTTTGACCGAGGAGCCTGCCTTGGTCTGTTGCCACCTGTGACTCATTTCTGTATTTTGTAACCTGAATTCCCTGCGTATAAACGGAGCCAGAGAGGTGCTGCCCACATCAGGGCCTGTTGTGCTTTGAGCTGGTATTGCCTCAGTGTTTGGGGCTTCCACCACCTCCCACCGAGCCCTTTCAGTGCCGTTCAGTTCTGAAGTGTTCCCTGATGTTCCAGCTCCATTCCATCGTCCCCTTGCTGGGAGTGGAACGCCCTCAGATCAAACCAGGGACATTCAGAGGCAGCAGAGCAAACCAGCACACAGAGCTGGCCCCAGAGGGGGCAGCCAGAGCCCATCCTGGGCAGCCTGTGCTGCTCTCTCCCTTCCCTGCTCTTGCCCTCTGAGGGAGCTCCAGCCCTCAAAGCTGGGTGGGAATAGCTCCCCCCACCACAGAGCAGGATTAAAAGAGATTTCCACAAAGCTCAGCATCATTCCTGAGTCCCTGCCAGCCCCAGCGTGGGCAGGGCTGGATTTACACTGCTCAGAGGCACATCCCTGCCTTCCCCTCTGTTCCTGGTCCCTCTCTCCTGCCCCTCATGGATCCTGTGAGCCCGTGGAACCCTGTGCCACCTGTGCCACCTGTGCCACCTGTGCCACCTGTGCCACCGTGCCAGCGTGCCCAGCTCGCTGGGCTCTGCTCCTGGGCAGGATCTGGGTTCTGTTCCCATGGGCAGGACTCAGCACAGCCTCCCCAAGTGCCCTGTACGGATGATGTGGAGGTGGAAAACAGGTCTGTGCTTCAGCACACCTGGAATTGCTCAATTTTATGCCTTTTCACACAGCTCTTGAACCACATCAAAACAAAATGAAGCAGAAATCGCTGCAGCAGTTCAGGCTCCCTCTCCAGCCCTCCAGCAACACTTTCCTTCCTTTCAGCCCAGTTTGTTCCTTACAGGAGGGAGGTTTTGTGGCTCTCATTTCCTGGGAGGAGATCTCTGGAGGTCTCTGATCCAACAGGAGGATGTTTGGCACAGGACAGAGCCTTGCCCATCAGATTGAACTTGCTATTTAAACAGATTACTTTGGTTTGTGTAGATATTTAGATATTTCTACCAAAGATTCCCACGGGGTACCACTATGGCAGCTTCCAAGAGTATTAAATTTCCATGAAGGAGGAAATACATATATTTGAGAAATTTAATGAGCATTGTCCTTTTAAATTTCCTCTTATTTCCGTTATTTATGGGTCCTTTAAATCAAGACTTGCTGCCCTTAATTATGTAATCTCTAATCACTGGCCTCAGCCTGATTCTGCATTACTGAATCCAAGAGTGCCACGAAAGGAAGCTGCCTGTAAGCACCAAAGTGAGGACAGCCTGCTGAGAAATCCTCCTGGGAAAAAAACCACGGCAGGGACTGAAATGGAGCCTTCTTTTTTCTCCTTCTTCCTTTTTTTCCTCCCCCCAGCAACAGAAGGTATCAAACCCGAGCCTGTTGAAGAAGACAACATTTCTGTGGCGTTCCTTTTTGTGATCTCAGTGTAGCCCCGGGTGCTAATCAGCCTGTCAGTCTCTAATTGCAGAACAGCGGTGTCAGGCACGAGAGAGCCCTGCTGGCTCAAAGGGCACAAAATCCCCTCCTGGTGCCCGGCAGGGACAGCAGAGGGCTGTGCCGGGGTGGGCTGGGGGCAGGGGGCAGCTGGGGTGGGCTCTGAGTGTTCCTGAGCCCAGGGGAGGGGAGCAGCTCTCAGTGCCAGCCCTGCACTGATCCCCTGGTGCTCCCCACATCATTTATTTCATGACACCCTAAAACCCCTCTGGTTCCTCCCAGCTGCCCTTTCCAGAGCCTGGTGGTCACTGCAGCAGCACTGGAGCTGGGATCCACATCCTTGCAGACAGCAGCAGCAGAGCTGACCCTGTGCTGTCACAGCCAGGAGTGGCCTGGGGACTCAGTGTGTCACTGCAGGGCTCGAGGGAGCTGACACCCAGCCAGATCTGGGTGACCTTCTGCTCCCATTACTGCACACGGAGGCTGGGGCTGTGAGGAGGAGAGCAGTCAGCTTTTCCTCTGGGTGCTGCAGGATGTGCACTGAAAACCCTGGATGCCTCTGGGGAGGGCTGAGGGTTTTTTTTGGAGGCTTATGGGACAAAATTCAGGCTGGAAAAGGTGTCAGGAGTCAGGGGCTTCTCTTGGCCACTCTGCTGCTGTGCTCTCCTGAACGTCTGCCAGTTTAGTTCAAAGCAACTAAAAGTTCAGCTTCTTCCTTTTTCAGCAGGGTTTGTCTTAACTTAGAAGGATACAGATGATCCAGCCTCTGTGGGAGTTGGAAAAAAACTGGAGAAGAAAAAGGAAATTTTTTTCCTGGTTCTGTACAGATTTGGAGGCGTGGGACTGGGACAGGCATTTGGGGAAGTCTGCCTGGAGCAGGGGTCGAGGCGTGCTGGGGGAGCTGTGGTGGCCATGGAGCTCAAAATCCAATGTCCCTCTTTGCCCCCCACCCTGCAACTGCCCCCTGAGCCCTCAGTGGGGACCAGGAGAGGATAATTTGTGCTCTTCAGAGAGTTATAACAGTGTCAGGACGAGAAAAGCCTTTGGAGGTTCAGAGGTTCTGCCCTGAGGCTCTGCAGTGGGAGTTGGCACAGCAGCCCAGGCTGGAGGAGCAGGGCAGGACCATGGACACGCTGCTCTGGGCCAGCCACGTGCCAGTCCCAAACTCTGCAACCTCTGTTTCCCAATTTGCTCACCCCAAGTGGGAAATCAGCTATTTCTAGCCTATAGACTGGATGTAGAAACTGTTTTCCCCACATAAGAAATGCAATACAAATCCCATCATTTCGGATCTGGATGTTTTTGGGTTATATTGCTTGCAGGGACTACACAGTTTGGATTCAGCTAATCAAGTAGAAGTGTTTACAGAGCCCTCTGTGTGTCCTCAGGCTTCAGATGCTACCACAGGAGTAAAAGACAAAGCTGGCTTTCTATTTTTAGCAGGCAGCCTCTCCTAAGCTCGCCCCCTCTCCTAAAGCTCCCGTCCATAGGCTTGTGGGAATCTTCTTCATGTAAGCTCCTGTGTAGCCAGGAAGGCTCACAATTTTTGGAGCTTCTGTATTTTCTCCAGAGGCCTCTTGTTCTGGGGTCGTGTCCCCCTGAGCTGTGGCAGCAGCCCTGGGTCCCCGGGCTCTGGCCAGGCTGCAGTGGGGCCCTGCTGGGGCACTGGGTGATGCCAGCCCATCCCTTTGGGCAGTGCCGTCTGTGTGCCTGGGAAGTCGCCCCTCATTAGCCCCTGGGACAGCACAGGCACAGGATGAGGCAGGGAGGTGGATAAAGCCCTGGCTAAGGCGATTTGGAAGTGTTGATGCTGCAGTGACTTCATGAAGCTGCTGTTATCACACGGCCCGGGGACACGGGCGGGCACTCCCAATCAATGCTGAGAGGTTAATTACACATTCACCTGAGCAGCACCTTGAAATCCTCACCTTGGAACCAGCAGTGGGGGCGACTCCTGGCTGTCTTGGCACCTGCAAGTGTGAGCAGCACCAGCAGAGTGTGTCTAGCTCGATGCCCCCCATAGCTGGCTGAACCTTGACAAGCTGTTCGCTGGGATTTTTGGGATGCTCTCGTCCCAGATATTGGTTCCAGCTTGGCATCAAAGCCAGAACTGCAGTAGTTCACAGCCAATAAGGAAAAAAATAAAAAAGCTCTTCTCTGTCTTGCTCCTGAATCCTGCTCCTGAGAGCTGCTCCTGAGAGCTGCTCCTGAGAGCTGCTCCTGAGAACTGCTCCTTACCTTTCAGCTGGAGCCATCCCCATCCTGCCTCCTTCTGCGGTGCTCCGCCGAGATGCCCACAGGGCAGGTGGTGGTGAATTCACCCATTTTTAATAAATAGATTTAATTAACTTTTTAAAAAGTCCAGCTCATTCCAATTAGTGGAGGGTGACTGCATTTGTTCTCTCAGAGAGTGGGAGAGAGAGCGCTGTGTTTTCAAGACCATCTGCTCATGAATCCTTAAAAAAAACTCGGGAGAGGAAAACAAGCGTTAGCCGGAGGCAGGGAAGGGTGAGGGCGCTCTGGCTGCCAGCAGGGAGGCCTGGCCAGCCGGGGTGGTCCTGACAGCATTTTGGAGCTGCAGCTCTAATGAGCTACGGGAGAAGGGGCTGGCAGTGCCTGGGTGAGTGAGAGGAGAGGCAGCAGTCCAGAGGGCTGAGCTCTGGCAGCCTCAGAGATGGGGAACTGACACCCCAGTGTGTCCCAGGCTTTTGGAGCTGGCTGGAGATTTCAGGAGGGGAACTGCTTTGAGATGCTGTTTTAAAGGGAGGGTGTGCAGGGAATTTGGTGCCCTGAATTCAAAGTGACTCTGGGGCGGGGATTTGTTTTCCTAATGCCACCAGCACCTACAGCAAGATCCAAGGGTCTGGGGGTACCTGGAGGGGGGAGTGGGGACAGTGTCTGGGGCAGCTCTTCCCCATTGCAGTGTGAGCTGCAGTGACCATGTTTCAAGCATCCCCCACCTCCTTCATTTATTCCCCTTTCTTCAGAATTATCCCCCAGTCCCAGTTTCTGGTCTGAAATCAGATGGGGTGGCTTTGAGAGCTGCAGAAGGGCCAAAATCTTGCTAAATCACTGCTTCTCCCTGACAAACTCATGAGTGCAGTTGACTCAGCCTCGTTCCCTGTGCCCTGCAGGGAGACGATATCTTGGACCGCAGCTCGGAGCTGATCTACACGGGAGAGATGTCCTGGATTTACCAGCCTTACGGACGGAACCAGCAGCGAGTTTTCTTTCTCTTTGATCACCAGATGGTTCTCTGCAAGAAGGTAAGGACACAGCTAAGGGCGTGCTGTGGGCAGGCTTGCCAGTCCAAAGTGGTTTTCAGGGCACGGTGGCTGTTGGCTACACGTGCAGAGGAGGATGTGGAGAGCCCTGAGGAAGGGCAGCCTGCATGCTCAGGGTGGGGAGCACACTGTGAGAGAGGGATTTCTGTGCTCATAGCAAATCCAGCCTCCACTTGCTCTTTTCATGCTTTCATCTCATGTGTCCCTGGTTTGGCTCGTTGCCTCCCTTCTCGTTTTAGGTTTTGGCTGCAGTGCATGATTTGGGATTAGATAGCCCTGCAATTCCTGTATGAACTACAAAAGCTGGCACTGGGGCTGACAGCCCAATTGCTGCATTGAGATGGTGATGAGCAGCAGCCAGGCTGTGCTGGGTGTCTGTGCTGGCGCTTGGGGAGAGGCTGTTTGAGCCTCATCCTCCTGTCTCTGCCGTGCTGGGTTTTGCAGGGCCCCTCCCTGCCCTGGAACCATGGAGAAGGTGGGAGGGCAGTGCAGGATGCTGCTGCTGGTGTGCTGGGTGTGAACAGCAGCATAAACTGTGTCCAGCAGCAGCTCTGGTACCCCTGTGTCCCACTGAGGTGACCCCAGGTCACTGTCACCACGGCTGTGTGACAGCAGGGGACAGAGCTCCTCAGTCATGGCTGTGACAGCGCAGGGTTTGCTGTCACTCCCTGCAGCCACACAGAACTGCAGGGGGTGTCCCTGGGACAGCACAGGCTGTGTCCTGTCCCAGGTGCTGGGCTCAGACAGGCTGAGCCTGGCACCCCCCGAGGAGGCCCTGCCGCCACGGGCAGGGCGTGGGTGGGACGTGGGTGGCTCCTGACTCAGCGCGGCATCACTGCCCCCTCTGCGGCCCGGGCACTGCAGTGGGTGGCACTGGCTTCTCCTGAGTCATGGCTCACTGAGATCCTGCCTTCTGGAATGCCTCTGCTTGCTTTCCCCTCCTCCTTGTTGTGCCTGTCCGTCCTCGCCCAGCCCTGTACAGGAACAGGCACGGAGCAGCAGTGGGAGCTGCAGTGAGTCTGCAGCTTGTTTCCTCTTAATGCTGACCTCCTCCTCTTTGATTGTGACCCTGGATTTCCAATTCAGGAGGCAGCATCCAGTCTGGCTTGCACTGGGTCTGGTCCAGAGGGGTACTGAGCATTCCCTTAACTCTGGGAAAATCAGGGCTGGAATTTCCTGGCCATCAGCACAAGTGGAGAGTGGTCAGCAGTTCACAGCGGGTTCCATCAGAGTTCAGACAGTGTCAGAGTCACACTGTCCTGCTCCCTTCTGCAGGAAAAAGGCGTTTTAGGAGGTGTGGAGGTGCTGCACCAGAGGTGCCTGCATGAAAATCTTCTTGTGGATTGTGCCCTTCCTGGCAGGGCCCCTGGCTCCGTGTCATGGTGTGGCAAGGCCTCGTGGCACAGTGTGTGTCCCCCAGGCCTGGGGTGGCAGGGCAGAGGGTGGCAGCCCCTCTGGTGACCCCGTGGGCACAGGGTTCAGACCCCTCTGCAGGTTCTCCCTCTGTGTCTCTGTTCCAGCATCAAACTGCAGCTGCTGCTTTTTGGCTTTGGGGTAGGAGGGGAGATGAGGTTCCAGCTGATCCACCCTGGTCAGCTTTCCTTTATTCAGAATGAGTGTCCAAATCTGAAATTCAGAGGAGTGTTAGCTCACATTTTGGGACCACCATCCCATATATAAAATAAATGTGAGTGGCTTTTAGTCTGTGCTGTCTTGACCTCCCTGACAGGTGCCAAGAGGCAGGATCAGCTCTGCTTCAGAGCTGGGGCCCCTTAGGGCACCATTTACCTCGAGGTTTGGGAAGCTGGGCCAGCCTTCCTTACCCCCTAAAACTGAGGGATGGAATATAATACACACACCCCTGAGAACAGCAGCTTTGGAACCACTTAGGATGGCACATCTCAGTGAATCTTCAGAAAATCTGCATTTGTGGGTTTTCTGCAGGTGTAATAAACTAATAGGTATGATACATCCCTCATCATGACACAGTCTATATGAAAATACTTTTGTTAAAATTATTATGGTTGATTTTTATCTCTTTGTTGGCCCAAAGAGATTTTAATAGAAATAAGGAGCTAATTCCATATTTAAATATGCCACAGAGGCTTCAGTTTGATGAAAGCATGGGAGATATTCCAAGTGGCTTTAGAAGGCAAACACTTATTTCAGACAGCATCCTTCACTCCTGCAGATCTTCACTGCAGTTACCTGCACATCCTCTTCTTCCTGACCTGTTTGCATCCCCTGGTAATTCAGATGCATCCCCTGGTTGGGGAGGGTGATACAGAGTTCCTGGTGGGACAGTTTGATATCAAACTGTCACAGAGCTCTGTGACAATTCTGCTGTTGGCATTCCCTGCAAGCTCTGCTGTCTCCAAGATTTGTTCCCCTGTGGGCTCACCCTGCATGTTCCTGCTCACAGTTCATGGGAGATGAGGGTTTTTCCTGCTGGCCCATGCTGTGTTCCCTGAGTAAGGAGTGCTGTTGGCTGTGCAGGTATTTCCAGTGTCCAGCTACCTGCTTTCACAGAAGGTGACACATCTCCAGACAAACCCCATCTGCTCTGCTCGTGTCCTGCTCTCCAGAGGCTTTGCCACCCCCTTCTCTTGGTGTCTGAAAGTGTTCCAAGATTGCAGGGCCCTTTTTTTTTTTTTTTTGGACACCTGGCCAAGGCATTTCTGTGACGGGGAGTAACTCTCAGGGATTGTTCCTGACATTATCACCTCGTTGTTGCCTGCTTTTTACACCTGCAAGACTGGGAATTCCTGGCTGCATTTCCATGACCACTCCACCTTCAGGCAGAGACCTGGGCTGGGAAATGAGTGATTACCCAGGGCTGCTCTCGAATGTGCTTGGCAGATTTGATTTCCACCACTGTGGGTGTACTGGAGTCTTTCTTCCAAGCAGGAAAGCTGCACTGAGATTTCCAAGGGCTGCAGCAAGTGGAGAAGCTGACACCATGGCAGGCACCTCTCCCTGCTGGCAAACACCTTGCAGAGCAACTTGTGCATGATAATTTTCACAAAAATCGTTTCCAAGCTTTACAGATAAGTCCCTTTGGCTTAGATTTTGCCACCAGAGACAGTACAGGTCACTTCCTCACATCAGCACTGAATTCTTGCCTGGTGCCAGGCTGTGAGGAGTTTGCCTTGTCAACTATTTCAGGGTTTAACAAACTGAAACCAGTTTGGATGCTGCAGTTCCTGATCCAGAGCCACTGGGAGAGCTCAGGATCCAGGTTTTCCTTGCAAAGCCAGGTAACTTTCAGCTGTTGGCTCAATGTGAAACTCTCCCAGTGAATTCCTGTCCGTGTTTCCTGAACCACAGGCTGGGACACTGCTGTGGGCATGAGGACAAAGCGGTTCCTTTTCCAAAGAGATGGTTGGGTACCCTAATTCAGAACTGCAGAATTTGGGAAGGCAGAAGGGAAGAGGCTGGGCAGGAAGCAGCAGTGCCTCGGTGTGCCTTGCCATATGTGTATAATCAGGAGAAAAATGCCTGTTCTGGGATGCTGGCCATAATTACCAAGAAATGAAGGCAATCCTGGATGATGGTAACACTAGAAGATGTTGCCTTAAAGGCACAGGGTCCACTTTCCTTAGCACCCTGAACTTGAGAGAGTTTGACACGGAGATGCTTTAGATTTGCAAATCATGGTACTTAGCATCCAGGCCTGTGACACACAGCATTAATTATGATCACTTTGGGGATGCTCGGGGTTCTTAGCAGATGAGGATCTTCTTTTTTCTGTTCTGGGTAATAATTTGAATTCCCCCAATGGGCTCCAGGCCGCTGTGGCACGAGGCTGGGAATGACAGTCCAAAGCAGGAAGGGTTAACAGAGCTGCTGCTCTGAATTCCCCTTTTTTCTCACCAATAGCTGAGCAGCCCCCGATGGGGCGCGGAGTTTGGTGTGTTCTGACAGCGCAGAAAGATCAGTGACTGCATGAAACACATTTAGTTTTCATTTGTGCTTTTTATGTGTCTCTTGTAATCAGGAGGCAATGCAAGCTCCAGCTTGTGGTTCATTGCTGTTGCTGTCTTCCCTTGAGCTGCCTGAGCAAAGCAGGTTGGATGGGAAGCAAAATGAGACCAGTTTAATAGCAGCAGCCAGACAGGCAGCCAGAAATAGCGGTGCTACAGGAGATGGAGTAAATAAAACAATCCTGTCAGACTCCATTGCAGTCCAGGTTTCCAAATGGGAAGATAAAAGAGACATTTCTGACTCCTTTCAGTGGAAGAAGGTCTGGCTCCCATGTAACTTCTGTTGGAAACACAAGGAGATCCCTGCACCAAAACAACAACCCTGATTTTATTACAGGCTCAAGAGGGCCTGTGGGACCAGCCAAAAATCTTGTTTGCAAGCACACAGCAGCCCTGGGACAGTTCTTACTACTTTAAGTGGGTTTTTGACTTCATCAGCACCTCCCAGCTCTTCTCTTTTCTCCCAGTGACACAGATCTCCACAAATGCCACATTTTGGGTCAGGCCTGGGCCCAGCCTGCAGCGGGTGGGGAAATGGGTCAGGCTGGGTTTCAGCAGCTCAGGAGAGACTCGGTGCTGCCCTGACAGGCAGAGCCTGCTGCTGGAGCTGGGGAGATTCCTGGGGTGTCCTGTGCAGGGCCAGGAGTTGGACTCTGATGATCCTTGTGGGTCCCTTCCAAGTCAGGATATTCCCTGGCTCTATGGGGTGGGCATAGGGATGACCAAAGAGAGCACAGTGGCTCAGTCACAGAGTGTGAAATGAAAGTTTTGGAGACCTGTGTTTCCCCAGCCCCACTGACCCCTGTGCTCTTGCCCAGCTGGTGCTGTCTGCAGGCAAGAGGTTTCTGTGGGACCACAGAGCATGGAAGGGAATTTGGATGCTCCATCAGTCCCTTGGCCAGCAAGTCCAGCAATTAACAGGGTATAGATTAAAACCAATTATGAGACAGCACTGCAGCTTTCACCCAGGGGTGCTCCAGGGAAGGAAACACTGCTGTGAATGGTCCCAGAGCCTGGAATGAGCCTTTGCAGGGCTGTGCAGGTGATGTGCCCTGGGCAGTGTCACAGGGGGCTCATGGCAGTGTCACAGGGCCTGGCCTTGTGTCACAGGGGGCTCCTGCTGACCTGGGACCTGCTGCCCCTCCACTGCCTGGGGGCAGCAGGAGGGAAGAGCAGGATGCAGAGGGACTGGAGGAGCCAGCAGGAAGAGTGCCAAAATCCAGAAAGGGCTGAATTTGGAGTCCTCCACCATCTGTGTGATTGTCTGGGCAGGGATCAGGTTTAGCCTCCTGTGACCATACACATTTGCAGGATGCTCTGCAAAACACTCTGTGCCTCACGTGCTGCTCCTGGAATTGCAGTGGGTGTAAATTTGGCCCACAGACAAAGCTCCAGAGCTGAAAACTTGCCCCTGCTGCTGTGGCCTTTCATCAGCACCATGTGAAGCCCCTCTGGAGAGGCCAGCTGAGCAGTGATGTGGCTGCACAAGGGTTAGGAGCTAGCAGCTACCAGCAGGCTGAAATCTCTAAGGCCCAAAAATACCAGGCCCACAAAGGGTTTGCCTTCTCCTCCTGTTATCAGTCCTTCAGGAAGGCACTCGCCCTGGCCTGGCTGCTGTGCAGCCAAGGGGATTTGGCTCAGGGTGGAGCAAGGCATCAGGATGCCAGCGCTGTTCCACTGAACCCGTGGAATGAAAATAGCATTTCCACACAGACACCCTCAGCTCCAGCCCTCCCCTCTCAGATCCCACTCTGCAGGATGAATCAAACGTCTCTTCCCCAGCTCAGGAGACAGACAGTGCTGAATAATTTGGCAGGGATCTGCCGACCTCCCCAGCACAGCTGTCCTTGTGCAGGAGGAGTTACATAAACTGAGAGCGCCGGCACCGCGCCTCCCCCAGGGACACTCTGGCGAGTTTGGGCTGGGAGGGGTGGCTGAGGGGCTTTGGGGGAGTTGGGACATCCCCTGTCCCTGAGAGGATCCATTCTTCAGCTCATTCCTGCTGGGCTGGGCACACCCCATTTCCCTCAGCCACAGCTGCTGTGTCCGAGGGCTCAGAGCAAAGCTCACAGGCTCTGCCATCCAAACTCTCAGCAGGGCTTAGATTTATTTTCTGATATCAAAAATATTTAGGACAAAAACACTCCAAAGGGTTCATTGAGCTTTAGGGTCTCAATTGGACCGAGGAGAGGCCCAGTGTGGTGCTTCACTGAGCTCTGCCATTTGTCACTGTCACTGCTCCATCTGAACACTCAGCCCACTGCAGGGTTAAATTAAATGTACAAGTGCTACAGAAAACTGGCCCCTTGGTGCTCATGAAAAGCAGGCCAGGCTGCTTTTGTCAAAGGGTCTCTTTAAGGTAAATTAGACTTTAAAAATGTAGGCTCGGAATCTTTTTTTAAAAAGTCAAAGAACGTTGAAAGCCCTCATGACTAAAGATACCCAAAGACATGGCAAAGTGGCAGAGTGCCATGCTTGCATTGCTCATGGCAGGTTGGGCAGAGGGAAGAGACAGAACAGGCAAGCAAGAAAATCAGGACAAATTTCAGGAGTATGTTGGAAAACTCTGCTCCTCTGCTCTGCAAGTCTGTGCCCAGGCCAGTGGGAAATCACAGAGGGGTGAGACCCACCCACAGCTCAGTGCAAAAGGCAACCTGGCCTCTTCCAAAGCTCTGCCTTTCCCAGACCATGAGCTGGTGTTTGGGTGCAGTTATTGTGAGCCCTGGCTTAGTCTTTGCCTAATTCCAGCACCAACTGTTCCCTGGTCACCACTGTTCCACAGCAGCTGCTCACCAGGGCAGGCTGGCCTGGGCTGTGTCAGTGTCCATCCTTGGCTGGCTGTTCTCCCCTGGGCACTGGGAACACCTCATCTCTGCTGAGGTGACCTGCAGGGGTTGCTGCTTTCCATCCCTGCCCAGACCCCCACCAGTCCCACCCTGGGCACCCCTGGCAGCGCTGTCCAAACTCCCCTGGAGCTGTGGCAGCCTTGGGGCTGTGCCCATCCCTGGGAGCTTGGGCAGTGCCAGCACCCTCTGGGGGAAGAACTTTCCTGAAATCCAATCTAAGCCTGCCCTGGGCCACTCCAGCCCTTCCCTGGGTGCTGTCCCTGCTCACAGGGAGCAGAGATTGGAGCTGCCCCCTGCTCTCTCTCGTGAGGATGTCAAAGACCTCACTGAGGTCTCCCCTCAGTCTCCTCCAGCTGAACAAACCAAATGCCCTCAGCTGCTCCTCCAGGCCCCTTCAGAGCCTTCCCCATCCTCATGGCCTCCTTTGGATGCTCTCCAGTGGCTAAATGTCTTTTTTATATTGTTGTGCCCAAAGCTGCCCCGGCACTGGAGGTGAGGCCGCCCCAGCCCTGGGCAGAGCAGGGCAGTGCCCTCCCCTGGCCCAGGACAGGCGTGTCCCTCGTGGCTCCGGGGCACTGCTGATGTTCTGCAGAGCTGGTGGGGATGGAGTGAGGATCCCCACTGAAGAGCCACCCTGTTGCCTGTTCCTCTTCCTCCTCCTCCCTGTGCCTGTCAGGGCTGGAGGGGCAGTGCTGTGCTGCCCACAGGCCTCCTCTGCCTCCCTTGGCTCTGCTGGCTCTGTGCAAGGCATGGGAAGTGCTGAGCTGTTCCCACACGGCTTTGAGCTGGTCAAGATCCACCATCAGAGCCCTCAGTGTGTCTCTCACCCATTACTTAAAGCTCCCCATTTATCTGTACAATAAATAACTGTCCTTATTCCATGGTAGAGATGGGGAAGGGCTGAGGGAGAAATGTCATTTCACCTGGAGCCCCAGGAGCTGCCCTTACGGGCCCTGGCTGCATCCATGCCCTCAGAGCACATCATTCCTCCCTGAGTCATTTTGAAGCTCCTTTGGCACTGGAACGTGCAGGGTTTGATGAAGGGGAGCACCAATAACCTACATATGCAGTGAGGAACGTGTAATGGATTATTGTGTGGCTGGCATCTCCTGTCCTGTCAGCTCCTCAGAGGGATCTAATGACTCACAGCTGGAAATGGCTCTTCCTCCATTTGTGTTTCACGGATGATTTGTTTTACGCATGAGAGGCCGAGTGTGACCCAGCACAGAGCAAAGCACAGCTCCTGAGAAAAGGCACCATCCTAAATCCAAACCCTGGCTTGAGGCCTCCCCATGCACCCCTGGACACCGCACACTCAGGGGTTAATAGCAGGAGTGTGAAACTCCTGGAATGCTGCACACTGGGATGGAGGTCTGGGACCAGGCTGGATCCTCTCAGGAGCTCATCTCCTCCTCGGGTGCCCTGTGCTGCTGGAACCCCTGAATGGCTTCTGGTCGTGATGCCATTTTGCACTGGTGGCTGCAGATTGCCCTACTTGTCATTATTGTTCTTTTTCCCTTTGAGTGTCCTGGGGCAGGGTTGGACCTTTCCTGTCCCACAGGCAGTGCCGGGCACATGGAGCTGTGCTCTGGACTAGTGGGGCAGAAAAAAGTTAGAGATGAAAACTAAAGAGCAGGAGAAGCAGTTCAAAAGGCAAGTAGGAGTCAAAGAGCTACTGAACAGTGATTTACAGGTGCAATCCTTCCTGCAGGTGTCCAAATCCACTACAGCAGGAGCAGAATTCCTTATGGGAGCCCATCCCAGCTGCCAGCTTTTCCAGTAAAGCTCAGCCTTGCTTTCCCAGTGATGGCCACAAAGGAGGTTTCTTTCCTTCCAAGCACACCTACCTAAGGTCACCTTCCCCCTTCCAGGAGGGGACAGTGCTGGGGGTGGCAGCAGAGGGGGTAGCCCAAGGCAAGGCCAGCCCTGAGCGTGGCCACAAAGCCCAGCCCAGCCCCGAGAGCAGAGCTGGGGGTTATGTAATTTATGTAATGTGTCACAACTTTGCTTTGTGCTCCCGTCAAACCACTTTTTTTGGCTTCATCTTTTCCATGTGAATCCTTAGTACAGATTACGTGAACAGACTGCAGAGCATTATTCAGAAGAGCTTAATTAACCTCAGCGAGGGGAAGAGAAGGAAATCGTAGAAGCTGTAGGGTAAAAAAAGATCATATTTAGACAAATAAGTGCAAATGACCCAGATGCATCAATTTCCTTCAGAGCCAGGCAGGCGGGCTGGGTGCTGTGCAGGGGCTGCAGGTCTGTGCCACTGCTGCCATCCCCACACTGCCCCAGGTCCTGCTCATCCCACCTGCCCCCAGCCCTGCTCCATCTGCCACCTCCTCTCACACCACCCAGGACCCCAGGAGAGCAGCCATTCCCTCTGCAGGATTAAGCACACTCAGATCATCTCTGATGGATGTTTGTCTAACCTTCTTTTGAAAATCCCCCAGGAATGCCATCCCAAGCCTTCCCTATTTTTTCTGCTCTATGGTTTAACTACTCTTCTAGATAGAAACATTTTTTTCCCAAGTTTCTAATCCTGATCTCCCTTGTGGTAAATTAAGCTAAGCCACAGTCAAAATGGAGAATAATTGATCACCAGGAGCAGCTTTCACATACTGGAATACCAACAGCACATTCCTTTTTAGTTATGGCCTTTCTAGATTAAACAGCTCCTTTTCTTTGGCCTTTCCCCACTGATAAGGTTTTGAGAGTCTTTTTTGGGGGTTTTATTTTCTTGCTCTTGCCTGATTTAACTACAAGAAATAATCTTGTTTGACATTCAGAACTGGCCAGTGCAGAGCAGCCTGTGGTCACCCTGGCTGAGCCACGGGCAGGATAATGAACAGCACCAAACGAACAGAGCCAACCTGTGAACAGAGCTGTATCCTAATGATTTCTTCATTCCTCTCGTTCTAATTCTCTCATGTGTCCCTGGATAACCAGGAGCAGGAGCAGCATTCCTGTCCCCCACAAAGCTAGGGCTCCTCTCAGCCTCTGTGGCAGATAAATCTCCATTTTTGTGCACGGATCTGCTTTGTCCTGCTGCCACACAGCACTTCCACCAGGCTGGTGGAACTATCCATTTCCCTCCTCAGCCTCACAGCTGCTTTCCTTAATCTCATTTTTTCTTTGACTCCATGGATATGCTGGGAAAAGGACAGGACAGTGCTGGAGAGAGCAGTGTGAGGAGCAGCTCCTGTCTGAGCACTGCTGCTGCACCTGGCAGAGGGCACACGGGCAGTATCCCTTCATGGCCTCAGTGCTCTCTCAATTTCTATCCTCTTGTCCTTTACATGCATGAAAAGCTCCTTAAAACATCAGGCCTTCTCTGCTGTCTGCTGGATAAATACCTGCATTTTCTTGAGCTCAATTACGGTGCAAGGAGTTTGAAGAGGGCCCTGCTTCACTAAGGAGATGAGTAGTGCCTGTTATTGTTTAAAAGCTGTGATAAAATATCCACAGATCAAATAATTATTGTGCTTCCCACATTATGGGTGAGAAAGTTTAGTCAGTTGGGAAATAATATCCATTCACTGGGTGTTGGCCATAGGAAGGGAGAATGATAATAGGAAATGCTGAGCATTAAAATGAAATTATCCAGTTGTTAATCTGTGGACTGAACTTTGTGGAACCAGCTGTGGACAAAGTCCACATCCAGACATGTGCTGCTCATGAGATGTTTGTGTGGGGAATAAAGTGTGTCTTATAAATTCAGGGTACCACTGTGGAGTTGATGGCCAACAAGTGAGGAATGGTCCTTCTTTTGAAGGAAAGCACTGGGAGGAAAGATGATCCATTTCCTCTGGAGTCATTATTGAATTTCCTTCTCCAAATGACAGTGGAGGTGGCAGACAGGGGCTTTGTGCTGTTGCCTTTTCCTTGTTCAGCTCAAGGCCAAGCCGCAGCATTTCCTTCTCTGCAGCTGAGCTGCTGCTTCCCCACTCCTGCATTTCACCAGCAATAACCTGTGGGGCCATTTGGTCTCCAGAGGCTCTGGAGATTCCATCATCTCCTCACTGCTCCTTCAGGAACTCCTGGGCAGCACCTTTATCTCCACGTGCAGTTCTCAGGAGCTCAGAGCCTCACTGGAGACAGGGACAGCTCCTGCTGCATCCCTCGAGGGGAATTGTGTGGACCAGCTCAGTCAGACACGTCCAAACCCATGGACTGTCCTCTGGAAGCACAAAGCTGGTGAAGCATTCACTTGGCAGTAGCTATTGAAAATAGCTCATAATGTTTTCTGAGTCAAAACCAGGGGAATAAGAGGGGAAAATATATTTAATATGGGTAACAAAAGAGGCAGCGCACAGAGTCTGGGATTTTCAGAGCTTGTGATTGTTGATTCTTGTAATGAACAAATCTTTATGAACAAATCTCTCCACAACTGTGATTGCTTGGAAAGGTCCCCTGGATCCGTCCTTGCAGGAGCAGGGTCTGTTGGGGTTGGTTCTGGAGGCTCTCAGCAGCAGGGGGAAGGGGAATGCTGTGCAGCGGATTTAAGGAGTGCATCCTCCTTCCTGTGAGGTTTGGTATCAGGGTTTTTTGAGAACGTGGTGCAGATAAATGTTCTCTCTAAGAACAAGGCCCGGCCTCCCATTAACTCCCTGTGTGGTATTGACCTGATTGATCAGGCTCCGTGGGGCTCTGGCAGCCTTTCCACAGCACTGAGGGAAAGAACCGATTGCCTAAGTTGGGACGAGACTGAAAAGATTTTCTCCTGCCTGTTCAGCCTGAAATAGCTTTTTCTTACGTTTTGGACTAGCACTATTTCAGGCCTACACCAGAGGAAGGTTTTTGTACAAGATATTTGTTAATGGAATTCCACCCCCACCCCACCCAGGGTATTCCAAAGCAGTCAGGATTTAAAGCCTGTGAGCTTCTGGCCAGTCTTGTGATAGTTAATACTGTCTGGCAGATTCATGAGCAAGTTTGCTAAATCATTATGATGTAGAGTTTATTTTCCAAGATTAATTTGTTTAAAATAGTACCTGCTGCTTATCTTGAAAAAGCCTCACTGTTAAATATTATTTCAATAAAAAAAGCGCTGTACATTGCCTTCATTTTTCCTCTCAAATGAATCCTTTGACATAGCATTTATCTTTTGGGCATGCTGAAAAATCCAAAGGTATTTAGGTTAAATTGATTTAATATACTTAAATATTGCTTTAGAGAGTGGCTAGAGGAAGGGAATCTTGATTGTGTGTTGCTGAATTTGGTTTTACATAAATTGAATCACCTTGTGTTGCCATGACTGGAGAATTAATATTCTGTTTTCTGACGATCATCTCCTGTTATCTGAGATAACAGGCACAGAGATATGGGGCCAATGGGGAATTTACTTTTCCCTTCCCAACACAAAGAAATGAGCTGTTGCTGAAAAACAGGGAATAACCAACTGAGGAAGGAGGTGAGCATGAACAGGTTTGGTTGAAAAGGTTATGATTACCAAGGAGAGAAAAAGAAAAAAAGCAAAGCTGGATCAAGTGGTTAAATCCAGGGTGGAATGAGAGCAGAGGTAGGTTGGGAGTGCTGTGAGCTGACAATCAGGGTGGTGTCTCAGCAGTGTTGGAATGGGAAATGGGCCCCAAGGAGAAGGGCCAGAGACCAGCCCGCCCTGGGTGTGGGAATGTGTGTGGAAAACAGGTCTGGAGTGGGCATCCTGTGCTGCCAGAGCACTGATGGCTCCTGAGTGCTGCTGGGGGCCCCTGGTGGGCCTGTGCCTCACATTTCTCACCCTGTGGAGCAGAACCTCCCATGTGGAAATGCTGGAACTTGTCACCTACTCGAAGCATTTTGTTGTGCCTACAGACTGAACTTTGCAGCTCAGGCATGTGTGGTTTGTTTTTGTCTGCCCGTGGTCTGGCCTGTTTGGCCAGCAAGAGATGGGTTCAGAGCAGGTGAGGTTGGGGGGATCAGGCCAGGTTTCACCATCACTTCTCTCTCTCCCTCAGCTCTCCCAGGAACTGAAGGATCTGAGCAGGTTTCACCATCACTTCTCTCATTTCCTCAGCTCTCCCAGGAACTGAAGGATCTGAGCAGGATTCACCATCACTTCTCTCTTTTCCTCAGCTCTCCCAGGAACTGAAGGATCTGGCCAGATTTCACCATCACTTCTCTCTCTCCCTCAGCTCTCCCAGGAATTGAAGGATCTGGCCAGATTTCACCATCACTTTCTCTTCCTCAGCTCTCCCAGGAATTCCCTGCTGGGCTCAGGCTCTCCATGAGATCTCACCATGGTCCCTGTCTCCCTTTCTCTGCAGGATCTGATCCGAAGGGATATCCTGTATTACAAAGGGCGCATAGACATGGATAAATATGAAGTGGTGGATATAGAAGATGGGAGAGATGATGACTTCAATGTCAGCATGAAGAATGCCTTCAAACTGCATAACAAGGAGACTGAGGAAATGCACTTATTCTTTGCCAAGAAACTGGAGGAGAAGTTACGATGGCTTAGAGCTTTCAGAGAAGAGAGGAAGATGGTAAAAGAAGATGAAAAGATAGGTGAGGAATGTGGAAATGAATCTGAAAGGAGGTTGTTGGTAGTGTTTAATTTAGCCCCAATGGGTGGAGGAGCCCACATTTTCTTTGTGGTAGAATTACAGTTCAACCTTGTTGTCATGTCCTTGGTTGCTCTCCTAGTCATAAATAGGTCTCGTTCCTAATTTCAGTTACTGCTCTTTTTGGCCCTCAGTAAACAAATGCTGCCCATATCTCAAGCCTGGAGCTCCATGGGTGTGTGGGAGAGGGAAGGCTTTGGCCATTCACCTTCAGGGTCTCCTGGCTGCATCCTCCTGCTCTGCTTAAGGACGTTTCATGCAGAGGGGAGGCAGCAAAGGCAGTGAGAGCCCTTCCCTTGCACCAGCCCCAAAGCTGACTGTGACCAGTGTCAGTCCAGGCTCAGCTTGTTGCTCAGCTCTAAAGCATAGAGCATTATTTATGACACTGTATAAATAAAAGTGGCTCTAATCTTACTTTTCATCCAGCCCCTGCACAAGTGAGATTAGGAGGAGGCCAAGGAAGAGTTGCTTTTCAGTAGAACACTCAGAGCATTCCGTGTTTGGAAACAGTGCAGAGCACCCCCCTCCCCAAAAGGAAACGAGGCTTTGTGAGCAACCTTCTGAATTGTGTTTGCCGTGTTCCCTTTTCCAGGCTTTGAAATTTCTGAGAATCAAAAGCGGCAAGCGGCAATGACAGTAAAGAAAGTCAGTAAGCAAAAAGGTAACCGGCAACACGCTCTGTGCCTGGTGATGTGAGGGTGGAGCGGGCTGGGCTGAATCCTGCTGGGTTAGGATCCAGCATCCCCTCAACTTCCCCCTCCCTTCTCTTTTTATATCAAATACCGTTTGTGCTTTGTATCCTTCCTTAATGTATCTGTGGGCCAAATTAATCTCTGGTCGAAGGTGGTTGAAAGCCAGTGGAACTGCACCAGAGATGAATTTGAACTCGTGTCTCCAGTCTGATGTCCAGAAGCTGTCCCTGGGGGCAGAAATCTATCTCAGTTGTTTATCTCAGGCTGAAATGGGAGTGAGTGCGGAGGTGTGTAGAGGTTCTGCTAATTCCCAAAGTCTCCCATTAGCAAAAAAACCAACCAACAAACAAAAAACCCTAAAATGCTGGAACTGGGGAGGGAGTACCCCTTTCCTGCTGCTGGAAAGGAAAGGGACACTCTTGTTTCCTGGGGCTGCCTGTAACTTTTTCAAGACAGCACAGTAGCTTCAACTCTAGGAAATAAAGTGTTTTAGTAAAGACATTGTACCTCTGGAATGTCAGATTCATTTCCCCAGCCAGGCAGGCTGCAACCAGAGTCTCAACTGGCCACAGCCAGTGTTAATTCTCTCTCGCAATAACTCTTGCAGCTACAGGTTTGGAAATACTCAACACAGAGGGAAGGTCAGAGAGGTCGTTCCTCAAATTCTCCAAAGCTTCACACAGTCATGGATGTATTGATTTGTTACCAAAGTACCATAGCACAAGTAGGCCTGCAAGTGGGGTTTGAGAGAGCTCCTCAAGGCTTGGCTCAGGTCAGGTGCAGGCAGGTTGGTCCCCGCTCTGTGCAGGTGTTCTGGGGGTTTTGCAGAAGTTGAAAGAGCTCTTTGCTTTCTGCCTCACCTGTGTGTTGTCTACTGGCTTTGCTGGTCCAGGAGTGGTTTGCCAGGCCAGCTGTGAACTCCTTGGTTTGCTGTGTCTCTCCATTGTCATCAGTCTTCTCCTCTCTACTAACTTCTTCTGTTGTCTCCTGAGATGTTCTTTAAAAACTCCTGGCCAGGTGTCCTAAGCTCAGAGTGTGCACGCCCAGAGCAGGGCCAGGTGCCTCACGCTGTCCCCGTGCCCTGGCACAGCCCCTCAGCACCTGCATGTCTGTCCCTCAGCCCAGGAGCATCCCCAGGGCTCGTGGAACTGCACAGTGAGAGAGCCTGACTTGCATGACTGCCATGACAAAACCAGGTCCAGTTATTGCTAGCTGTTCAGTTCATTCTGTTATTAATTAATAGAGGTATTAATTAATAATTGTGCTGTTCAGCCAGTAAGTGACACAGTTCAGAGGTGCCTGAGCATGCCTGCCAGTATTCCCATGTAAATCACTGGACTTGCATCCTGACAAATACAATCTGCCTGACAGGGCTTGTGTCTCACACAGCAATTGCTCTCTGTCTGCTCTCTTTGTCTTTCTCTCTCTTTCTCTCTGAGATGAAAAAGGAGGGGTTGTTATCTCGGGCTTCTCGGACTATGAAATTCATTAGCTCCTAAAACAGCAGTCAGCATTTCTGTAGTGAAGAATGAGCTTAGGCTGTGGCACTGGCAGTTCTTTTTATGGGATTAAGTCCTCGAGCCAGACAGAAGTTCAGTCACACCCCAGCACCGAGTTAAGCACAGCCTGGTTGGTTTTAGGATGTGAAATCTGAAAAACAACAAACAGGGTCATTAAAACAGTAGCTCTGTATGCTTTGCCCTACACTGTGGTGATCATAGCCCAGTCTTAGGTTGATTAAATTAAATATTGACACTGAGAACTCCTAGTTCTGTTATTCTGTAGTTTGTCTTGTGCCCAAGACCCAATGAGAGGTGCAAGGCTGCCCGAGCAGGGAGCTGCTGGCACTGCTCAGAGGAGGGAGGTAGGAGGAAACTCCTGAGAGCTGCCTTTTGGGGACTGATCTTTTAAACCTTACCCTGTGCATTTTACAGATATTGACAACATTTTATTTTGCCAAGACCTTGGCAGCACTTGGGGCTGCAGGTGTGCCCGTGCCAGGGGCTGCTGCTGCCTCTGCCCTCCTGCATCACCACAGGAGTGTTGGAAAGGGCTTGGAGCTGCTTTTGGAGCATCAGCTGCACCTGAAAAGCAGGGAAGCCCTTCAGAGGGAGGATCAGGTCGCTGTATTCAATAGAAGTATTTATTTATTTAAATGCAGGATGATCCCAATGGCTGCAGCAGCGCTTGACAGCTCGAGGTGCTGCCAGCCCAGCTCCTGTGTCACAGGATGCCTATTACAGACTTGTTCCTAGATTATCTCACTTGTTCCCTGCACCTCTTAAATGGGAAACCATGGTAATTCCCCTGTCACAGAACACTTAAGGAAGAGAGAAAAGCCGTGAAGGAGGTGAAATGGAAAATGCAATCAACTTTGTTAGAGGTGAAGCAGAAAAACATTTTTCAAATAGTATAAACTGCTGCTTATTTCATGCACTGTTGTACCACACCTCCCAGAAGTATTGCTCTGGAGATGGCTGGCATGTGTTTGAGAGGGAGGCATTTAAACCTCTGCTGGCTGCAGCAGGAGAGGGGGAGAGCAGCTGAGAGCAGCAGATGAAACCTTACAGCTCTGCTCTTCAGAGAACAGGACCTTGATCCAGGTGATGCAGTGAGAACACTCTGCGAGTGTTTGAAGGAGTATTTGATGCCCAGCTGAGGGTGCTGTGTGGGGCAGCAGCTCCTCGTGGCTCTCAGGTGTGCCCAGCAATGCTGGCAGGGCCAGGCTCCCTGCCAGACCCACTTAATGATGGGCAATATCCCAGGATTTGCACTCCTTATTGGATTGGGCAAAACGTAACCCTATTAGACCAGGTGCCTTAAGACAGCATTAAACCAATTTTTGGCCTTCTTTAAGTCCATTAGGCATCCAGGGAATGGGTAGTGCTGGCTCTGCACCTCGCTGATAGAGAAAAGGGCTGGTTGCTGCTGTTTGCCTTTTGCACTGATTGTTGGAGATTCTGCTTCTTGGTTGCTGCCCTTCAGCTTCCTTCAGTGGCAGTGTGGGAACTCAGAATTCAGTCTGGTGTCTCCTGAAAATAGTGAAGTAAAGGGAGAAATTTATTTGTTTTATCTTAGGAAAACACCTGCAGCCAGGCAGGAGGGCAGGTTCTGTGCAGAGCCTGGGTCCCACCAAGGGACATAAGGGTGGCACTGGCCTCTGTGCCAGCACCGTGCCTGTCACTGACTAAGGGAGTGGAAACTGCCCAGAAAATGGATCCCTTATGGGTCTCCAATCCATTCCTAATGTAGACAAAGGTTCATCCAGGGTCATTTTTCCATTTCTAAGCATTTGGAAATGGAAGCTGGTAGAGTGCCTCTCTCCATGGGGGGCTTCTGTTCCCTGGCCGTTTGTGATCCCCCCTCCAAGGGTTGGTGTTTGCAGCCTGAAGGAACCCTCAGTCCCTCTCTGATCCCCAGCTCTATCCACAGCAAGCCCCTTGCAGGACAGCCTGTCCATAGAAGGGATGTTTGTTCATATTCCTAGCAGCTGCCAGCCAATGGTGTCAGGAATTACAGGCCCTTCCAGGAAGGAGACTCCATTCTCACTTCCCACTTTTGGAAAGAAGATGTCTGTTGAGATTTAAAGAAGTGGCCTTAGTGTGAGCTGGGCGTGTTTCAGCTCAGGAGAGCTCTTGAGCCCCACATCCAGCTCCTCTCCCTGCCCTGTGCACACTTTCCCCAGGAGGTGCCTTCAGCCCTGACAAGTCTTTGGGATGAGGGAAGCAGAGATTCAGTCAGCATCACCTGAGAAAGATGCTGTCACTAAACCTGCCCGTGAACACTCAGCCATGGAATCCCAGCAGGAGTTAAATCATCAGCCAGCATGAACTGCCTTGGCCTGTCACCAAACACCCTCTGAATCACTGGATTTTCCTGTTAATTTATTCCTTTCTGATCACTTGAGCTCACAGCCAACTATGTCATAAAAACCCTGACCCAGACAAGCAGCAGCTTCTCTGACTTCCCACACTTCTGCACTTGAGGCTCTCCAGCAACTCTGCACAGCAGAGCTGGGCAGGACGGGGCTGACCAGGATCCCTCCCGTGGTTCTCTGGGCTGTTTAATCCCATTTATTGCATCCTCCTTGCTGATAAGATTGACGTGGCCCTGTCGTGTTTCCCCATCGATTCACATGTGTAGGCACAGCCTCGGGGGATTGCAGGAGCCTGAGCAACCACAGCCCAACTGCTTGAAAACAAAGAGGGGCATTTGCATTTTCGGATAATCAGGGTCACTTCCCTCTCTTGGCAGCACAGGAGGTGAAAGAAGGGAGCTGATGGTGTTGTCAGTGGTATTTCCCCACAGATCCAGGGCAATCTCGGAGCTTACCCCATTTGTAAAATCCAGACCCTACCAGCTCTCTGTGCTGTGGGTCCACAGCACCCTCCCACCGATGGCATCTGGAATGCAGCTGGAGTCCTCAGCATCCTCCAGGAATCAGTCAGATTTAATTGAAACAATCCAAACCAGCTAAATTAAAAAGGTTTTTACCAGCTAAGGCAAATCAGGAATAACCCCTCATCTGGGGGGCCTCTGTGGGTGGTTCTGGTGACACTGAGTAAGCCCCCCAGAGCAGTTTTTTGGTGGGACGTTAATGGCCCTCGTGGGAAGAGCCAGGGTGATGACATCAGTGACATGTTGAGATTCCCACTGAAATACGTTTGTGAGCCCACATAGTCCTGCACCTCGAGTTTGGTGAGGGGTTTTAGGAAAGAGTTGCTCCCCAGAGGCTGTAGTACCATTCCAGAGCTGAACTGAGCTGTGTGATCAGCCTGCAGGGTGCTGGAGGAGAGGGGGGCTGTACAAACACAGAATGGCAGAAATCAGTTCTCACCCAGCTCTGATGGATAAAGCCCCAGTGTCATTTATTCCATCTTGCCTCGATTAGCTTTTCTTATCACACGAGGAATCATTATCTTAATGTCTGCTCTAATGACATCAGGCTGCAGCAGCAGACTTGATAAATAGACTCCAGAGGGTCGGGTTAGCTCAGCGTGTGTAGGTAGATGCTGTGGTTGTCTGGGGAACATCAGGACATGAGATGACTGTTTCCTCCTGCATTTCTCAAGCTGCAGCCAGCCCTCTCCCTCCTGAACAGAGAAGGGAGGTTCGTGGTTAGACAAGGGAGCCAAGGCATGTTCTCCTCACTGGTGCCATCCCTGGGAATACCAGGGCCTGGAGTGAGATCCTGCCTGTGTAAAGAGCCGTGGCTGGGGCACCACTGAAACTCCTCTGCAGCTGGGCAAATGCAGCCAAGTGAGAGCTGGGTGGTTGAGCAGGGAGGTGTAAAGGGAGGAAATGCAGCTGGTCAGGAGTGCCTGGGGAGGCAGAGGGTTCCTGTTCACAGCTGCATCCTCACCTCGGGGACAGCGTGCAGGGCTGTCCTTTGCCAGCCCTGCTGGTGGCCCAGGGAGTGGTGGGGCAGTGCTTTGAGATCCTCTGTTGAAATGTGCTGAAGAGGGCAAAGGGCTGCACCCACCCAGCCAGTTGTGCTCACTTCTTTAACTTAAACTCGTTGCTGTGACAGGAGTAATTAACCATACAACAATTAGTGCTCTGGAGGCATGTCCCTGGCTGCCCCACATGTGGGGGTTATGATATTTAGGAGGAAACTGGATTTGTGGGGGTTTTGAGCATTTCCTGAAGGATGCAAGTTGGCTGAGCTGCTGTTGAGCTCTGGGGGAGCTGGAAGGTTCCTTGGGCAGCACTGGCCAGGGCAGAGCTGCCAGCAGGGGTGGCGATGTCACTGTCACCTCCCCAGCTCTGGCTAATGAGCAGCGTGAGACCTGGACAGCACGGTGGGGGCAGAGCCCGGGCAATAACAGCTGATCAAAGGATAAGCTAAAATCTCCTAGGTGGAGGATGGAGTGAACAGCTTGTAAGGCAAGTTTCCATGGTTATGTGGAGGAGATGTGCGTGTTCCCGTGTCTGTGTGTGTGAGCCCGGGAGGGGCCGTGTCCTGCTGGGTGATCCGTCTGCACGAGTCCCTGTGCACTGCCTGTGGGTTACCAGCATGCTCCACGTGCTGCTCAAATCGTGTCGTAACCTCAAAGAGAAGAGACACTTTGAAAAAAACCCCAAACCTCAACCCCCCCACCCTCAACCTAGAAGGGAAAAACGAGACAGTTTTAAATCTTTTTAATTGTTTCCTTCTGAGCTGAGAAATCCGAAAGGCTCCAAGTGACGTTGCCTGGTGCTATAAAAAGACATTATTTCAAGTGACAGCGCAGCATCTCTCACCAGTTTTGTCTAGCCAGATTCTGAATCTGGGAATTTTCTTGAGCAGCTCTCCCGAGCCCCGCCCTGGGAGCGATCCCTGGGTGCAGCTGCAGCCGCGCTGCAGAATGAGGCACGGACCAGCAGAAGGAGCTCCAGCTCTGCCCGTGGGGTGGAGTTGGCCGCTGTGCCTGGAAATCGTTGCTTATCCATCGATTCTTCCCTTTGTGCTTTGAATTCCGCTCGCCACGCTACCCAAAATTGCCTTGGAAAAGAGCTTTGCTCGTTTCTTCCTGGTGAATTGCAGCGGAGTTATGGCTTTGCATATTAAAAAAATGTCCCTCAAGAGACAATTTTGCACGATGGCACCGAGTTCTGATGAGGAAAAAAAACACTTCAGAACAGAAAAATACCTGCCTGCCAGACTTTTCCAGAATTGCTCTTTCTTAGGATTTGAAGATGTCCAGATTAGGTGAATCTTCCCCTCCCAGTTTCTGTTTTCCAGAACATGGAGAAGTCATTCTTGGGACACCTGAGGCTATGGCAAAGTGCTGTAAGGAGATGCATTCTGTAATTACCAGAGCACAATGGTTTTATTTGCATGTCCCACACAACGCTGCATGTCCTTGAGATCCACAGGTTTGATCCCTCAGGCCATGGGATAAGTAAGAGAAATGTGAAACCTTCAGCTGCTGGAAGATGCAGGTGGAACCTGCCAGGAGCTGTTGGCATTCATCCAGCCCAGATGTTGATTCCAGTAGCCCAAATCCACAGGCCACATGTACAACTGTGGGAAGAGCAGCTTTACTGAGGGAAGGGGCAAGCTGTGCATGGGTGTGTTTCAAGCAAGGACAGGACATTTTTCAGGAGTTTTGGGAAAGAACTGAACAGGGTTTGGTGGTGATCTGGCCAGGGGAGCCTGTCCTTTCCCCTTTTGAAGAAGACAGACTGTGGATTCCAATCCTTGCAGCCACTCCATCTCTGTCAGTGGACATCAGCAGACTGGCCTTTCTCTACTTCTTCAGCTTTCCAAGTGCACAGCATTCTGCTGATCCAGGAGATTTCCCAGCATTTTGTATCATCATTAAAATACATTAGTTCACCCTCCCCAAATTGGTTTAGAGGCAGTAAAGAGCCCAGCCACAGGATGCCAAAGCCATGGGACCATGTCACTAAAGCAAGGTGGCTTTAAAGACTTCCAGAGTTAAAAACAATTTCTGTGGCCCCTCCAGTAACAGCTTTAGATTCACAGCTCTTCTGTTGTAGAACATGAGTAATTTTAGTGGCACAAGGACCGTTTGCCTTTGAGATAATTCCTGGTCAATCTGAGAGCCAAAGCAGATTTATTTCCCAACTCTAGCCCTCTAGCCATGTAAGCACCTGTAACAGATCCTAACATTCCCACAGATCCTAAAATCCCTCTCCAGTCTCTGCTGGGAAAATTGGCCTCCAGGAGAAGGTTGACATTCCCGGATGGGCTCAGGGCTGGAGTTTGCCCTCTGCAGTTGGTCTCACTGGCCAGCCTGGAGATGGGCAGCTCACAGCAGGACAGTGCCAGGAGAAGGGATGGGAGAGGTGGGTAGAGGAGAGCTCAGTGCCCTGCTCTTGTGGGTTTCAGTCACACAGTGGTTGAAATCCAAGCTGTTCCTTGGAGTTCTGTGCCAACCAGGGTGGTGCAGAAGTTGTGCCAGGTTTCCTGCAGCTGCCCCTGCCCAGGGGTGACCCCAGCACAGCTCTGGGGCTGCCCTCGGCTCGGCAGGTGGGAGACAGGAGCTGGGGAAGACAGAGTAGAGAAGTCATTGATGAGTAACCATTCCAGCATGCAGGTGGAGAACATCTCCAGGTCGATCTTTCCAAGTAAGTTTGAAATACTAATTGTGATGAATTTGTTAATGAGTGTGAATCGCAGAGTGGTTTTTGCCCACTGTGAGGAATAACCTTGGTTATTCTCTACAGTGGACAGAGAACTCCACAAAACACAGTAAAGAAGGAGAAATCAGATAGACATACTCAAGACATCTCCATTTGGTCTGAACCTTTTGAGGATTTTCACCCTAGATCAGTAAATTCTGTAGCAGGGAGAGGCGACTCAATTCTCTTCCCTAAGGACACGCTTTAGCTCCTGCCCCAAAGAGGTCCTGCCTGAGCAAGCAGCACCTGGCCAAGCTTTGTGGTGAGCTCTGTGGGTGCCCCCGTGAGGTTTCCCTCTGTGTCAGTGCCCGTCGTGTGCCGCCGTCCGTGCCCGGCCAGCGCTGGTGTGTCTGTGTGTGCTCGGAGCCGCATTGCTGTGCACACCTTGCTCTGGTACCTGGGCGCTAATCACCGTATTTTGCCTTCTCCAGCACCTTCCCAGCCGAGGATCTCAAAGTGTTTTACAAACATTAATTAATTTAGCTTCACAACCCTCCTGTGAGGTAGGTGGGGGATGCCACGCTGTCCAGATGAGGACACTGAGCTGCTGGGGGACAGTGGCCTGGCTGCTGTGGTTAAAGCCCGGGGAGGCGACGGCCCCCTCCCGCAGAAGGAAGAGCAGTTCTGCATGATCCAGAGATGGCCAGAGCTTACAGCAAGCTGCTCCACAGCCCTGCTCCTCTCTCCTTCCTGCAGTCGTGGTTTCCAGCCAGCCCCGCTGCCCCGAGGCTGAAGGAGGGGTTGTCCTTGTGGGGAAGGACATGCAGACTGTGTCACTGTGCCCTGTAGGCTGTGCTTCGGTGGTGACACACATCCCTTCTGTTCCACTTCAGTCACCCAGAGCCACCCTTTACGCACCATCCTTTACCCCTCGTTCTGTGGGAGAGCTGTAAGGGCAGCATCCCCTCTCCCTGTTCCTGCACAGGAGCTGTGGCTCACCTGTGTGGGAATTGAACATCTCGACCTAAAAGCATCGCCTTGCCAGTCCATCCATTGCTGCTACCAGTTTGGTCTGAGCAGAATCCGCCTTTTCTGCGTTGTGTGCAGCCGTTTTTGGGCTGAAACCAGACTGGTGAATTGAGAACAAACCCTATGGAAAAGTCCTAAGCTGTTCCTAAAGAGGCGTTGTCCTCTGTGTAGGCGCATCCCTGCAGGGTAGGGCTTCTTCCACAGCGGCTCCGCTCCGTTCCGTGCGGGAAGCGGAGCGGGCGGCGCTCGGGCCGTGCTCGGGGCTGGTCAGCGGGGCGTGTTGGGGCAAGGCTGTTCTGCAGGGAGAGCTGGGAGGGAGGGCGAGCAGGAGCTCGGAGCAGGCCTGGGAAATCGGAGCGGGATGAGCCGGCCTCGGCGGGGCAGGGCCTGCCCGGCTCTCCTCGCTCACACAGGACTTTTCCATCAGGGCGGGCACAGCCATGCCCGGCAGAAGTAACAGATCCTGTCCGGCCTTGGAGCTTTGGGTAGGGAGGCAGCTCGGAGCTGAGAGGTCAGGCAGGCAGCACGTTCTGGAGACTGGCCAGCCCTGCACGTCCTGGCTGTGGGACCCGGTTAAGGAGCGATGAGGAGCGATGAGGAGCGATAAGGAGCGATGAGGAGCGATGAGGAGCGATAAGGAGCGATAAGGAGTGATAAGGAGCGATAAGCAGCAATAAGCAGCAGTAGCATGACGAAGAACGACTGCTGACCCGATTGCTCTTTGACTGATCTGTTTCTTTTTCCCCCCAATCATCGATGCAGGTGTGAGCTACTCCAAGTCGGTTCCTCCAGCCTACCCACCACCCCAGGATCCATTAAATCAGGGACAATACATGGTGACAGATGGCATATCCCAGTCCCAGGTCTTCGAGTTCACCGAACCCAGACGCAGCCAGGCACCATTCTGGCAAAACTTCAGCAGGTTAACACCATTCAAAAAATAATACCTAGAGAGATGGAGAATTTTAACTTAAAAGAACTAAAATTTAAAAAATAAAAATAAATAAAATTATATTTATAGATGGACCTTTTTTCGGAGAAGCACTGTTGCAACTAAATATATATACATATATATATGTATACACACATTTTAAAAATAATAATTATATATATATATATATGTATATATATAGAAGGACCAAAAACTTTTTTTGTTGTTTTTGGGAAGTAATCTGCTACTAGATACTAGGAAGCACCAATGATTTCTAACCATGTGACCTGTTTTATTTTATTTTACTCCATTTGTTGGACATCTCTTTTTGTTGGGGTTTTTTTTCCTGTTTTCCTTCATTTCCATCCAAGTCGTCACTTGCATCCCAGAATGCTTTCTCGCTTGTGTGACTCCGTCATGGAACTTCCTCATGGACTACATCGGTGTACATTTTCTTTGATTTTATTTATGGGGGGGTGTTGTTTGTTTTTTTGGAGTGCTGGGAGGTCTGTGCTCCCTGTCCCTCCCTCCCGTCCCTGCCCTGGCTGTCCCCAGCCCCTGCCCGGGGCTGTCCCCGTCCTGCATCCCCCGGTCCGACTCGTGCCTGTCTGGATGTGCTCCCTGTGCTCCCGCTCCGCTGCGCAGTATTTCTCTGGCTTTAACTGTTCTCCTGTGGGCAGGTGAAACCCAGCAGAAGGGCAAGCAGCTGTTTAGGAAGTCAGAGATGGGTTTTCCTCAGTTCATCTTTTGCGGTTTTTTAAGCACTTGTCTTTTTCTCAATTCGGTGTGATTTGTTCACACTCGGAGTAAGACTGAGAAAAGAGAATCGGGGGCTTTTCTTCTTTTTGCTTTGTTTCTGTGGGCTTATCTTTGATTTATTTTCTTTTCAAGCTGAGACACTTGAAAAGCCCACTCCTATCTTTGTTTTCCATGCAAAGATAAAAGCTTAAAACCCAATGGCTTCATGCCTCCATTGCAGAGAGGAAAATTGGCTCCGAGGCTCCGACAAGCGGCCAGTTTTCTGTCTTCAGGAACTAAGGTCCCATCCTTTGGCCACACTCAGCCTGCACAGCAGCACCCAAACCAAGCAGTAATTCCCATTTGTAGGAGCAGTGACCCCAAAAGTGAGGCCCGTGGCTGCTCCCAGCGCCCACCCCGGGCCGGGTCCCCCCGAGCTCTGCCCCGTTAGTGGAAGGATCCTCGCCCCAGCCCTGGCAGTGCCCAGCTGAGGTTGAACCCCGAGGAGCTGAGAGCTGCCCTGCTTGCAGGAGCCGTGGGTGTGCCTGGGCAGGGTGGCCGTGGTTCTGTGCCCAGTCCCAGCTGGTGCTGGTCCAGTCCAGGCCCCTCCGTGGCTCCCGCAGGGTCAGCGCCGTGGGTCTGGACGGGTGGAACAGCCCAACCCTCCAGGTCTCTTTCTCTCTCTTTTTCTCCCTCTGGAGATTCACAGCTCTATTTTTAAAGACCCCTCCTACAATTTCAACCTTAAGTACATTTGTTTGCAAGTGCAGGAGCTTACGGTTAAGCTTGTAAAACAGACCATTGTCAGGAGGAGGATTTTCTTTTTTTTCCTAGGGCAAATGAGACTGTTTAACCAGATTTAGAAGATGAACTTTAAATCTTTGCAGAGCTATTCTGCAAGCTCCTTTGAAAATGTGGGATGAAGTGATTGATCACGGTATTTGTCATTTTCTTTGGAATCTGATCCAGCACATAAGCACCCCAGGACAAAGAGTGTGGAGATACTTTTTCTTTTTTGCCCCTAAGAAATGGAAGTGAATGGGAAGAGCAGAGAGTGTGGTTTCATTGTTTGCATGGAGCCTGTTTTATTTCAGGGCATATCACAAGGATGGCATTATTTTTATTTAAATCCAAAAATAATCTCTCTTATACTTTTGAATAATCTAGAAACTCAATAACCAGCAAAGCCAGATTAGTACTTTGAAGAGGAGGAGTGGCCCTTCTGTGACAAGCAGTAGGCAAACGCCAGGATTCCCAAATAGGAAGCAACCCAGTTTTATATCAGAAATTATTTTTATGCTCTTTTGTATGTTTGCATTTTTATGGCTAGATTTTAATATGGGATACATAGCAAATATTGTTTTGTTTCTTTAACAGAATGGGTATTTAAAGCAGTGCATGAGATGGGTTCTCGTCAGTTAACTGAAATGTTTTACTCTTTCTGAATGGCTGGAGAAAGGCAGACAGAGAGAGAGAGAGAGAGAAAGAGAGAGAGATTCCAAAATGTTGTCAACATGATAAAAATTTCACTTACTCCTTTTGCCTTTTTAACTGCTTAGGGAAAAAAAAAAAGCCAACAAGTAACGAGCACATTAGTTAAGCCTGTTCATTTACTGTTTTGTGCCTCAGAGAGTGAGAATGAGACATCCATAATTTTTATGAGAAGATGCTTCCTAAATATTCAGCACTAGGAAAAAAGAAACACCACCGCCACACCATTATTTGCATCATAAATCAAGATCTGACAAGGCCACTTGTTGGACTCGCAGCTTCTTTGTTAAGTGGGAAGCCCGCCCGGGGCAGCGCTGCTCGTGCTGGCGCTGGCACTGCGGCCGCAGGGACGAGGGGCTTGGCTCTCGGGCCTTCAAGAAAGCTCTTCCCCTCCATAAATTGCCAAGGTGCTGCAGGAGATGGAGCATTGGCACAAAGAAGAACCAGCACTGGGTCCCATTGAGCCCCTGCTGTGGCTGTCCCAGCAGGGAGCAGGGCTGGAGCGTGTGTGTGACAGCAGCGCCCGTGCAGATGGGGGTGACTTGACTGAGCATCTGATACAGACTTTTCATTCCAATGCCAGACAGGAGGAACCCACTTCCCATTCCATATGCAGAAACAAGAGAGTTGTAACAAACTTACATGTTTACGGTATTTCTCTGGCTGAATCTATATATATATATATAAAAATAAAAAGAAACCCTCTTCCCTAGGTAAATGACATGCATTACCCTTAACCTAGACACTAGAACAGAGGATCTAAATTCAAGACTTTCGCCTCCCCACCCTCTCCAAAAAGTCAAACAAGAACCAACCTAGGTGCATCTAACAGTTGTAAATAGAAAATACTACATAGAGAAATATATTTGAAATTTGTTTCAGTTTCTGGATTGGCACCAGCCATCCATTGCAATGTTATTGATAGTACACTGTGGTGCTTTGGGTTTCTGGTTTTGTTCTCTTTATGCTCTGTCATCTTTTCATTGCAGCTACATTTCAGGGAACATGTATATTTAGTAGCTATTGTAAGTTCTGCATGGCATCACCAAGCTTATTTTTCCTTAAGAAGAAAAGAAGAGTCTGTAGGAGCTTAAAGGCACTATGACGACAGGGACTTGTAGCAGAGAATTTAAAAAAAAAAAAAAAAAAAAGGTTTTTAAAATTCTAGTTTGAAGCCAAATACTGATATTTTAGTGCTTTTGGGGTTTTAACAGTAAGAGCAAAAAAAAAAAAAAAAAAAAAAAAAGAAAAAAAAAAAAAGAAAAAAGGATTTTGGTAACCCAGCTGATCCGCACTTGCCAGTTTTATTATTTTGTTTATATTGGACTGTTTGACCCTGTCAAACAAGTGTCAAAGTTGTGTGTATAAAACAAAAAAAAAAGTGTTAAAAAAAGTGTTGTAAAGACACTGAGCCTTATGAAAATATTTATGGAATTAAATAAAAATAAGTGAAAAGGCATCTGAAGGCATTTTAAATCATTTTCCTCAGAGCGGGGTCACCCTTCTCCCAAGGCTGAGCACGGGGCGGGGCTCCCGTGGCCATCGAGACAGTCGTGTGCCACCAAAAAGTAGAATAGTCCTGGAAAAATCGCCCTTTGTGCCCTCCCTGGGGCTGCTCCGAGAGGACTCGGATCAAGCGCGGGGTTCAGTGCTGTCCTTGCCCGCTCGCAGCCCGGGGCCTGCGGGCAGACAGTGCCGGGAGCGCCCCGGGCCAGAGCGGAGCCTGTGAACAGAGCAGGGCCGGCCTGAGGGGAGGGAGCCCGGCCACGGCCGGCTCTGCTGCACAGGGTCCTGTCCTGGAAAAGAACGGGGCTGTCATCCCCGAAAAGCTCTCTGCACTCCCAGGGGCATCTCCCAGGTAAGGCAGGGGAGCTCTGTATTGCCAGGTAGCCTAAAAATGCGATTGTAACCAGGAGAAGGGGTTGGGAGCGGTGCTTGTCCCGCAGGCACGGGGCCGCAGTGCTGGGGACAACCGCAGCCAGATCGCCCCTTCTTCCTCTGGGCCCTGGGGTCCCTGCCGGGCTGAGGAGTGAGCAGGGCTCTAGCACACGGCCCACACGGGTGAGGGAACCAGGCAGGCAGGGCAGGAAAGATCTGCAAACCCCAAGGAGCTCTGCTCTGAGAGAACGAGACAGAGGAGAGGCAGAGCTGCCCGCAGGCTGCTGTGGGGCCGCGGTTCGAGCAGGTTCAGGAGCAGACTCGCCCAGCCCTCAGACATCACAGCTTCACATTCGCCTCCCGCTTCAGCAACGCCCCCAGCCGAGCTTTTATCTCTTGCTTGCATTGCTTGCAGTGGAGAGGGCGCCGGGGCTGTGCTGGGGTCACCTCTCCGAGTGATGCTGCTCCCCCGGGCGTGCCTGGGGTCCCTCGGGAGCAGGGAGCAGCAGGGACAGCACCCCCAAAATGCGGCTCCGTGTCAAACCTCCCCTGGAGAGCCCCTCTCCTCCACACCACTGTCTGTGCAGGCCAGCAGAGGCATTTGGCAGCGTTTGGCACTCCCCAGGTTTATGAAGGAGCTGTAGGGAAGGAAGGGGAGTGCAGGATCTGCCTGGGATGGGCAATGCGCCCAAAGCAGGAACGCAGGCACCCAGCGTGTGCTCCGGCAGCAGGAGCACCACCGAGGCTTCCTCAGCTTCAGACGAGCCCCCTCCCTGCCCTGCAGCCTGCTCCCACCCTGGCTTGCTTCTCCAGCAGGGGGAAGAGCCCTCCATGGCCGGGAATGCTGCTGCTGCCTGTAGTTGATTGCCAACTTCTGTCTTTGCTGTGATTTGTTTGGTTTCAGCTTTTCCAGCTACCCGGCATTCAGCTACTCCTAACTTTGCTTGCATAAAACAAAAACCAAAACCAAAGAAACCCATTTCAAACTCCCTTCTCTTGTGGGAAGGGCTGGGGTGTGTTCCAGGGTGTGTCTGTGCCTCACCTGGAGGACAGGAACGTTGTGTAGAGCTGGAAACATCCACGGGCAGGGTGGGCTCCAGCTGCTCTTGGAGTGAGTGATGTGTTTGTGACATGGCAGGAGGGTTTGTGAAGGGCTCTGTGTCAAAGCCATCTCTGGGTGATCCCTGTGTGTTATCTGTGGTGTTGCAGACCAGCTTTTACTTTTTAAGGAATGAGACTTTCAATTGGAGTGATGGTGCAGGGATTACACATCCCAATCCACCCCAAACAATCAATTTTCTAGTTACTCTGGAGCTAAGAAGCAGCACTGGGTCCTGCTCTGAGTACAGCAGCAGGGCAGCATCCCAAATGTAATGCACCATCTGTGCTAGTTTATAAGGAACAACTGAAATTCCTTGTGCTGGGGGGATGAAATGGGAATGATTGGCATTTTCAGAGTGTTTCCAAGCCCTGTCCTCCAAGGGTTCCACAGTCAGTTGTTAAGGAAGGACAGGAGCTGTTAAACTACAAATATAATCCCCAAAGCTGCAGGTACAAATTGTAAAACTGTCTTTATTTGTCTGCACCTCCCACCTTTGCCATGGGAAAGAGATAGGAGGTATTTCTGAAATGCTTTTAATGTTCACATCCGTTTTTCTTCCAGCTCTCTCCAGGCAAAATTCACCCTGGTGAAGATTTACACCTTCTCCTGTCAGAGACACAGGCATTTGTCACCTCTTGGAGGTTTGACAGATCTCTGTGCTCAGCCCTTTCCCCAGGCTGGAATTGGCTCAAAAGTTTTCCCTGTTTCAAGAGGCCCCCAGGGCACATCCCCAAATTTCCCTCCAGTCCCTCCCTGTCCAGAACCAGGGTGACCTGTGTGTCTGAGGGACACGGAGCACTTTCCTCTTCTCCTGGGACCAACAAAACAGCAACAAGACACGGAACACTGGGGAGGATTTATTTTGCATCCAGGAGAGCGTGTTAAAGGTGCAACCCTTGCAGGAACACGTGTCTCATAAAGAAATCATCAGTGCTGCGAGCAGTGCGTGGCTGGGGCATCCTGTCAGATGGGACACTGCTGTCACAGCTCCCAGCTGGGGGGGCTGGGGATGCACTGGGGGGGAGAGGAGGGGTGGACACAGAGCTGGGGACACACACAGGGCTGGACACAGGGTCACACACAGAGCTGGGGACACACACGGGGCTGGACACAGGGTCACACACAGAGCTGGGGACACACACGGGGCTGGACACAGAGCTGGGGACACACACAGAGCTGGGGTCACACACGGGGCTGGACACAGGGTCACACACAGAGCTGGGGACACACACGGGGCTGGACACAGAGCTGGGGACACACACAGAGCTGGGGTCACACACGGGGCTGGACACAGGGTCACACACAGAGCTGGGGACACACACGGGGCTGGACAATGAGTTAGGGTTACACACACAGGGCTGGACACAGAGATGGGGACACACACAGAGCTGGGGTCACACACATGGGGCTGGACACAGAGCTGGGGACACACAGAGGGCTGGACACAGCTCCTGGACAAACAGAGCTCTGGACACACAAAACTCTGGACACACAGAGCTCTGGAAACAAGCAGATCTTGTTCACACACACAGAGCTCTGCACACACACAGACCCATAACATCCACCTAGAGCCTCTCTGTCCTTTATTCCTTTTTCACAGCTGGATGGGAACAGACACAATTTTGCCAGGATCTGTTTTTTCCACAACAAATCCTTGCACTAGATTCACTAATAAAAAAACCCTGAGAATCAGCTCCAAGATATCAGGGCTGCCTTTGTGGCCAGTGGAGTTAACTTCAGAAGAGAAGTTTCATTCTCTGTTTTTCATCTGGAGAAGCAATTACAGGATCTATTGGTGTATTTGCTTCTCCTCTTAGCTCACCTTTACAAAAGCTGTACGGCTTTTATTCAGTAAATCCTCAAAGGGTGTGGATGTGCATCCAAACCTCTGCAGGGCCATAGGAAATAAAAAAGCAGCTGGACCTTGCCCACAGCGTGGTTTGCCCTGGGTGGAAATGGTTTAAGACTTAAGAGGTGCCTCATCCTAAAGACAGCAGTGTTCAAGTCTGGTTTTATAGAGGCTGGGTTGGTACCCTGAGCACTGCAGAAATGTGAGGGTGTCTTGGTTTGAAAGACAGGTATCTGCTAAGGAAGGCAGGAGCCTCTCTTGGAATGGAGAATGTAACCCCCTCCCTCCAAATTATTATAATTTTGAAACTAAGGGGCTGTCAGGCAAAGATATGGGAATGGAAATAACAGTTCTTTACTAGAAAAATAAAAAATGCAATAGTCCAAAACACAGCCTGACACCCTGTGGGTCAGGGTGCTGGCACAGCCCAGCCCAGCCCTCCTGCAGTGCAGCTGTGGCTCTGTGGGAGCAGAGATGATCCTGGAGCAGGGGCAGTTTCCTCTGAAGGTGCCGTGGGGTGAGATGGGTCCAGCCTTCCTCTGGGAATGCAGAGCACACAGGCTGTGCTGGGCTCTGAATGCCAGGGTTTATCCATTGGGAATGCAGAGCACACAGGCTGTGCTGGGCTCTGAATGCCAGGGTTTATCCAGGTGGGAATGCAGTGCACACAGGCTGTGCTGGGCTCTGAATCCCAGGGTTTATCCAGGTGGGAATGCAGAGCACACAGGCTGTGCTGGGCTCTGAATGCCAGGGTTTATCCAGGTGGGAATGCAGAGCACACAGGCTGTGCTGGGCTCTGAATGCCAGGGTTTATCCAGGTGGGAATGCAGAGCACACAGGCTGTGCTGGGCTCTGAATGCCAGGGTTTATCCAGGTGGGAATGCTGGGCTCCTCCCCTGGGTGCAGCATCTCCCATGGGTGATGGAATTGGATCAGCCCTGCAGGGAGCCTCGATGGCCCATGGACAGCAGAGATCCCCTGGAGGGAGGATGGGTCCTGGAAGGGACAAAGAACCCTGCCCCAGCTGGTTTGAACAGCTGCCCATTGACAGATTATCCCCCCTGGAGTTGTGAGGGATGGGTCATGGAAGAGATAAAGAACACTGGCCCACATGGCAATAGAATACACACTTTTGGTTACATCTTGCATTGCAGCCTAAGACGGGGGAGCAGCAGGTTTGAACAAAGGTGTCACTGACAGGAGTGCAGTCACTGCTGCTGTGTCACAGAGTCCTTTGTCACTGCTGTTCCTCCAGCCTGGCGAGACCTGCCCTCTCCAGATGAGTTGTCTGGGCAGAGCTCTGCGGAGCTGCACTGCCCAGGCTGCTTTAATATCAGTCTGATGCTGGCTGACCCAGACATCTGATAGCTTTTCCTTCATCAGTCACTCCTGTGCAGGGAGATTTGAGTCTGAGGAATGGTAGCATGTGGAATTGCAGTGGAATTGCTTTCCACACATTTGAGCCATCACACAAGTCCCCTGTCCTGTGTTTGGAAGCTGCATAAAGCAAAGTGCCTTTAGTCTTGTTTAACTCCTCAGCAGCCAAACTGTGCTTCTTCTGTGCCAAAAAAAGAGCAGCCTGCAGCACCCAAGCTCAGGGGACAGGAAAGCAGGTGCTTTTTACAGAGCCTGGTTTTTACATGGCCCTAAATCAGCAGAGGACAAGACAAGCAAATTGCACTGATAATGCAATTGTCAAAATCTGTCGCTTGCTGCCTTATCTGTCCTAGACCACACTGTTTGTATTTTGTGATTTATTTTCATTTATTTGTGATTTATTTTTTGGCCTGGCTGGGGCTCAGCTCTGCTGTGTTGGTGTCTGGGGTGTCCATGGCCAGCTGCAGAGGCATTCCCAGTCCTCTGGCATTCCCAGGGGACACCCAGGTGACACAAAGGCCTGGGACAGTCCCCAGGAGCCCTCCCACTCCCACAGGCAGTGTCATTACCGGGGTGGGGCTGTGTGGACAGGGAACAGGGAGGGATTTTCCCTGATCCCACCGAGGGGAGCTGTCCCCACCTGCCTTAACAAAGCCTTATCCTGCAGGCTGCTTTTTCAGGGAATGTGTGACCAGCACTCTGCTTTCCTCAAAGTTTCACTCCCCCACAGATCCAGGGCAGCACGAGAGGAGTCCCTGGCCAGCCCTGCTGCTGCGGTGGTTTCACGCAATTCAGAGGAAATCCCGAATCTTTGGACCAGGAAAGGAAAATAGGAGCACATACAATAAATACCCCTAACCGTGCTGGGAGCCCAGGGGGGCTGTGGCCTCTGGCTCTGCCCCCAGCAGGGATTGTTCCCCCAGGACTGAGCAGGCTCCCCACAGCCCCACCGTGCTGGATCTCCTCCTGGAGGCACCTGCTGCTGCTGGGGACGAGTGACTGTGATGGGGATGCTGCAGGGGCTGTGACACTCCAGGTTTGTATCCCAGCCCCTCCCTGGCTGGCCTTCCATGGCTGTGGCATTCCCAGCCTGCTGGTCAGGTTGGGGCAGAAGGAAATGGATGGAGAGAGAGAAATGTTGGATGCCCAAGGCCTGATGTGTCCCGCTGGCGTTCCCAGTGCTGCCAGAGGGCCTGGCCGTGTCTCTCCTGTCTGGATGCACCATTAAAAGTTTGATCTTGCTGCCTGCTTACAGCTGAGTGGTTTCAGCCTCCAAAGGGCTCCATTAAAGACATCCCTGGCTGTGTGGGGGTCCCAGGTGGGTTTGGGGAGCAGGGGGGTAACAACACTTCCCTGGCAAAGGGAAATGGGTGCTTGGGTTTTCCTGTCCACTCCCTGCACCCAGGACATGCTGAGTGCTGACTCCCAGCACAGGGGAAACCAGCCTGGCAGCCTGAGGTGGCAGGGGCTGAGTTCTGCCACCTCCTGCAGGGTGGAGAAGAAATCAGAGCCCGTTCCCAGAGGCTGCTCCACCAAAGCCCTGGTTCACCCCCAGTGCTCATCCCCACAGACCCACCGGGAGGGAGGGGTGGGAGCAGGGTTCGTGGGGGTGGCTGACACTTAGGGAATAACCAGTGCCCAAAAATCCAGAGAGAACAGCCGTGAGACAGAGAGAAAAGCTGCTCAGCACTGGGTTTTGTCCTGCCTCTGTAATTCTTCTGGCTTTTCATGAAAAGGCACATTGGTGATGGGTGAAGGTACAGGCCACACTCCTGCAGCAAACACAAACAAAGGCTGATCCAAACTGCTGTAGAAATGCCAGTTTGAATGTTTGAATTCCACTCCCCCACCCAGTTATAACCCCTCCACCATTCCCAGGAGAAACTCCAAGAGGACAGCAGAACAAGGCACTGCCTTCAGTGCCAGGATTATTTATCCCTGCACCAAACCACATCAGGAGGTGCTGGTAACACCAGGGGCTCTTCACTCGGATCTGCCAGGTGTGCAAAGAGCCTGAAAACCACCAGAAATGTCGAGATGGGCCCCCTGAGTGCCAGTGCAAACAGATGGTTTTGATAAATAACCGTGGCTGGGAGCGTTCCTATGCAAACCCTGAGGAGGGGATCCTGCAGGTGGAGCTGAGCATGGAGACCCTGCCAGCAAAGCCCCAGCAGCTCTGTCCAGCTGTGCTCCGAGCGAGGAGGCTCCAGGCTGAGCGGGCTGGGAAAAGCCTTAGCAGCAAAGGCAGAATTAATGCCATGGGAACTTTGTCTAGGTAAAATATATGGAATTTTTAAAAATTTGTTCCTCTTGACTTGTGGCTCGTAACGAATTAAAGCTGCTCTGGAGGACACCTCATTTCTGTTTGGCTGCAGTGCTGGAGCTGGGCTGGACTGGAAGGTGTCAGGGGCATCACCCCAGGCCTGCTGGGCAGGACCAGAGGAGCTGAGGGCTCACAAAACCATCCCTGTGATCAAAGGAAGTGTGTGCAGAGATCCCAGGGCTGCTGCAGGGGACACCTGGGGACACAGCACAGGGGAAAGCCCCTCGGTGCCTCATTGCCACCTGGCTGGGTGTCCCCAAGGGCCACCCCAAGCTGGGGTGACAGCACAGCCCCTCTGAGGCAGCCACGGGCATTTCTATCCACGTGGTGCTGGAGGGATGGACACAGAGCTGGCTTCACGGGCTCTCCTCAGGCTTTCCCAGACCCTGGAAAGCCACCCCGGGCCTGCAGGGGGCTGGATCAGCTCTCACCTCTGGCTCAGGCTTCATCCACAGCTCAAAAGGGGGGCACGAGTGGGCAGTGGGTGCTTTGGTTTGGCTTCTGAGGCGCTGAGGAGCTGGGCCAGGGTTTGTTCTTGCTGGACAGCCACAGATTCCCAGTTTTAATCGTGGTCATGTTGGCTACTCCCCCTTTATCCTCACTTCTCCAGAGTCAGGGTTTTACTCTGGACTTCCAGGATTTCAGCCTTTCCCAGGAAACAAAGCTCCAGCCCAAGCACCACCAGTGTTTCAGTGCAGATTTGCTACTGAAAATCCCACCCTCCCCTAAATGCTCTGGGAAGAACAAGGCTGCTTAGGCATCAGCAAGTCTGCGAGGGAAGGAGGGGATCTCAAGTGCACTTTATTGAGCTAAAAATAAGTTTATTCAAGGAAAACAAAGCCCACATCCAACAAAGATGCAAGAGGATGATGGCAAAGAGCTGATGGCTCAACAAACCAGGGGAAAGTCCCTTTTCCCAGACTTTGTGCTGAAAGCACAGGAGGGGTGAGGTTCTGCTGCTGAGAAAGTGTTATAAATGATATCCTCAGGAAAGCCTGGAGTGCAGCAGAGCTCACATTAACACGGCAGAATTAAAGAAAGGCTCCATCATATGAGCCTTGCCCATGGATCTGCTGGTTCTTACACAATTAAACTCTGAGCTTGGGGCTGCTCCCGTGGCCTGTTCCTAACCAAAGCTGTCCCACTCTTGCCCTGCAAGGCACAGCTAAAATTAGCTGGGCAAGAATTGCACAACCCAGCCACAAATTAGCAGATCCAGAGCGTGATGCTTGACATTGTCCCAAAGTCCTCAGTTCCCACTGAAAAATAAAGCTGGTCTGGAGACTGGGACTTGGCAGGAGGAGGGAAAGCTCAAAATAGACGTGGCTGCCTGCTCTGGGTACGGGGAGTGCTGGCTGAATGGTTTAATTAGCTCGTGGTAATGAAAAGTAAATTCTGAATACTCTCTCCTCCAGCTTTTCGTCTTGCCAAATGTTCAGATAATGCACTTCCAGATGGCTGAACTTCTCCTAAACCCCAAAGAGTTGGGATTGCTCCACAGTAGCAACAATCCCAAGGTTCAGTGCCTGACATTCCTTCCATCCCCATCAGAGCAGGTTGTGCTCAGGTTGGAAAACCGTGAGAACAAAAACTCCTTGGTCCAAGGGCCAGGATCACCTTTTCCTTTGTTCTCAGCTACAAAGATCCTTAATGCAGCCCCATTTCAGCCTCAAACTGCTTCCCAAAATCAAAGCTGACATGGAGATGACCCAGACTGCTTGAAGAGTTGAAAAATGTCCAGCAAAAAATACCTGAGAACAGCCATGAAAGGCAAATTCAGATTTATTTCATTGAGGGCAGCACCCATTGTCTGGTAGTGCCTGCCCAGCCACCTTTGCTTCCATCAGAAATAAGGGAGGACAAATCCCTTCCCAACTCTTTTTTACTAAAGCCCATCTTCACTTACAATGGGAGAAAAAATAAAATGTTTTCTTTCAAAATGAGCAATCTGCACTTTTATTTTCTCTTTCTAAGGGTGTCATTTTTAACCTCTGGCTGTGGGAAAGCAGGGGAAGAAGGGCTTCTCTCCCCGAGAGCAGAAGAGCCTTTGGCTTAAGAAATCCAGGCAAAGCTGCTGAGAAAGTGATGCCAAACATCACCAATTCCAAGGGTAACCTCTGGGACCGTTCCCTTTATCTGCTGCATTGCTGCTTGCATTTCTCCACTGTCCATCTGTTCCCAAAAAAAACCCTGGAAAAAGTTCTCCAGGGAAGCACCCACGCCAGAGAAGGACCTGTACTTGAAATCGATACAGAAAATAAACACCAAACACCACTGCAAGTGTTCTTGAGAGGAGACAAGAACTCCATTTCATTTCTTTGTCCCCATTCTCTCTCTAGCTGTGATCTATGACAAAACATTGATGAGAGGTTTTCTGACAATAAAATAAATCCAGGGAGTTGGGCTGCTCCCTGTTCCTGCGTTCTGACTGCCCCTTAAGTGCCTGTTGTTAATGGAGGGAAAGAAGATTGGCCCTTTTCTTCTCCAGAGTGCTGGAAATGCAGAAAATTTGTATTTTTGATGCATGCCAAATTCAGCAGAACAGGGAAGAATTTGATTTTTGCTTTCAGGCAACATTTGCTTGTATCACTATTTCCATTTATTTGTGCAAGTGTCTTCCCCACTTCTGCTTTGTACTGGCAGTTCATAAAAAGCAGATAAGAGAAACTGCTCTTAGTGTCTGCAAACTAATTATGTGAAATCAATTAACACATTAATGAATTAAAGAGTGTTACCATCTTCCCATTTCTTCTCCTTGATAATGCCAAACAGTGGAATTGGAGGGCAAAGATTTGCACAGTTTGTTATTGCTGGAAGCTTTGCTAATTATTTTTTCCTGCATTTCTGTCCCAGGAAATGCCATCAAACCGTGGTGAGGAGGGAAAGTACCAAGCAGGGTTTATTCCCCATGTGAAAAACACTTGAAAAAATCCAGGGAAAAGGCATCCCAGATGGAAATCAATAAACCACAGCCCTTCTGGGCCTTGTTTGTCCCCAAATGTGGGAGCAGGGATGGTGCTGGAGAAAGCAGCTGAGGAGAGGAGGGGAGGAAAGGAAAATATCTCCCAGTGCATCATTGCCATGCTGGTGAACCCTCGACCGGGTCAGTCAGAGGTGAGAGGGGAGAAGGGAGCTCAGCACAGGCTGGGGAATTCCTGACCCAGACCCAGCTCTCCACCTACTCAGTTTCCTAATGACAAAGCTGCCAAATACCCAGTGAATTGTATTTCCCTTCCCTTCCCTTCCCTTCCCTTCCCTTCCCTTCCCTTCCCTTCCCTTCCCTTCCCTTCCCTTCCCTTCCCTTCCCTTCCCTTCCCTTCCCTTCCCTTCCCTTCCCTTCCCTTCCCTTCCCTTCCCTTCCCTTCCCTTCCCTTCCCTTCCCTTCCCTTCCCTTCCCTTCCCTTCCCTTCCCTTCCCTTCCCTTCCCTTCCCTTCCCTTCCCTTCCCTTCCCTTCCCTTCCCTTCCCTTCCCTTCCCTTCCCTTCCCTTCCCTTCCCTTCCCTTCCCTTCCCTTCCCTTCCCTTCCCTTCCCTTCCCTTCCCTTCCCTTCCCTTCCCTTCCCTTCCCTTCCCTTCCCACCTGACTCCACAGCCTCTCTCCAGGTATTTCCCTGTTTGGGGGAGCAGGAACTCAGATCCACACATGAAATTTTTTCTTTGTGGTTCTTACAGACCTGGGAGCTTGGGGCTGCCAAGGGAGAGATTTGCCTCCCCATATTTATTATTTCAAATAAATAAATAAAAAACTCTTTCAGTGCTTAGAAGAGAGTTGTTTCCATCCTGATCAAACACGTCCAGCAGAGCATCCACAAATGTCACTCAGCTGGAAGGAAGATGCAAAGAATCCAGGGGGAATTCAGTGTGCAGCATTATTCTCCTTTCAGTGGACACACATCACATCCATCACACAGGGACAGGGATCAGCCTCCCCGTGGCTTTGAGGGACACAATTCCCAGAGGCAATGGCCCAGGATAAACCTTTACAGCAACACCAGCACACCTTGTCCACCCCAGGGTGGAGGATCAGAGTAAGCACAAGCACAGAAGTGCCTGAATTCTCTTCTCCATCCAGGCATTCCCCTCTTGCCAAGTGCCAGGCTCAGAGGGAGCCAGGAGCTGATATGGGAGAGGTGGGAGCTGGAGCAGAAAAATGTGTGGGCAGAGCAGAGTTCAGTGGTGTTTCACTCCTTCATCTCTGATCAGGACTCTCCCAGTTTGGGCTGCACTTCTTTGAAATGGTTTGGGAGCTGGGAATGGGGGAGATGAGACTTCCAGGAGCTGCTTCCCAAAAGATGCTGGCTCAGAAGAACTGCCACGGGGGAGTTTGGATTGAAAAATCTGCATGACATCAGAGCTTTCACCCAAAATAACAGCAAGAAAACCAAACTCCCCAGCAGGCTCAAAGCAGAGCATTGATGCTGCAGCCTGTGAGTCAAGCCAGACCCTGCCCCTCACTCCCAGGAGGAAAATGGGGCAGGAATTCCTTCCCACACACACAGGCACAGTGGGAGTGGGAGCAGCAAACCCCAGCAGGGTTTGGGGCCCCCAGCCCTGGCACCAGCAGTGGGAATGTTCCCTTTGGCTGAACAGGAGCACACAGGCAGCCCCAGCTTTGCCAGGACACCCCCCTAAAAAAGGAAATCTCCTCATTTGAGTTCAGAATAATTTGATTAATATTAATATTTGATTAAATATTTAGCAAATATCCAAGAGAGGATATTTAGCAGATATCAGGCACTTCTCTGTGGCCACAAGTTATCACAAAGGCTCCAGGTGCACCAGGCACTGCTCACTGAAGAGATAAAAAGGTGCAGAGGGTTCTCTGGGAGGAGGCTGCAGGGTCAGCTCTGAGGTTTTGTCATTTTTTCTCTTTTCTTTTTTTGCCTTCCACCTGCATTTTTTGCCTTTGACTATCAGAGGCTCCTAGGTTGGTTGTCAGCCCTGTTCCCATACAGGGGAACAAGGGCAGATCACAGGCCCAAAATGAGCTGCCCAGAGAAGACATTTAAGCTCCAATCCAAAGTCCTCCAGACAGGACAAACCCTTTGATCTCACCTTTGGAGAGGTTAAATTTCTCTTTCCAACCCCAAACAACAACCTGGTTTTGCAGCTTTCACTACAGATACCTCAAATCTTGCTTTTTAGCAGGTGAAATCTGCCTTTGGAGGAGGAAAGTTCTCCTTTAGAGGAGGAAATCTGCCTTTGGAGGAGGAGGAAGAGGAGCCCAGATTCCACAGCTCTGTCCCAGCATTTCCTCCCAGCTGCCTGCAGGATGCCACATCTCCTGTCCAGGCTCTCGGTCCTAGACCAGCTCTGCTCCAGGGCTGCTCCAACCCAGCTTTTGTTATCTCCCAGTCCCTCAGGGCTCATTAAGGGCTGGATTAGATTGTCCATGGCCCTAATTAATCCTCCAGCTCTCTGGGAAGCAGCCAGGGCTTTTTTAACCAGCGCTCCTTCCCCATGGCATCCACTCCCTGCTGTGATCTGGAGCGTGCAATCCGCGAGGGCTTGGAAACTGAGCAAGACAGGCACCGTCCCCTGCTGCTCTTAATTGTGATTAATTGCAGTGGCCAGGGCTGGGGAGTGCCATGAGGGGACACTGCAGGACACGTGGAGATGCAGCCTGGGCTGGGTTTGGGAGGCTGTTTTCCCAAAAAACAGAGTGTGGGGATTGCTGAGGGTCAGGAAAGCTCCACGCAAGGGTAGAGCCACGGGTAAGAGAAAGATCAGGAACATCCCATGCTGAGATCTGTCACTGTAGGACAACAAAAAAAAGATGAGACTCCAAATATTTCAGGAGGCAAAGAGCATAGAAAAAGCTTTATTGTCTAAGTCTTACTACTTTTTATAAGGTGTTCCCATACAGACTTAACATGATCGGTGAATAGGAAGGACACCTTCCCAGTCCCATTGGGAGGGAGAGGTGTCTTCTCTATTAAAATAGAGAAACAGCTAAAATGGGGTTTTTTGAGAACTAGAAAGGCAAAACACCACCTGGAGAAAGATCATTTTGAGAGAGGATAGTTGTTTGTCAAGATTGTTTTGAGAAGAAGCTTTCTTGAGAAATTTTCCCTTGGGAAAAGAGTTAGCAGCTGCCAGCAGGCTAAAATCTCCTAGACCCAGAAGTATCACAGAGATCTCTCAGGGATGCACAGGGTGGGATTTTTGGGGTGTTTGTGCAGGGCCAGGAGTTGGGCTGGATGATCCTGGTGTGTCCCTTCCAACACAGCACATTCTGTGATTCTGTGACTTCAAGAAACCACAGAACATCTCTGCCCCGATAGAAAAATGAGGGCAACACCTCCATTGGGATTCAATCTGGGATCCCGAACAGCTGGTCCTGGAAGATGCTCACTGGCCTTCAGAGTGTGTGGGATGGCTGGGGCCAGAGAAATCCTACAAATAAGAGGTGTCCATGCTCTCAGGGCACTCTGACAGCCTGGGAACACACTGATATCCTCCCAGACAGTGGCAATGCAGGGAATTAAAGAGAGAGAACTGTTTTGGAGGTGTTCAGGAGCTCAGGGACACTCCTCAGATCCCGAGGGATGGGGGTGGCTGGGCTTCACACTGAGCCTGGCCCCAAAGCTCTCACTGGGCTTTGGGAAAGCATTTTGGTCGTAAGAAGGGGACAGGCTGGGGGTACCACAACATTTGGACACAGCAGCAGCAGCTGTGCAGGCTCCCTGCAGGACAGATCTGAACGGAGCCACCACAGCAACAGCAGAACTCCCATGGGAACAGCAGGCACAGCCTGGGAGCTGAGCTGAGGGGTCACCTGAGTGTGGGGTCACCTGTGGGGTCACCTGAGCTGAGGGGTCACCTGAGCTGAGGGGTCACCTGAGCTGTGGGGTCACCTGAGCTGAGGGGTCACCTGAGTGTGGGGTCACCTGTGGGGTCACCTGAGCTGAGGGGTCACCTGAGCTGAGGGGTCACCTGAGCTGTGGGGTCACCTGAGCTGAGGGGTCAGCTGAGCTGTGGGGTCACCTGTGGGGTCACCTGAGCTGAGGGGTCACCTGAGCTGAGGGGTCACCTGAGTGTGGGGTCACCTGGGTGTGGGGTCACCTGAGCGTAGGGTCACCTGCATGGCCGGAGGCAGGGGCCGGGTCAGCAGGTGAGGGCTGGGAGCTGCAGGTTCCCCCTGAGGTCAGTCTGGGTGTCTGCCAGCCCTGGCTGTGGCACCCCCAGGGCTGAGGGTGCACAGCCAGGCCCAGGCTGCTCTGACTGCTCTGATCCTTCTGGCCACAATCCCTTCCCAGCCCCACTGCAGGCAGTGACTCCCAGCACAACCCAACCCCACAGCTCAGCTGGAGAGCAGAGGGCAATTCCAGGGAAAGGGTGGGAGCTCCAGGGGCCACCCTCTGCCCCCAGCCCCCAGCAACCCCAAGGAAACAAACTGCTCTGCTGCTTAAGAGCTTTACAAGCTTACTCTTAGGAAAAGCCTTCCCATTCCTCTGGAGCGACAAAGCCAGGAAGTGATCCCATTCCACAAGGGCACAGAAAACCAGCTGGGGGCTCCCATTGCTGCACTGGGAAACATGGGCCTTGCTGAGCACTGGGCCTGCCAGACAGCTCAGAATCCAGGCAAATATTCCACATTTCCACCATCAAACTGAGAAAACGCTGCTGCACATACTGTTTCAGGCAGAATAAGGCTGGTCCAGACTTGCCTTTTCTTCTTTCTTCTTGACACAACACCAGAAAAGTCGAACTGTCAGAAGTGTGGTGCAACTTCGACACTGCTTGCCCACCCAAGAGGCTGTTCAGACCCTGATGGGATTATGAAGTTCACCAAGAAGTCTCAGGAGCTTTTGTTAATATCAGAAACAAGTAATGAACAGAGACCTGCAAGTGCAGCTCCACTTTCTACAGCAGCATCGAGAAAAGTTAGGGAATGATCCCGGACCAGAACTTGGCTTCTCTTGGCTCTGTCACTGGGGTGAAGAAAGCCAAAAATCCAGAGGTGCAGGCCTTGTCCTGTCAGTGCTGATACTCCTGCTGGCAGGTGCATGGACAGGGTCCCTGCAGATGTCTTCAAAAGAAAACACCTACTTTTATTTTTGAGAATAGCCTTGGAGTCAAAGCTTTGTGCCCTGCAGAGGACACGTCTAAGGAGCCCTGGATTCTCCAAGCTGAACAGGAGATCCCTTTTCCATGGATCTTATGGCAGCTGTCCCATTTGCCCAGCAACCCCTCTTGCTTTCTCACTCACTCACATTGCCAGCTGCAGGTGGGGGCACCGCTAAGTCATGCAAATGATCTGTGTCTCTCTCTGTTAACCCCACCTCTGGCTCGTGAACTCGATGTCTCTGGCAGGAATCCTCCAAGGCAAGAGGGGATTTTTGGTGCAGTGCTTGCAGCACTTCAGGAGGTCGGGCCCCATCTGCCTCCCCAGGCGTGAGGCAGGGCCAGGGCAGGTTTGGGATGCGGCTGACGGGGTCGGCAGCCAGGGCTCGCATTATGCAAACAGCTCTGATTAGCACCACAGCCAAGGCCTTCTGCAATCAGGCCAGCTCATGGCTTTAGGCTTCTCACTTGAAATGAAGTTAAAAATAGTTGGCCTTTGTTGTACTGAAAGCTTGGGCAGTGGTGACCTTTTGTGTCTGCGAAGCCTCTCCCGTAATGTGCCCCTTAACATTTAGAGGATGCACTCAGCTCAGCGAGCTGCTGCCTCTGCTCTCTCCACTCTGGCTCTTTTAGCTCGTGCTGTTTTCCTCAGGACCAGCCCTGCTGGGGAGCACCAAGGAGTTCAGACAGGTCTGGAGATATCAAACCACGCAGCCACCAGGAAATCCTCCTCTGGCACTTCCAGCACGTGCAGGTCTGGGCATGGCACCTGTGCTGCCCCTGTGCTGCTCTGCACACCTCAAACTGAGTTTGGCTCCCACTTCCTTCTTAGAAACTTGACTTTCCACCCTCTGAAATGCAGAATGCCCACACATCCTTGAAACTCCCTGAGGGATAAGCTGAGGACGAATCACAGTGTCAGAAGAGCCCAGGTTCAGTACTCACCCAACACCCATTCCCCAACCTTCCCATTGGGAATTTTCAGGCCTTTAAAGGGTGAGCTTTATGAGGATATTGCTTTATGCAGGCTGGGAATATTTAAGTTTTATCCAAGAAGGAGCATTGCAGCACATCAGATTTCATAAGCAACCCCCAAACTTTTGCTGGCAGCACCAAAACTGGGTGAGTTATCCCATCCCTGGAGGCAGCCAGGAAAGCTTCACACTTTGCAGGGAGCCACTGAGGAGTCTGATGGAGAGCATGGACCAGAAGAAGTTGAACCAAAATCTAATAATCTGGTATTTTTAATGACCACAGGAAGTGAAATTCAAAATACAAAGGCTCAACAGACAGTGCAGACAGTAGCAGATGCCTTAACTTTGCCACTTTAAAATGTGTCCACAGGAAGAACTTCCTCAAAGAACCCAGGTGACAGAAACATTTATGAGGGCAAGATTGCAAGTTATCTTCAGCTCATCCACCTACAATTTCCCAGGAGGCTGGATCTTCTCCAAGCAGGTGGAGCAGCAGAGTCCATGACACGTGGTGGCTTCATGTCCCAGTCCATGGCTAAAGTTGGTCCTGCTTTGAGCAAGTGCAGCTTCAGAGGCCCCTTCCAACCTGAGCACCCTCAGTTACCTGGAGAGGCTCTTAGGATCTCCATCTTCTGCTATTTCAGAGTGCTGTGCTTGCCCCACATTCTTCTGATTTTTCTGCTCTGCCCCAATGGTCACACCAAGAATTCCGGAATGCTGTTTCCAAGCAGTTTGTCTGCTTCTCCTGCCCTCTGTGGGACAAGGTGCTCCCACCATCAGAGAGAGATGGAAGGGCTGCATCCCTGTCCTTTGGAGATATCATAACTGAGTGTCTGGGAAATGAGGGATGCAGCCCTGCCAAGCCTGGCTATGGGGCTCCATCCCTGTCCTTTGGAGAAGCTGGGCTTGGTTTAGGAAGAGAAGTGTCAGACAGAGAAAGCTGGAGCTTCCCTTGGAATGGAGAATGTAACCCCCTCCCTCCAAATTATTATAATTTTAAAATTAAGGGGCTCTCAGGCAAAGATGTGGGAATAGGAGTAACAGTTCTTTACTAGGAATATTAAAAAAATGTAGTAGTAAAAAAAAAAAAAAGAAAGCAAGCAAACAAAAAAGAAACCACTGCCAGAGTGAGAACACAGCCTGACAGCCTGTGGGTCAGGGTGCTGGCACAGCCCAGCCCAGCCCTCCTGCAGGGCAGCTGTGGCTCTGTGGGAGCAGAGATGATCCTGGAGCAGGGGCAGTTTCCTCTGAAGGTGCCGTGGGGTGAGATGGGTGCAGCCTTCCTCTGGGAATGCAGAGCACACAGGCTGTGCTGGGCTCTGAATCCCAGGGTTTATCCAGGTGGGAATGCAGTGCACACAGGCTGTGCTGGGCTCTGAATGCCAGGGTTTATCCAGGTGGGAATGCAGAGCACACAGGCTGTGCTGGGCTCTGAATGCCAGGGTTTATCCAGGTGGGAATGCAGAGCACACAGGCTGTGCTGGGCTCTGAATGCCAGGGTTTATCCAGGTGGGAATGCAGAGCACACAGGCTGTGCTGGGCTCTGAATGCCAGGGTTTATCCAGGTGGGAATGCAGTGCACACAGGCTGTGCTGGGCTCTGAATCCCAGGGTTTATCCAGGTGGGAATGCAGAGCACACAGGCTGTGCTGGGCTCTGAATGCCAGGGTTTATCCAGGTGGGAATGCAGAGCACACAGGCTGTGCTGGGCTCTGAATGCCAGGGTTTATCCAGGTGGGAATGCTGGGCTCCTCCCCTGGGTGCAGCATCTCCCATGGATGATGGAATTGGATCAGCCCTGCAGGGAGCCTCGATGGCCCATGGACAGCAGAGATCCCCTGGAGGGAGGATGGGTCCTGGAAGGGACAAAGAGCCCTGCCCCAGCTGGTTTGAACAGATGGCAATAGAACACAAACTGCTGGTTCCATCTTGCATTGCAACCCAAGACAAAGTTGTAACAAAGTGCCTGGAAAATGAGGATGCAGCCCCACAGCCAAGGCTCCTGACAGAGCAGCTGCATCCCCCTGTCCCACCCAGCCCCAGCAGCACCTCAGTGTCCCCAGCTGCTCCAGGCAGGTCTCAGCTCTGGGTCTGGGGTGCAAATAAAGGGAACAATCCCCCTGAGCAGGGCAGTGCCGAGCTGGGATGGAGACTGAGCCCACACAACATCCTGAGCCACAGGACCTGTGAGTCAAAGGAAGTGGGAATGACTGGGAGAGGGATTAGGAGTGCCTGCAAATGAATTAAATTTGCTGAAGACCGTTGAGCTTCCCTGAGCCAACTTATTTGGGATCAAGTGTGCTGCAGAGCAGTACACACAATTCTTATTGCAGGTCAAAGCCAAACAATTCTGTGTTATTAGATTATTTTTTAAAAATCCCCATCAAGAACAAAAATCCTGTCCTTGAATGTGATTCTGACAACAGCAGTGGTGGAAATGTATCAGCCATTTCAGATAATTCCTTTCAAAGAAACAAGAGTCACTTCAGTTTCTGAAACAACCCCAGGAATAATTTTCTGTGGGAGAAAACAGACACTGATTATTTACTGTCATTGACGCAGAAAAATTTCCTCAATTACTCCTGACGCATGTGAGGCATCAGACAGCACAGGATGGGTCTCAAAAACAGCTCTAGCAGAACTTCTCCGAAGAAAGATCTTCAATTTTTTCCACTCTTAAGTACTGAGAAAATACAAAACCAGGCAATGTATCCAGTAGAGAGAAGAAGCAGAATACAAGGGAAGGACACTCGATGATGAAAACAGAAGATGCTGAATTAATTCAGTAATGTACAAGTGCTGATTTCCAGGAATCAGGGACAGCTCAAGAGATTCTCATTATTAGGGCAAAGGTTAATGCATTGCAAAGAGTTTGCTCACTTTTCCTTCAGCACAAGGAGCAGTTACAGACGTGGCTGAAAGGATTTGTGGCCACTGATGCCCTGAACTGCGGCAGTGGCCAAGTGGCTCCCAAAAGTGCCTGGCACTGCTGGGAGAGGAGCAATGTGTGATCCCATGGGATCCCTGAGCAGGGGAACTGCAGGGATCTGCCCCCTCCCAGGGCTGGGATTACCCAGGACATCCTCAGCTTTTGGTTTGGGGGCAACCAGGTGGCACCTGACAGCACCTCTGTGCCCCTCTGCTGGGAAAAACCCTCCCTCCCCCCTGGGGAACTTTCCAGATGCAATGAGGATGCTCCAATCCTCTCTAATCATCCAAAAAGCCTTCCAAAGCTTGAAAGGAGAACTGTGCCACACAGTTTATGCCAAAGTGGACAACAATACAGGGATTGCAAGAGGAGTCACACACAAGGAAGTGACAGATGACAAGATTTTGGTCACTTGTGTAAGCACTGAAAAGCCCTTGTGGCAAAGGAGGAAAATTATCAGGGCTTCAGATTGGTTGGTTCTCCACCACCTGCCATAACCAGAGTCAATCTGCTCCAACTTCCACAGGGAGGAAAAAACCAAACCAAACCAAACCAAACAAAACAAAACAAAACAAAACAAAAAAAAACCAAAAAAAAAAAAAAAAAGGAAAAGGAGGGAGGATTTAAAAAAGGGTTCTGAATTACTCTGAAATGCTGGGCCTTACCTGAAACTGGCTCCAGAGAGTTTCTGAGGGAAGCTGAACTAACTTCTGGAAAACAGAATGCCTGAGCAGCCAGACAGGATTTACCCCAGCAAGCTGCACCTGGGGACAACCCAATTTGAGGGGCAAAACATGAAGTTTTATAAAACCAAAGAGCAGGTGGGTCCCTTCACAGGCAGCACACTCAGCCTGGCAGCAGTGGTGGCCTCAGGCCCGAGGTGCCAGGCTCTCCTGTCCCTGCAGGGACGAGTTTTTGTAGGAACAAGGCTGTAGAGCCAGGTTTTGGGGCAGCCCTTCACTCATTGCCCTGTCAGTGAGGAGCTCTGTGGTTTTTAATCCATTAGCATTGTTTTGGAGAGGAGCAAGCAGTGAAACAGCTGGGCTGGGAAAGCTCTGGGTGGACAACACTGCATTAAAACCCAAAAACCTCAGGCTCTGCCATGCACCACCAAACTCCACTCTCTATTAAAATGAGCACTATTAACTATTTCCTTCATCCTTGGCTGCCTTCCAGAACAGCTGATTATACAAATCAGCCCTGGAAACAATGAACCTCCTGCAACAAACAAAAATGCAGGGCTCAAAAGCAGTGAGAGGGGAAAAAAGAAAAACCAAATCTCTTTACATAAATCCTCTGCAAAGTTCTAAGGTCAGCTTGCCCTACAATTGCTTAAGGGAATAGCCCAAAAGAGAAATACATAACTGTGCTCCTCACAAACCCTTTCTTTCCACCTAAGCATTTTTGTTCTATCCACATCCACTCTCAGTTTATAAAGGTTTACCCAGCTTATTCCAGTTCCTGCCTTTCCATAGGCATATACTGCCTGTTGCCTTGGGAATTCTTGAGTTCTCAGAATTCTTTATTTCCCAGAACAGGTCATGAGGACTTTGTGAAACTCACTCATAGGCTGGCAAACAGATTAATTTTCCTTTTATTTCCAAAGTGACTGATAAAGACCCAGATTGCAGGAAGAATTCTTTAATTCTGAAAATTCCTTAAATCCGATCTGAAAATCTTAAACCACTGCTGGATGAAACCAACTCTTGGAATTTTGTCTGCCATTGGTCATCTTGCAGAATAAAAATCTGTGCTCCCTCCTGTCCCTCCATGAAATTCTGTGCTGAGCTGAGCAAGCACAGAGCCCCCACCATGCTGCAAGGTGGTTTCTGATTTACAGCGTTTTAATTATGAGCAGAAACTGCTGGATTTAAAATGATAATGCTGCATTCTTCCAGGAACACCTGGGTGAGGAAATCTCCTCTTTAATTAATAATATTCTTGGGTCCCATGCTGTTCATGTATGTTCATCCGTGGTCCACTCTGCACTTTATTTAGAGCAACACATTGAATATTTTTTACCATTGTCCACATTTTCTTAAAAATATGTCCCTCTTATGTGGATTAGCTTAAAATACAACTCAGAATCATGGCCAGTCTTTCCATTTTCACCATGGCCTCACTGACCCTCTCAATTCCATCAGTAAAACAGGAACAAAGCTGTCCTGAGAGCTGTGGGGAGGCTGCATTGGTTTGCTGTGGATGGGGGTGACAGTCCCTGCAGCTGGCATCAGCAGAGGTGGCTCCACACTGCCCTGCTCCTGCAGGAGGGGTAGCCATGGTGACAGCTGCATGGCAATGGCCAGCTCGGGTCAGCTCTGCAATCCCCTCCCTCCAAACCACCACAGCTTCCCCACCTGCCTTGGCTTTGCTGTGTAAGGATAGACAGAGCAGAGGAAATAAAGGTTTTGGGGTTTTTCTCCTTGCCCTCTGCTCTGATCCACCCCTGAGAGGCAGCACCACGCTCTGTGCTGCTGCATTTCACCATCAACTGCTCTTTCTACAAAAAGCTTGGAAAACAACGATGGGCCCAGCTCTGGGTTTGCCCCTGGGTAATGCAGAAGGGCTGGGAGAAGCAGCAGCAGCAGCAGCCAGGTTCAGCTCTGGTGCTGAGCTCCCTGTGGGGATCCTGATGTGCGTGCCCTGAGCAGAGGGCACGGCTGGGTACCAACCCTCTTCCCTCTGCACACCTTGACTCTGGAAGAAAACAGGCCTGGCCAGTGAGTCACAGGCACCAATTCCCCTCCTCAGCCTCTAAACACTTTCATTAATCCCAGAGCTGCTGGTTCTGTGCTGAGCTCACCTCACTCCATCTTTACTACAGGAGATTTCTTAGAAAAAATTTTCCAGCACATCACCATGGCTTGGTCTGCAATTTCCAGCTTACAGGCACAATATAGATAGATGGTTCAGAGCAGTTCAACCTACAGAGCACTACACTTCAATATTTGTTAACAATTCCATGTCTTTTTCTAGCTGGGATTCCAGAAACTTCCTTGAACACAGTAAACAACCTAAAGCCCAAACTGAGCAGCCAGGCAGCTCCTCAGGCTGAACCCACTGTTTTGCAGGGACACCTGCACAGGTTTTTTTGCACAGACACAGATGAGCCATTCCTAAACAGTTTTAGCACAAATCTGATTTGGTCTGCTGGAGGAAACCACAGAAAAAAAAAAGAGAAAAGAAGACAAACAGGAGGACAGCAAGTGCAGTGTGAAGAGATGAAGAGCTCAGCACAAAGCCTCCAGTGGGGTCCTGAGCAAACTGCCCCAGCACAGAGCTGACCACGAGCCTCAAACCTTTTAAGCTTTCAGAAAAATGTGGCAGAGCCCAGACAAAAACACCTACTGCAGGTTAATAAAACCCTCAGCAAAGGATGAATGCAGGCACCTTCCACCCTGTGCTGCCAGTGAGGAGGGGGCTCAGCAAGCGGAGCCTTGGTCCCTCAAGGAACTGCACAACGATTTGCATGGGCACAGCTCCCTCAGGTCCTCAGCTCTTTATCTGAACGGCACCTACAACTCCTACAGGTCCTACAGGTCCTACAGCAGCTCCTAAAGCTCCTACAGCACCTACAGCAGCTCCTAAAGCTCCTACAGCAGCTCCTACAGCAGCTCCTACAGCAGCTCCTACAGCTCCTAAAGCTCCTACAGCACCTACAGAAGCTCCTATAGCTCCTAAAGCTCCTACAACTCCTACAGCAGCTCCTACAGCTCCTAAAGCTCCTACAGCAGCTCCTACAGCACCTACAGCCCCTACAGCCCCTACAGCACCTACAGCAGTTCCAACAGCTCCTATAGCTCCCACAGCAGCTCCCACAGCAGCTCCTACAGCAGCTCCTACAGCTCCTACAGCACCTATAGCAGCTCCTACTGCTCCTTACTGCAGCCCCACCCCAGCTCAGCTCCTTCCCCAAACCTCCCCTCAGGTGTGGAATTCCAGCTGAAGTTGTCCAACACTTTGTTTTTCACAGCTCAAAGGAGAATTTCCTTCCTAAAGCAGTGTGGAGCTTTGTATAACCTAAGTGCTGGTTATTTGTTGTCTCTTGGATCAAACGCTGCGATGTTCAGCATCTAAACCAGGGAGCAGGGAGCGAGATTTGGAGAAGCCTCATGGAGACACAGGGCCCCTGACATTTCCAGGCAGTGGGAATGGAGCTGGCATTCCATGAGGAGCCCTGAACAAGAGCAGGAAACCTCCTGAGCTGCAATGTCTCCATTTCAAGTGGAGTTTATTCCCTAAAATCTGGCTGATCCAGCATGGAGATCCAGCAGTGGGGCTCTTCAGGAGCCACAGAGGGTCTGACCTGGGATTGTTGGGATATAAATGATGTTTGTGCCTGGCAGTGTGATCCATGCTGAAAGAGGGGGAATGGAGCAAATCTAAGCAAAATTGTAGAGCTGAGCCCAGATAAAATATAGATGCTTAGGATGTATTTGCAGTGGGGCAAAAATAGATTCCAGAGGCATCTATGCCTAGAAATGTGTCTGCTAAAATTATTTTTTTTCTTATAGGAAACTTCCTTCAAAAAATACTGTCTGAGATTTTTGAAGTAGTTTTTTACTTCAACCAGGACTCATTTCATGCAGATATGGATGTGTAAAGAAAAGATTTTCAATCTGAACTGGACATCTAAGCTTGCACTCCAAAGGCAAAGCAAAGTTCTGAGTTGAGAAGCAGTTTCCAACCAACCCCTCTAAATGTCACTTCAGCTTTTTGTATCCTCTGTTTTTAAAATTAGCTCTGGGAGTGCAGTACATCAAATATCTGCCCCAGCAGCCCAGAATGGTGTGGAGGTCAATTAATACTTGTACACTTTCCTTTTCAATTCATTTCTGCCCAGTGCTGGAGAGGACGAGGAGATGAGCAGGAATTAGAGGGCGTTTGAAGTGAAGCCTGAGCTCAGAATTGTGTGTATTTGCACTCAGCCAGAGAATGGAAATAGTAATGGGTGACCTAAGCCTCCCCTCAAGATTAGCCACTGCAGCAGAAAATCTAAATATAGAACTGAGCAAGGAAAGACTGAGAATTACTCAAAACTTATCTGATGAATACCTGGTACCTCCCAGGAAAGAATGGGGCTGTTGCAGAAAACTGGAAACTGTTCAGAAGCTGCTCAAAATAAAACTTTTGTGAGCAGAAATGAAGAGGCAAAGTCACTCAGTAAATTATTCCTTTGACTGAAATTTCATTGTTTGAATCCCTGCAAAACTGGAGCCAGGTTTTAAGGAAATGTTAATTGTGGCCAATTTTGTAGCTTCGCTTTGCAGCTTGCTAAGAAATTAAATGTCACCATGTGCCTGAATGTGCTTTCTGAGAAATGAAGCTCTCTTGAAGTCATTTAAATTCCTAATCTTACTGAGCTTAAATGTTGTTCCTTGAAGTGAAGGAATGATTTAATGGAGTACAGTGCATTTCTGCGTGGCACATCAGAAATGTCCAGCTCACCAATCTTTCATCACATCCCTTTTCTATTCCCACACTGGTTTGAAATGCAGTGAAGGATGGAGCTGAGATCCTCAGGGCAGTGGGCTCTTTGTCCTGCATTTCAGGAGCAGATCTGGCCCCTTTGGGATCTGCTGGGACAAAGCCCTGGAGGGAAGAGGGGCTGGGATGATATCCAAGGATCAGCTTCCCCAGGAGTGCCACATCCCAGCAGAGGAACACGCAGTGCCCCAGCCACACCCAGAAGGCAAAAGCAGGGACTGGGGAAAGGAAGGAAAATTTGAGGTTGGAACATCCAAGGAAGGTCACAAATCATGGGGCTGATGAGAGGCATCCCTGGCCCCTGAGGGACCTGGAGCAGCCAAGCCACTTCCCATCATATCCCAGAAGTTGTGGCAATCCAGGGAAGTCCCCACTGCCTGGAGAAGGGGAAACAACCCCATTTTTAAGGAGGGGAGAAAAGGAGGAGCTGGGAACTTCAGGCCAGTCAGTGTCACCTGTGCCTGGCAAGAGCACGGAGCAGACCCTCCTGGAAACTCTGCCAAGCTCAGGGCACTGAGCTGCTCAAAGTTCCACCCAGTCTGCCCTGCAACACGTCGTGTGTATTCCCCATTAAATTCCCTATTTCATTTAGAACCCTTACTGTAAACTGCTCACCAGGTTACTGGGGATATTTCTGTGTCAGTCATTCAGTGTCACATGGCTCATGATCAAGCTTGATTTGATTAATTGTGTAAGCACCTGAAATAAATAAATAAACCAAACAACAACAAAAAACCAAACCAAAACAAAACAAATAAACTCAAAAAACAACACCCCAAACGTTTACCCTATTTATCTCATTTTTACATGTTTGCCTAAGTTGGAAAAGTGAAGAAGAATGCTGGGGATTTGCCTCCAGCAACTCATTTTTACACTGCAGTTTTTCCTTCCCTTCTCACCTCTGCTCCTCAGGAGGGATCATTTCCCTGCAGTGCCAGAAGGACAGACCAGCAATCCCACATTTCTCACCCTGAGAGAGCAATTCTTCCAGCCTGCTGTGCTCCTCTCGAGCTCTGCAGCTGGGACCAGATGGTTTGGGGACCCACACAGCACGGGAAGGTTCTGGGATTTATTCACCAGCTGCTCCAGGTGCTCAGCAAACCTCAGCTTCCCTGCAGCATTTCCAGGGTAATTCAAGGGGTTCTGCCCCTGGGGTGGGAATTCTGAGGCACAGGAGGCTTCTTCCATCACGTGGGGTCTCAGAGCTGACTGTGCAGAGCTGTGCTCTCCATGCACCTTGTCCTGCTGGCTGGGTCACTTTTGGGGCATCGTGATGGATTGTGAATCCCAGCCTCACTCAGGAGAAAGCAGGGAAGGTGCTGAGGAGGGAAAGATGAGCTCAAAGCAGTTTGCTAATGATGTGTGTCCTCCCCAGCAGAGAATTTCTGTGGCAGGTACAGGGAAGTGATCAATCCCTGGCACTGTGACTGATGCCTTCAGATTTTAGCTTTTATATTTTTCATCTATTTGTAACCCTGCAGTTCTTTAGTGAATAACTCTGAACTCCACACACAGTGTGAGCTGCTGTTCTCCCATTTTGGTCAGACACAACAATTCCTCTCCAGGCCTGGGAATCAAGGGCACCTCACTGCCTCAGGCCCTCGGAAATGTAAACAAAAGTGATTTTGGGGGTGAAACTTGGGGTAAATGACTTCATTACCTGAAGCTGTAATTGGAAGATTAACCCCCAATATGCAAATGAAATGTGAAAAGCAGTGACCTGTGGTCCATTTTTGGGTGTAGCCCTGGGGGGCTTCATCTGCCCTAAATGTATCTGAAGACCCTTCAATAAATAGAGGTGTTTTTTATTCTCTGAATTTTGTGTGGCCTCTGTTGTTAGGTGGTCCCAACAGGGCATCGTGGCAGCCCCAGCTCCTGCAGCACAGGAACAGGGAGCACCCTGCGAGTGCAGGGAATCGCTCGGGATGGAAACCACTCTGGCTGGAGAGCTCGGGTGAGTAATTAGCCCTGAGAATTACTCACTGCTGCTATCTCTGAGTTCCCACATTATTGTCACCATCGTCTGGGTGGAAATGCTGGGTGCTCTTCAAACTGGAGAAAATCATTAATAAATGTCACGGGAAAAAATCACAAAGCTGCGTTGAGCCTCTGGCGCTGTCTGAGCGTGTTATCAGTGCAAATGTGACCGTGTTGTCAGTCCTTAACCCCGGGGATTTCCACTCCCTGCCCTTCAGCCCTGTTGGTGGCTCTGGCAGGGGGAGGAGATGCTGTTGGGGAGGGTGGTGGTGCCAGGGCAGGGTGGGCATGGGCAGCAGGGCATCAGGGAGCAGTCCCACCTCAGGGGCAGGGCAGGGATGACCTTTCTGTTCCTATTTGAGAGCTCAGGAAACTCTTTCACAGCTGAGCTCTGTCCCCTCACTCCCTGCCCAGCTATCCCTGTAGTGCCAGTGCTCTTCTCACCCTACTTCCCTGTGTGTTGCTTTTTTATCTTCTTTTCCCGTCAGAGCCAGGATTAAATGCTCGAGAGACAAAGCTCACGTTTGGACTCAGGTGTTTATTAATTCTTATCTATGTTACAGTATCACAAGCTGTGAGTTCTAGCTAACCAAGTAAAAAATGGCCCCTATTTCTTTGTTTACAAGGCCTTTTAAGGATAAACTGTCCAATTATGAAATGACACCTAAATTATTTTTACTTTTAACCCAATAACCAACCACCCATGGCCTGCAAAATGGAGTTTTCTATCCAATTACAAAAAACCATCCAGACCCATGAAGGAGAAGGTGAAAAAGAAGAACTTATTCTATACCCTAATACTCCATCTTGCTTTATATATATTACTGTATTCTAAACCCTTAAACTCTGAATTTTCCACCCTGTGATATCACACACTTCTATTCAAACTAGACACCCATAATCCCAGTGCTGTCACTCAATTTTGGAAGCCTTCTCCATGGCCTCAGGTGGAATGCAGTGTTTTCTTGGGGGTCAGTGCCTGTCAGCACAGAAAGTCTGGAATTCTCAGTGCCCAGGGTTCCAACACCCGTGGACTCTGCTCAGTTCATCTCTAAAATATTCTGTGCATGTTTCGGGCCAGTTCCCACCCCATCCCCGCTTCCTTCCGAGCCCCGCTGGAGCCGTGCTGGCAGCCCTGGAAGGAAACTGGCAGCGTCACAATGGAGCTTTATCAGCCCCAAACCTGGAAATATTTCCTTTCAAACGTGACCCGAAGTCAGTTCCCACACCAGGCTGCTCGGGACCTGCCTCTCCTCCTCCAAGTCAATCCCGAGGAGTTTGGGGACTGTCAGCCACCAAAAAGGGGCATTTTCCATGACAAGGCAAAGCTGAGTGTAAAGCACAAACCTAACAACAAAACCCTGCCCAGAGACTTATCCAGCCAGGAAGGTAGAGGGGGAATGTTGGGTGGTGAAACAAAGGTGAGCTAGATCTTAAATTCTTCCTCAGATCCTAAATTCATCTCTAGATCCTAAATTCATCCCTACATCTTCAATTCATCCTTAGAGCTTCAATTCATCCTCAGATCCTAAATTCATCCCTAGACCTTAAACTCATCTTTAGAACTTCAATGCATCTCTAGATCTTCCTCCTTAGATCTTCAATTCATCCCCTAGATCCTAAATTCATCCCTAGATCTTCCATTCATCCCTGGATATTAATTTCATCCCTAGACCTTCAATTCATCCCTAGATCTTCAGTTCATCCCTAGATCCTAAATTCACCCCTAAATCCCAAATCCATGCTCAGATCCATGCACGCTGGGGAGGGCAGTGCTTTGCTGGCAGCTCTGGGCCGTAGCTACCACCACGTCCCCCCTGTGGAATGCCAGCCCTATCCCACATCCCTGCTGGGACAGGAGCACCGAGGCTGGAGGAAGCCCACACCAGGCTCCTGTTCCTCTCCTCACCCCTCCTCCCTCACACCTGCAGCCACATCTCATCTTTAATGCAGTTTTCCCCTCTGAAAGCAGCACAGACACGGCAATTTATTCCCAGATCATTCTTCAGATCTTTTTCTCCCCTGTTAAATGAAACCTGTGGTCCTTGAGCACTGAATTCCCTGAGACAAGGCTGGCCCTGGCAGGCAGGGATGCTCTGTTAATAGAGGCACAGGGGTGGAAATTGCCACACAAGTGGGAACAGTTCTCATCATTTTAATAATCTACGAGCAGCACAGGTAGAGATATTCCTAAACTCTGATTTTATCAGGATGGCATCAGTATCAGAGATGTGTTTTTCCTGAGGCTAGACAGCAGAGAAAGGAAGATATTGTGTTTCCTTGACTACCGTTCATCTGCCTTAAAAAACATAATTTTCCTTTATTAGCTGGTTTCTTTGGTTATTGCAAGTAAAATAATACATCCTGAGCCCTGGTAATAACTTGTATGTTGGTGGCCTTCCCCTTTCTCTCTCTTCTCTCCACAGATTTCCTGGTCTCCTCTTCCCCCCCATTCTCCTCTCCCCACTTCTCCCTCCACATTTTGAACCTGGGTTTTTGTTTGTTTGTTTGTTCAAAATTAGGAGGGAGAAAATATTTAACAAACAGTTGATGTGCAGGGACAGATTTTGACTAATTGCCAAATTTCTATAAAAGCAAGGGTTGTATTTCAGCTGGAGCTGGGCTGGTCCTGAGGGGAGGTTGAACCCTCCAGGCCAGAGCTCCCTCCCTAAATTGCTGCTCATTGATCATCCCACCCCAAAAATCCCCTCTGTCCCCTCTGTTGCTTCCCTGGGAACAGGAAAAGCGTGGAAGGAGCAATGAGCTCTGTCTTGTTGACAGACACTGAGCTAGTTCAAATTCAATAATTTTGTCCAGATGGGAATTTAAAGATACCATCTATTTGTGTTTTTTCCTGCTGCTTGAGATGCAGTAGTTTTAAACAAACACTGATATTGCCCTTAAATGACCATTATGTGGCACAAGGCAAAGCTCCAGAAGAGTGCAGGGGGCATTTAGCGAGTGCAAATAGGGAAATGAATCCATCCTGAGCTGCTGGGCAGGCCCTGATCCAGATGTGCTGGCACCACAGCAAGGACAGCAGGTAAGATGTCAGGAGGGAAAGAATCCTTATTTTTGTCCTTCAGCCCGCAGGAAGACACTCTGCAGATTCACTGAAAATCACTTTTCAGACAGTCAGGTCCTTCAGTGTCGAAATTCTCAGTGTTTTGTCCACTGGGAGAGAGGGAAGCAAACCCTGGGTTTTGTCTGTGCTCTGTTAATCCCAGGCACTCTTCTCTCCTGGCAATCTTGGGAAAAATCAATTTCTGTCTGGAAGGATCATTCCTGTGGCTGCTATCAGCTCCTGCCATATTTCAGGAGAATCAGAGGGGGCTGGCCATGTTTGCCACTGGCCATGCTGGCTCTGCCAGCTCTGTGCACCTCGTGGCCCTGCTCAGACAGGAATGGCTCCAAAAAACTCCCCGACCCCTCATCTCTTTGGCTCCAGGGACTCCCACACCCTCTTTATTCCCAGAGACAACTACAAAAAGGTGCTGGTTTAACACAATGCCTGCAGACTGACCAGGAACACACCAGTGATTCCCGGCATGATCTGACACTTGGTGAGATATTTAAAAACTCAATTATTTATAACTAACATGCAAACAGAGACATTTGTTAAATATTTGTTCCACAATAGTCCCAGATGAATTTGCCATCATTCCCCTTCCAGTGAGTGTCTAGATAAGAACCTGCTGCTGTTCTTACTGGATGGAATGTCCTTCCTTGGACATTCTCAGTTTTAGGATGAGAAATCCTGCTTTTGGCTCTGGGTGCCTGGCTGGGAAAGATGGATTTTTCCAAAGAAAGGAAAACCTGTTGTGTCTTTGAAGACCTCATCTCCTCCCTCATTCTGTAAGGATCCTCAAAGAGGGCAGAAGAATTGTTAGGATAATAAAACAGGGGTTTTGCTCACGTGAGTGCTACACTTTAAATTTCAGGTAAGAGTCTTGAGCCAGTTCTGCTGAGGTTTTTGTTACAGAACCCAGACAATGACGAGGATGTTTCCCACCAGAAGGAGCAGTGGTTGCACTTTGAGGAGCACCAGGGGCCCACGGCCCAGGCATGTGGGGATGCAGCCAGAGCAGGGATAGCACCTCACTGGAGGTCTCCCCTGGGGAAGAGTTGGGGTCCCCAGGACCAGCAGTGGTGCCTAAATCCTTTATTCCTGCTCATCCCTCCTTTACCCCACTCAGCTGCACAGCCCATATCATCCCACTGCTCGTATATGCAAGAAGAACAACTGCAGGAACAAACCCAAAACAAAATTTGGGGCATGGATTTGCTCATCTTCAGCCTGGGAGTGCTTTTCTGTCAGAGGACTCTCCTCCAAGGCCTACATGGCACATTTTATATTGCTGTCAAAAGCACTTTGTGCTGATTGCAGTGGCACTGAGATGATCCCACAGGGATCACTGGATTGGGGAATTTTCCTTCACGATTCAGAACCTGATCACTGAAAGCAGATGTGATGCAGACACAGTGGAAGTAAACAGCAGCAGAAGTCAAGCCCAAGGTGAAGGCCAAATGCAGGCAGACTTCAAGCCAAGGATGAAGGTCACTGAAAGAACTGTCATGGGGTTCTTTTTAATAAGTAACTTTTCCACTCAGGAAATGCTCAGGTATTCTGTGACTGAACACTGGGGTTGTGAAGGGCATCCCAGTTTTATCACCTTTGGACAGGAAGTAGATAAATCCAGATTATTATTTTTTTAAATTCTAAGATCTTGTAGCAAAATCACACATTTGTTTTTCTCTTTTTAAGCTTCCTGAGAGACTTTGTTGAGGCTTTATCGAAATGCTGCTCAGTTACATCTGACCTGCTGTCACTATTGCCACAGAAACTGGGGATAAATCTGACACACAGTGCTCCAGAACAGCTCTGTGATTTCTTTGCAAGGGAAAACCAACACATGGAATCTGTGAGCTCTCACCTGAGCTTTCCCCCTTGGCTGTGAAGGCTGCAAACTTCCCTGTCCCTCGAAAATGGAGCCTCTCACACACCCTCCTCTCTGCAGAAACACACCACCAGGCAAACACGAATGATCATGAGACCCTGCACTGAGAGATGCTCAAAGCAACGTTATTCCCAGTCAGTTCCACACTCAGGGTGTGCTGAGCCATGGAAAAAAGCAGAAATGGAGAGGAGAACCCCCTGTGAGGTGTGTTGGCCTGCCAGGTTTATCGCTGGCTCTGCAGTTTCCTGCCAGCTTTGATGGGGTGAATCCCCATGGGCTGTTGGCAGCAGGGCCAGGGCTGCTTTGGGAGGCCCTGACACCTTCTGCAGTTGCTCCAGTGAACCAGCCCCATTCTCTTCTAAAAGCTCCCCTAAATCACCCTTCCATTTTTTTGTAGAGATAGACTCAGCTTTGCAATGTTGATCTTCCTCGGGATCCCTTTAATTGGAGTTTTCTGGCTGGCAGCCTCCCTGCCAGTGATCACAGAGGAAGGAATGGTCACAGAAGGAGGAAATCCATTCCTGTGGTGAGTACAGAGGTAACAGAGCCAAAAGTTTTAAGCCCTCCTCCAAAGCGTGCTATACATATATTTCCTTTTTGCAGGGCAAACCATTTAACCTCTTTACCTGTTTGTCCTCATCTCCAAAATGAGGAAGGCAGAACTGACCCAGTTCTTATTATAAAGTCAAATGGTTTCAAAGCATTTTGAAGTCATTAAATAAAAGGCCTTGCAGAAGGATGATGCGTTGTTCCTGCTGGAACACATAACAAGAGGTAAAATAGGAAATCAAGGGAAAGCTGAAATCCCTCCTGAAGCTTAGAAAGGTTCATGCTCTGCCTTCAGATTGCAGCGTGAGAAGTGTCCTGAGCATGCCACACACATTTAGGATGAAGAAGTAATGGAGCTGACAAAAAAGCATCTGCCTGTCTCTCTGCTTGCAGAGGCTTTCACACCTTGATAACAGCTCTTGCCTTGGTGATAAGCAGACACAGGTCTGGGGGAGGTGTGGCTCCTCTCATGAAGGCTGTCTCAGGTGGGGATCTGGCTCACAGTTTCATTTTGCTTTTCCTTTTTCCTTCTCCTTGTACAGCTGAAATTATTACACCATAAAGCTGTTCAGGAGGGAAGGGTGGTGATGAAACAGTCTTGAGGTACAGGGGGTGGAATTCAGCTCTTGGCCACCAGAGCAGAGCTCACATGAACAACTTTTACAGGGTGCTTGGCTGCTCCATCGTGCCCAGCCTTGCTGGAAAAGGAACATTTAATGCTCCCCTTCAGCTTCAGCCACACCTGCCTGCATTTATCTCAGGACAAGGCATTGCTTCTGCTGCTAGGAATTCATTTAGGGATGTGTGGGAGCTGTTAAGGTCAGGGTCTGGGTATGAGACCTTGACCTGTGTGTACAAAACACCCTTGGAAGAGCTGGTATAAATTTCTAACTGGAGGAAGCTGGAAGAGTTGGTAGGAATTGGAGAAAGCTGAGAGAGGCGACCCCAAGATCCAGATTTTAACCTGAGAATGAAATGAAATGAAATGAAATGAAATGAAATGAAATGAAATGAAATGAAATGAAATGAAATGTTGTATGATCAAATCAAGACCCTGAAATTCAAGAGCAAGGGTTACACAGATATTCACTGCAAGCCCTAAGACAGCACAGAGACTTGGTGAAGCTGCTCTGAAGGCATTTCACAGGGGAAAAGCCAATCCTAAAATATGGAAAAAGAGCCCAACCTCTTCTGAATGCCCCAGAGATAACCTGAGCACAATTTCCACGTGGACACGAGCCCCAGATCTCCCCCTCTGGTTTCTGTAGAGCTGACCTGGTGTTTCTCAGTGCATTTATTTCTGAGGGATTTACATTTTTAATACAGTTCATTGTTCTCCTGGTGGGATTTCCAGCGTTAAAGCGTTTATCGATCCTGGGGAAAACAACTGGCCATGACAGAAGAGAGAAAATTAAATGCAACATTGATGCTGCTCATCTACAATCCTCCTGGAGGAATTGTGCCTGTTTTTCTGTGAGCAGGAGGTGCATTCTGTATTCATGTCCCCCATCCAAGCCCAGGATTTCATTCTTCCACAAGGTCCTGTCTCCTCTCCCACTTCCCCTCTCCCATTATCAGACAGCATCTTGGGCAGTAAAATGTTTTATAGGATCCTCGTTTTTCTTCAGAGGGAGGAAGGCAATTATGACTGTCTCTCCAAGATTAAAAGCTTTTCCTGTGTATCCCTGTATTTAGCTCACTGGAGGCCGTTTTGTTTAGGCTTTGGGTTTTTTTCCAGGATGTTCTGTCTGCCACCAGGGAATCTTGCAGACCATGGATCACGCAGCTTGGGTGCTCTGAAAGCTGACCTGGAGCCACTTGGTTCAGAGCAGGGGAGTTGCTTTATCCGTGGCTGGAAGGATGTGGAATATATTTATAATCACTGTGTGCATCTCCACCCTATTCCCAACAGTAAACACGGAACACAGGGCAGTTCACCAAAGAGGGCCTGCCAAAAAACAACCACGGCCAGGAGTGACCTCAAAACAGGCTTTTCATGGGAATTCTGCACAGGGCTGGGGGTCAGGCTCTGGTGTCATCCCCTGTCACAAGCTCTGGAGAGCCTCCAGAGGCAGGGCAGTGTCTGGAGCAGGATGGAGAAGGTGCTGGGGTGAGGGAATTCCAGCAGCAAGGAGCAGAGCCTGGGCTGGGCTGCAGCCTTGGAGGATTTTTCTGCACAATCTTAACCCATCTTCAAAATCAATTTAATGGACAACACTCTGGGGCTTTCTCAGCCCAAATGATTTTTAAATTGTTGAGGTGAAGCGAGCCAAATACCTCAGATGACATTCCTGGGCAGCTGGAAATTTGGCTTCTTCCTGTTGGTGTCAAAGCCTAATATTTATTTAAAGCCATGCTTTATAGTGCTCGTTATTACATTTAAATATTTTCTTTCAGTCTCAGGGAAGCTGCCAGCTCATCTTGGCCAAACGTGACTCCTGGAGCCTGAAATGATTGCCTGATGACATGGAGCCCATTTCTGGGGGACAGAATGAGGAGCACACGGAGTGATTTCTGCACTGCAGAGCCAGCCAAGGCTGAGGAGCTGCTCAGGGCAGCAAGTGCTAACAGGATCATCTGTTCCAAAGCCAAAATCAGGCATCCAGGGAACAGCAGCGGCTTCATCTCCCCCGAGGCAGCTGAGGCCTGGCTGACACACACAGGACACCCACCCGGGGCTGGGAGCAAGAGCTTGTCCCAGGAACCCCCACCCAGGGAAAAGGGAAGGGGGAGTCCAAGTGCCACAATTCTGCAAAGGGGCGGGGTTATTCCAGCTCTGCTCACCTGTCTGAACAGCCTTCAGGTGGTCTGGAGCACCTGAGCCATCACTGATTGCAGGAACTGATAAATTAACAGCACCAGGGACGGTGAGCACGGGCTCTTGGGGCTGCTGGGGAACTACCAGGGACATGTGGGGAGAGACAGGGCCAAAGGACTGGCGGAAACAGATCCCTGTGAGGGATCAGACAGCTCCCTGTGAGGGATCAGAGAACTCCCTGTGAGGGATCAGACAGCTCCCTGTGAGGGATCAGACAGCTCCCTGTGAGGGATCAGAGAACTCCCTGTGAGGGATCAGAGAACTCCCTGTGAGGGATCAGACAGCTCCCTGTGAGGGATCAGAGAACTCCCTGTGAGGGATCAAAGTGATCTCCATGAGGGATCAGACAGCTCCCTGTGAGGGATCAGACAGCTTCCTGTGAGGGATCAAAGTGATCTCCATGAGGGATCAGACAGCTCCCTGTGAGGGATCAGACAGCTCTCCGTGAGGGATCAGACAGCTTCCTGTGAGGGATCAAAGAGATCTCCATAAGGGATCAAACAGCTCTCTATGAAGGATTAAAGAGGTCTCCATGAGGGATCAAACAGTCTCTCCATGAGGAACATTCAGACAACATTCCGTGAGGGATCAAAGTGATCTCCATGAGGGATCAGACAGCTCTCTATGAAGGATTAAAGAGGTCTCCATGAGGGATCAAACAGTCTCTCCATGAGGAACATTCAGACAACATTCCGTGAGGGATCAAAGTGATCTCCATGAGGGATCAGACAGCTCTCCATGAGGGATCAGACAGCTCCCTGTGAGGGATCAAACAGCTCTTTGTATGGAATTAAAGAGATTTCCATGTAGGATCAGACACCTCTCCATGAGGGATTAAAGAGATCTCCATGAGGGATCAGGTGGGTGGGTGAGGTGTGCTGAGGGGGATCTCCCAGAACAGGCCATTCCTGACAGCTCTCAATCAGCCTGCAGACCCTGCACTAGAGCCAGTGACGAGCTCTTGGATAATTGCTTTATGATTGTCAGGAAAAGTCACCATGGGGAAGGAAGGGGAGGATGGAACGTGTAAATGGAAATGAATCCTGTAGTGTTTTAAACTCAGTACAGGCCTTGGAAGTCCTGTGAGCATTACAGACACACTCCATGTCTAGAAACAAACAAACAGAAAGGATACAGATATATCATGGAAACATGATGCAGAAATATAAAAAACTACCAAATATTAAATAGATGAAGTACATCCCAGGCCTCAAGAGATGTTCTGCAGTTTTGTAGGCCCAGCCCTAAGGCTGGTACAGTCCTAAGGGGTCTCAGCCACCTCCAGACCCTGCACAGTGGACAGGCTTTGGGGAAGCCCCTCTTGCAACCAGGAGAGAGAGCACTGTGCCCAACAGCCCAAACCTCATTGTGACAAAGGTCAGAGAGTCTGTGGCTGCTGTCCCTGCCTGAAGAATTCAGTGTTTATTCCGTTTCCTCCTTCCACGTCAGTGATAATGTTCTGATACATCTTGGAAGGAAAAGTAATCCCATTTCCCAGCTCACGCAGACACACAGACACACAAAAGCTGGAATCTACCTGGAAACAAACCCCAAAGTCTGACACCAGCCCCTGGGACCTCCACGTAATTCCAGGAGCCAGAGTCACCAACACCTGGAGTCAGCTCAGCTCTCACACTCTGGCGTGAGAAAGAAATCTGAGAGGCTCCAGCCCAGGGAACACAAACCCAGCCCTGTCCTTCCCCTCGTGCTGCTGGGAACTCACAGCAGCTCCTGTGATGCAGCACATTTTCCAGCTCCTGCCGAAAGCAGAGGTGAGATCCAGTGTGGAAGCTGGAGTTCCACCACTCTCCATTGGCTGTGCAAAGGAAAGGAGAGGAATGTCTTCATGCCCAGTGATCTGTGGAACAATGTTATCCCAAAATCTCATCCCAGTCAGGAGCCTGGCAGGGCTGCTCACACCAGGGAGGGCCCAAGTATGCACAGAACTCCATAAAGTCCCGGGAATTTTCTGCCCCAAGGTGTCCATCACTGCACGTTTGGCTCAGGGAGCAGATACACCAACAAAAGCAGAACACTGGGTTTGATCCTGATCTCAGCCACTGCAGGAATTCCTCTGTTTCCTCCACAAGAATGGCTCTGTGTGTCATTTGAAGAATATCTGGTTTATTTATTTCCCATCTTTTCATCCCCGCTCTCCGTTTTTATAGATCTGTTGGCATAGGAGCTGGATACTTCAGCAAATGAGGTTAACCTCTGACCATAAATTACTGCTCCCTCAGGAGGAAGTGGCCATGAAAAAGGAAACAGCCACAACTCCAGCGGAGAGCAGCAAAGGCAGAGAGAGCAAGGGCTGTACAAATTACAAAACCACCAGCCCCTGAAACCCATACCAGGGCTGGCCATGCAAATAATAAAGTGTGACATAAACACACACAAAACTGGACTCAGCCTGGCCAGAACAATCATTCAGATGCCAAGAAAAATAAGCAGCTTTCCCATTTTCCCTGGAGTTTCCTATATAATGGCTCTTGGGGACAACACGTGGCCAAAGACCACAGGCAGCTGAGGAGAGAAATGATCTAATCATCTGTAGCATTGCTATTAACTGTCATAGCATGCAGGAACAGAGGGCAAGACAGCCCTTGGTAACAATGGCCAGGATAAAACCTGAGGGGTTTTTCACTCTGATAAGAGTGAAAAGGCAGTCAGGTGCACAGTCGGGTGTCCATCGTGATTTCCATGTCAGAACTGTGGGCTCATCCCACAGTCTGGGGCTGGGATTTACCTCTGAAAATTTATATGCTCATCTTGAGAGTGTTTAAAAGGATGAGAAAGAGATAAACAATTCCTTTTTCTTTTACTGATCTCTGAGGTGCCTTGGGCTGAGCTTCAGAGCATGGAGGGACTCTAAAATTCACTGGGGTGAAAAGTTGCACAGCTCAGTTGATAGAAGGGAAAGGAGAGAGAATGGAATTCTGCAGGGCTGTGGCTGGGGAGATGGAGTTTCTGGATGAGGGCTTCAGGTCTCTGCTTGGGGCTGTCATGCACAGGTGGCTCTCTCAAGCACCCTGCACAAAGTGTGAGCATGGGTGAAAATTAAACCTGGGCTCAGTGTGGGAATAAACAGACCCAGACACTTGGGAAAATTGTCTCAGAACCTCTCCCAGATAGCTTCAGGAGTGCTTTCTGCTCTGCTTCTCATTTTCTTGGCTGATGGGAGACTCCCCTAGAATATAGTATGGGGTTATGGGGGCCAAAGCCTTCACCACACCAACATATTGTCCAGCTCCACCACTCCTTGGGTTTTTTGTTCCATAGGTGCAGAGGAAATAATTGCTTCTTTTATCAGCATCAAGTTAGAAACTCCATTGGAAAAGGTAAAAAAAAAAAAAAAAAAAAAAGGTGAGTTGGAACAGCTTCAGTGCTAGCAATGGCTAAGGAATTGTGAGTTTCCAGTCTGTGGATGGGAATGATGAAGGTCTTTAAATTCCAGAAGGGTGAAGAGGCAGCAAGAGCTGCACTGAGAGCCTTGAGGAGGGGCAGATGAAATCAGCAGGTGACGTGGTGGAAAGAAGGCAAAGGACAGGTTCCTGTGTGCCCCTGGCTCTGGAAAACCTTGCTGTGGGTGTTAAAAACATCTCGTGCCCTCAAGAGGAGCATGGGGAAGGTCCCTGCAAAGCAATCAGAATTCTTACTCAAAAGACAGCACCTCTCTGGCAGCTTGCGCCGCACGGTCCCAGGCTGGGAAACCAATCCTGGAAAAGACAATTTCCTCACTGCCCTCTTCAAAGCCTCCAGTCTGAGCCCCTGGCAACAGGATGGTGGAGTGGATGAATCTCTGACAGAATCTGCTGTGGATGATCTTATGTTCTGATTTTATGTTCTGATTTCTGTACTGGTTTTGTACCAAATGGGGACATTACTCAAGCTGTCTCTCCCTCACCCATTCCTGTGTTCTGTTCCCAGCTGGGCCTTTATTTCCTGCTACCCTTAGATATTCCCAGCCTCTCCACAAGCACCCACAGGCAAGGTCTTACACCTGCCTGTCCTCCCCTCCTGTGCCCAAAGCAGGAGGAATGTGGGGGCCAAGGGGAAGGTTTGCTGCCTCTCTGCAGCCAGGGCTGTGGAGGCACACGGGGAGCTGGCTGCTCCCACGCTCCTGGCTCTGCTCCTGACTTCCAGCTGCTAAACTGCATTAAAAATGGTAGGAGTGCAACTGAATAACAGGACTTTTCAGTGGAAGCAGCTGCTACAGCTGCCAGAGGGATGTGGGCCTTGGAAAGGCCCACAGGGTAGGGAAGTGTTCACATTCACTATTAAAATGAGATCCATGCTTTTCCTCCTCTTCCAAACCATTTTCCCTGTCTTGTTTTTGGGTTTGGGGGGGTGGAGGAGTGACATCAGCACTGCTGTAAGATTGAAGCAGTAAATAATTCTTTATCACCACAACATTGCAGACCATTGCAAAATCTCTGCAATTGCTGTGCAGGCCAACACTTGTAATAAGCTATTGCCAAACTGGATGGCAAAAAGCAAAAATTAGCAGCTGACCCTGGAATATTTCCCTTGTCATCCAGAGGCATTGCTTTCTCGAATCAAGGAAGGGGACAATGGAGAGTCAAATCACACAGAACTGAGCTGATATCAGAGCTGTGAGTATGCCATGACATTATTTGTCAAAGGGACTTCTAGAATCCAGCCTGGGCAAGGAGAAGGGGTCTGAAGGATGCTATTATTTTGTTAAGGATGCCATTATTTTATTACATGATTTTGTCTCAGCAGCACGGTGGCCAGCAGGGAAGTGATCAGTGCCACACATCCAGTCCCGGGGGCAGTTCAGGAAGGACATTTTGGGGCTGGAGCGTGTCCAGGGCAGGGAACAGAGCAGGGGAAGGGGCTGGAGCCGCAGGAGAGGCTGAGGGAGCTGGGAAAGGGGCTCAGCCTGGAGAAAAGGAGGCTCAGGGGGCCCTTGTGGCTCTGAACAGCTCCTGACAGGAGGGGACAGCCGGGGGGACCGGGCTGTGCTCCAGGGACAGGGACAGGAGGAGAGGGAACGGCCCCAGGCTGGGCCAGGGAGGCTCTGGGTGGATATTTGGGGAAATTCCTTCCTGGAAAAGGCTGTTCAGCCCTGGCACAACTGCCCAGAGCAGTGGTGGAGTGCCCATCCCTGAATGGATTTAAAGTCACATGGATGTGGCACTTGGGGACATGGGGCACTGGTGGCCTTGGCAGTGCTGGGGAATGTTGGACTCCACGGTCTCTGAGGGCTTTTCCAACCACAATCATTCAATGAATCTCTGATTCTGTGATTATTTAGCCATCAAGCCCTAGCACTTTGATGTTCATGGAACAAAGAGAAAAACTCTTCTAGGAGAATGCTCAATGTTTTAGCACAGGCTGATAACTTCAGTCCACAATTTGGAACCACACTCCAGCAGCCCATGACAGACAACTCCTTTGTCACTCACTTTTATGGCACAGACATGTACAGCAGAACGACTTCTGACTGTGCCAATCTGCACTAATAGAAAGCATGGAAAATGCTTATTTTTTAAAACAATTTCTATAAAACAGTGTTCGATTTTTCTACAGAACCTGGGTGCTTTCATGCCTATTAAATTTTACTACAGCAGATAAAATTGGCAGAAATTACCTTGTGAAATGCTCCTTATTGCATCTCTATATCAGTCTCCATATGCCAGATTCTGCTACCTTGATTTTGAAGAGTCTCTTACTCCTGAAATAGTCCCATGAAAGTGATGGGAGGAGTTCAGTGTGCCTCTGAGAGAGCAACAAACCCCTGCAGAACTGGAACAATAAATCCAGCACAGGTGGGGAACAGAGATGTGCCCAATTGCACCCCCACAATTGCTGACCTCCAATAATTACCTGTCTCCATGGAAAGGAGATATGTGGCAAATTTCAGATCCTGCACCTTGCCTTTTCCACATGAATTATCACCACCTTCTGAAGGAAAGGGAGGGAAATTGCATTCAGAAAGGAACAGTCAAACCTTCCTGCAGAGGCCCTGGCAGTATTGGTGTGGCTGTCTGCTGGCTCCAGCAAGTGGAAATGGGAAACCTTCCTGAAGGAAAGGCTCAAAGGACAACTGATTTCCTGAGTGCTCGGGGATAATGCTGGGAAGGAAGAGGCAGATCTTGGCCGTAGGAACAGCCCCCGCAACCGACGGGTGCTGGCAGCAATTCTTGGTGGCTCCTTAGCCAGGGCTGACCCAAAAGAAGCTGCCAGCTCGATCCTTCTGCAGGCTGAGGGTGTCCCCAGGGAAATCTCACCTGCTCGGTGCCCAGTTTATGGGCTGTGAGCATATCAGGGAAGTTTGCTCCTCTAAAAGTCACTCCTGATCCTGCCGGGATGGGAAATGGGAGCACTGCGGCATAGAGTAAGGGTGACACACTGTGTGGACACAGAGAAGTGCAAGTCCTCCCCTCCTGCCCATCTTTTTTTTCAGCGGTTTGGTCTTTTTTTTTCGAAATCTGAGTGAGGCAAACCTAGAGCAGTCCCAGAGGAGATGTCCTTTGGGCCCCTGCTGAAAAAAGGCTGAGGCTGCACTTTCACACCAAGCACTCCCACCTTGGACGACGCCAGAGCAAGGGGCAATAAATCTGAGGATGTCCCTGGGCTCTGGAGAAGAAGAGAAAGTTTTCTGTGACCTACTAATTGCTGCCACAAACCTCTGAGTAAGGAGAGACACACAGCACCAGAGCAAACGTGCTTTCAGAAAGAAATGTGCCTGCAGAAAATCCCTCCAGCAGCCGGGGTGGGCTCTGCACTGCCCAGGAAATGCAGCAAGTCTGGCTTGAGGAGTTCAAGCTCAGAGAGAAAAAAAAAAAAAAAAAAAAAAAAAAAGATGAAGCAGCAGTTTCATGGTGTGCTTTCATTTTTAAACCAGGCTGTGAATGTAACCCTTGCCTGAAAAAAGTACAGGCTACAAAGGTGGGTCTCAACCCTCACTGCCAAACGCAGCAGCAGAGACTGAGACAAATGCTTGGACAAGGAGACAGTAAGAGAAGGAAGCAGAGATGAGAAATGCACAAGCCAGTCCTCAGAGCCCACCTTGCTGATTTTTAAATCCTTGTTTTCCTACTGACAGCCCTTTTTTATTCCACCTCTCTCATTTAGAGTAGGAAATCCCTGCAGTATTTTTGTTCTTCCCGATGCCCAGAAGACAAAGAACCTCTGTACAGAGGCTTGTGCCATTGTTAGGGATACCAAGGCTTTTATAAAATCTCTGTTTGTTCTTTAAAGGCTGGGAGATGGCAGGTGCCTGGCCAGCAGAGAACACAGAGCTTGGGGCTTTAAAAAAAAAAGGGGAGCAGGATTTTTGTTTTACCTGTGAGCTCCGCCTGTTACTGAACACCGTGGGCAGGAACAAGCAGCATTCCCGGCCATGGGATACAGGAACTGGACTGCAGATCCAGTTCAGCTTGCCAGGACCCACTGGGCTCACCCCCATGCCAGGGTGCCATGGGACCTCCTTCTCCTGTTTAGTTCCAAAGCACATTCCCTCCTTGCTGGTAAATCCGGGATCCTGCCAGGCTGAGGCTCCTTGTTCAGGATAAGCTCAGCACCCAGTGGCTGTGTCACTGCAGATCTGGAGCACAGCCCTTATGGGAACGTGGATAAATCCTCAGCCCTGCTGTGCAGACAAGGAACAGGACAGGACACCCAGTGGCCTTCCCAGGAGCACACAGGGGAGCTTTGGAGGAGGAGCAGTGTGAATCCCACCACTGAATCAGAATGCCCTGGCAGGGAGATGGTTCCTCCCATCTCATGTCTGACATCCCACTGAATTTGAGTCTGCTGAGGGAGAAACCTGGGGAAGGAAAAGAAATGGGAAGAGCATCTCTGACTTTATTTACAGGCCAAGCAGCAGAATGCAGCCGCTGAGAGCAGCAAGGTCTCGCCAGCTTTTTCTTTGGGAAAGGTTATCCAAGAAATGTGTGCTTTATCTCTGGAATTCATGGGCAGGGTGTGCTGAAGCAAGGGCCTGAGCAGGGCTGGGGACTCCTGGGGGACAAAGGAGGGCCTGTTGTCTCCAGCTCCACATCGGGCTGCTCCTGAGTGCTATTCCTGGCCTTGCACTGACTCATTCACTGACCTTGCTGAGAAAGGCTCTCACATCCAGCTCGGCCTGCCTGCAAAAGCCATCACAGTCTCCCCAGATCTGCTTCTATTCAAAGCATGGATGATGAACAAATATGAAATATTTCTGCTTTCCTTCAACACCCCACCCCTGGAGTGAGCAGGATCTGGACAAGCAAATGAACCCTGCTATCCTCCTATAAGCTCTCCTTGCATTTCCTTCATAATTTTCCAATTAAGTGTGCCAATGTCTTGTTTCTGCTGTGCCCTAGGGCTGCACCAAGTCCTCCCAGCAAGAGGAAACACCACAGCCTTGAGATAGGTGCCCATTTTCCTGAAGCACTTTCTGCTGATACTCAGAGCTGTTCACAGCTGCTCTTTTCAGCATGACTCCACTCCAGGTGATGAGGCTGCCCTTGGTGGGAGGGGGACAAAGGAGGCTGGAAAAGGTGGTGGAGCCAGGACATGTTTGAGATTTCTGATTGGAGGTTCCAGCCTGGTGGCTGCAGCTGCTGACCCATGCAAGGACAACACTCACAGCTCAGCCTTTCTATTCCATGTGGGACACAGCCACCTTTGGGAAAAAACTGCATCGTAGGCAGATTCCTGCTGGCACTTTACTAGTTCCAGCCTGTCCTGTCAAAGGTGAAAGGATTTTTAGAGTCCAGTTTATTCACTGCTAGTTATGTTTCTTCATGTAGGTTCAGAGCCAAAACTCATTAAGGGCAGTGGGAATCTCCCCATTCCCTTCTATTCACTCCACTGGCTCCAGTTCAAGCTTTTATTCAGTCCCTCTTGGCATGGACAATGCAGATCAGTGATGGCAGCTCCACTATCAGTGTCTTTGTGCCACCATGTCTCGTTTCTCAAACCTTCAGCACAATGTCCACTTGTCTTCACCAACTGCTTCCTTTCAGATCTCGAAAATAAATAAGTCCACGGAAGAAACATTTCTTTTGGCCCTGTGCTGGCCGAGAGCTCATTTGCAGACATTTTAGTTTTGGGAGACAGTGTCCTTTTGATTCTCCCCATCATCTCAGCACACCAGCCTGCTATTTTTGCCTCATGGCTGCACTGAGTCATGGAGCTCGTGCTGGTTTACTTTGGAGGCAGTGTATAAACCAGGGATGATCCCAATGCTCGCTCTATGGAGACAAGGAGCATTTACTTGTGGAATCTGACAGAGCTGTGGCAGCCCAGCCAGAGGAGTGCTGGGCATGTTCTTGTGGCATCTGCAGTGGGGAGGAAGAACAGTGCCGTGATTAATGACACATCACTGCTGGGCTCTGCAGCTCTGCTGCATGGCGACTGGGACATCTGGGGCTGAGCTGGGACATCTGGGGCTGAGCTGGGACATCTGGGGCTGAGCTGGGACATCTGGGGCTGAGCTGGGGCATCTGGGGCTGGATGGGACATCTGGGGCTGGATGAGGATTGGGACATCTGGGGCTGAGCTGGGACATCTGGGGCTGAGTGGGGACATCTGGGGCTGGGCTGGGACATCTGGGGCTGGATGAGGATTGGGACATCTGGGGCTGAGCTGGGACATCTGGGGCTGGATGAAGATTGGGACATCTGGGGCTGAGCTGGGACATCTGGGGCTGAGCTGGGGCATCTGGGGCTGGATGGAGATTGGGACATCTGGGGCGGAGCTGGGACATCTGGGGCTGAACTGCCTCTCTCCACTTGCCTTGCAGGGCAGTGCTGGGGGAATATCTCACCCTGCTCCAGGTGCTGCAGTCACCAAGGGCTGAGGAAACAGCCAGGAAGGCTGATCCAAACCTCCCCCAGTTTGGATTAGGCAGCAGGAGGAGCAGCAGCATTTATAGCATTGGCTTTTAAGCCCCTTCAGACCAAGCCCTGGTACCTGGTAAGAGCTGAGTGATAAACTGGTGCCACTCTGGTGCCAAATTAAAGAGTTCACAGCACAGCACTCCAGCCTTGTGCTGTTGGCCAAATTAACCCCAGCACTGCTGGGATTGCCATGGATGGGGTTGGATTAATGCAAACCCCTTGCGATTTTCCTGCCTTGCCACTGTCATGGCCTGTCTGTGTTTTTCCTCCCTCCAAGGCTTGCCTCCCTCCACTCCCGTTATTTGAATCAGGGATGGTGCCCTGGAGATGTGAGCAGGAGCCTCCAGTGGGAAGGGGTGTCTGCAGAGCACCAGGACACAAACCACGCTTCTCATTCCCAGTCTGAATGGTAAGAAAATCCTGCTTTATCCCCACAGACAGAGTAAGAAGAGAATTAGAATCCAAACTAAAATAAATAAAATGAGCATTCTTGGTCGCTGGCTGAAACCCATTTTTTCTCACACTTTGAAGTTCATACTCTGGCAAAGGAAAACCCTGCACACCAAATCTGGCCTCTGACTGAGGAAGGTCAGTGCTGGGAGAAGGTCTGCATGAAAGTACCTCAAAGGGCTGGAACATTTTCCTTACCTGAAATGCTGTGTGTGGATGAAGCCTGGCTCAGGAATTTCTTCCCCATTAGGTGGATGTCTTTGTCTTCCTGCCACAGACTCTGGCAGAACAAAGCAGATCAAACCCTGTGCCTGTCTCCTTTTGTTGATGGCTATTTATTTTCCTTACCATTGCTCTTGTTTTGTTCTCTTGGCTCAGAAGTCTGGCTGCTGCTCCAGACCAGTTAATTCTCTGTAAGAGCTGTGCGGGCCCAAGGCCTACATTATATTTATAAGCTGTAAGGATCTCCCCAGGCAGACTCAGAAATAAAGAATTCAAGTCAAACAGCTACAAGGAGATGCTCCAAAACAACCTCAGAGAGGAAACACAAAGAGAAGGAACATCAGCCATTCCCCCATGCTGAATTTTAAAGGCACACTCCAGCTCTTGCAGCCATGGGAGGGGAGGTGGGTGTTCTTTATCCTTTAATCTCCCATGTTTCCAGCACAAGGAGGAAATGTCCTGCTTTCCTCTGCTGTCTGAACATGTGTTTAAGGAGCTTTTCACTCAGGCTGACTGAGGGAAGAGCAGCAGGACAGGCTGGGGCTGGGGCTGGATGGCCAGGGATGCAGCAGGGACAAACCTCAGCTGGACAGGGAGGGAGGAACCTGTCAGGATGCCAGACAGGGATGGAGAAAAGGTGACACCAGAGGAAAACTCCCCATTCTCAACCGCTTTTATACAACAATAAAATTTCTTGCAGTAAATTAGTTTACCTATACTTTGTTGTTGTTAGAAGTGACTGAAGGGCCTCTTCCAGCTTTGACCTTTTTGTTTTTTTGGTTGTTTTCCCTCCTTGCATAAAGCAGAAGGTTGCAGGGAGGCTCTGTCAGTGGCTGTGTGTGCTTCCTGCCCCTCCCTGTGACGCTGCCACCCCACAGAGGCCGGCGGGACGTGCCCGTGGCCCTGCTGGTCCCACACCTCCCGTGATCCCATGGCCTGAGTGCTGCTGAGTGCCTGAACAAAGCTGGGCAGGAAATGTTTTTCCCAGCTAGAGAAACATTTTGTTCCCATTCTGTGCTTGAGCCAAATGGGGTTTTCTTGAGGCCTTTTTGTCTTTTTCTAAACAAAGGGATAAGTAAGCAAACACGTCTGCAAGGAGCTGATTGAAACGGCCAAAGCTCAGCTGGTGGACTTGTTGAGGACTTTGGCAAGATGTGAAAATACAGTTTTCTGACCCAAATCAGGCTCATGACTCAAAACCAGGCCTTGCACACACAGGACATCACCAGGCAGGGCTGGGTTGGTGCCTTCTTTCCCTGGAAAGTCCATCCCTAGCAGAAGTCACTGCAGCCAGAGCACTCCCACAGAAGGTTTCTGTTTTGATAACATGCCATTTTCCAGGGAAAAATATTTTTATCTGAAAGCTCTCCACCCTGTTTGCCCACAGAATGACAATGTTAACTTGGATTTCCATCCCCAGGGGACTGGAGGATGTGTGTGCAGGGAAGTCAGCCTGCCTGGGTTGTGGGGAGAGGCACAGCCAGCCCTGCAGCTTTCCTGGGGATTAAGGCAGCAATGCTGGCAGTGCTGCTGAGCCTGGGAGGGATGTGGGGCTGGGCTGGGCTGTGTGCCCTGGGAACTGATGGCTTTGCTTCTGTTTATGGCTCAGGGAGCACATCCTGTGTGTAGCCAGCACCTTGCCTGTCCTGGAGGTCAGAAATGCCTCCAAGGCAGCCTGGACATCAATTAAATAATAGCTGAGTTCAGGGGCAGGCAGGGTTTTATCACAGAGAACTGCAAGGCACCTTGGCCATGTCCTCCCTTCTTCCACCACCTCTTCCAGGGGCTCGAATGTGCAGGACACAGGACACACTGTCCATCCAGGAAGGTGACAAGGATGTGGATGCAGCCTGCCACAGAGGCAGTCTGGGGTGTGCAGACTCCCTGGCCCTAAAGGCACTGGAACTAAGATCACAAACATGGAGAAATTACTTTCAATCCCTTGTTTTGTCCTCCTTGCTTTTCCTCTTTCCGTAGGCAAAGCTCAGCTCTGGGAGGCCACAGCAGCTCAGCCATGGCTGGGGGTTCCAGCTCCCTCCAACTGCTTTGGAGCCCCTTTGGAGAACAATCCTGCAGAACAGAATCTGCCAGGATTCTCTGTGTGGAGCTGACAGCAAAGGCATCCCAGTGCAGCCACCCCAACACACAGGGCAGAATCACCCAGTAAATTCAGGATTAGGGGTGAAACTGGTCTCTTCCCCCTGTGGCTGAGGTACACAGGCAACTCAGGGAGAGCTTGTGAGACAGGGCCTGAGTCAGGAGAGCCTGAGTGGCTCTGCTGTGGCTGAGCAGGGAGCCAGCCCACAGCTGGACAACTCCACCTGGCTTAGAGACATTTCCCCTTCAAGGCTAAAACCAGCACAGGGTGCAATTCCAGACCTGATCCACAGCCACTGCCTCTGGCCCCTTCCATGGATGAGCACCAGCAGAGGAGGGAGATGAAGGGAAGGGTTTCCAGCTCTGGAATTGTTCCCTGCCAAGCTGGCAGAAGGGATTAACGTGACACATGTAATCCTCTGCCAGAAGGGATGGGAGACATTACAAAGGGTTTCTGGGGACTTCCTGGGGTCAGTCAGGTCCCACAGACTCCCCTGCCTCGGTCCTATAAAGACCATATTCCATATCCTGGAATTCCAGCCAAATTCCTACAGGTTACTCCTTCCCATCCCAGTTGTCTGGGACACAGACACAGCAACTCACTCCCTCATCTTGGGATTATTTTTATTTAGTTATGGTCGCACTGCTACAACTGCTGGGTGCCTTGCAAAGCTCAAAAAGCCTCATTAGGAAGGGAAATGACCTTTTCTAGCCCTGCTTCTGCTCCCCTGAGCGTGGCAGGCTGATATTTGTTCATACTGGTAAAGAGCTCTGAGCTCCTCGGATGGAATTTCTGTCATGGAAAAATCAGCTGGGTTATTATGAGGAGGTTCTAGCCCAGTTAGCAAATGGCTTTTCCCATCTGTGTGAGCAGAGCAGGCTGCTGTGCCAGGGAAGTCTGCCTTCCTTTGGAAAAGCTCTAACAGGTTGCTCCAGGCACAGGAAGGTGCTCAGGAGCAAATTGTGCCCATCTTATAACTTTTATTTTGCATATTATGAGGGAGAAAATAAAGTATTATAAACACAGGACTACTTGACCAGGTTCTAATATTGGATTCCTTGTGAAATCACACACTGGAGGCATTTAATCTCAATTAAAAGATCAATTATGTTTATCAACAGAGAAAAGATTATCTGGGGCATTACACAAATACAACACAATTTATTACCACCTGGTAAGTAACCTCTAATGAATTTTTAAACACTTCCCCATAAATTACAAATAAAATACAGTCCTATAATTATGTTAGAGTTTTGATTCTCCAGTTAAGCTCCTATGGGATGGGTCTTTACTGTTATCCATAGTTATTTAGGATTCCTCTACTGTAACCCAGATCTGGGGAAAGTTGTATGTTCTAAAAATTAATTTTAGGCATAGAAAATGCATTTTTCATCTTGGCAACAATCTGGGCATTTATATGAAGATCAGGTTGAGAAAAGAATTCATGATTTGACACTGTGCATGAGAAATGAGGCTTCTTGTTCATAATCCTGGGAATGTCTGAGGCCTGTGATCAGGTTCTTGTTGAATTTGGGACACTTCTACAGCAGGTACCAATCCTGACCTTCTGAAGTGCCCATTTGCCTTTGGATTTGTAACTCTCAGAGCTGGACCTGCATCTCCCTTTGCTCCAGTGCATGGCAGTGAAGAACTCAGAGCTGTTATGGGCATGAAGGATTTAGATTTTGGACTAAACTGAGGTGTGAAAAGCCCTGAGCACTGTTCAGTGTCAGTAAATCCCCTGATCTCCATCCAGTAAAAGTCTGATGCACCTGCTGGCTCTGTCTTTTCTTTGCCAAACAAACTGAGCAAGAGGAACAAAAAACTGCAAACCAACCCCATCACTGAGCCAGAGGGACTGGCAGTGCTTTGCTGTAAGGCTCTGTAGGCCCTGTAACAGCAGCGTCCCCAGTGGCTCACCTGGTGGGATTGGGATTATTGGGATTATTTGGATTATTTGGGTTATTAGGAAGGCAAATCTGTGGGGGCAGCTGTGGAGCCTCCACCACTCTCTCGTTATCAGTGTTTTTACATTAAAAGCCACATTTCTGATCTGTGCATTGAGATAGCACAGAGGAGTTCCCTCCTGGTCACCTCAGGAAGGGCTGCAATTCCAGAAGTGTCCCTTACACGCTCTGGGACATCTCCAGTGACCTGTTTGTGACCTTCAGAGCTGAGGCTGTGCTGGCCCAGGAGCAGCCCTGAACCAGGACCAGACTGTGACTTCCAGGGTGGAGGGAAAAGGTGGAACATCCGAGTGGCTGGAGTGCCCATCCCAGCTGAAATCCTGCCTGGCATGGCAAGGGCACAGGGACGGGCTGGAAACCTCGACGTGAGGGTGGAGCTGTCTGTACCCCTGGAGATGATGCCCAGGTGAGAAACCCATGAGGGACTGGGGTGGCAGCTGTGTAATATAAATAATATCACTGGGATTCCCTGAAATATCCAATGCAAACAAGGGATTTTCTCCGTGCCCCAAGAGCAAGGGAGGCACAGCGGGGCAGGGAGGGTGGAGGTGGCACCCCAGCAGGACACGGTGAGCAGCGGTAAGAGGCCAGACTGCTAAATACCGCAGGGAAGGGGGGCACAGAGAGTGGCTCTTGCAGGAGAGAGCCTGTTCCTCGGGTGGTGTCCCCATCCCGGTGTCCCGGGGCCCTGAGAGCCCCGGGGCCGGGGCAGATGCCACCTCTGTGCCCCTGGGGGAAGGTGTTGCCACCTGATGCTCCCCAACTCCGGCTTTGCAGGCACAGCAAGCAGCGGGAATTCGCTTCTTTGCCCCATCTCGGGCAGCAGCAACAGGAAATCCAGGAGCTCTGAGAAATGACAGGGAGGGAGAGAGCGAGTGAAGTCCCCTCGCCTCGGCTGGTGACGTCTCTCCTTCCTCCTTTTTTTTTTTTTTTTTTTTTTTCCTGTCCCTATAAAGAATCTCGGGCTCGCATCAAACTCCCCTGCGAAAGCCCAGGCGAGGGGAGGGGGAAGAGTCCGAGAGCAGAGCCGGGGGCTCCGGCCATGCCCCAGCGCCGCCGCCCGCCCGCTGCCCGCCCCGGGCAGGTGCCCCCGGGCAGGTAGAGCCAGGTGGGCTCGGGCAGTCCCCGTCCGCCTGTCCTGCTGCGAGATCTGTCCTTCCTGCCCATCTCCGCGGCACCTGCGCCTCCCTGGAGAAATCCATCCCGGCTCAGCCGCCGTATCCCAAACTCCGGGCTGCCGCTCGCCGACTGGAGGAAACTTCTTGCCAAACTTTTTCTGGTGTTCTTTTTTTTTGCTTTGCTTTTTCACCCCTCGAGTGACTCTGCGCCAGCCAGGAGGGCTGGGGAGGCTTCTGAGGCAGAGCGAGGCTCCCCCCAGAGACCTCGGGGATTGGAGAAACGGGGGGAAAGAAGGAATAAGGGGATTGCGGAAAGGGCGTGAAGGAAAAAACCCCAAGAACCTCGGGAAGAGGGGAAGGCGAACGCAACCCGCAGCCGCGGGATGAAGCAGTGAATGGAAAGAACGATTTGACTGCAATCAACAAGTGGGAACTCCAGCGCGCCTCGTCCTTCCCCTCCCTCCCCGCTCCGGCTTTCCCAAACTTCTGGCTGCGAAGGAAAACTTCCCCCGCGGGCTCGGGACAGCACCAGGACCGGCCCCGGGATGCTGCCCCGGCCCGGCGCCCTCCTGGCCGTCTGTGCCCTTCAGGGGCTGCTGCTGCTGCACGGTAAGAGCCGCCCGTGTCCCCCGGGGGTGGCAGGGGGGACACCCCGGGGTCGCTGCCTCTGGCGGTGCCGTCCCTCGGGGGGCCTCGGGAGAGCGCTCCGGGATGCTTTTTTTGCGCTTTTCCACGCTTTTTGTGCTCCTCCGCCGGCCCGGTGAGGTGTCACCCACCGGAGAGCCCCGGTGCCAGCGGACAGGTGTCACCGCTGTGTCCCCAGGGTTCACAGCTCCGTTAAAACCGATCTTTGGAAATAATGGTTAAAAACTAACCCCCCTTGAAGGTGTCGCACATAAAGGTCGGGTTTTAACGGGTGTTTCCCCTCGAGGTTTGGCCTCTTGATTAAAAATAGCAGCTTGTGAGTGTTCACCAATTTGTGGCTTTTTTGCCCTCGGTGTGGGAGGGTTTCTGGTTGTATTTGATCACTTGAGGCAGAGCTGAGGCTTTGAAAGGAGGAGCTGTCTGGGGGTGCCGGGGCTATCCCGCTGTCCTGGGGCTCATGCTGGAGCTGTGGGCACAGACATCACGGGCATTCTCTTTGATGTTCCAGTTCGGATTCTTTGATATTTCAATTTTTGTTTTGTTCACGTGGTGCTTCTTCACTGCCTTCCCCTTCTCAGCCCGGGTGCCAGGTTAGATCCCCTGCTCTCCAAAACTCATTTTCCTTTGCAGCAAACTCCCTGTCCCCCCAGATTTATTCCCAATTTTTGCTGCTATCAGAAAAGCCAAGAGGCAGGTTAATGAGATTTGGGAGAGCTTTTCCATCTGCCGTATGACTTTTCATTATCTCATTAGGCATGAGGATTTTGCAGGATTACTGAGCTATTCATTCATGACGCTGCAAATTGTGTAAGGGAGATGGGCTCTTGTTTATTGGGGAATTCCTTCTGACAGAAAAGACTTTTTTCCTTTTTTTGGGTAGTGGATGGATTGCACAGCACGAGGCTGTTGTTCTTCAGCACATTACAATCTTTTCACAGTTAAGAGGATAGTTTCTGGAAACACTGTGGAGCATCACTGCCCTTGATTTTCTTGGATTCATTCAGGGATTTAATATATTCCTTCTGCAGAAAGGGACTGATTGGCAGGCACAAGCCCCAGGGAATTTCACACCTTTGCCACAGTTACCTGCAGAATAAACAGCTAAGCCTGAGGTTGTGCTCCAAAGGGCTTGTCCAGGAAAAGCTGAAGCAGCAAACCTGGCAGGTGGCAAGGAGGACCTGCAGGATCCTTGGGATCCATGTCCCCAGGGAAAGTGTCCCGTGCCAGGTCAGCCAGCAGGGCTCACACCTTGAGGATTCCCGAGGTGTGCTGCAGCTGCCTGACACGAGCAGCAGCACAGGAGCTCCAACCTCTGGACAGCCTGGAAAGGCTGCCCAGAATCCAGCGTGGATTTCAGAGGCATAAATCACCACAGGATCTCATGGATCAGAGAGGGATTGGGAGATGGGAGCAAACGTGGTGTGCCCAAGTGTTCCTGAGGCTCCAGGGTGAAGGGGAGCACAGGGGAAAAGCCTGGCTGGAGATGCTGCCACATTTCAGGGCTGCTCAGGTCCTTACTCCCAGGTTCCTTTCCTAATAATTTCAGCCCTAATAACCTTGGAGTTTGGTCCAGATTCCTTTTGCCATCAGTGCCAGGCACGGAGGAGGCCAAGAGAAGGCAAAGTCTGCATCCTGTGACAGAGGGAGGAAGGCAGGAACATCCCTGTGCCCGCAGGCAAAGGCTGGCGAGGGACTTGGAGCTACATCTGGGTGTCAGGAGCTTGGTTCACCTTTAGGAACAGATAAAACACCAGCACAGTCTCCGGGTGCCCTCATTGGGCTGGAAGGCAGAGGGAGACAGGGCCAGGAAGGCCAAAGATTCGGGATGGCACTGGTGTTACTGAGGAATCCACTCCTCCCCACCTTGCCCTCCAAGTTCCTCTCCAGCACCGAGCTCAGGGAAGCTCTGCTCGACCTCCCAAAGCCTGGGCTTATCCCTCAGCTGTAGTTAAACCTTCTCTGGGATCTCTGTGGCCAAAGTTAGGCAGGGCTGTGCTGAGGAGGCTGATTCTGATTCCAATCCAAACAATTCCATCTGCAATGCAGAGGGAAGGAAAGTCCTACAACAGTGAATACTGCTCAGGACCAAGGTATCAAATCCTCAGCCACTTTCCCCTCCAAGTTCATCTCCAGCAATGAAATTCTGACCATGACATTTATCCAGGTCTCCTTTGGAGAGTTCCTGACTTATTTGGTGCTTTCAGCAGGGGGAAGAGACCACACAAACATAATCCCAGTGATTTCCCACCTTGCTCTAAAATACAGCTCTAAATACATCTTTGAATGTCCTCATTTAGTTCCATGAATGCCATTAAATTTCCACTTTCCTTTTGCTCTTTGCTCAGCTTATTCTCAGCTCCTCAGAGCACTGGCTGGGGTCTTGCTGCTCAGAAATTACCAGTGATGGGGTAACGATGGTGCAGATGCCAACAGCTGGCACAGATTTTAGGTATGGAGTGGGATGGTTCACAATCAGCCCTGGCAAAAACAATCTGCAAAGAAATTCTTACACCTTCAATTGGGCATGAAAAATTCAGTATCTTTTACCTGCTGACATGATCACCAGAAGGTTTTTAATATCTGAGCAATCCAAGTAACTTTTTGGGTATTAGAGTAAACTCAGCCATTTCAGTGATTTAACTCTGGAAATTATTAAAGATTGAAGACTAAAAATTAGGTCCTGCTGGATGGCTTTGAAATTAAAGCACGTTTGAAATTGATTTTTTTGTTGTTGTTTAATTTTGCAATATCTTCTACAAATTGAATATGCTTGCTGGGCAATGAAGCTTGTTAACACAGAGATTTCAATTAAACCATGTATCAGCAGAGAAAAGCTTCAGGAGCTCGGATTCCTCCCGGTTTTCCAGCCAGGAGGGTCACAGAGTCCAGCAGGATGAGTGTGCCTGTGCCAAGGCAGAGGCACTGGGGGGTTGTTTTCCCAAAAAAACCCATGTGTCCTAATTGGTGTTATTCCCAAACATTTGCTTTACTGTGGGAAAATGTTATAATGAGCAGAGGAGCCTTTTTTAGGCTGGTGATATCTGAAGCTGCCACATTCGAAACCAACTGGAAATCTCTTTATACCAATTGAGCCATTTAAGGCAAGGAAAAAAATGTCAAATATTTCTGAGTGCTCCCTGAACTTCTGAAAAACAGCAAAAAAGAACACTGAAAAAATGAACCAGATGGTTTGCTGAAGGTTTCTGGTGTAAGAACTTGCAGTATTGTCTTTAAAACTTGTACAAAATATTTATCTGTGAGCATTGGTCTGCTCTGAGTAAGAGCAACAGGATCCTTGCATTTGGGTCATTCCTGCCCTTTCACACATTCCCTGGACTGTTCATTTTATGACAAATTATTTGTACAAAGCGATAACTCAATCTACTGCACTTTGAATCTGAGATAGGGCTGAATACAGAATATTGATGTTGTTATTATGTACACGAGCAAAAAGTTCCCAAGCCCAGCAGGAAATTGCTCAGGTACACCAGGGGAAGGTGACCTGAGCCTTTTTGGAGGTTTGTCTCCCAGATCAGCAGTGCAGTTTGGAGGAGGGGGAGAACCTGCTCTGTCCCATATCTGTTGAGGGATGAGACACATCTGGTGCTTCCAGAGACATTTGCAAGGTGCGATGCAGGAAGGGTCACTTGGTCACCAGAAAAAGCACAGGGGACACAAAGAAGATGCTCCCAGTTCTCGCTGCAGGAGAGTTTTGGGGGCAGCAGCAGCCACCTGCACTTTTTAAAGCTACACAGGAGATTTCCAGGAGGCACTGTTGGGGATGAGGAGGGCCCTGAAGCACAGCCCCGCTGAGCTTCCCATGCCCCCTTTGGGATTTCCTCTGACCCACCTTTCCTTTTTTCTCCAAACCAGTCCGATGTTACAGGAACGGGAATTAGGAGTGGAGGTAATTAAGGGATATTGGAGCATCTAAACAACAGCTAGGATTGAAATAAACGTGTCCCCAGTGCTTTCCTTCAGAAAGCAGCTCCCATGACTGATGGGACACAAAGGCTCTGAGTGCCCATCAGGACATTCCCGTCCCTCCTTCATCACAACCCCCAGGATTGCTGTGGCTGCCCAAAGAAAGCTGGATAAAATCTGTGTCACAGAGAACTGAGCTCCCTGTTAGGCACTTCTTTAATTTTATTTTTAAGGCCATAGAGAAAAGACTATAAGCTGCCAAAATCCACCAAAGTCAAGGTTTTTATCTGGAAATGGCATTGAATAGAAGGGCCTGCTTGAGGCTTGCCCCAGGGAGCAGCACTCCAGGAGCAGAGCTTGCAGTCACCAGGAGCAAGGCAGGATCAGCACAGATCATGGGAATCAAGGTTTCTGCACGAGGTGTGACCTCAGAGGCTCATCCAGGAGCCCCTGCCTCGAGTGGGGAAGGAGGAAGGCTCAGGATCAGCCTGATCTCCTGAGGCTGTGATGAGCAAGACTGGTGGGTGCCCATTTTGTGCAAATTCCTCCCTGCTGAGTGCTGGACCTGCTTCCAAAGGCTGTGGGAATGGGAGCAGGGAATTCACACATGGAGGGAGCTGAGCTGCTGCCCCGTGCCATTGTTAACTTCTGTTCTAGTCTCATTAACAGTGTAACACAGCTTTGCACTCTAAGGGACAGGGAGCAATCTGGGAACTATTTTTGATGGAGAGTGAGTAAGTGCATGGACATCTCTATGACTCACTGCAATACCCTCATCCCCAAGTCCTTGGATTAGTCTGACTTTGCAGCACATACTTCTTGTCCCCACTACATCCTACATCCTTCTCCTGCTCTCCCCTCCCCTTTCCTGGATGTCTCCTAAATTCCCCTCAGGGCTCAGGATTCCTTGAATTTTTACATTAGGAGAAGCCAAGAGGAATTTCCCAGCCCTTCCACACCAGGGTTCTGCACAGTCTCTCTTCTCTTCTCAAAATGAATTTTGCTTTTATAATTCTTCCTGGTGCAAAGTTTCCTAAAAAAACCAAAGTGGGGCTGCTTGAGACCTGCAATTGAATCTCTTGTTTCCTGCCAGCTCTTCATGTTCCCACTGCACTGAATTTTTACAAGAAATAGTTTTTGTAAAACCTCCCAGTATCAAGAAAAGCAGGAGGGGTCACACATCATATATGGGGTGTGTGTGACCGGGGCTTTTGTTTTAGCTTTAAGCAGGAGAGTTTTAGCACTCGAGTCGTTGAGTGAGCAACAAGGAAAGAACCTGCAAACCATGGCTGTCTGAAAAAGCCACTTTTGCTTTGTGCCCTGCAGGGAATGGCAAAAGCACATGGCCCTCAACATTTCAAAATTCAGCCAAAACCCAAACTGAGGCCCAGAATGTAAAGGAAATATATGGACCAGCCTTCTATTTTCAGATCACTTGCCTTTGTCTTCTTCATTTCCACATAGGTTTCCTTAGATCTTCCTGTGTTTTTCTGAACTGTGGGAACGTGATTGCCAAGGAAGTGGAGAGGGGAGTTTTCAGCCCTGCTGGGATTGTTCTTGATTTGAGGGTCAAGGAAGCCTGACCCTGTCATTACCTGTTCCATTTTTACAAAATCGCCACAAATCTGACCCACCTCAGCCAAAAGGTTTGCTTCCTTAGAGCCCACAGCTCAGAAATTGCTCACCTGGAATTCCTCTTCATGGATACACCGGGGTCAGCTTGCAGGAAAAGCACCGAGCACCACAGGGCTGCTCTGCCCATTCCTCTACAGCCCTGAGGAAAATGGGATTGCTCCCAGGGATACTCCACACACACACAGAGAACCAGCTGAGCTGTGAGGTGTTCATCCTGTTTGCTCTTCATGCAGAGCTCATTAAGTGCAATCAGGGCTGGATACACTCGTTTAGGAGTTAAAGCAATTTCCTCCCAGTCCCCAGAAGCTGCAGTGGGGATGTGAGTGTGGGGCTGCCCAGAACCTCCTCAATTCCTCACAGCTACTGAACAGAGCTCACTTTAAACCTTTGTGGCAGGAGGGATCACCCTGAAAGCTGCTCCTGAGCCTGGATCTCCCCAGTTTTTGGGCTGGGTAGTGCAAAGGTTGGCGTTTCAGACTTTTAATGTGCAGACAACTCCTCCAGAGTCCCCCAAGAGCTGTAAAATGTGATTTTCCCCTCTGCTGCTCCACTCACTGATGCAGCTGGCAGGAGCAGCTCCCGCAGGAGCCATCACACACATCCACACAGTAGCACTTGGAAGCCCTTGGCGTGGGCAATCCTGATTCCAGGAGCAGCAAAAGGCTTGGAAGAGCTTGCCCAGAGCCCTCAGGAGCAGGGAGGTGCATGCTGGAAAGGGGGAAGTAAAGTTCTGGGGTGTTCCTGCTGCAAAACTCAAAGTGTCTCTGCCTTTCCTTGCAGAAAAATAAATCCCACAGGTGCCCCACTGGGACATCCCCATCCCCTTGGGAAGGGCACCCACTGCTGCTTCACTCCTCAGTTAATGAGGATTTACAGACATAAGGGAAAGGATTTCAGCAGCTTCCACTGCTTTGCTTCCCAACCCGTGGGGAGTATCAGGAGAAACAATAATGCAGAGCAAGAGCACAGGTGTGGGGAGAAATGCTTTTCCCAGCTCTTTCTGCAGCAGGATCTCTTTCCCCAGCTCTTTCTGAGGCAGGATCTCTTTCCCCAGCTCTTTCTGAGGCAGGATCTCTTTCCCCAGCTCTTTCTGCAGCAGGATCTCTTTCCCCAGCTCTTTCTGAGGCAGGATCTCTTTCCCCAGCTCTTTCTGAGGCAGGATCTCTTTCCCCAGCTCCTTCTGGATGTGGATGAGGCAAGGCAGCAGTGTCAGCTCTCCCTGCATGACACAGCAGCGCTGAGCTGGGCTGCTTGGAAGGGGTGTGTTACAATTAAAGGATGATTCAAGTCAATGTAAACAATGATGTCAGCCTGAGGACCTTTAAAACACAATTTAAGCTATTACACGGTGTGAAGCAGAGAGAATCAGGTAACCTTTTGGCCTGCCACATTTTTTCTCTGCAAATGGATCATGTCTGGGTTATTTTCATGTTTGGGCACTCGGGACAAGCTTTGCCTCTCACTCACACAGGTTTAAGGCTGTGCTTGGCTGAAGACAATAGCCTGTCTTTGAATTGTCCATTGTATGGCTGAGAACATTCATTTTCTTCTGGCTGTTTACACATTTTGTGGTGGAACCTGAGGAGAAAAAAGGCAGACTGAGAGCTGCTCCCTCACTGCACGTTTTATAAAAGTAGACATCTTACTGATCTTGCTGGAATGTCTTGATTTGCCTCACTGTGAGAAAGCAAAATCACCTGCTTCTTTTCCAGTGGTGAAGGAAAGCCAGAGAGTGGCTGAGCCTGCAGCAACCCCCAGTTGTGTGAGGCAGCACAAGAACCCTTCCTGCTATTCCTCACATTTATTTTGGCTGCACAGATCCTGTTCTGCTCCTTCCTGGAGACTCCCATACTTTAAACAACTTCCCTTAGTCCAGGCAGATTTTCTGTTGAGTAAGGACAGAGCAGAAGGGTTTGGCTCAATAGCAATTCCCAGAAAGAGTGATTAATCCCTAAAATCTGTGTCAGCATGAAGGGAGCAGAGTGTGGTGGGGAGGGACTGTCTGGGGCAGCGCCTGGAGCTCCCTGCTCTTGGCCCATCTCATTTGGTGTTTCTCATCCCACCCAGTGGGACTTTTCCAAGGAGAATGGCACGTGGGTCTCTGGGAAGGCAAGGCCACTGATGATTCTGTGCACAGTTTGATGACTTCATCCCCTGATCCATCAGCAAGGAGATAAACCAGGGCTGCAGAGTGATGGATTTACAGGTTTGGAATGGCTGTGATATTTTCACATTGGGAATGTTTGCTCCTGGCTTTCCCAAGCAGTCACACAGACATGAGCTCAGTCCTCTGGATCAGTCTGGGCAATCTCAGCCCTGCTCTGATGAGAGAAGTGCAGGGTGAAATGAAAGACCCAGCATGGGACAATTCCTGGGATGCAGGGACTACCTGGGAAGGGGAATTCAGGAGGAGGCTGCTGAGCAGGGCTTGTGAAAGGTTCCCCCATCCAGCTCCAAACAGTTCCCAGCAGGAATTCTGTCACTGTTTTACAAGCCTGATGTCCCCTTATTATTCCTATGGGATTGTTCTGATCTGTTTTATCTATTCTGATCTCTTGTATAAATCAGATATTTTGCCTTTTTAATTGTTGTCTACTTTGTATTTGAAAAGTAATGCTCAGATCCACTTGGAGAAATGCCATTATTAATTTAATTTGATAAGTAATGAAGTCATGAAGCCTCCTTCTGGTTACTGAGGATGCTCTCTCTTGAACTTTGTGCATAACTATGGTGGTTATTTGCTATTAAAAATTAACTACCAGCTTTATTTCCTAATGTTCTGTGTGGTTGTCAGAGCTGGTGCACAATATCAGGCGGGGCAGGCTCCCCAAACAGGCACCACAACATCCCACAGGTCTGCAAGCACAGGCTGATGCTCCCTACACAAAGGTTTTCCTTCTCCCATCCCAGGAATGCGTGCCCAGTTTGTTTTAACCTTCTCCAGGACAGAATCTTTGGCTTTCTGGTGGGTTTCTGGCAGAAGGACAAAAGAAGAGGAAAGGAGTTTTGTCTGGATATAAATCTCACTTCTCATTTGCCAAATCTGTCCAGCACTCAGGAGAAATTCAGGGCAGTGGAGATGAAAATTCTGTGCTCAAAGTGAGATTAGTGGAAAAGCTAAAGCTGAGCTGGTTTTGATTTCCACAGAGGTTTCCTGGCCCAGCTGCTGTTCAAGGCCATTTGCCCTTCCACTGTTCAATATCTTTGTATTTTAAAATTAATGTAGGCTTTGAAATACTACCTGGATTTGTGCTCTGGCACTGAGCAGTGCAACTTTGTGCCTCTCCCTCTCTGCCTACCTGTGCCAAGTGTAATCTTTAATCCAGGGTCCAGCACTGTATGGTTTCTGTACGAGGGAAACACCAAAGCCTTTGTCCAGTGACTCTGGGATTGCTGCTCCAGGTTCTGGGCATTTCTGACAAAGTGTAAACTCCTTCCTTTTGCATCCTTGGAATACCAATGATAGATAATACTGATATATCATTGATGCTGTCACTGGTGTGGTTCAGGATAAACTCCTCACCTGAATCAATCACCAAACTAAAACCTTGCAGAACCCCTTTTTTTTGAGCTGCTGATTCTTTAATTCCCAGACTGACCAATACATCTGGTGTTACCAGAAGTCTCCTTCAACTCAGAGCTAACCAGGCTTAGAGAGAGGGAGGAGAGCCCAGAGCAACCCAATTTAGTAATCTTTCCTGTTATAAATTCTTCTGCTTATCTCAGTTCTGGCCTTGCCATCTGCTGGTAGTGAAAGCGGGGCAGTGACACTTGGGCGTGGTGGGATGGAAGTTCAGTATCTCAGACTCTGATCTTCTGCAGTGGAGATGATAAAGGAATTCTCAGGATAGAGGGACTGAGAGGAATTCTCAGCATCCACAGGGCAAAGGTCTCCCTCATGCTCTGGAGTTTATTGGTTGATGTCCTATAGGGTGCATTTTGAAAGGCCTTTGAAAGGCTGCCTTGTTGTTTTGGTTCCATATTGTTCTGAGTTAAATGGTAGGAAAAGAGAAATTGCTGCCACCACAACATTCCCTTATAGGCCTATTCATTATTGATCCCCAGAGGAAATGGAGAGTTCCCCTGGACAATGGGCAGACAGACAAACGAGCATACATTAACTGGCTGTGCTGTACAGCTCGTTTGGGCTGCATTTCCTTGGCATTCTCAGGAGCAGGAATTCTGGCAGTTGGTTTGATGTCTTCCTCCTGCTGCCTCGTTAGACATTCTGGGGGACAGGCAGCCCCTCTGAGCCACAGAACCACAGAATCAGGGAATAGAGAATCACAGAATCACAGAATCACAGAGTGACAGAACCATAGAATCACAGAGTCAGTCAAAGAGTGACAGAGTGACAGAGTCACAGAATCACAGTCACAGAACTGCAGAACCACAGAATCGGGGAATAGAGAATCACAGAGTGACAGAACCATAGAATCAGAGAATTAGAGAATAACAGAGTTACAGAATCACAGTCACAGAACCACAGAATCAAGGAATAGAGAATCACAGAGTGACAGAGTTACAGAATCACAGAATCAGAGAATTAGAGAATCACAGAGTCACAGAATCACAGTCACAGAACTGCAGAACCACAGAGTGACAGAGTCACAGAATCACAGAATCACAGAGTCAGTCACAGAGTGACAGAGTGACAGAGTCACAGAATCACAGAATCACAGAATCACAGACTCACGGAGTTACAGAATCACAGTCACAGAACCACAGCATCAGGGAATTCCAGAGTCACAATCATGGAATCACAGAGTCACAGAATCAGAGAATCCAGAGAATCATGGAATCAGACAACCACAGAATCACAGTCACAGAATCACAGAATTACAGGATCACAGTCACAGAGTCACAGAACCATGGAGTCACAGAATATCCTGAGCTGGAAGAGACCCACAGGGCTCATCCAGTCCAGCTCCTGTCCCTGCACAGGACACCCCAACAATTCCACCCTGTGCCTGAGAGCTTTGTCCAAACACTTCTTGGAGAGAGAGGCAGAGGCCTGCTGTGGAAATGCTTTGGGCAGATGTGATGGAGCCCTGAGGGATGCTCTGGACTGGGAGCACTGGGAACAGAGGGGACCAGGCCAGGTCTGTGGGGTTTGGCCCTGCTGGCCTGGGGCTGTGCTCCAAACCAGCTCAGGTGAGGTTTGAGTGACTCAGCTTTGTCCCCTGCCCTTTGACAAACACCCCGGGGTGCAGCAGGGTGGGATGGAGGAACAGCCAGACCCTCTGGAAGGAAGAGGCTGATGTGACTGCAGCCCTGCTCCCTGCCCTGCTCAGGGTGGGTGCTTTGCTCAGGCCCTGCACTGAGGTTTGCAGGTGTCCCCTCAGGTCTGCAGTGCATTTTGGCCTTGCATTCTCCCTGCAGCACAGGCTTTTCCTGCCTTTGTGCCTCTGCTCTTGTGTAAATCAGAGAGGTTGGTCCTTCCCTTCCTCCCTGGAGGGATGGAGTGATCAATGTTTGGAAGAGAAAAAGCAGCTCAGGAGCTGCAGATTTGCTTCATCTTTCACTCCCACCAGCTGAAAAAAGCCCCGTCTGAGGCTGCAAGGACATGGAGGCATTTCAGGTTGTGAGGATCAGGACTGGGACTGTGCTAACCTTGGCCTGAACTGGCAGAAATCCCTGCCAGGGATGCTCAGGGCTTGCAAGGCTGCATTTTATTCTTGAATTTCTTCTACTGTGGTGCCTCCCTCAGGCTCCTAAATAGTGAAATACCCATGGCACACCCACACCTGCACTGGTGCAGTCACTCCAGCTGCAACCACATCCCAGGGAGCCTCTTGGTTTTCCTTCTTCTGGCACAGAGGAATTTGCTGATTTCCAGCCCTGATCTGATGGATTCCCCTGCTGGGAGGTTCCTACAATGAGAGGACTCCAGGCTGGGGGTTTGTTCTCATCTCCCCCACGCTGGAGGTGCCTCTTGGAGAGCTGCTCAGTGAGCCTGGACTGCCACCAGGGCTTGCCAGGAGCTCAGGAGGAGCTTCCCCTCCTCCTTGGAGCCCTCAAACAGCCCCTGCCGATTTCAGCAGTAGAAATATGGTGATTACAGGCATCAGAGTGCTCAAGGGAATACTGGGTTATTGAAATTGGGAATCCAAAGGAGAAATTCCCCCTTCTTTAAGCTCACTTGTTCTGAATCTGCACCCTTTTGAGGAGAGGCAGAAAATTTCAGCTGAGCAGCACCCAGCCAGGGTTCAAAATCCAGCCTGATCTCCTCCTTGCCCCTTGCAGTCTATTATTATTATTATTATTATTATTACCATTTTGGTGCTGTCCTTTCTCAGCCATGGATGTTTCCCTACAACTGCTGCACCTACCCAAACCTGCAGCTAAGGCTTCAGTACCAACATCCACAATGAATATTCTCCTTTTTGGGCACAGCCCCTTGGATTTGCACCCTCAGAGGGTGGGCACAGCCATGCAGAAAACAAAAGATGAATAACACAGAGTTACAAACAAGACACCCATTTACAGACCTTCTCAAAGCTCAGTAGCAAAGCTTTAGTGCTTATATTAGTATATTTTAAAGTGCTTGTATTAATATATTTTTATTAATATGTTAACATTTTGTCATGGGGAAGGGTGGGAAAAAAAGAAAAAAAAGAGACATTGTACCTCCTTGGAAAGTGTTTTGTTTTTCCCAAGCAGCAGAATTTTAGGTATTTCCTTTAAGAACACATTTCTGTGTCCAGTAGGAATGAAAAATTTTGGGATGACGGGCCAAAGGGAGCCCAGGAGGGGTCAGTGCTGGAGCTGGGCTCTGTGGAGGGTCAGCACTGGGATTAGGGGCAGTGCCAGGGATGGATGGGTTTATCAGGAATTCCTCCCTCATCCTGTAGCAAAGTTTGTGAAACCAGCCCAGCAAAGCTCCTGAACCCTCGGCACCCCTTCAGGCACTGCTCTGGTTATACATGACAATATTCTGTCTCTTTTCATGTGAAAACTGACCAAACTAATGGAGAGACAGAAAGTTGATCTGTGCATCCATTGATAGAATTACAACTGCTTCATCTCCTACCAAGCAAATTCTCTCACTGAAAAGGGAACACCAAAAATGAATGTTCACTGGAATATGCTAGCCTGGCCTTTGAATGAAGATAAAAATACCTAGGAAAAGCAAAATTCCTGGGCAATATCAGCTTCCATGGCTGTTCTCCTCTTTGTCACTGGGGCAATCCATGTGCTGGGTGAGCTGCAGTGCTGGGGGACGGGATCTTTGTGCTCAGGAGCAGCATATTCCCAAGCATGTTGTCTTTGGCATGGCCAGTATTTTATCTGCCAGAGCCAATGTTAATGAAAAATTCCTGAAAAATTCCACATTTCAACTCTGCTGGGAATAACAATCTCTCGTGACCTCGTTCAAAAGCAGATATCGGGCAGGACACAAAACAGGGAGGTGTTTCTGACCCCCCTTGCTAAATTTGGGGGTTTGGGGCTGAGTTTATGGTGCTTGCCTGCCTTTAGGAGTGATCTCAGCACTGTCAGGTTGTGAAGTCCCTGTGGGATCAAAATCAGGATTGTGCTGTCAGAGCCACAGGGTTGGTGACACTGAGAACTCCTTGTGTGACACCCCAGTCCCAGCTCTTCAAAACATGGTGAATTTCCAGCAATTTGTAGAGAAATGCCTGCACAGGAGGGTGTCTCCTTCTGGGACAGCGCTGGCATTGTCCCTGCTGGAGTCCCTTTGACACAGGGAAGGAAAATCTGTGATCCATCCCAGCAAACATCAGCCTGGATGGTTTGTCACACATGGCTTCATCTCCTCGTTGCAGCAGACTGGAAAAGCAAGGTCAGGCAAACAAAGCTGGGGAGAAAAAGCCCAAGTGCTGAGAAAAGTGGCTTTAAATCACTGCCACCCACTGCAAAGTGACAGGGCAAGGAGATGGAAGGGACTGATTCACCTTGATTTGCATGGATTGGGTTCTCACAGGTGGGTTTCCCTCAGGATCTCGGAGGCAGCCCAGGGTCCCTGCCCTGGCAAAGCTCCTTGGCCAGGGGACAGGGCAGGCCAGCCAGGGCTGTGGCACTGGGGACACCCCAACACAGCACAGACAGGCCCTAGCCCTGCTCAGGGCCCTGCAGCAATGCCCAGGGCCTGCTGGGTTTGTTCATGAGTGAGCTCACTCCGTCAGGTGGAGAAAAAAATGAGGGAGCTTGGCACAGAGCAAGGAAAGTCCCCTGGATCCAACCCTGCCTGACCATGGATCCTTTCTGCTCTGTGCACGCTTTGAGCACCACGACACACAGGGCAAAGGAAAATCCAGGCTTACACCTCCAAACCCAGCGTACTCCACACACATCCACACCTGCCACGGGGTGGGACAGCAGGCTGATTTCGCAGGGTGATTTTGCAGGGTGGTTTATCAGGGTGATTTATCCCCCTGCAGCCAGGGCGGGTGGCAGGTTTGCCATGGCCTGCCCCGGGGACAGGCAGTGACAGCACACAGATACCAGCAGCTGCTGATTCACTGCTGTGCTCCAGCACACAGACACAGGCTCCTTTGGCTGAGAGGACAGGAAGGAGTGGGATGTGGGGTGTGCACCCCCAAGGTCCCCCCTGCCAAAATCCCCCTCCTTGGGAGATTTGTTTCAGTGGCAGCAGCTCAGTGCGAGCGCAGGACGTTCCTCCTGTGCAGAGAACATCTGTGCTCCGAGCTGCTGCCTTCATCTCAGCTGGGAAGGATGCAAAGGCAGGGACAGGCCCTTGCCAATCACTGACTTGCCCAAATATTTATCTCTGCTAAAAAGAGTTTGGTTGCTGGATGTAGCCCAAGGTTGGTTCTGATGGGAGACATCAAACAGAACGGACATGGATCAGGGACGGCACAGCTGGCACTGCCTGTGTGCTGGGGGAATAGAAACAAAGAGCCAGAGAACTCCAGCTGCTGAGCCAGTGGTCCTGCAACAAGGCTGCAGCTTCCTGACATCACCAGCGGTGCCAGGAGGGTGCCAGGGATCACCTGTGGTCCCCGTTGGCACTTGCACTCCTTTTTGCACGAGGGGATGAAGGATCACCACTTTTCTGAGAAGGATTTGAAAGAGTGATGGAAACAGTGGCAGAGCAAAGCAGGGCAGAGCTGCCAGCACTGAGAACATTTCTCTGATATTTTATTTCTGGAAGTATCTGATTGAAATGTTCTTTTCCTGGAAAGATTCCTCCCCATGCCTGCTCCCCCCGCCTCCCTCGGAACGCTGGTGCCAATATTTCTGTTGTAACTTCCTTGCTCCCAGGGGTTTCCTGCTGGAGATTTCCCTCCCCTCTGGCCTGGAGCTGGTGGTCCCTGAATTGTTCTGTGGAAGGAGGGGAAGGCCCCAGCACTGCCTGGGATGGTGGCAGGTATCCCTGAGGGATCCCAGCTCGTCCTGCCAGCACAGAGGGGCTCTGGGAGGGTGGCTCAGGTATTCCTGGGAGTGCCTGATCCTCTTTTCCAAAGCCTGAGCCTGGCAGGTGCAGGGAATGGCTGGATCTATGTACAGGGAATGGGTGGATCCATGTACAGGGAATAGCTGGATCCATAGGGAATGGCTGGATCCATAGGGAATGGCTGGATCCATGTGCAGGGAATGGCTGGATCCATAGGGAATGGCTGGATCCATAGGGAATGGCTGGATCCATAGGGAATGGCTGGATCCATGTACAGGGAATGGCTGGATCCATAGGGAATGGCTGGATCCATAGGGAATGGCTGGATCCATGTACAGGGAATGGCTGGATCCATAGGGAACGGCTGGATCCATGTGCAGGGAATGGCTGGATCCATAGGGAACGGCTGGATCCATAGGGAACGGCTGGATCCATGTGCAGGGAATGGCTGGATCCATAGGGAATGGCTGGATCCATAGGGAATGGCTGGATCCATGTGCAGGGAATGGCTGGATCCATAGGGAATGGCTGGATCCATAGGGAATGGCTGGATCCATGTGCAGGGAATGGCTGGATCCATAGGGAATGGCTGGATCTATAAGGGAATGGCTGGATCCATAGGGAATGGCTGGATCCATAAGGGAATGGCTGGATCCATAGGGAATGGCTGGATCCATATGCAGGGAATGGCTGGATCCATAGGGAATGTCTGGATCCATAGGGAATGGCTGGATCTGTGTGCAAGGACACATTTCAGCACACCCCACATCCCGCTCCTTCCCGTCCTCTCAGCCAAAGCAGCCCAGCCCTCAGGATTGTGTCCAGAGCACCTCTCACCCCATCCCTCTGCTAAATGGATAAATTTGGCAAAATTTGGCATCAAGGCATTGACAGACACCTCGGGGCTAAGGGTACAAAAACTGCCATGCCCAAAGGGTTGTTTTGATGACTTCAAAATAAAATCATCTTGCAGAGCAGCCCTGGAGAGAGGCTTATCACTTTAACTTCCCTGATTAGCCCAGGACACCAATTTTAGGCACTGTAAAAACAGTGGAGGTCAAATTTACTATGGAGGGCAAGGACCAGTGACTCAATTTTCCTTATTCTTTATAGTCACTTTTCACCTTGAAGAACAAAAGGTCCCAAAGTCAGAGAACGTTTGTTCTTGAGTCTTGCCAAAGCCTTCTCTTTTTTAATAAACCATCATTAAAATCTGGGCCCTTTGCCTTGACAAAAGAAAAGAATATATTTGTGTACACTTAAGTGACAGGAAAGAGCCTGTGAGGCAGGCCTGCTCACAGATAAAGGAATTCCGGACATTATTCCTTGTGCTCCAAGGGGTTGTGACATGGGATTTCCTCTCCAAGTGGTAAATAGCTCTGCAGTTACAGCAGGGTGGGGCCACCCCTGGTTTCTTTAAAACCAGGAGAGATGAAAGCGCTTTAGGAGAAGAAAGAGGGGCTGGGTGCATGTGCACAGTGAATCCCTGGGAATGGCTGGGGGGGAATCCACCTGCCCCGGGCTTTGCCCCCCAAAATTCCCCAGGGGTTCCAGGTGCTGCCAGCTGGGCTCTGCTTTGGGAAGAACAGCTCCTGGCACAGCAAAATAGATTTAACTCCAAGGGCAGCCCCAAATCTCAGCCCCTCGCGTGCTCCCCCCGGATCTGTGGGAGACAGGGGGAATTTGAGGGGAAATGGGTTGGTTTTGGGATGACTCTGGATCCTTCCTGCCTTCTCTGAAAGGCAGCCAGGCTGTGGGACACTGACTGCCCATGCTGGGCTGGAGAGGGACCAGAGAGGGCAGTGAGGGGTGGATCCCACAGCTGAGAGCTCCTGGAGGAGCCTCACCGGGTCTGGGAACACGAACGAGGCAGTCGAGGAATTTTTCCACTGGAAGCACCTTTCTGTCTTGTGCTGGATCATGCCCAGGAGTGGGTGAGCATATCTGTAAGAAAACACAAGAGCTGAAGCTGCAGGTTTCATCCTGTTCTCATTTTAAATCAAAAACCATTCAATTTTGGACTAATCCTTTGCACGGAGGGCTCACCAAAGTGCCCTGAGCTGGGTGAAGACAAGGAGAGGAAAATAAGTCCCTTGATGAGGGAGACAAGAACACTGAGCTGATTTTATATTTGGATTTCCTTTCCTCCCTGTTCCTGTGGCTGTCCTGGAAGGTCAGCAGAGCCTGTAGATCCCAAACCTCCCAGCTACAGCCAGGCTTGATGAGAAAAGGAAAGATTTGCACATTTCAGCTCTCCAAAACCTCAGGATTCAGGTCTTCAACAATAAACATTCATTTAGGAAATCAGCAGTGGAACAGATAAATCAGCATTTTGCAGGGGTTTGCAAATGGCAAGTTCCTACATGAGCTTTTCATTGCCTTCTGCTTGAGTGTAGATATCTGAATTATTTTCCTTTTCAACTACAGTGGGACATTGTGTCAGTACAGGGAGGCAGGTGATCGAACTGGAAAAATCCCACTTGGAAAATGGGAATGTCAGTGAAGTTAAACTGCTGCTTCCAGCTCAGGATCCAGCTTGGAAGTGCTGTGAAGGATCTGGTTCCACTGGTGAAAAAAACACCAGGGAAGGGTTGGAGAGGTTGAAATCATGGCTGTGTTCAGCCCCCACTGCATCTCACTGGCTTAAGAGATTGTGTCAAGGGGGTTGAAGTCCCTACAGAACACAAGCAGGACTCTAAATCAAGTTCAGAACTGGAGAATTCCAGGGGAAAATGACAATTTTTCCTTCTTTCTTTGTGCCTCCTTACCAAGAACCCACATTTTTCTGGAAACTGGGGAAAAGAGAAAGTTGTCCTGTTGTCTGCAGGAATAAAATACCACAGCTAAAATTCCTCTATGGCTGTTCTGAGAAACAACAAAGACAACGAGAGATGAATCATGCAGAGAATTACTCATTTCCAAAGAGTAAACAGGTCATGCTCAGCATTGTTAACTCAGGGTTGTCACTGCTGTGGGTGTTTAGGGAGAGCAGGGGAAAATCTGTCCTTGCTCAGGAGTAAAATGATGGGAATTGAATCTGGAATTGCACCCAAACTTTGGCACTTCTGCCAAGGGGGTGTGGGGCAGGATCACAACATGGCAGGATCACTATGAATTCCTGCTTTCCTGATACCCTGGGACAATCCATTAAATCTCATCAGATAAACTGTGTTTTCGTGGCCAAAAGCCAAACAAACAACACTGAAAAATGAATGAACAGAACCTTTTTTAGAAACATTTATAAAAAGCTAAACGGGTCTAATACTTAGGTTAGGGACTCGTAGTTTTAAAATAGCTCAAATGAACTAAGAATACAAAAAGTGATCTGCTGTTCTTCCTCCCATGGTGATGTAAGCATGGGAGAGTTTCTGTTTCATCACAGGGGAGATAATTCTTTAACTTCAGTGCCGTTGTGGGGGGAAACATTCCCTAATTTCAGTGTCATTGGAGGAGAAAATTCCTTAATTTCACTGCCATTGCAGAGGAACTGTCCCCTAATTTCAGTGCCATTGAAGGGGAAACATCCCCTAATTTCAGTGCCACCACAGAGCCAACTGTCCCCTAATTTCAGAGTCATTGCAGGGGATCTCTCCCCTGATTTCAGTGCCATTGCAGAGGAAACATTCCTTAATTTCAGAGCCATTGCCCCATGTCAGGATCTCTTCCTGCTGCCTGTGCCTGGCCTCAGAGGACTCTTCCCCCTGCACAGATGTTCATACCAGCACAGCAGCTCCTGTGAACAAGCTTTGCAGGACTGGGGCTTGATCTACAGCTCTTTTCACTCTCCAGCAGCATTTTTCTCCTCCCAGAGCTGCTTGCATGCTCTAGAGCCCAAAAGAAAAGCCTCCCAATTTTCCTGAAGGCTCTCTTTATTCCGATGGCTCCCGTTTGAACCACTGCTATGCAGTTAATGCTGCGCAGTCGTTTCTACCCTGAGACCTTCCAGCCAAGGGTTTTACAATTTGGCAGCTGAGGTCCCAGCCTGAAAATTCATCCCTGTGTTTTTACTCTCCCCCAAGAGCCTGTTTTCAATTGATATAAACATTTTGATAGCTTAAGAGTGCAACAAAATGCTGAGCCTCCCTTTCCAGCTGGAACCCAAGAGTGCTCCTTTGACTCCAAGGGTTTGTTGCTTGTTGTTGGCTGTGGCAGTGACTGGTCCTGGCTTGGCCATGCAGATCCAGGCATCTCTGTAACCTCCTGGCACACCCAGGGAAACTTCAAACCCATTTTTTTGTGCTTTTCTAGCAATTCTGTGTGCTTGCAGTGGGTGTTCTTCCCCCTCCTTCCCTGCCACCCCTCACAAGCACCCTGTGCTCAGCAAGGGGCAGCAGGAACCTGCTGCTTTCCTCCAGCACAGGCAGAAACCTCTCAGAGCCACAGTTCACCTCTGCCAGGCTAAAATTCATGTGCAGCACCAAAAGTTTTAGTGATTGATCAAGACAAGAGGGGGCAGAACTCTGAAAGAGGAACCCCAGCAAATGTTGGCTCTACCTTAATAAGCTGTTTGTTTATTCTGCAGGGTCTCAGATCTGGATTTCATTTCTGGGATTAGTTCTCTGAATTCTTAGTGCAGCAAATCAGGGCTGTATGTGTGGAATCAGGATGGAAGGAATCTTTTTAATTTAATTGCCTGCATGGATTTGCATTATTCTTTCATCTCCCACCTTGGTGCTTTTCTCCTCCTGAATTCAAATGGTGACATTTTTCTTTCTTGGTGACATTTTTCTTTCTTGGTGACATCCAGTTTTCATTTTGCTTTCATTCGGTGCTCACTGAACTTTCATCATTATCTTTCTTTTTAGTCATTTTCATAGAGTGCTGTATTCCTTACCAGGGCTTTGGAGCCTCTGCAAGAGACAGTCAGGAAACCCTGACTTCAAACCTCCTCATATAATTACTTTTAGAGTCATATTTGTTGATTTTGTTAACTACCTATCATCCAAATTAGTTTTACTGTTCAAAGAGCAACTGCACATTTTGTCTGTCTATGGGAACTGCAAGGAGCTTTTGGGATGCAGAGGTGAGATTTTTAGGAAAAGCAAACAGTGGCGTGATTTCTGCTCTGAAATCAATATCAAAGCCAGACCCAAACCTTGGGGTTTTATAAGAAAAGAAAAAAAAGGCTTTTAATTAGAAAATTATGCTGTGGCAAAATCCTGCATGGAAAGTGGCTGGATTAGGAGCAGTTTTCCAGGAAAGGTGGTGTTTTCCAGGATGGGGTTTCCGGTCACATCCCAGCCATGACCTCGTTGTGGGGATGGAAGTGGAGGATGCTGGAGACGCCACGTTCCTCGGTGGAATCAAGGCTCTGGAGCCGTCTCCCGCTACCGGGGCCTGCCCTAAATATCCGGCTATTTTTAGATGAAGTCTTTTTCTGTTGCTGCTTTCCATAATAAGAAAAACCTTTGAAGGATTTGTGTTTTTATCCCTATGCACAAGAGGAATTAAAATAAATAAATAGGCCTTAAATATTTGGACACGAAGAGAGAAGAATTTCCTGCCCGGCTTTGGCCGAGCAGCGTAGGTGGCTTCAGTGTGACCCGGGGCTGCTCCCGGTACCTGGCAATGTTTGCTTTTCTTGGAAGCAGCTGCAGTAAAGCACCTTTAAAATCAGGATCCCACAAAGCAAATCTGCTGTTTCCAGGTCACTGTGCAAACCCCTTTCCCTGTGCCACAGTTGTTCCAGATGAGGAATTGATGTGCTGCAACTCAACCAAGCTGTTAGAGAGGGAATGGCTCCAGGCACGGCAGAGGAGTCCTGGAAGTGGCTGGGCACCCCCAAATCCACCCAAAAGGCAGGATCTGGCACTAAAAACACGGCCTGGCTCTGGGCATTACACCTGGATTATCACCCCCCTGCTTCCCCTTCTCGGGGCTGCTCCCAGACACCAAGAGCTGCTTTAGCTCCAAAGCTTTTGGGTCAAGTGAGCTCATCTGGGAACCTGTGGGGGACAGGAGAAGGGATTGTTGTCAACAGGCAGCCATGCTCTGCAGACTTGATAAATATGTGCAGTGCTAATTCGAAGCAGATTCCTGCTTTGCCACAAGCAGAATTCCACCAAAGGCTGCCATCAAAAACATTATGTCACAGCTGTGGAGAAGCCTCCCAAACAGGGGAGAAGCTGGGGTCACGTCAGGGTAGGAGTGCGGTGGAGGCTGAGGAAGTGACTGAAGCCCTGCTCCATGGCCTGGTGGAGTTTGTCATTAAGAAGGATTTCACCAAATGATTTGCAGCCAATTCCCTGGGTCTGATTGGTACTTTCCAGCTTAATGCAAACCAGTGAGGAAACCAGACCTAGTGAGGCCAAGCTGCCCAGAGGCTGCAGGCACAGGGTGAAAAACCTCGCCCGGGGCTGTGGAAATGGAACTGAACTGGGCTTGGGTTTAAGGAGATGGTTAGGCTCCCTCTCCCCATCTCAGCAAACAGCTTTTATCTTGTCTCCCAAAATAGCAACCTGCTATCCTTCAAAACAAACGAGAAAAAAAGGCAAAGCCTCCTGAGACAGGCACACAAAGCCGACAGAAGTGGAACACGGAGCTGATCGAAAACAGATTCCGGCGTCAAGTCCAAAGTCAGCTTCAGCCTATTGCTTCTTAATGGGCAGAGCTCAGAAACTAAGAAAACAAAGTAATTACCCACCAGCAGATCTTACTGACACTGAGCATTCACATGTTCCTGACACGTTCAACCCCTGTATTTGTTCAAATCCATCTCTGTTTAGTGTGGCACATCAATTGACTTGACCTCAGGAGGCTCTGGCTCATTTGCTTCTGGATTTATAGCTCGAGGAAAAATGGTCCAACAATGCTAACAGAGGTGGGCTTTTGTTCTGCTTCACCCATGCACCTTCCCCGCTCTGATTTCAGCTCCATCCCTCGTGGCCTTCCCTTGGCCTGCTCCTTCTGCAGGTCAGTGATTCATCACACAGGAGGACACAGATGTTCTTTACAAAGAAGCCTTTCCATGCAGGCTCATTTTTTTTCTTAGAATAGAGGGCTGGGGATGAGGAAAGGGATGGAGAGGAGGAATAAAGGCCTGCGAGTGGGGACTGCCCAGTTTCCACCAGAGTTTGTGTGGTGCTGCCTATGGGACACACCAGCACCTCCAGGGAGCAGAGATCACTGCTGGACTCACACCTGCAAGGCTCCAAGCAGGAAACCTCGGGCAATGTGGCCTGAGGAAAGCTGGGGTCTCTCTGAGCAGCTTTCTCACAATTATTTGCTGTTCCCTGGGCAGTCACCTTCCTTGATGGCAAGTTGGATTTAGCCCTGGAGCAGTCAGAGGTTGCTTTGCAATCCACTCCGTTGTCATTCAGCAGAACCTCACCCAAATTCCTCCATCAGCTCTTGCCTTTCTTGGAAAACATCCCCAGCCCTCTCTGAGTCTGGTTTGGGGACACTTCCAAGCCCAAAGCTGAGATCCCCACGCTGCCTTTGAGGGAGCACCAAAGGAGTTTGGAAAGGGAAGGTCCTGTACCTCAAGGCAGGCCCTGCTTGGCCACTCAGCAGGACATCAGGTAATTCCCAAATGAGCTGCAGCTCTCAGAGATTGTTCCATGAGGAGCACCAGCAAATGTTCTCTGAAGGACATCTCCCAGCACTTTATCTCCTCTAATTCTAAATAGTCCTAAAGATAGGGCTGAGGTGATGGAACAACCTAGGGAAGGTTTTCTTTCCTCTCCCCATACTCTTGCCAAGAGAAAGAGCAGAAAAATGATTGCCCTTGATATCAGACCTGCCATGATTCCAACCTCTCCTGATAACCATTCCCATTTCCAACAGTTTTATTGTTGTAGCCCTTAAAGGCCCACTCATGATCCATTCCTGATAATTTCTATCCCTTGGGCTTAAGTTTTATTTTGCCAGATCTTATAAAGCTCATTCTGTACAGGGTTTGAGGAGGCAGTTGAGGGCCTTCCAACACTCTTATGTGCAAGTGGATGATGGAACAAGCAGAAAATTTGGGAATCATGGATTTAGTCTGCAGATGGTGGAGGAGGGACATGAGTGAGCATCCTCCTGATCTGATATATCCAGGCAGAGGCTGAGTGCTGGCAAAAAAAGACCAAAAAATGCTTTCAAAGAAGCACACATTTTGCTAAACCACAGTGTCAGGGATTTTAGAACTTCTCTCTTTTCTTGTCTGGCCATTTTAATGTCTCTCCAGGGGATCCATGTTGCAGTTTTCCAAAGCCTTGGTCTTAGGATGAATTACCATCATATTTTATTATCAAAGGAGGAGCTGACACACAGGACAATGATTTGGCTGACTGGGTATTTGGAAATGTGTTTGAAAACTGTTTCACTTGCTGCTCTTACCTCGTGTTACATGGAGAATTGCTCTGGAAATGAATGTCCGAAGAACTGAAATAGCCAGGCCAGATGAAGTTCAAAGTTAGCACCCCTCAAGTGGGACTTCATTTGGAGTTCCTGCTGGGCAGTGCTTTAATTTGTGTGCTGTGCCCAGTGAAACTTCATTTACCAACCTCTTTAACCTGGGAAAAGTTAATTTGCCTCTGTTTGCTGTGAATTTACAGGAGTGTTACTTTTCAAGCCCCAAAGCTGTGGTTCTGAACCGAGTCTGCCTGCCATAAATTACTGCTGGAAGTTGTTTCCTGATTAAAGATGTCAGGGACTGGGTCAGCTCTCTACAACCAGGACAGATTTTCCACACATGTGAAACCAACTGTTGTATTGAACTCTGGCAAAAATGTCAGTTCCCAAGTGGCAGCAGCCTGCATGGAAACCTCAGGGAAATCCCTCCTTAAAACCTTCTGGTGCCAGTTTCAATCCTGACCTCTGCTGGCAGCCAGGCTCAGTTAGGAGCTGATACCTACCCGGGTTATTGCACTGCCCCTAAACACTGAAATAAGGCAGTTTCACATCTACAGAGAGATAAAACCTGCCCCAAATCTCTCTGTGTCCTGCCTGACCCACCTGCAGCTTCATCGCTCCTGGTGCACCTCGTCCCTTCTTTGGGAAGTGCCACCACAGACATTTCCAGTCTGCCAGTACCTGGGCATGATGTGATTAATAAGGAAAAAATTAATATTACCTCATCATAGCCACACAGAAAAGGAAAGGGTGGTTTTTTCTTGCATCTGATTTCTTGTCTCTTCAAAAGGCAATTATGAGGAAAGTGTAAACATGTATAGAAAACCTGCTGGAAACCTCTCTACTACTGCTCTAACTTTAAAGAATTCTCTTCTCCTCAACGAAACATCCACCCTGGAGTGTAGGCATCTTACCAAAGTGTAGGCAAGCCCTTTATTCCAAGTTAAAAAAGTCCAGTGTAAAGAGTAAAACTGGGTAGGAACAGGAGGGAAATCACTGGTGGATCAATAGAGATTTACTGCTTTGTTTTTGCATGGGAGGACCTGGCTCATCTCAGGATGGATTTCAAGAGTGACTGATCCTCTCTGTGCACATGAGTAGGTTGGGGAATAGTTCTTGGAACTGAGTCAGCCCAACAATTGCTTTCATTATCTGCAGCTGTACAAAACAAATAAGTTTGAGAGAAATTTCGAGAGGTGCCAAATGCAATCCCATTGATGTGTGAGTGAGCACAGTGGTTGGTGCTGCACACATGAAGCCCATGAATTACTGCTGCTGCCTCCTCAGCCTCACCTGTCACCTCTGATAAATGAGCAGATCTGATGATACTCCTCAAAATAACACAGTAATTAAACTAAAAGTGGTTTAAAGTGTTCCTTCCTTAGCATCCACAGCTTTGTAAGTAGCTACTCACCACATACAAATACCTGCAGAGAGGGATTCTGGTTAGATTAAAGGCAGCTCAGTGCAGGGTTTGGACAAGCTGGAACCACAGCTTGGTCCGGGTTTGGTGTCTGTGAGGAGCAGTTGGGCTGACAAGACATTAAAATCTCCAGCTCCATCCATCCATCCATTCTCACACAAACCACCAGCAGGTCACCTGGGGGGACAATTCCGAGCTGGCACAGGGACACAGGGAAGCCTGGAAAGAGCCCAGGGGAGGCAGGAACAGATCACAGAATACCCTGAAATGGAAGGAACCCACAGGGATACCCAGTCCAGCCCCTGGCCCTGCACAGGCACCCCAACAATCCCACCCTGATTGACCAAAGGCTCCTGGAGCTGTGGCAGCCTCGGGGCTGTGCCCATTCCCTGGGGAGCCTGGGCAGTGCCAGCACCCTCTGGGGGAAGAACCTTTCCTGATATCCAACCAAAACCTCCCTGACACAGCTCCAGGCATTCCCTGGGTGCTGTCCCTGACAATGAGCAGAAGCTGGTGCTGTCCCTCCACTCCCCCTTCTGAGCAAGCCTTCCTCCTTCCCGTTTTCCTACCCAGTGCTCTGGAGAAAGGGGAGAAATCCTGACTGGGTTCACTTCCAGAGAAATGCTGGAATAGCTCTGGAGTGCAGGAAATATTCCCTGAGTCCCCTGGGAGGGGGTGAAGGGCTGGGATGGGCAGTGGGAGCACAGGGTGACCCAAAGCCACCACAGTGAGCTGTGCCCAGCTCTGGCCAGGGCTGCTCCCCAGGATGGGTCACCCTGCAGCCCCCTGGGTGCCCTCATCCCTCCTGACTCCCAGCTTTGCTGAGGAATGTGCCCCGTCCTGGGGATGGCCAGTGAGGAGGAAGGAGAGCTATGTCTGGAGCGCTGATGAAGTAATCCTGTCTGGGAATCATTGGAAACACTCGTATCTGCAGCCCTCCAGCTTTTCTCAGGAGACCACGCTGGGGCAGAGGCAAACACAGCCTCATACCTCACATTTTTGGATTTTTTTTCCCCCCTAGAGTCTTTAGGGTTCCTTTTATGTGCATCTTGTTCCCACTGGGTCTGCATATTTCCTAATCATGGAGATGTGCCAGGTCTTCTCTTTCCCAGAGGAATTGCCATAATTTGGATCAAGAAATAACAACATTCCCAGCCTTTTTTCTATCAACATGAGATTACCACATTTCCTAAATACTTCAAATTGTGCTTGAGTGCCTGGCAGATGATTGCAGATATTGCCACCTCCTTTCCCAGATTTCATGTTTATTTTCCATGTAGATCCGAGTTCCTGGCTGATCAGCCAGTCCCAAAGCAAGGAGATGTCCCCTCAGTCCCCAACTCCCCAGCAGCACGGGTGACATCCCTGGCACTCCTTGGGACTCTCTGTGGTGTCAGAGGGAAGACAATGGCCCTGATTAATGAGCTGCTGCTGCCCAAGACCAAACAATTTTGACCTGGAGCTGCTTTCTGTGACCCCTTCCCATAAATCTGCAGCTGATCCAGAGATCCAGACCACAGCCAGCCAGGAAAGGCCCTGGCTGGAATTCCAGGGGCTGCCTTGGAGCAGGTGAACCCCCAAGGTGATGCAGAAAAGCCAAGGGAAGGTCGCAGGGTTTGTGTGTCAGCACCCAGAGCCATCAGGTGGCCTCGCTGAAGGGTTTTGCTGATTGCAGGAGGAAACCAGGGTGATCCTGTGCCACCCCAGCAGGAAATGCATCTGCAGCTGAGGAAAAGCCTTGTAGGAACAAATCCCCAAGGCTGGGCCAGAGCCTTATCTTATCTCCAAACACTTTCTCCACTCTGCAGTTGTTTTTACTGTGCTGTTGTTGACGTCTCCCCGCTCCAGACTAATGATTTAATTTTTCGCTGTTGTCACTTTGGATCATTTACACCCCGACTGCTGCCTCTGGCTGAGCCACACACAACTTCCATTTGCAGCAGGCAGAGAGGAAAAGTTCCCTGGGTGGGAACTGCTCCCCTCTCTCATGACTCAGCTGAGCAAATCCTGCCTTCCCTGGCTGGGAAAATCCATGGAAACAGGAATCCTGTTGCTTTGCCAGAGGTACTCTTGGGTTAACGCTTGCATTTGGATATCCTGAAGGAATCTTTGCCATCTCTCCTGATGAGTTTGTGATTGCTAATTTAATTTGGGACTAACTGCTTCAGCTCCTGTAGGAAGGGAAGCTCTGGCTCTGGCCTGGAGGTTCTCAGCTCTGTGCCCACCCACAGCAGAGCCATCCTGGGGGATTCCTGGTTATTCTGAGCTGGAAAACCACAGGCAGAAAGGCTTCTAGTAACCATTCCCCTCAAACAAACAGATGAAATAGAGAAGCTTTAAAAGCTGATGAACCGTTTTCCTTAAAAATAGTTCAGCTGGAATAGCAAGCAAGGGAGAGAGTCCTGGCCAGAGGTTGTGAGAGACTGAGCCCCTTCTCACCTCCTCATCTGGGGAAAGTGGTTCAGCACAGTGGAGATGCACAGGAAAAGGATTTAAATTTTCACAGACAAGTTACTGTCCCCAGCAGAGACATGGAAAATTGAGAGAGTAAATAACCTGACCAAAAGCAGGTGGAAATGGGAGAGAGGCACTCAAACCACATTTAGGTCTAAAGGGGAAGTTTTCCCCAAGCAATTCTGACCCTCACATTTCCCACCTGCAGCCCCTCACGGGGGCCTTTGCCCTTTGTACTGACTCAGTTTCCATCAGTGCCTCGATACAGAAAAGACAAAAAAACCAAAAATGGAGAGTTTTTTCTCTGACTTACAGCCAAGGCCTTCCCCACAAGAGCCTCTCTTCCCCTCTGCTGGGAAAGTCAGTGGTAGCAGTAACATTTCATTTAGAAGATCTTGAATTGTGTTTCATTAATGTCTAGGAGAATCAAAAATCCTATGTCCAAATTCACAACAAAAAGAGTGGTGGGGATGGGTCTCTTTAGTTATTTGCTGCTGTCTTTTTAAACCTTTAAAAATAATAGAGAAATCACTTGAGTGTAACACGTAGCAGCTGATTTCAGGAGCTGAAGACTTAATAAAAACACCAAATATTGCAAGGCTTGTGATCCAATAATGCTGGCAGTGCTGTGGTGCCTTCTCTTTTCATGGGGGTAACCTTGAAATAAATCCTAAGATGATTACAGGCCATTGGTTTAAACACACGTGGCTTTTCAGTGAATCCCTGAGCTCTCCAATTCCAGCAAAAATTGGAAATTTCCTTGGGGATGGAAGCATGAAAATACCCTCTGAAAGGGGCACCTGCTCATTTTGAGGTGTGCTGACATGGTGCTGGTGATGAGGGGACAGCATTGCCATTTAGTGGGTGTCATTTCTGCTGCAGGGACAGGGGTGTTGGGAGCGTCTGCCTTGCCCAGGCTTTCCTGGGAGGAGGGGAGGGCCAGCTCTGCCTCTGCCCACCCCAGTCACTGTGCCCACCCCAGTCACTGTGCCCACCCCAGTCACTGTGCCCACCCCAGTCACTGAGCCCACCCCAGTCACTGTGCCCACCCCAGTCACTGAGCCCACCCCAGTCACTGTGCCCACCCCAGTCACTGTGCCCACCCCAGTCACTGGTGGTCACCTCTCACTGGTGGTCACCTCTCACTGGGGACCAGGGCAGGCTGTGGTGTCCGGGCAGTCCCCGGTGATTCCAGAGGGTTCCTGGAGCCCCTGGTCCAGGCTCTGCCAGGCAGGCACAGCTCCCAGGAGCATCCCCAGCAATGACAGAACAGATTTTAAACGCTGTGAATCTGTCACCCTCCTTCCCTGACTCAAACCAGCGCCAAACTCCCCCTTCCCAGGGGCCCTGAGTGCCCTGGGGCCCAGCTCTCTGTGCAGGACTGACTTCACACACACCATCAGTCCCTGGAGCTCACCCACGTGCAAAAAGCTGTTTGTGTGCCCAAGCCCCCGTGCCATCCCTGCTCCAGCCTGCCTCGTGTCACTGCCAGCACAGCACACTCTGCTCTGCCCTGCAGTTGTCTCCTGTCACCTGAGGCAGAGGCTGTGTGGGCTCCGTGCCCCCAGCTCGCCCTGTGGCCAGGAGGGATCCCGGGATCCTTAATCAGGGCTCACATTGCCTGAGGTGTCACTGAGCCACACCAGGCACAGCCAGGCCCACAGCCCTCTGTGAGGGCTCTGCCAGGGAGAGCTGCAGTGCCCAGAGGATGCCTGGAGGAAGGCTCTTACAATAAGAAACAGAGATTAAAAATCCTTTTTATCCCCGCTCGCTGCTGGGCCCAGTATGGAGCATCAGGCTGTGCGTGGGAGGGATCTCCCTGTGCCAAGTGAGATGGAGTTGGAAACCATCTGACAGAGAGGTGAGGGAGGTCACCTATTACCCTCTGCCTGGGGAGCCTCCCGTGGTTAATGCTGGCCGTGCTGCAAAATCAGATTATCCCAGGAAAAGCAGTTTCCAATGTATTTTTCTCCCCTGGATAATGTATCGCTCAACCCTTCGCATTTCGCTCCCGAGGATTTGTGGCTGTGCTGCGTTTGCGGTTTTCACCGCCGAGAGCAGAATGCTAAAGCCTGAACTGGAGGCAGGAATGGACTCCCACAGTCAGGAACGGTGCAGGGAGGCTCCGGGCAGAGGCTCTGTCCTCACCTGGGGCTCTTCCCAGGGGCACCTTTGGGCTGGAGGCGCTGCTCTGGTCTTGCTGGAGCCAATTTGTGTTGGCAGCAAGCACGGCAGGGCAGGGCTGTGAGGAACCTGAGCAGAGGGGGCCCTCCCCAGGAGGAGCCTGTCCCTCCCCTGTGGCTCACAGAGGTGCTGAGAGCTCTCTGCCAGACCCGCAGGATTGGCACTGCAGCATCCCAAACCATGCCAGGGGATCTGGAGAAGGATGCTGCACCAGGAGGGCACCAGGAGCGGGGTCAGCTCCACAGGGGATGGCAGGGACAGCTGTGGCACCCAGGACTTCTCTTGGGGCTCTCACAAGGAGCTTTGCCGTGGTCATAACACAGTAATGACTGCTTCCTTTTAATTTTGTGTCCCTTGCAGCCCTAGAGCAGGCCCACCATTATTTAACAGGGAGGAGAGGGGAATGTTCTCTTAGGCCTGGCCTTTGGAATTTGAGCAGTGCAATCAGAGCACTTCAGCTTCAGCAGGACCCAGCCCAGCAGGTCTCCCACCCACCCTGGGCAGGCTGTGGGTCCTGGGTTTAAGGACAAAGCTTGGGGAGCAGGGCTGTGGAAAAGAGGGGGTGCACTGCCAGGAACCTGCCTGCTTCTCCCTTCCAGCATCCTGACACCTTCATAAAGGCATGAATCTCCTCAAGCACAGACAGCAAATATGAAAGTGGAGCAGAAACTTTGTCCTCATCCAACACACCCTGGGGCTGTCCCTAACTTCACCTCCAAATAGTCAGGCCTAGCTCTAAAGGGACCAGGGGAGGTTAGGAACACTGTGAGGTCTCACTCTTTGCCAGTTTGGCATTAGGTGTCCTGCCCTAGTGCAGCCTGACCTTGCCCCCACAACTCTCTCTGTTTTGCCTTTAAAATGTTCTTTTCCCAGCCCACTCAGCTGTGGTGGGGCAGAAGGGGCACAGGGTGTGTTTATATAAACCCTCTGTCACCTGCCAGAAGAGACCAGATGTGTGTGGCACAGGAATCCTCCTCCTGTCCTCTGTGGGGTACAAAAGCACTGAAAATCCACTTTGCTTATTCTGTTCTTCAGCTCCTCAAGCCAAAATAAACTTTGGGCAAGAAGTAACTCAGAAGCAAAACCAGAACAATTGAAAAATACTTTTCTTTCTTTTAGCAAGAACAGTGTCAATTGCTGTAAAAGCCTGGAGACCCTGGAGTCAGATCAGAGCTCAGGCTCTGACCCCAGGCCCTCTGGCAATGCCACACTTGCTCCTGAGCTACAATCCAGAGTCAAAAGCCCAGCTCAAGGCACCAGCTGGGCACCCCCTAAGCCCTAAGAGCAACTGAAGGCACAAGGGGAGAGAAATAATCTTGTTTCAAGCCCCAGGATTTTCAAAGTCCTGGATGAAGTCACAGCATCAACAGCCCAGAGCAGATCCTGGGAGCAGCAGTGTCCTGGGAGAGCTGCAGGGACACAAACCCCCCTCAGCTGGCAAAGTAATGACACTTGACAGACAAATCTGAAGCTGCTGGCCATGTCCTGGAGCATTTCTGCAAAGCTCAGCACAGTCAGTCTGAGGGGGCTGTGAAATACCTCAGCACCACGACAGAACCTGTGCCAGGCTCAGCCCATTCCTGGTGGGAGCTGGCTCTGTCTGGAAACCAGAGGGGACCTGGAGCCAAGAGCAGGGATGGGCTTGCCTGGCAGTGTCTCCTCCTGCAGTGTGGGGCCTTTTCTGTTGGTTCTCAGCTCAGTGTGATGCTGCTCCCTGTGTGTGCCTTCCTGAGGGTGTTGGGGAATAGCAGCACTTCCCAAATAAATGGAGCTGGAGCCCCCAGCTGCTCTGCTTCCCCGGCATTCCACGGAATGGCAGTTTGGAGGTGCTAAATAATAACTGTAATACAGAGCCACTGGAGGGGGTGTGGGTTGGCCGGGCTCCAACTTCTTATTCTGCACAGGACCTTGGAGATGGAGCAGCAATGCCAGAGCAGGGGGAGTGGGCTGGGTCTGTCTCTGGTTCAAAGCCTCAGCCAGAGTGTGCAGGAAGGGTCAGGGCTCCAAGGGCACTGCCCTGGTGTCTGGGCAGGATCCCCTCTGGAAGGACTCTGGTGCCATGAGATTATTTGGCCTCTGCTGAGTTTCTGATGGGAGCTCCAAGAGCTCCTGGAAGGAGCCAGAGACTCCAAAGTGGGAGTGAGTCACTCCCCACACTGATGCCAGGCAAAGAGCAATTTTCTGAAATCAAGCAGCACAGAGATGAGAGCAGAGAGGTGGGGGCAGGAAAATCACTGCCTCGTGCAGTTGAAAAGTTAAAGCCTAGTGTTTCTCTTGCTGCCAGATACCTTATCTGCCTGTCTGCTGCAAATAAAGCCTGTGCTGGGAGCCCAGTGAGGATTTCTGGCTTATCGAGTTCGAGGCACAGGAGAAGAGAGAAATTTGAAGAGCAGGAGGGGAAAGAAAACACAGCTTTAATGTCAGAGCTTTGGAAGTGGAGATCCTTATCGGAGCCTGGTTTCTCCTCTCCTTGATTATGTTACTTTGAATTTGGACAAAGCAACCAGCCTGGCCAACCTCCACTTCTGGTTCTTCTCAGTTTCACTTTCTGAACATTGTCTCCTTGGAGATGAACACTCAGATTGTCCCTGGGGACAGTTCCACAGGCAGGAGACATTTCCTGGGCCAGGAGATGATGAGAGAGACCTTTGTCACTGCTGTCATTAATGCCCCTGGTCATCAGAGACCTGAGAAAATCACAGAATCCCCAAGGACAATGCCCACCGAGCCTGGGGTTCAGCTCAGATGCAGATTTGGCAATGGTCACTTGGGAAACACCAGCTTTTCAATTTGCCTTTGATATCACAGGTCCTTCACAGAGCTGCTCCCCAGAATTATTGTTTTCTCCCATTAATTAAAATGTAATGTAAGAGCTCATCCATCAAATTATTTCCCAAGGACCTGACTCCTTCCACTTTTATCTGTGTGCAAAATCCTTTTGACAAAGATTTGTTCTCCTAAATCTGCAATAATTCAGTAATAAAGCTGGCTCAAACCACTGCTGGCACAAATGCAGGTGCTTGGTGTCAGAAAAGAAGGAGAGGAACAAAGGGAACAAAAACAAACTGAGGGCATCTCCCGACCAAGGATAAATGCAGCACTGTGTGGGCCCTCAAATTAGGAACTATTTACAAAACAAAGAGTTTGCCTCGAGTGCACTGTGCTGCTCTGATGCCCTTCTAAACTAATGATGGTTTCTTCTTTTTTTTTTGGGTCAGGTCTCGCTGAGGAAGAGCTTCTTCAGAAACCAAGGCTGAGCATTTTCAAGGACCAAATCGTCATCTCACCAGGAGACACCCTAAGAATAAAATGCTGGTAAGGATTGCTCCAAAAAAAAAAAAAAGCTGGATTTTTGTCCTTGTGGTGATTGGTTTGGCCCAGCAGAGCTCCAGGACAGAGCAGAGCCTGCTGCTCAGCCAGCTGGGAGCTGGGGCTGTGTGCAGGGAGGTGGATGGGCTGTGGCAGAGCAGAGAGGAGAGTCCGGGGTCAGCTCGGCCAAATTCTTTGTGTTGTGTTGTTCAGGGGCCCAGGCAAAGCCCTGAGTCAGCACAGGGGAGAGCTCATGGGAGAGGGACAGGCTGTGCTTGAGGACACGGCTGGAAATCCTCTCTGAAACAGGGGCAGATCCAGCTCCTCAGCTAAAGTCCCTCCTTTGCTCCCTGTCCATGAGGAAATGGCAAACAAGTTCCCCAGGAGCTGCCACCTGGCCCATCACAACAAGCAGCACTCACTGGGGCACATGCAAAGCCCCAGCCTGTTTAAACATAGCATGATCTGCAAATCAAATTTAACCAAGACTTGTGAAAAACCAAAGTGCTGCTGCTGCTGTAAATCACAGTCCTGGCCCAATGTGTGCCACCAGCCACGCAAGGAGCAGCAGGGCTTTGGTGATGACAGGGAGAGGATGCTCTGGGGATGGGGATACAGCTGACACACGAGGAAGGAGCAAAGCCAGAGCACTCTGCTGTGCCAGAACAGCAGCAGCTGCTGGGTCCCACAAAAGGCCTCACACTGAGGTGGATGGAGGTGTTACCTGTTCTGAGAGAGATTTTTACACTTCACTGCTGCCAGGGGTTGTTTCTCAGGTTTTTCTCTGAGAGTGTTGTAGGAAAAAAGGCTCAAAGGTAGCACAAACTCTCACAATTTCTCTCTGTCACACACACATATTGATTTTACATCTTCCTGCAAGGTTCCCTTAGCTGGAGCCGGATAGTTTCAGCAGTTACTGAAAACAGTAAAAAAGCAGTGGGAAGGTGAATCTAAGCTTTAGGTTACACTGACATGTCCCCTCTGATTCTTGTCCCAGACTATTTAATTCTTTGTTATACTGAAAGGTGAACGGGCTCAGACTGTGTAAATTTGGGATGTCTTATGGTTTTTTCCAAATCCCTCCAGCTTGCCATGTGGCCTACGAGGTCAGAACAACCTTCCAGTGGTATTTTTAGCTTGGCAAACAGCAAACATGATGGCAATAAAGTCTGAGCAGTCCTTTAACATCTCCATGGTGCTGCCCATAAAACCTGTGTGGACTCAAAGTCCCTGGGGTGCCCCAGGCCAATTAAATCAACATTTCCAGCAGTTCTCCATCCCCCACCTTTTTAATCTGGAGGAGCATCCTACTTTTCTTGTATCACCAGATGAATATATAATTGAAGGATTTATGAGCACTTCAATCCCACGTTGCTTTGTGGATGCAAAGCAAGAAATCCCCACGACAGGTCTGAGAAACACAAGAGGATGTGAGCAGGAGATGTAACACGGGACCAGGGCCTGGAGCAGTTCAGCTCCTTGGCTCAGGTGATCCAAAACCTGGGAAGAGAAGGAAGGTGAGGTTTGTGAATGCAAGATTCCCTGGCTCAGCCCCTCTGGGGATGTCTGCCCTCCTGCCTCCTCTGCCACACTCATGGGTTACTCCTGGCCTAGGGGAGCTCAGGAATTCTTTGTGCTTCAGGGACATTTGGGCTGTTTAAATGTTCATCCTCTGTTCAACTCCACGTTTTTGAGGTTCCTGGCCAAGATTTCCTGGTCTGTGGTAGAGGTGTCAAAGCTGCTGCTGCCAGTCCCCTCTGGCAGATGTGTAAAAATCCCAAAGCCAAAGGCTTCACCTTCCCCCAGGATAATGTACGTAAGGGGGGAAAACTTCAGGGAGCACAGGAGTGAAATCCCTGCAGAGCCACCAGAGCAGAATGGAGGCACAGCAGAGGGGTGTGAGTGACAAAGGGCAGGGACACGGTGACGTGCTGGGAGCTGTGTCTCTGTGAACTGGCTCTGTTCCCCATTCCGGGCCAGCAATCCCAGTCCTGGAGTCACCAGTGACGTTGGCAGGGTGGGGACAGGCTCTGGGTGCTGGGAAGGACAACGGGAAGCTGCTCTGACGTGGGATGGGGCTGTCCAAGGCACCAGGGCGTCCAAGAACGAGGGCGAGGCTGCTCAGCAGAGAGGATATTCCCACTTTTCCCAGTGCTCTCCTTCAGCCTTGTGGTGGGAATAGCCTCAAGAGCCCAGCTCCATGTCCGCCTCCTCTCCAGGAAGGCGACAGAGGGACGGGCAGGAACGAGGGCCAAGAGGATGTTTGTGAAATGTCACTGCATGTCCTGGCAAACATGCTCTGACTGCACCTACTGCACCCCTGCAGGCCCCTGGAGCTCTGGAGTTCTTGACTAACTGGGAATTTCCCACAGATACACACTCTGGGCATTGCCGTCTCAGTCCTGGGGCAGTGTGTCAGGACTGGATTTCTCCCTGGCAGCACCGAGCTGGGGAAGTCCAGGGGTCCTCACTCCTTCCCCAGCCCAGCAAAAGTCAAGGAATTCTCTGGGTGAGAAAGGAGAGCCAGACCCCCTGTTCTTGGGAGGAGTGGCTGCTCTGCAAGCACACAAACTCCCTCTCTCCAACACCAACTTCTTCCCCAGGAAAATCCACAGGAGATTATCCCCCAACCCATCAGTTTCCACACTGAAAACCAGTTCACTACAAAAACCACCATTATCTTCATCTCATGGGCTTGTGTGGCAGCTCTGGTCCATCCCCAGAGCCCCCCAGGAGCTCCTGCTGCCATGGCCTGATGCTTCCAGCACATCCAGCTGTGACTGAGATCAGCTGGGAGCTCTGGGCCCTGCAGCAGGTGACACCCAGGCCCTGCTTTTTGTCCTGAACTCCATGGAATTGCATTTTTCATGAGTTATGCCTGGAGATCCAGCAGCAGAGGGGTCAAGTGGGGGGAATGTGCATCCTCTGCCCTCCTGGCTTGACGTTCTGGCTTCTGTCACAAGGGGAATTGGAAAAAATGTGTCCTGAGCAGATATTCCCAGATTTGTAACCTGATTAGTTTCAGGCCCTTCACAAAAATCAAGACTGAGTCACTGCTGATTAAGCAAGAAAGGTGATGCAAAATTACATAAATATCCTCCTCTCTCCATGCAGCCTCACTGCAAGAAAATATACATTAATTTAGCCGTTAAAATATGCAAAATCCTCCGCCTGGAACAAACATATAATTTCATCTGATGCTCTCTAGTGTGTGAAGTGGCTAAAATACAGAGTTATAAAAACAAACTGGTGTTCAGGCAGCGTGTTACAGGAGATATTAAACTTTTCTCTGGGAGCTTGCTGCAGTTCCCACAGAGTATTTCAGGATGTCTGGGGAGCAGTGTGAGGTGATCCAGCACAATTTCTGGTGGGTGGGAGTGCAAACACTCAGCAACCTTTCCAATTTATTTGGGAATGGCAAGGGCAGGAAACCAGGAACGACCGGCAGGAGAGAAGCCCCAGTTTTGCTGGAATAGTGTGTGACTTGGGTGCGTTGTCTGGCAGGGGAGCCCCATCTGTGAGCTGGCAGCTGAGGGAGGACAACCCGCGGGTGCACGCCAGCCCCTGCCGCGACAGCGGGCCGGGCTGCAGCCAGCTCGTCCTCAGGAGAGCCACGGCCAACGACACCGGCTACCTCAGCTGTGCCCTGGGCAGCACCCCCGAGCGCCAGGGGCCCACGGCCAGGATCTACGTCTTCGTCCAAGGTAAGGATTCCACCTCTGAAATCGCGTTGGGCTGTGGGAGGCAGAGCCAGCAGCGCAGCGGCTTCCACCCCTCCAGCGGCCCGGGGGGAAGCAGCAGCTCTGAGCTCTGAACAGACCAGACAGACCTGGGTTTTCATGGCAGGTGGGTTTTCATGGCAGGTGGGTTTTCATGGCAGGTGGGTTTTCATGGCAGCTGAATTCTCAGGGACAGGGATGTGAGAACCAGAGATCACCCATCCTGTTCTCTCCCAGGATTGGAAAGCTGGGTTGTCTCATCCGTAACAGATACACCGACTTCCTTAAACATGCTTTCCTTTTAAGACTAAATTCTTCAGTCCTAAAGAGTTTTGCTGTCACAGTGCTTTTGCAGAGATTCATCCTGAATGTCCAAGCCCTTTCTGTTTCCCTTCCTCCCCAGGCATGGACCTTCCCAACAGGATTTTTTGTAATTCCTCCCCTCCCACACATTTGTCCTTACATCTGTGAGACATTCCTAGCAGAGCTGGGTGACTGCATTGGACATATTTTACTGTAAAGGGTCCCATTGCTCATTTTTGTTCCCTTTGAGATGTCTCTCCCCCACATGTCACTAAGTTCAGATCCAGGAATAAATGGAAGCAGGAACTTCAGAGAAGTGTGGTCCTCTGTGGTTAAGTGAATGCAACCTATTCAACAACCATTCCGATAATGGGATTTCTTGTTAGAATATTCCCCCAAAATGCTGGGTTTTTTTCAAATCTACTTGATAAATGCATTACTAAACACTGAATCATCTTGGATCTTCTTAGCTGAGATTGTGACTCCTCAGATGAAGGAGCTGACTTTTAGTGCCTTGAGTAGGAGATGACATGAACTCCTCTGGTGCTGGATAGACTCAGCCTTTGCTTCCCCACAAATACTCCTGTGGATGAATTAATTTCATTTTCCTAGTAAAAGCTAAAATGTGATTCTTTGGATCCTCTTACACAAATGCTGCAGAGGTAGTGAGTTTGTCTGAAGGTATTTGAAGAGAGCTGCAAACCTCCACCTCCAGAAAACACAAATCTTTGCTGTCAGCTCTGACTCAGGGTCTCAGGGTGTTGCCAATGATGGTGAACCAACACAAGGAGGGATTTCCACTTCCCAGGGACTCTGATATGCCCACACAGCTAAATTCAGCTTTTGCACCTCCAGGTGAACACACCTGCTCAATTCATGTGGGTGACACTTTCCTGCCTCTTGAAAACAGTCCCTTTTTACCCTTATCCTGCTTTCCCAGCAAGTTTTCCTCTAATTGGAAAGTGGCTTTTTGGCATTACTTCTCAGTTCCTGAAGTCATTTTTTTTCTCCCTTTTTATTTCCTTTCTCTGTTTTTTTCTTGGTGCTCTGGTTGCTTTATCCACCCTGGTTCTTGTGCTGAGCTGTTTCCTTTTCCCATTACACCCAGCTCAGATGCCCCAGGTCCAACACTGTTAACCCAGCCCGTCCCACGCTGCAGGAAACTCAATTCTCTGTCCAGACTCAGTGCCCTGGCTGCCTACCCAGCCCCTCATTACTTTGTGGCAGGAGCACGTGCAGGAAACGCTGTGGATCTTTTGGGACTGCCTGAGCACTTTCCTGAAGAAAATATCCCAAGTTATGAAATGCCTCGCCAGGGATGCTATTGGAACAGAGCTGATCTAAAAAAAAAAGGCAGGATGTCCTCCTGCTTGCCAAGGTTCTCCTGACAAACAGCAAAAATCACCCTCTCAGGTGCACTTTAATTGTGTCCCACGTCCTCCCTGCTCTAAAACTCTTGCTCAGACTCCTGAGCTTGAAAAGCCATGGAAGGAAAAGTGGGTGGAAAATCCTCCGGCTTGTCCTGTGCACCCCAAAGCAGGGCCCTGCCCCAGCAGCTCCGTCCAGAAGCTGCAGGTTCCTGCTGGGATCTGGCCTGCCAGGCTGAGGAAGCTGCTTGGCCCTGTGAATTGAGCTATTTATACCTCGGCATGGATCTGTCCTCAGGGCACGCTCTTCCTGCCATTCAGTTCCTGTGGATATTTGTTGGAAGCCAGCAGGCTGTCCTGGGGACCAGGAAACTGCTCTCAACTTCAACAAGGAGCTCGGAGCACACCTATGGCTTTCTTCAATATTTAAGTGTGCCTTTTGAAGGAAATTGCTGTGACAGTGTCTGGGCAGTGCTGAGAAACACATCACTGTCTCCAAGTGAGGGAACTCACAGATCCCTGGCAGTGCCAGACAGGGAGGAGGCCCAAGCTCATCTCTGTGGATGTTTTGTGCAGAGCAAGTGCTCAGCCAGGGCTGAGCCAGGTGGAGGTAGAAAATGTGGAGCCAGCCCCTGGAGGCTGGAGATTCCTCTGAGGCTACCAGCCATTATTGCCAAAAAAGGAAGGGGAATGGTATTTTCCCTTCATTCCTGACCGGCTGCTTGACACTGAAATGAGAACATGATTGTGTCGGAAGCCCTGTTCTTGGCCATTCTTTCCTGTGCTGGCTCCTGCTTCTCCAGCCTCCCTGGAGGGGTCTGTGAGCTCTGCCAGGACCTGCTGGCGGCTCTCGCTGTGGGGTGGGGCAGCAGTGACCCTGCACATCCCTGGGGACAGGAGGGGCAGCTGCCACCCCTCAGCTGTGCTCAGGCACTGGGGGAGGCACAGCTCAGGAGCTTCATCCTCAGGTAATTGTTCCCAAGGCCTTTTCTGCCTCCTGCTGCAGCTGCAAGTCCCAAGGATCATCATTAAAAAGGAAGAGAACCCCTTCTCCTGTTGGCCATCTCTGTGCTGGAAATCCAGAGTAGCCCAGGGCTGTAACAGAAATAGTTGTGGGTCCTTCACTGTGTGAATTCCATCTCAGCTCTGAGGTGTAATCTCTGCAGAGAAAGGCAGGGCCTGGTCCCACACTGCAGTGGCAGCTCCGTGGAAAATGCTGCCACAGGCACCCGGACAGAGCATCTGCTTCCCTCTGCCTTCTGCAGTTATCCCTGCTGATCCAGGGACACCTCCCTGGGAGGAATATCCTCATTTATTGCAGCCTTTGGGATCCCTGTGCCAAGGGACAGGGCAGGCTGTGTGAAAATACAGACAGTCCTCTTGACAGTGATCCCCTCAGTGTGTACCCACTTTATTCTATTATTAAATCCAAAACACAGCACTGTTCCAGCTAGAGAAAACTATCTCTATTCCAGACAAACCAGGTCAGCATCCACCCCTTATTCCATACCTTTTCCATCGTGCCAGGTCCCAAATTCCACATTTTCCAATACCCCATTGCCTTCCCTGCCTCACATACACACACAGGCATCATTCCCAGCACATATAAAATTTAACATGGCTTAGAGAAGGAGGAATAGAAGGACAAATCAAGCAGAGATTCATTCCACCTTCCCAAAGGGCCACCCCAGGCTCCAGTCTAGACAGGAGTCAGGACTTGCAGCTCTCAGCACTTTGAAATACTGTCAGTGTCAGCAAAGTCAGTCCTGGGGGTGTCAGCTGGAAGAGCTCCTGGCTCAAATCCTGCCTCAGCTCCAAGTTCCCCCTCAGCCCCTGTGTGACAGTCAAGGATCTGCTGCACATTTTGTACCCCTGAGTCAGTGGTGAGGGCGAGGAACAACCCAGTCCTGCTGCCCCCACCTCGTGTGACTTTAGTGCTGAGGTCACTGGGGCTGGCCACATCTTGCCAAAGAGCGTCTGGGAAAGTCCCCCCAGGTTTCCAAGCTGGGATTCCTGCCCACCCCCAATGGCATTTGCTTTGCCACTGCTGTAGGGCTAAAAGAGGCTCCTCCTCAGTGTATGGGGCCAGAAACATCCTTCAGCATTTTTTATGCAAAGGAGGGCTTTTATCTATTTCTTGAAATAATTATGGCCATGATAGGGCTGCTTCTCAAATAACTGCTTCAGAAACACCAGTCCCACCTCCTCTGAGTGCAACAGGCACAAAATGCTCTGTGTGAGCCCACGAGGGGCTGAGCAGATCGGGGGGATTCCCCAATTCCTGCTTGTTCCAGTGGGGCTCACTTTGAACACGCAAATATTTTAACAGTGAACAATTAAACAGTGAACATTTTAACACAGTGTCGCCACCCTGAGCCATCAGCTGCTGGTGTTTCACCCCCTCAGTGTCAGTGTGAGTGAGGAACACAGGGCTGAGGGAATCATTTGCTTTTTGCTTCTTAGCACTGGTGTTCACTGGAGCACAGGAAATCCAGGAGATGCCCCCACAGAAAATTTGAGTTCTGGCTCCTTTTAAAGCTCATGTGGGCACCATGAAGGCACCAGCCACGGTGCAGTCCTGCCAGGAGTCCAGAGCACGAGAACTGGAAATCAAATTTGAAGCAAGACAGACATTTTCATGGGAGCACAGGTCCTGCTGAGGCCATTCCAGAGGGAAAAGGGGAATGCAATACAAGCACAGCTTGTCCTGCTGGAGCATCTCCCTGCTGGTCAGCTCCAGGGACGGGCAGGAGCTCTGCCTTGCTGCTACAAAGAGTCAGGAGAGGCGTTCCAGGGTGGAGTTCACATCAGCCACAGCCCAGGGATGAGCAGCCCCAGCAGCCTCATCCCTTTCCCACCACGAGAAATCCAAAGAGGCTGGAAGTGCATGGAAGCGCCCCTCAGATGAGATCATATTTTGGTTCTGATGTTCTTTGAAGCTGCTGCCTCCTTAATCCTCTTGACAGTTTGCAGAGATAATCTGAAAGTGAGAAGCAGAACTGCAGGGCCGGGGTGACAGCTTTGGGCTTTGGCTCGCTTTTCCCAAGATATCACCAGTGGGAACAGAGCTGGAGCTGCATTTCTTGGTTTTCTGAGGCTGCAGCCTTGCTGCCAGACCTGGGCCAGCTGAGGGAGGCAGGATCTTGTGTGCCCTGCAGATGAAGTGGCCGTCCCTGTCCCCCAGCAGTGCTGGCAGGGTTGGCTGCACATCCCAGCTCCGTGTCAGAGCACAGGCTGTGCCCCGGGCAGGACCCTCGAGGGCTGAGGGCTGCATCCAAGGGAAGAGCACGATGCTTTTAGCTCCAATCAGGGCATTCAGAATCTGCAAATCATATCCTGAAGGGTCTCACTTTAAAGCAGAGGAGACTTGTAGGATGCAATGAGTGAGCAGCAGAAGTTCCTGGCACTGGCAGTGACAGCTCCTGACAGCCCAGCAGGAAGAGAGGATCCCTCCTCATGGATCAGGAATTTCTAAATGAAAGCCCAAAGGCCAGAATGACACACACTTCCCCTCTGCTTCCTTCCTGGTTTGTATCCACGCAGTAGCTGCTAATTGCTGAGCCTTCCCCAAGGTGGGAGACCTGTTCTGAATTGGCTTCACCTAAAGCTGGGGAATGTTACCTAAAATCAGACCTGCCTAAAATCTGGTGGTGGTTCAGAATTTATAAATTCTTCTGCTGCTTGAAACATAATTTCAGACAAAGCATGAAGTCTTCTTTTTGTGTAGTGTTTTGTTGGGATTTTTAAAAAATAAATCTTTCCATTTTGCCTTTATTTGCTTGGCAGTGAGAAACAATTTGCTTCAACAATTTTTGAAGTGAACACTTTTTAGAGTAGTATTTTTTTCTCCACAAATATTCCTGTGTTTCTAACAGTAATCTCCAGGGGAAGAATGCATTTCATTTGACCAAAACAGAATGCTTCACGTTGACTCTGAATGGCTTCTGGGGGTTTTGCAGTCACTTTTGTTTTGCCTAAAGAGAAAATATTCTGCTTTCTGTTTAATCTAAACATTCCACCACCAATTCTTTTCATTGGCCTGCCAAACTGAAAGGTCTTTTATTTTCAAAGATCCCTTTTCAAAACAAGTGCCTTTACAGGAGTTACTCCTGTACCTAGAGGCAGCTTTGATGGGTCACCAGGGGGAATTCAGCAGGCCAGGCTGTTTCCTTGTGAAGCTTTCCAAAATGCTCTGCCCAAAGTGTCAGTGCACTGCTAATGCTGCTATTACTGTAAAGAACAGGTTACAAACTTCCTCTCGGTGTTTTTGACCTTGATGAAGACAAACTTCATGGGGATTATGTCAAAACATGAACTTAAAGAACCTGAGAAACTGCTCCCCAGTTTAGGTACGGCTGAGTGAGGAAAATAAATGGTGAGGGCTAGGGAATTATCTTTATCTGGAACAAAGCGAGAGCCAAAATGAGAATGTGCAGGAATTTCACGGACATTCAGCCGTGAATGCTGTCCTCAAAGGCCACTTAGTGCTCATCATCCTCGGGGGCTGACAGCACCTGAAGGACAGGCGATGTCAGCCCCGGGCTTGGGGTGTGAGACAAATACCCCGGCACAAATCGCTGCCACGGTGCAGGACACGCGGGCAGGAGGGAAAAAACCCAAAATCCTGTGTAAAATCCTCTCTGGTGTTTCTCAGAGGAGGTTTCTAGAGGAACAGGCAGGGAAATGAAGAGCTGTAGGAGAGATTGAATCTACAACATGCTGAGTGTGATGCTGAGGGGGTTCAATCCCTTGGCTTCAGGCAGGACGGGGCTGTGATGCCTCTGAGAGGGGAATACTAGTGGAGAGATCCTGGAGAGAGGCCCCTGCTCTGCAGGTGACACTGAACAAAGAGCAGGTGCCACAGGGAGTCCTGGACCTGTGTCCCAGCCCTGTGTCCTGGACCTGTGTCCTGGACCTGTGTCCTGGATCTGTGTCCTGGATCTGTGTCCTGGATCTGTGTCCTGGACTTGTGTCCTGGATCTGTGTCCTGGATCTGTGTCCTGGATCTGTGTCCCAGCCCTGTGTCCTGGACCTGTGTCCTGGACCTGTGTCCTGGACCTGTGTCCTGAATCTGTGTCCCATCCCTCTGTCCTGGATCTGTGTCCTGGATCTGTGTCCCTGCCCTGTGTCCCTGCCCTGTGTCCTGGATCTGTGTACCAGCCCTGTGTCCCATCCCTCTGTCCCATCCCTCTGTCCCTGCCCTGTGTCCCTGCCCTGTGTCCCTGCCCTGTGTCCCTGCCTGTGTCCCACTGCCACCCTGGAGGTGTGAGGGGACAGCTGAGATTGCCCAGCTGAGCTGGAAGGACCCTCCCAAAGCTCATCTCGAGCAGCAATTAATCTCCCCCTGGACACCACAAGCACCTAAAGACGAAGGGTTTCACTGCCTGGAGGAGAACGATGTTCTCATGGACACCTGACCCCGGCGCTGCCTCTGTGGCTCCGTGTTTGCCGTCCCTGGGCCGGGCAGTCCCTTCCCTCCCTCCCTTCCTTGGCTGTGCTCTCCGTGCTCCTGCCGCACACCCCGGCCTGCTGAGCTCCCTGCACACCCCCTGAGCTCAGACCTGCAGCCCGGACCCAGGGCAGGGCCTTCCCTCCCCGCACAGCTGGGGCTGCTCTGAGGAGTCCCCAGCCTGCTTCAGCTCCTGCCTTTCCTCACACATAAGGAGCTTTGCAGCCCGCACTAAATCATTCTTTTTAATTCTCCTCTGGGAATCGCTGGGTGTTTCTTTCTGGGGGAGATTCATAGGGCATTTCACCTTCTCAGCTTGGGAGGAGCAGATGTGCCAAGCTTGGCGAAATACTCAGTTTTCATCACGGGTTTCTTTGCTGAGGAATTTCCCCTCAGAGTTCAGTGTCAGTGACTGCGGGGAGGACAACACCTGCATTTCCCATGCCACAGCTCTGCAGATTGCAGAGGCTGAGTGCAATTGATTTACACCACCTGGAGCTGGAGATCTTCCTCCAGGCTGGGGTTATCATTTCTGAAGAAAAGTGACCCTGTCCCTTTTGTTTCAAGACGTTCTGTCTCTGAGAGACTTTTTTACAAGGAGTTAACTGATTGCTGGTGGACTGGAGGTGGTGAGCATGGTTGTAAAGCTGGCAGTGACACTCCTGACGTTCCAGCAGATCATTTTTCCATGCCACTGTCAGTCTGAACTACTGAGGGCTTTCAAGAAAGATCCGTTTTTGTGTCTGCACAAACCATAACAAAGGTATCAGCTGGCAGTTGATTAGCTCAGAATTTATCTTTTGTCATTCTGTTAAGCCCCAAAGCTGAGCCACTTTATATTTGCTTATCTGCTACGTGAGCAGTCCAGCTGGCTGGAAAGTGCCAGAAAGCCTCTCCTTCCCAGTGGCACTGCCCCGCTCCTGCTGAGGAGGGGGTTTGGAGCAGGACACACACAAGGTTTGAGCTCTTCTCTGTGTCCTGGGGCTCTTCAGTGCTTGATGACTGAGATTCTTGAGGCTGTCCCGTGCCTGGAAGTGTCCAAGGCCAGGCTGGATGGAGCTTGGAGCAAGCTGGGATGGTGGGAATTGTCCTTGCCCATGGCAGGGTAGAACTGGAGGGGCTTTAAACTTCCAACCCAAACCATTCTGGGATTCTGTGACATTGTTTTTTCCTTTTGCACAGAGTTCACAGTTAGGGAGGGAAACAAAGCCTCCCTGGCCTCAGGGATAGAGCCAGGTGCTTGACCTTCCCCTGCAGCTGCCTGGCCCTGTCCCTGCAGGGTCACTGTCCCCTGATGGCCAAAGGGCAGCCCTCCCCTCCTGGATGGGCTCTCATGCCAAGCCTATAGCAGGGCAGCCCTGCAAGCTGCTGCCACAGCAGCACCCCCACTGCAGGAGCTGAAATCACAGGATATTCCCAGTTGGAAGGGACCCCCAAGGATCATGGAGCCCAGCTCTTAGGTGAATGGCCCAAACAGGGATCAAAACCACAACCTTGGCTTTATCAGAACCTTGGGCTGACCAACTGGGCCAATCCCAGTGGCTCCCACAGCTATCCACCCACAGATATCCCACCCCCAATCATCCCACCCACAGCTATCCACCCACAGATACCCCACCCAATGGTATTCCACCCACAGGTATCCCCACCAGTTTAAGGGCTCTGATATTGCTGATGGAATCAGGGAGAGAAAAGCCCTTGCAGGGAATTTTCCAGGGAGGGAAAAGCCCTTTCACAGGCAGAGAACTCTCCAGGCTGGGTATAAACTAGACAAATCACTGAGATAACACAAGCCACAGATAACAAAAATCACTGAGATAACACAAATCACTGAGATAACAAATCACAGCCATCTGCTCCAGGACACCCCGCTGGCTTAGCAAAGAGGAGGACCCATAAAATAGAAAACCTTTTTCTCTTCTTTAAAAAAAAAAAAAAAATACACAGTGAGAATGATGCCCAGGAGACCCGACACCCAGGAGTGATTAACAATCACCGAAGCCAACCTTTCCTTTTCCCAATCTTCATCACCCAGAAACTGCCTCTTGCTGCTGTTAAGTACATGATGATTTTAAGATACCATCAAGATTTCCAAGAGTGATGGTAGAAGGCCAGCTTTATCTGGTTTGGCTTCCAGTTCAGATTGTAGCTTATCTGGGACAGGTTATCTGCAGCCCCTGCTTGGACATGTGGCAGTTCAGGAGCTGGCTGCTATTAAAAATCAGTTAGGGCTGAAATACAGCTCCTGTCACATGCCCTGTAAACCCTGTAAATCCCTGCTTCCCTGCCCATTAGGTGAATCAGTAGCACCATACCTGTCCTATTTGCAGCTGGAAAAAGGTAGATTAATTTTAGGTCTCTTGTGAATCTGAAACTTTGATAGAGAGATGAGTCTTGGAGTTTGGGAAAGGTGGTGGAGAATGGGGTTAAATAATTATATTTTTTCCTGAACAGGAAATATTTTTGAGACATTTTATTCTGTTTTGGCTAAGATGCATCAATCATTGCACAGTTCAATATTTTCCTGCATTTTAGGATTATTTAATATTTGTTTAGCTGCCTTCTTTTGATTTATGCTACTTCTTAAATAAACAGTGCTATTCTGAAATGCCTTCTAAAAATACTGGCAAAAATAGTTTCAAATTCAGTGCTTCCATCTTTTCAGTCAAAATTTGATCCTGAATTGTGAATAGTCTGGTATCAGGAAGCTCCTTTTTTCCCCAGCATATTTCCTCTTGGCCTGTATCTTTATCCCTCCATCCTATACCCTTTTCCATCCTCTTGTCCATCCCCTGTCACGTGGCACATTCCTTGTTCTTTCCCTTTCTCCACAGGACAAGAAATATTTGTGATTACATTTCCCCTGACACCTTTTGCACTTTGTTGCAAATACACAAAAATCTACTTTCTCTGCTTTTTCCTATAAAAACCCAAGGATCTTCTTTTAATTATCCAGTGTCTTCTTTTAAACAGAATAAAAATAAAAAATATTGTCACATTTGATACCTCCCAGTGTGGCTCAACTGGAGAGCAAGACTGCAGAGGGATTAAGCTGCAGGGATAAACACTAAACACATTTTCATAATGTGACTCAACAGGAGAGTTTAGCATTTTTGGGAAAGTGCACGAGACACTGATCTGAGTTTAAATATTTCCTATTTGTTTTGGGGCTTGGACCAAGCTACAGAGTTGTGGTTCAAGGATCAGGTTTCTCAGCTGAAGGCTTGATTAGAACCAGGGCCTGCCTGACCAGAAAGTTCAGATGTGTATCTGAAACTTCCTAAATATGGGGAGATTAGAGGTCTAATGTTTTAATTCTAATTAATCTCTCTCACATAACGTTTCCTCAATGCCCTTACTCCAAAGCACAGCCAGAATAAACCAATGGCGTGGAAGAAAAGCTGGCATAAAAAGACAGCACTAGAAATTAGAGAAATCATCCAGATTTTTGGTCTTTATCTGCTTTGGGTGCAGTGCTCGTGCTCAGCCCCTCGTGCCAGGTCCACACGGGACTCCCACATCTCTGGTCCTTGCACAGTGCCTTTTGTGAAACACCATCATCACCTCACACGTGGCCTCTCTGTCACACACACAGCTCCAACCAACACTTGCTGTCCTCCTGATGAAGCCCATGGTTCATTTTGTCTGCTAAGGACAAAATTCCCAGTTCTCAGAGCTCAAATGAAGCTCCAAACCCCACAAAAGGCAGCAGGGCCCTTCTGTCCATCCCTGCCTTGGTGTGGCTGGGAGGGAAACTGGGGTGGGTTGTGGAGCAGAGGAGCTCCAGCTCTGCACTGAGCTGATTCTCTGAGGGTTAATTCCAGGTGACAACACTTGGGATTTTCATTCCTTAGGCAGAGGCTGTCATCAGTCAAGAAATGCGTGTTGATATCCCCAAGATGAAGGACGGGAGGGCTGCCAAGGCCCAGCAGTATCTTGGCATCTTGAGCTGGGAATCCATGAAGTTTTTCACATGTCTGCACAGAAATGTGCCATTCTGGGCAATTTCTGGATGAACTGGATGAATTTCTGGATGGGGCTAAGTCCAAGGAATTGGTCACTGGCTCTAACCCCCAGTGTGTGACAATGGCAGGATGTCATGGGATGTCCTGACTCCAAGGGAGAGCTGTGCCCTCCCAGTGGCTGAGCAGTTTTCCAAATCCCTGTTCTTGTCCCTGCAGACTACAGGAGTCCCTTTGTGGAGATGTTCTCGGAGCACCCGGCCATCATCTACATCATGGATGACACGAAGACAGTGGTGATCCCCTGCAGGGTCACCTCGCCAGACATCAAACCCAAGCTCACCCAGGTAAGACACAGCTCCAGAGGAGCTCAGTGCAAGGTCTGGGCTGCCAGCAAAGTGGGGAAAAACACAAATTTAGATGTATAAAGCCAGGGAAATTACATAAAAAATAGGAAAAACACTGAAAATCCAGAAATATGAACCTGTTCTCGCAGTGTGCTGCTGTTAAACTGGGTAAAAAGAATTTTTAGGGATTAGGCTGAGTTTATCACATATTTTTTCTATGTTGTGGCTTGATGTTCCTCCATAAATTGGCAGAGGTAGATGACAAAGCACTATTTTCCTTCAAAATTATTTGTATAACACCTGGCTCTCTCTGAAAGGTTCTCTCTTTAGACACTGAACCTCCTTAGAACAATTGCCCATTTTTGCTTCATTTCATCCATTCAAACCAAGCTGGGAATCTTGGGAACAGATGGCTCCAGCATCCATCCCTTTGGCAGCAGGTACACCTGAATGTCAAGGTTACAGCACGGTCTGTGCAGGCCAAGGCTGTTTGGGACAATAAAATGGCAATTTAGGGTCTGGGCCCTGATCAGTCAATGGAGTCACTCATTTAAAGAGCTTCAGAACTGCTCTCCAGAGTGGCCTGTCCTGGAGTGAGGAACATGACAGAGATCTCCTGGCTCCAATCCTGCATTTTACATCAGGAATTCTGTGCCCTTCTGTTCCCCTGCCAGTCTGACAGCTCAGGAAATCCGAAAAGGAACAGAAGCTCATCCTGTGGTGCTTTTCCAGCCTGTTCTGGAGGGGCTGTGAGGCTCTTCTGGATATGGCAGAGCGGGGTCTGAGCACCTCTGCTCCTCGTGGCAGTTCCATGCCTTAGACACTCCCTTCTCCTGGGAGGCAGCACATGGAATCACAGGGGACTGGACAGGCTCCAGCTCCTCCTGGGACCCATGGCACATTCCCAGTGGAGGTGCAGAGAGACAGCAGGAGCTTTACTGCTTTGGAGATCTCCATTTTTAAATTTCATCAGCAGGGATTAAAGTGGGGAAGGAGGCTCCTCTGCAGGTATACTTTAGGCTGGATAAGTGTTACCTCCTTCTCTCCTTGGCTATAAAAATGAAACACCTCCTGATCTGAGCCTGCCTCACCAAATGCACGGCTGGAGCAGTGCTGAAGATCCTGGCACCATCAGGGTGGCCTTGGAATTCCCCTCTCCACATTTATTCCCTTACTGATGGGCAGCCCTGCTCTTCCTGCTTCCCAGATAAATTCCCAGTCATTTCTCCAAACACAGACTGCAGCCCGGCTGCTGGAATGAAATCTCCACCGAAATCCCTCCCACAAAAGGTTGTCCCCAGAGGATTTCCCCCTCCCGGGCTGAGCAGCTGGGGCTCAGGGCAGGAGGGCAGAGGCTGGGCACAGCTCCCAGAGGAGCTGGGAGCTGCTGGGATGTGGTGCCTTGGGAAGCTCCAGGATCCAGCCGTGGATGGCACTGCTGACTTGGCCCTGGCTGGGAATCCCCAAGTGACTCCATCGACTGATCAGGGCCCAGACCTTAAATTGCCATTTTATTGTCCCCAAACAGCCTTGGCCTGCACAGACCGTGCTGTAACCTTGACATTCAGGTGTACCTGCTGCCAAAGGGATGGATGCTGGAGCCATCTGTTCCCAAGATTCCCAGCTTGGTTTGAATGGATGAAATGAAGCAAAAATGAGCAATTGTTTGAAGGAGGTTCAATGTCTAAAGAGAGAACTGATGCCTTGGGGTGGGTCCCTAGCACAGAGGCTGGACAAGATAAAGAGAATAAAGTGGGTATTTATTAAAGGCCTTCAGTAGCTTCACCTGCGCAGTCAAAAGCCTCCAGGGCTACACCCAGGATGGATGGTGGTCATGACATTTCAGACAATTAAAAGTTTGGTCCATTTACATATCAGGGGTTAATCCTCCAATTACAGCTTCAGGCAATGAAGTCACATTCCCCCAGTTTGCCCCCACAATTCACTTTTGTTGATACTTTTTGGGGCCTGAGGCAGAGGGTGTCCTTGGATTTCAGGCCTAGAGGAACCGTCCTGTCCAACCAAAACGTGAAGAGAGTTAACCAACACTCAGAATGGAGTTCAGAGTTATAAAGCACTAAAGCAGGGCAGGATCTGAAGAGTAGAAAAGCTGAAATCCTGTGGCACCACCCCAGCGCCAAAGTGGCGGCTCCGCGCTGGAGGAAGCGGGGCAGGCGAGGGGCGGAGGTGAGCGAGGGGAGGAGGGGTGAGCCAGGCCATCAGACAGATTTAGAACATCCTCTCCTTCCAAATTTAATCTCCAGGAGACAACTGGAGAGGGGGGGACAACACTTCAAAGGGAGGAAAGCCGCTGTGATTTCCTTCAAGCAGCATTGACGCTTTTTTGTTTGATTGTTTAAATAGGTATTTGTGAATATTTTGTGGAGACGTTTAATCTGTGTGTGGTGTTGAAAAGGGCCTCCTGAGCAGGGTTATTTTTTCATCCCCCTTCCCCCAGGCAAGAGCTGTCGGGGAGCAGAGCTGCCAAACCCTAGAGTTCAGCTTTATCACGTTTTATTATTCTTGTGGAAAACGGACTCTTTGCCACCGTAAATTAAGTTCCTTATGTTACCATTATACTTTAAAATCGCTGCACTCTCTTTAAACGTGCTCAGAGAAAGGTACCTCTTGCTTACACTAAGCAGATCCCAGCTATCTCAAGATATCATCTTTGTTATTAACAAACTCATGCTAAGACACAACTCAGGCTTTTAATTTTGCTTAACGTGATTTTAATTCAGGGCAAAAAGAGCTTTTTCAGTCACGTCAGATCTGTTTAGTCACTGATCTGGTTCAGAGTGCATTTGCCTCTTTCAGCTTTGACCTTCATGAGTGCTAAAGCATGATTAAGCCTCAGGTTTCAGATCTCTTTCTGTAATTTTTCCCATTATTCCTCATGGTTCTAACCAGAGATGCCACAGCTTGATTGTTTCAAAAGCATTTACAAGAAATCCTTGTTTCCTACTGCTGTCAGGAGAGATGCTGCTCCAAAAGACAGCGACTGTCTGGCTGTCCCCGCTTCTCCTGCAGCATCACCAGCTCCTCAGCCAGAATTCCTTTGGGTTTGGTCCATGCTGGAATTGTAACAATTGACCCAAACCAAGGCCAGCCTGCTCACTTGTGTGTCCAGAGCCCCAGGCTGCAGGTTGTGTGGAACAGGAGGATTGTTTCACCTGAATCCAGTCTAAGCTGCCCTGCCAAACCAGAGTCCTGACTGCTGGGAGACAAACAGGAGCTGCACACAACAGGAATGAGAGCAAAACTGTTCCACCAGGGGTGAAACTCCTGCTTTCAGTCCCTTGGTTAGCTCCCAAAGCTACAGCAGGGTCTCTGAAAAGGAAAACCTCCCCTTCCCTCATCTTTGAGCAGCCAGGATAGGAGGAGGAGGAGGGAGAAGCAAATAAAGTTAATTATCATGAGGTAACTGCAGGCACACTGACGTTTGCCCAAACCTTTCAATTTTTGGGCAGAAGTGATCTCAGCACTCCCAAAGGACATCCTCAGTCCTAAAGAGCCTCCCTGTGTCCTGCTGGGAAAGCCAGAGCTACCTGTGCTTCCATTCCCCCCTGCAAACACCTGAAATGGGGCATTTCAAGGAGCTCTTTTAATTTCACATAGTTCTTTGGTATATTGTAATCCAGGATTTTCAAAATTTTTTGGAAAGTAAATTACATTCCCTCCAGCAAATAGAGGATTTCCCTGTGTGTTAATAATAACAATAAGCTGATTATTCCCCCCAACAAAAGCCAAGCTGCTCGACACTGGTGTTGTCCAAGGGTAGATAGAGGAGGGTTTACTCTCATTAAATGAATTTTTGCTCTAGTTTATTTTCCACATTTGCCTTTTCTAGTTTCTTCCTCATAAGCAGAATTGAGAGTGTTTTTTCAAGAATCTCAGAACATTACCGGTATTTGTGAATTTAGGACAAAAAGTGCCTTAGTCCCTTTGTTTTTGTGATTTACACTCCTCACTCACCCTGGCTGCTTCCATGGAAATCCATGGGGTGCTCTGGGAGTGTCTCCCCACTTTCTGTGGGATAGAATCTGGGAAGTGCCCACAGACCAGAGCTCGTAGATAACCACAGTCAGGTGAGTTAGTGAATAACTCTGATTGTGGCAGAGTCTAATTTCACACGTTTTAAAGTACAATGAGGAAAATGTGTGGTAGGTCCATGTGGCACTGGGAGGAAACACCTCCAAAAAGATCACCCCACAAAATTCATATGAGCTGGGCATAATGATTCCCAGAGAAGGGATGAAGGAAATTGTTCCCACACATGAGATCTGAGAGGGCTGGGACTCCTGAGGTGGATTGTTGCATTCCCCTGGGGAATGGTTTCTCCCCCACTCAGGGACCCCTGGAGCCTGTAACCATGCAGTTTAACCCTTCCTTCCCTTTCTGACCCCATTGGCTGTGTCCCAATTACCCCTCCCTGGCAAGAGCTGAGAAAAGGCCCTGTTCCTCTGTGCATGCTCTCTTTCCCTCTGGAGACCACCTGGAATAAACGTCTTGAACTGCAGCTGGGGGTCAGAGCCTCTTTTGGTTCCTTTTTCCTGTCTATGAAATATTCCTCCAAAGCCTTAGAAGGCCTGAGCTAGCTTGGAACTTCAGAGGGGTTAAAAAGGAAGATTTATTTCAGTGGATGCCCAAGGGCTGAGTCTCAAAGCCACTCCTGCCCTAGGAGGGCTTTTCTGTTTGCTCAGGCTGCAGATCCGTGTGGACAGAGCCCCCAGAGCCCTGGGGCAGGTCACAGCAGCCCTGCCTCCACGGGCAACGGGACCCTCACTCCTTGTGTGTTCCCTTGCAGTACCCTTCCTCTGCAGAGATCAACATCAAGAAGATGCAGTGGGACCCCAGGAGAGGCTTTGTCATCCCCTCGCACTCCTTCGTGCCCTCGGGGATCCTCACGTGCTCGGCCCACGTCAACGGCAGCGTCTTCAACTCCTATTACATGGCCCAGAGACTGGGTGAGTGCCAGGGAGCACCACAGAGCCTGGGAGCTCCTGGGTGTCCTGCCTTGCTCAGCCTCAGTTATATCTGATAGATCTCCCTGGCCTGCATCTCCAGCAAGTCTGATGCTAAAAGCAAAGTCCTCATTCCTTTTTTTCTCCCTTATTCAATAGAACTTGGATTGGAGCCACTCCTGGTTTTGAAAAACGACCAAGTGCTGAGGTGGTGCAAAACAGAAGTGTTTTATTCAAACCCCACCAAGGCTTTGTTTGCTTGGATTGAGCTGTATTTACATTAAAACAACTGCTGGTTCAGGATAAACCAAACTGCAGCTTTCTTTTTGCTTCTGGTCATTACCCACGTGTGATCATCGTATAAAAATCTCACTACCCTGCTAATTCACTTCTTTGCTTTTTATAGATTTTCTCTTGGTGATTTAGTACACCATTTCCCTTGGATTTACAGCTGAGCTTCAGCTCATAATTAGAATCTGAATTTGAACCAACTAAACATTAAATTTTTGAATGCTGGGCATTTATATGAAACCAATTAGAATTTATTTTTCTTTTGTTCTCCGTGTATGTTCTTTATCTCCTCATATATCTTCTGTTTACTTGGACTTCATTCCCATTAGCTCATGGCATCCTTCTATACAATCAGCACTCAGCTTTGAACAACAGGCTTGTAAATTAGTGTAGCCAAATACAAGTCCTGTAAATCTCTCTCTTTCTCCTTTTTTTTTCCTTGTTGGAGTATTTTTTTATTAAAATCATGAATGCAAACCTACAAAACCTCTTAGGCCATCCCTGTGCAGCTCAAAAGGACCCAGGAAATCCCTTTCTGTCAGTGGTCAGGTGTGCTTTTGGTACTGGGCACCAAAAACTGATGGAAGATCAGAGGTGATGTATTTAGGGAATTGATAAATGTGAAGAGCAAGACTTGGGGATCCCATTCATGGATTTGGGGATTGCATTCAAGGATTGGGAGACCCCATTTGAGGATCGCATTAAAGGATTCCATTTAGGGATTGGGAGATCCCATTCTGGGATTTGGGAATACCATTTAGGGATTGGGAGATCCCATTCTGGGATTTGGGAATACCATTTAGGGATTGGGAGATCCCATTTGGGGATCTGAGGATCCCATTCGGGGATTTAGGGATCCCATTCAGGAAGGAAAGGGAGCTGGACAGGAGAGGACCAGAGAAACATATCCAGCAAAAGTGGATTCTCTTGTTTTGAGGCCCACAAAAGAAGGAGTCAGCTTTGTAAACTCTTTTCTGTGGAGCTGCTGAGAGGTTTGGAGCCCTGGCCCATGGAAGAGCAGCCATTCCTGACCACGTCCATGGGATCAGGGAGGGTCCCAGACTGATGCAGGGAGTGCTGCTGGTCACAGCTTTGCCTCTTCCATTGCAGAGGGCAGAATACAGAACCTGGCTCTGAAGGCAAGTGCCAAAAAGCTGCTGGTTGGAGAAACCCTCAGGCTGGAGTGCAAAGCAGAGACCTTCATCAACGGGCGCGTCGAGTTCGTCTGGACGTGTCCCCGTGGCACGGTGAGTGCATGGAATTCCTGTGTTCCCTCTCTTCCTGAATCCACAGGGCTGAGAAAACCGAATTATTACTGATTCTGAAATTATCCAACCATTTATGAGCCTATCACTGATTGAACTTTGTGTTTGGATGAGTCTAAAACTTCTCTGCCCCTCTTGAAGCTGCAGATTAAACTGCAAACGTCACTAAATAAACCCTGGCAAGAAAAGCCAGGAGTGTTTCCTTCTTTTTGGAGGAAAAACTCCTTCATTCCTTCTGTCCTGGCTGTCTCATATGACAAGTGTCAAGTGCAGGTTGTAAGCAGTCAATCTCCCCATCTATTTTGGTATTTCTGAAGTAGGAAAAAGTGAAGGAAAACAAAACTGAACCTGTGAAAATCATCCCCAAAGAATGAAGTGTAAATTCTGAGTCTTCAGCTTTCTGTGATTACAATACAAAAGTGCCAAATTTGAAGTAGAAATAAGTAATAGACTGAACATTTGACGTACTAAACCCTCTCACTTCTCCTTAAAAAAAAAACAAAACAGAGGGGAATCATTTCCCTAATCAGTTCATTTGACTGAGATTCCACTCCTGGGTCTGTTTGATGCTGAGAATTAAAATAATTGGAGGGTTTTTTTCCTTTTAGTTCAGCAAAATGCACATTGTAAAGAAGTATCTAAGCCTTTTGGGAAAATGTAAAATGTGATACCTAAAAACTGATTAATTTGGATTTGTTTCCCTAAAAAAAAAAGAACGTCTGAGTTTGTTTTGGTGAGGAAACTACAGAAAATATAACATAGAATTTATAGAGGTCCAAGAACTACAGTGTTGGAAATTTGGGTTCTTGAACCCCATATGGTGGAAAGGATTTGCTTTCCTATGAACTCTCCTTATATTTCTGACATTATAAATGTAAAACTTCTTGGCCAAATCTCTGGGATCAAAAATCCTATCAAAAGCGATAATGCTTTCTAAAATTCCCCAGGAATTTGCATTGGCACCTGGCTGTCATAATATATTATATTTCTGTCATAATATATTCCTTTTAAAAAGCAGGAGGGTTTTAATACAGAAAAAATACTGACTGTGACCAAAATAAATTTAAAAACCCTCAAAACCAAACCCTGGGAGCACAGCTCTGACCCTGCAGCAGTTTTACCCTGAGGTCCCTGGGATCTGGTCCTGGAGAAGGGCTGGGATGCAGCCCTTGTTTACCTGCCCAGAATCCAGTGCAAAGTGCCACATTTCCACTCTGCTTCTCTCTCTTATTAGACTTGATAATGAAACTTCACACAAGAGCTCTTCCTGCTGATCTGCCTTTTATATTATTTATTTCAGTGATGGTTTTGATACAAATCACTGCTTCCCTTTCCTGGCAGCCTTTGAAAGGGTGAACACAATAATCCAGTTTATGCTGCTTTTTGACCCTGTTTTTTGTGGCTCCCAGCACCCTCACCCCAGGAGAACCATGGACCAGAGTGATGTCGTGTACAAAGTCGGCAGCAGCCTGATAATTGAAAATGTCACCATGCAAGATGGGGGCCTGTACGTCTGCAGGACATTCAATGCCACCAGGCTGGAGGCCAATGTCACTGTCACTGTGTATGGTGAGCGCTGCAGCCAAACCAGGGTGGAACCAGGAGTGTTCAGCCTAGAGGATAATGCCAGGCTGTAAAATCTGTTGATTGAAATGGCATCAGGGAGAAAGTCAACCATTAATCATCTATAACCTCTAATTAGTCAACGAGAGTTAGCTCCCATGTCTTCAAACAAATTCAAGGGGTGCATTTAGCTGGGAGATTGGGCAGGAATTGTTCCCTGGCAGGGTGGGCAGGCCCTGGCACAGGGTGCCCAGAGAAGCTGTGGCTGCCCCTGGATCCCCGGCAGTGCCAAGGCCAGAGCACCTTGGGATGCTGGAATGTGTCCCATCCGTGGCAGGGTGGAGTGGAAGGGCTTTAAGGTCACTCCCAACCCAAACCATTCCGGGATTCTGTGATGTCTGAGGGAGCTGAACTGTTTGAAAAAGCTGGCACTGCATGTGGTTGCTGAGGCCCTGGAAAATCCATCCTGTGGGCTCCACATGGACAGGAGATGCCCCGGGCATTTCCCACACTGATCCAGGGGCAGTGCTGGTGCACACCCTCTGCTTTCCATGGGAATTCCTTCCTGTGGGAACAGCCCTTCGTGGCTGAGGCTGGGCTGCACAGGGGAGCTGAGCCTGCTCCAGTTGGTTCTGTGCAGGTCTGTACTGGAAAAAATCCTGGGTGGGAACAGAGCAATCACAGCTGTGGGCTCTGTCCTGGGGCAGAGCTGCCATCCCAAGTCTCCCTGCTCATTTCTCTTCCCAGAAAAACCCTACATCACGGTGTCACACAAGAAAGGGCCTTACTACGAGATCACCTCAGGACACAAGTCCCTGAAGCTGGCTGCCAAGGTGGACGCCTTTCCTCGGCCCACTGTCACCTGGTGAGTGCCCCCAGCAACAGCAGGAATGCCTGAGCTCCTTTGGGAATCCTCTCTGGAGCAGATCCCCACCACCCCTCACCACACAGCTCAGGGGTGGGAGCTGGGAGTGCCCAGATCTGTGGGCTGAGGAGCTGGGGTTCTGCTCTGGGCTCCTGAGCTCTGGCAGGCTGGGCCAGCCACCCCTCATTCCCAGGCTGTTTTCCTCTCCTAGCCATGCAAGAAAGGTCCCTGCAGACAAAAATGTGTGTTTCACATTCCCTGGACACAGAGTGATTTGGGGGATCCAAGGAGAAAGCTCTCAGGGAAGGGTTTCCTGCTTACCCCCAGCAGTGGTGCTCAGTCTGCAAGGGGGCAGGGGATAACAGCTAAAGGACATGTTTTTAACATCAGAAATTGTTTCTCTCCAGAACTTTTAAATAGTGGCCTCCAATCCTGTGCCAGCAGATCCTTGCAGTGAATCCTCCTCAGCAAACTAAAGGCTCCACCAGGAGTGCAATGGATCTGCCAAACAGGAGGGGCAACACATCAGCAGCTCCAGGAGACACTGGAGTCTCTCTTTGCCCTCATCCTCTCTCCTGCTCCATCTTTACCAATCCCATCCAATGCCTTTCACATCTCTAACTGTATTAAATCCCATGGGACAGCTGGCAGGGGGTGCCTGTCCTGGCAGAGAAGGTGGCATCTCCCTGGGGCACCTGTCCTCGGCAGCTGAGAGCCTGGCAGGCAGCAAAAGGTTACTCAGGGCTGGCCTTGCTGCATTTTATTAGCAGTGTAATCACATGAAATCCTCTAATTTCAGTGGAATCAGTGGCAGGAGGTGGTTTTAATTGCTGCTGTTATTTAGGGATGGGGATGTTTTGGGAGCTGAAGTGGGGACTGACCCCTTCTCCCTGCCAAGCATTTGTTCTTGGGCTCATGGAGCTCTTTGGTGGCTGCCTGGGACCACCAGAGCTGCCTTCCCTTGGAGCCCCAGCTGTTGATGTTGGAGGTCTCTCAGGATGGTTGTTTTTACGACTGCAAAGGAAGTTTCCAGCATCCTCAGGCAGTGGGAGATGCCCCAGCATCCTTGCACCAAGCCTAAAGCTCCGTGTGTGGCAAAGCCTGGCCTGGTTCCTAACCAGAAACCTGCCTGTGGGTGAGCAGAGAGGAGGAGCCTCTCCTGCAGATGCTGCTCTCCTGCCCTGAATATTCCAGGCTGGGGATTCCTCACTGACCTCCCTATGGACCAGCCTTCTCCAGGTCACAGAGTTTAACTTTTTCAGGAGCAGTAAAGGCTCAAAGGCTCACAGAGACATCCTGAGAGACAAATCGGCTGAATTAATCTCGTCCTTTAAAACTGGTGAAACGACCTGAGAGACAACTCTGCTGAATTAACCTCATCCTTTAAAACTGGTGACACACATTTTGCTGTTCCATCATGTCCCACACTTGGTGTTGCCCATCCAGCTTCACTTGGAGGCATTTAGATCACAGCTGAGCATGTGAGGGGCACTATTCATTCAGGTAAAATAAAACACCTTTTTCCTGGGTGGAATGAATCCATCCCACAGCACTGGAGATGTGAATCAGTTCTGTTGTGGAAGGATAACAGGAATAAATACCCAGTCCAAGCAGAGATTCTGGAGCTGCATTTCCCTTGCTGGGATGACCCTTCATCCCCCTCACGTGGGTGACAGGGTTTCTGGGTTTCTGGGGGTTGACAGGGACGTGACAAACCTTGATGGAACTTCCCAAACAGGTACAAGGATGGCAAATTGATCAAGGACAACCACACCTGCTACGAGCCAGATCCCCTGAAATACAGGCTGGGCATACGAGATGTGAGACCAAAACATGCTGGGAACTACACCATGGTCCTGAGCAACCCCAAATACGGCCTCTACAAGAACCTCACCATGCAGCTGGTGGTGACAGGTAAGGACTTGCTGTGTACAATTCCTTCTGCTGGGTTATTTATCCTATTTTGCATCATCCCACTGCACCAGTCAGCTGGAATGGGTGGCACCTCCTGGGGTTCAGCACTGCCCAGAGATCACCACCTCCCTCAGGAAGCTCTGAACCCCTCATGTGAGCTGCTCTGAGGAGCTGGTGGGACCCTGGGCCATTCAAGTCCTCACTGCAGTTTAGAGCCTGAGCCCTGGCCAAGCCCTGACTCTATCTGGATGGATGTTCTGCCAAAAGCTCAGATGGTTTCTGCTTCAAAAAAATAAATTCAAGTCATTTTGACTTGACAATTTGACCCTATCAAATGACAGCTGAACCGATTTTCGGGGTAGACCTAAACACCTTGCCCAAGAAAGGAGGTCTGAGTCCTCACTGAAAAAGGTTCCAAAAGCTGTTTGCAGACTCTGAGATGATGGCACAATATTTTAGTAATTAATAATCATTTGATTTCACACACATCTTATTATTGATAAGTCATCAATTATGCCTGTTCTCAATTGTTGTACCTGAATTTTTCTGATTTCTGTCAGTTCTTAACAGAGTTATGCATTTGTTTAGAGCACCTGTGCACTTATGTAATATTTGCACCAATCATAAGTATTGCCCAGTCTACCAGCTGGTGCAACCCCCAGTATCTACAGGAGCAGTCAGCTCAGGAGAACTGAGAAGTACAAAATCTCCAATTTTCCCCTGGGACACTGCACCTCCCACAGCCACAGCACAGTGCCAGGACAGTGGCTCCACACAGGGAGCTGGAAATGCCTGGGAAGGGCACAAACTTCACCTTTTTATTGGAGCTTGGGAGGATATGGAGTAGAGAGGTCTTGGAACTGGGTGCACAGTTTCCCAAGAGAAGAGCTGGAAGTTTTATCCCCTGAGATTTAAAAGCAGCCTGGGCAAAGCACTGGAGAACATCTGCTGGGACAGGAAGGGTCCCAGTGGGGCTGACGGAAGGAACTGGAGGAGCTGCCCTGGCTTTTGTGTCTGTCCATCATCCTGCTCCAGATCCACTTTCTAAATCTGTATTTTCAGTCCTGTCCCTTCTCTGCTGGCAGCACTTGAGGGACAGCTTCTATTTTCAGGGGAATTTAGAGAAAATCATGGTGTGCACTGAAGTGGGTTCACTTGCCATAGAGGGAAAATAGATATTGGAATGCCATTTATTGGCCTCCTTGGCTGGATAATGCATGGCAGAGCCACATTGTCTCTTTGCACATCCACTGCCTCTTTTAATCCATTGAATTCAGCAACAGAGATTGAATTATGAGGCCAAGTAGGAGTTCAGCAAAAGTTAGCTCCGCTTTCCCTTTATATTTTTCACTTGGGCAGTGAGTAGTTATTGAGACAGGTTTGCTCTCTTTTCTGTGGTGAATTTTTCTCTCCTTACCCTCTTTACACCTAAAAATATTCTCAATTGTCCAATTATTATATACTTATGTATTGTTGCTTCCAGCAGTTGGGTTTTTCTCATTTCACCTTTCAGAAAGGAACAATGCCTAAAAACTAGAGAATTCGTCATTTAGGTACATCTGACCTATTAAAAATGTTAAATAATGTATGATAGCTTAAGAACCTGAAACAAGAGATAAATTAATGTGTGATTTAGGAGAGGAGGGAGCCAAGAACATGCTCGTGGTCAGGTCCTGCAGCTCAGCTGAGCAGGAGGAACGTGTTAAGCTGCATAATTTGTCCACTTGAGATTGTTTTTCCACACAATGGTTTTGCCTCTTCAGAGAACGGAAACGTTCAGAGGAAGAGAAAATTAGGAATGATAATAAACTATCTTGTCAAGGTAAATATTGGTGTTTGCGTGCAGGGGGGAGCATTTCCTCGAGGAGCTGCCGTTCCCCAAATAGAGAACCAAAAACAAACAGAGCCTTCTTCCATCAGCAAGAGGCTATTTCAGGATTGAACCACCCCAGCACAAGCTTTTCATGTCCATGGTGTGTCCAAGCTTGGGGCATCCCGTCCCTCACACGGTGCTGCTCATCCTCAGCCCAGCAAAGGTTTCATCAGCAGTAATTATTTAATTGCAACCCCCCCATTTCTCAAAGTGCAGCAGCTGCAGGGGTGTCCCCAGCTGTCCCCTGGTGATGGACAGGGAAAACACAGAGCAAGTGTCCCTTTTCTGGTGGCAGAGAGTCAGGGAATGAGAGCAGAGCAGCAAAGCCCTGCCCAGGGGTGCCATGGGTGGAACCTGAGGCTGCAGACAGGGAGGGATTGCTTGGCTGTGGCAGGGCTGGCACCCAGCACCAGGGAATGCTGGAATCCCTGCAGCTCCCAGGGAATGCTGGAATCCCTGCAGCTCCCAGGGAATGCTGGAATCCCTGCACCCAGGGAATGCTGGAATCCCTGCACCCAGGGAATGCTGGAATCCCTGCAGCTCCCAGGGAATGCTGAAATCCCTGCAGCTCCCAGGGAATTCTGGAATCCCTGCACCCAGGGAATGCTGGAATCCCTGCAGCTCCCAGGGAGTTCTGGAATCCCTGCAGCACCCAGGGAATTCTGGAATCCCTGCAGCACCCAGGGAATGCTGAAATCCCTGCACCCAGGGAATGCTGGAATCCCTGCAGCACCCAGGGAATTCTGCCATCCCTGCCAGGCCCTTCCCTGCAGCACCACCCTGCTGTGCTCTGTGTTCACTCAGGCCAGGAGAGACTTGTTTCACAGAGATTCATTTGGGCAGAGCCCAGAAAGGGCAAATTGGGCTCTTGAAGCTTCTCCAAGCTGCCCTTTCTCTTGTGCTTCCCCTCAGAGGGCAGGGACAGCTTTTTCAGGAGCTGCTTTTTCAGATCTGTGCTTTCCTTTCAAGCACACTCTGCAGCTCCAAGCTGAAAGCAGATTGGCATTTTCCCCTTGACTCTCCACAAATAACCTGGCACTTTATCTCCAGCCATCACGACTGATACCTGGGTATCACACCTGAATGGATTGAATTGCTCAGAATTTCAGCAGGCTCTGAGAGAAGAGGAGACCAAAACAGACTTTGTGACCCCTTTCTGCAGAGATCACCTGCAAGAAGCCACCTCTGGGCTGGAGGTGTGATTAATGTCCCTCCTCAGAGCCAGAGGCAGCCTGCAATTACTGAACTTGGAATTTGAACACAGGGATTAGTGGAGCTGATGGAAAAATCCTCTTGGGCTTCAAGTGGACAGCAGTGGTTGGAGTATCAGATTTGCATCTAAAAGGTGGAGCCTGCACCTGATAAACCTCCTGCTGAGTAATAACCATGGACTCTGAGAGTGAGGAGCAGTTTCTGTTTGAATAACAGCGTTGCTCCCCAAATCCAGGGCCAGCCTTTCATTTCAGAGGCGAAGCTACGAAAGGGAGTGAGTCCTGATCCACACTATTACAGAGGAGAGGGGAAATTACATAACCAGACTTTGGAATGAGGAGATAAATGCCATTTGAATGTTTTCTGTTGCTGCACGGGGACACTGCAGTGCAGAAATGATCAGTAATCACACAGCCCCCTCTTCTGAGAGCCTCTTCACAACAATCCATCATTAATGTGCCACAGGTACTCAGCTGGCACTCAGCGTGCTGTGACAGAGCCATCAGCTCTGCATATTTGGGCTGGGTGCAGAGGAAGTTTGAGGTTAAAATTGTTGTGAATTGTTTTTCACAGACAAAGCATAAGCAGGGGCAGGGCTCGACCCTCAGGCTGCTCTGCATTAATTGTGGCAGTGTGTTTTATTCACTGATAATGGCAGCAGAGGAGAACCTTTGAGCAGGATGAGAACAAGATCAGAAATCCCTGTGGGCAGTGTCTCTCCTGACCTGCAGCCGTCCTTGGAGTCCCCTCCTGGGTGTTAAACTGGGAGAAATCCCAGAGTTCTGCCCCACTGTGGGCACGGGGTGTTTCACCCCATGGGAATGAGCCAAGCATTAGGAGTTATTTCCCTCCAGAGTTTGATTTGGCCACAAAACTGAGGAGTAGCTGCAGAGGGACCAAGGGGAGAGGGAACAAAACGGGCAAACATCTCCAGAGCTGCAGGGTGGGAACAGAGAGGATAAGGTCCAGCAAGGAGCTGCCTCGCCTGGAGGAGAGTGGTGCTGCAATTCCAAAAATGCCTCTGTAAGAAGTGGCTTAGCTGTGCCTCTGGTCACCCCTGCTCCCACTGCAGCTGGAATTTGTTCCTGCAGGAGCACATATCTCTGTGTGGAGTCACCTTGGCTCATTGTAGGACTCAGGTCCCCAGGAGGCAGCTGATTGCATTTTCAAAACACTCCTTCTTTACATATTTACACATCAAACACTGTCCAAGAAGCCGCGGGTTGCTGTGGGTTTGTTTTGTTTGATTAAATTCTTATTGAGAAAAGCTTCAAAAAAATAATGTCCTGAAGAATTTGGAAGGGAGGGAGCAAGGAGAAGGAACAATCCTAGCAAACAGCTGGTGGCTGAAAATCTGAGCCGGCCAAGAAGGAGAAATGTGGGAGAAAAGAGTTATTCCAGGCTGGAGTGCAAAGCAGTCTCAGAACAAAACATAAACAACCCCCTCAAATCTATTTCTGGGCAAGCAGACTGTGTTTCATCCTCACCCTTGTCCAACTCGTCTGCGTCCGTCAGGGCTCCTGCTGAGCCCTTTTGGAGCAGCCAGCCTGCTCTGGCCACCACCTAGGGAGTGAGGAGAGTACTGAAGCACCAGTTAATTCAAAAGTGGCAGGAATAAGCTCTGTCACTGCTTTGCCTCTCTTCTTTGGCCCAAAGTTTCTCTCCTGTGCTCCCTCAAGGCTCTTGCAGCAGATATTGCTTTGGGTTCCAGCGGCTGCAGCCAACTGAAGTTGCATTCCCTCATAGAATCCTTGCTCCCCCAAGCTTGTGTTGTATCTGTAAGAAAAGCAGGATTAAGGGCTGGAAATAACCCCCAGAGCTGGCAGCAGAAACTCAGGCTCCTGAGAACTCCCCTCTCCTGGGAGGGACTGGAACGAAAGGGGTGCCTGGTACTGGTCACACCTGGATTTGTTACCAGGCAGGAGCAGCTCCACAGCACTGAATGATGCCCTACTCTGCAGTCAGGCCAGCTCTTCATATTTTGGTTTAAAAATCAAAGGCAATTCTGTGCCTGGCCTTCTTTGGCTTGCAAGGGATGAGTGGACATCAAAGGGGTCCCCAGTGATCTCCACAAAAGCCAAGAAATATGTGGTGATCCCTGAGAACAAACCCCCATCAGCTCCTCCAGAGCCAGAGCAGGGAGAGGGGAAGGAGCCTTGAGGACGAGGTTAATGCATCTGGGCTATGCCAGGGCAGAGGAAAATTGCTTTTAGGGTGGGGGATCTCAGCTACAGCCAGTGCAGGACACTGGGGATATCCCACAGTCCCTGTGTGTGGAAGGGTCACTGAAATCCCTGAGCTGAGCACTGAGAAAGAAATTTTTTGGATTCTTGGTGAAATCCAGCTGATGTTCAGGCTGAAGGACTGAGCCACACAAATGCTGTGCCTTCCCTGGGGTCCTGCCAGGGCTGGCTTTCCTTTGTGGAGCACCTCAGAGGATGAGCCACTCAGGAGAAGTCAAAAGAGAAAATCGAATTTTCCACCTCCTGGGCCAGCCCAGCTAAATTAGGAATCCCAAAATAAAACCCTTCCAGCCACTGGTCCAATGTGTTTCCAAGCCCAAGGCTTTGCTTTCCTCCTGGGTTCTGGGAGCAGTGTCTGTAGCCCATGGATGCAGGACACACTGCTCCAGTCCCTGCTTCCAGCCTCAGTTACCAGGCACAGGCAGGAGAGGAGCAACTTTTCCTGGGGGATTTATGAGAGAAAAATGCAGCAGCACAAGGAGGCTGCAGCAGCCCTTTCCTGCACATTTATGAGCAGATCCTGGAGAGTTTTCTCCCTGACAGCATCCGAACCCTGCACACTTGCAGCTCCCAGGAGAGCCCCTGATGAAAAAGTCAGATGAGCTATTTTCATTCTGCTGGAAGTGGCCAAAGCAATTTTGGGAAGAGGAAGGTGGGGGCCTGCTGGAGTTTGCCAGAAGGATCTGGAGCATTCAAGTCATGTCTTTGCAGCAGCAATCTTGGTCTGACAGCCCCTAAAACCCAGAGTGAGGAGGGAAGTGGCAGCTTGTGCTTCCCGTGCTGTCCCTCAGCCAGCCTGCAGGTACATCACCTGATTTTGGGAAAGCAGGCAAAGGGGACAGCGAGAAAAATCCTAGCAAACTGCTGCTCTGCTTAAAATGAGCAGTTCTGCATTGCCCATTTCCTTCTGAACTCTGTAAAAAATAAGATGGGGAGGGAGAGAGAGATGAGAGAATCCCACTTTTTTACCCCAAAGCTGCATTGGGGGTGAATGACAGCTCTGGGAGAGCACTGGAAAAGAGATTTCTTCCTGCTCTGGGAAGAGAGAGCCATCCAGAAGTGACACAGGTCAGAAAAACCCAAACCAAGCTGCACTGCCATCTTAACACCAAAACTCCCTGTGGAGCAGATCAGGTTCCCTGTGATTTTCCTTAATGTCTGTCCCTCCAGGATCCAAGTACCTGCTTCTCTCCCAGCCTGGCATTCCCAGCCCGTTCCAGAGGGAGCAGCTGGAGACAGGCAGGGCACAGTCCTGTCCCCAGTTCTGTTCCTGGCTGTGGCATTGACTCACAGGGAGATTTTGGGCACTGTTTTCAGCTGTTTCCTTGCAGGTACCGTGGGGACAGGGCCATGCACCCACCTGAGAGCAGCTCTGGTTGCAGGGCATGGCAAAAACAACACAACAGCAAAATCAGCCCCAGAAAAACCCCCAGCCAAAATCAGCCAGGCTCAAACAGCCTGCAGTGGCCAGTCTGAAACCAAAGTTGTGTTTTCAGGTCATTTCACTCAGTGTTTTTCTTTTTTTCCTTTTAATAAGAAGGAAAGGAAAGAAATGCAAAGCAAACCCAGACAACTTTGTTATTTTGGGTTTTACTTCAGGGAAAATTTCGCCCTTTCCCAGTCCAAGCCTGCACTAGGAAGTTCCCTCCCTACCTTTACAGAATATTCACTTGTGTTCCCATTAAGTACTGTACAAACATCAGATAGAAGGCTCCCAAGGGGAAATATTTTTGGGGGGGTTGGGAAACAGAAAAGATAAATAGAAAACAAGCTGCAACTCCATCAAGGGTTTTAATGAAGCCCCAGGTCCAGCAAAGTACCTAAGGTTGAGATTAATGCTTCACTGGCCTCTCTATGTTATTTTAATGATGTGCTTAATGTGAAAAGATTTTCTGAAGCAGCTTAAATGGTAGTGGGGAAGGTGCATAAACAGCAGTTCAGTCAGGGGTCACTGAAAGGAAAGTGAAGTTTCTCTGCAGAACGCAGAGAAACTTTCTCTGTGCTGTCCTCTGTATTTGGCTGCTCCTTTGGGTGACAGGTGCAAAACCCCTCCTGGCACCTGCAAGAATTCGGGGAGAGAAAAGCCTTGCAGAGGGGTCCATGTATTTGTACATCCTTGTACAAATTACCTGCTCCTAATGCCACAAACTGGAGATAACAGCAGCGAGGAAGGTGAGATTTGCATAATGCTGATCAATTTGAAACCTACAGTAAGCAGAAGTGCTTTTTGATTGCATTTCCCAGTGCAGCAGCAGCCAAGTCTTTAGTTATTCAGGTCAGCTCTCACAGCAGCAATTGCACCTCTGCAAGGCGAGCTGGGGATACAATCACACTCAGAGCCAGGGAGGACGAAAAGCCATTTATTTATTTGGATACATTTAAAGCCAGCTGCACAGCCCGCCCTCCCCACGCAGCCAGGGAGCAGAAAGCTTTTAAGGTTTGTTTGGCTTCTGCTTGAGAGAGCTGAGCCTGGGGAGGGCCGTGGCCAAGGCTGGGACAGGTCCTGGCAGGGCTGGGCAGCCACAGGATGGAGAGGGAGGAAGGGGATGGAAGGAGCTGCTCTGGCAGTGCTGGCAGAGGGATTTGCCCCAGCCTTGCTCACCCTGGGTACCAGCAGGGATAAGGGTTTGTGCATTATCTGAGCTCTGTCTGGAGGGGGAGAGACAGAGAAACTCTGCCAGGTGTGCCCTCAGTGATGCCAGGCTTTGGGCTGAAAGCCCCTCTGCAGCTGAAGGGAGAGCCTGGCCACAGGGCACACCGTGCAGGTGCCAGCCCTGAGGAACCAGCCAAAGGCCAGTCCCACCACAGAGAGCAGCTCTCTTCACAGCTCTTATCACAGAGAAGACCACGACTGTAGAATTCTGAAATAGGCTATGAGATTGGCAAGAATGCAGGCACACCACAACAGGGATTGTAACATTCCTTTTATATACTCTACATTATACAAACCACCAGAGACAGAATGCAAATTTCCATTAAAGACCTTTCAAACCATTAAAATCAGGTTTCCATCACCCATGGAGCCAAGTGCTGTAAAGAGGATTTGGCCCAGCAAGGGGAAGGGCAAAACTTCAGCTGCCTGCAGGGGCACGGTCAGAGGGGAAATGGCCACGGCAGTGGGCAGGGGGCTGGAAAGGTTCACCCAGGAAATATCCCCCACTTCCCCCCTAAACCCTGAGTGCTCCAGGGCCAGCACCCTGCAGGGACAGGGGAGCACTGGGGGTGTGCAAGGGCCCTGTCCCCATCCTGGACACCTGAACAGGGTCACCTGTAGGGTGACACCACCTCCACCTCTGCAGGGAAAGGCACAGACTCTTGGAAAAGTTCTTCAGTGTCTGAATTTGTGCCCACAATCAGCCACCACCCCACCCCATGTTCTGGGAAAGAACAGATGGGGAGGCGTTTCCCTTCACACTTAAAAAATATAATTGCTTGATCATAATTAATGATTATTTCAATTGATGAATCATTTGGACTCATTTTAGGTCTCAAGTCATATTTAATAGTGCCATAATTGTGGCAAGAAGAATTAATTCCTCACTTGTATATGTTCTTGTTAGAGTTGGAGCAAGTTAATTATTTCTTTTTAAGAAGGACAATTTAAATGACAGTCAACCAAGAATATAGAAAAAGTCCTGATATTAAATGATTGTGATCAGTCCTTGTCTCCCCATGCTCCTTCACACACACAAACACCAGTCCCCCTGCCCAAGTGTGTAAAGCTTTGTTTTTACAGCCCAAAAAACACCACTTGAGTAACCTTTCACATAACACTTGTGTAACCTTTCACACCAAACTTTGAGTCTTTCTCCAAGTGAAATCACACTTGTGAGGTCAGTCCAGACATGTCAAACTCATGAGATTTGAGAAAGAAAGAATTTGAAAAGAGAAAGGTCCAAGATAATAAAAAATGTGCTTCTCTTTCCAAGGAGAATTTACAGAATTATTTTTATGATCAGAAGTAAGTTATTGATGGGAAATGAGATGCAAGCAAAGGCAATTCACTGTTAGTTCCAATAGTTTGTCCTGAGAGCTGCTCAGGAATCTCCAATCCCACGGCTCAGCTCCACGAGAGTCACACCAAGCAGGGGCCAGCACTTGGGTTTCTCAGGGGAAATGTTAGTCAGGACCTGCTGAAGGCCCTTCAAACAGCCAGTGTTTTATGACAGGATGGGACATGGCTGAACCTACTCCAGTCAATGCTTCCATGGGGTGGAGAAGGAAATACTGATGTGTTTTCAGGCACTGGTGAGGTCAGAAGACCTTTCAGAGCCTGACCATGAGAAATGCCAAGTGAGAGTCTCAACAAGACACGGGATCAGCCTGGGCAGTCCTCTCCTAAGAGGGCTGGAAGGCAAAACAAAACTATTTTAAATAAAGAGGGAAAGGGCTCAAGATTGATGAGGTGGGCAATAGCTCATATTTACATATCTGGGGCCTCCCTGACAGCAGAAAAAATAAGTTAGCCCAAAAAATAGAAATCTAATCTACATTCCCTTCCCAGCTTGTCAGAAGGCCTCGGTGCAGAGCAGCCTCCCTTGGCTGCACAGGGGTGTCCCACACAGGGACCCCACCAATAAATCTGTTTGATTTCCTGTTATGAGAAGAGCAGACAAAGGGATCTGGCCAGGGATGGGCAGAGCTGTCTGCACAAGGGAAGAGCCTGTGCTTTCACCCCAAACTCAAACCCACCCTGTCCGAGGTTAGCTAAAGTTCAGTTCACTTTGGGGCTTTTTTCCCGTTATTCCTCCTTTTCGTGCCTTCCCGTGGGAGCTGGAAGGAGACAGGACAAAGCGTTTCTTTCCTGCTGGCAACGAGCAGCCCTGAAAGTGTCACAAAAAGTTTACTCTTGAGAGATTTCCAGTCTGAGGGTGTGATCTTGCAGCCCCTCCAGATGTGAGTAATGCCGTGACATTTTTCATGGCGCTCGCCGTGGTTGGTGAGAATTGCTTGGCATTTCTCTCCAAGTGTTTTTCCCACACCACTCCTTCCTCGCTTTCTTCTCCCCCCCAATCTGTTACACACACACAGAAAAGGAAAGACTTCAGGTGAAAAAGGTGTTTTTCCCCTCACCTGAGGATCTGGTGATGCAGGTGCCTGATGAGGTTCCTCTCAGGAGGAGACATCAGCCCTCCAATCCCATTTTGCCCACAGTCCATGGACTGATCCTGATCCTGCAGCCCTGACCAGGAGATGTTCCATGGTGTGAATTTTCCAGAGGCCCAGCAGGTCCCCAAGGACACTTGAAAGGATTAGGATGGATGTGGTAGCATTGCAATGTGTTTTGTGAAACACCACAACCAACACCCTTGTTTCTGTGAAGGAATGTTTTCAGAACTGCTGGGAATTCCCCACAACATCAGGAGCCTCACTGGATCATCACTTCTCCCAGCAAAATGTTTCAAAACCTTTTTATGGATGTAAATTTGCTCATTTGCATTTTTGTGGGTTTTTGTTTTTTCTTTAGAGAGACCCAAGATCTATGAAAAGGAAACAGATTTTGATAAGGTTGTGAAGGTGGAATTGAGAAGCAAACACCAAATCCGGTGCACGGCAAGCGGGAATCCTGAGCCAAGGATCCAGTGGAAGTGGCAGCCCTGCAACCTCACAGACACCCTGTAAGTGACATCCATGGATGAACATGTTCCTGAACTGTTGGGTATTTCCAGTCAGGGTTTCTTTCCACTCCATCCTATTTATCTGAGCTAAAATCACAAGCACAGTGAAGATCTCCAGGGTTCTGAGCCCAGCTGGTGTCTGGTTGTGTTTGTGCACCTTGAGTATTACCTGAATTGTGTCAAGTAAGTTTAAAGTGACTAAAGACCACTGAATTTTCCTTTACCTTGACCAGCAATGCCCCTGTGACTTTCCTTAGCCCTGCTGAATGCTGTGAATGTTTGACAAAGGAAATGCAGCAGGGTTTGTGGGCAGAGCTGACACACCTTTTGCCCTGCGAGAGCTTTTTCCAGACAATCCTGCTGAAGGCTTGGCTTCCTTAGATCCTTATGGGATTCGTGGCACTTGCCAAGGGCTGTCTTCACTGGTGCTGGGCTCAGGCTCCTGTGGCAGCCTGGGTGTCCCTGAAGCTGGGAGAGGGGATTGTGTCTTACTGGGGACCCCTCTGTGCTGCAGGCTGAGGTGTGAACACGCAGCAAAGCCACTGGGTCAGAGCTGCCAGAGAGGAAGGAGGGCAGGGAACACCAGGATGCCTTTGGAGATCTGCCTCAGGACACATTCCCTTTGCTGCTGCAGTTCCCTGAGCAGAGGGGTGTGCATTCCCTTTGCTGCTGCAGTTCCCTGAGCAGAGGGGGCTGCAGAGAGAGGCTGATGGCCACTCGCTTCTCTGGCAGCCCTGGGCACGTGCAGGAGCCAGGCCCTGCACAATTCTGACCTCTCCAGCTCCTCCCTGCAGTGTGAGGGATGAAATCAGGTTCTCCACCCATTAAAAAGAAAAATGAACACAGGTCTAGAAAGCAAGGGAGAAAATGGCTGGGTAGTGCCTTATTTTCTCATTCATGTATTGCTGTGAATGGCAAGCCAAGAGACAGGGGAGGATCGGGGAGGATCAGGGAGAAGTCCCTGCCCAGGCTCTGTGGTGCACTCAGGGATGTTGGGTGATCCAGCCTCAGCTTGGGGGTGGCCTTGTGTGTCCGCCCAGGGAGGGATCCCACATGGCTCTTTGGGAATAAACTCAGGGCTCTGATGGCTCTGTTGGCCCTGCAGGGCAGCAGGAGGCACAGGGCTCTGCTAGGGGGAGGTTCAAGGAGAACAGAGTGGAAACACCACATGGGAACTGGTTCTGCATCCTAGGAAAGCCACAGAGGTGACTCAAAATCCTTTCCAACTTCTCTGTCTAGGGGGAGAGAATTGGCCCTGAGTGCTGAATTCAACCAGATCCAAACCAGTGACCTGGTGGCAAAGGACCTCACATAACCCTGGTTGCAGCTCTCTGGCTCTCTGATCTTATCAACTTAAATACAATTGCAGAGTGGCTCTACCTCTGCTGGCCCCAGGGGCAGCCTTATCTTGCTCCAGCAGAAGCTGGAGGAGGATTCCTGTGGGAAATGACACAGTCCCCATTTCCTTCTGTTGTCTGACTTCCTCTCTCTCTCTCTTTCTCTCCCCCGACTCTGCCTCAGCAGAGCCCTTTGAATCCCTGAGCACCAGCATTGTTCCTCAGAGCTGGGATGTGATTTTACTTCCTCTGAGCTTTCCCCTTCATCCTCGGGACAGGATTGTGCCTTGCAGGAAGCCCCTCAAGATCTTCTAATCAGGCCCTTCTGAGAGCTGCAAACCCTGCCCTGACCCAGGGTGTTCCCCTGTGCTTTGTGTGCCTTTGGCAAAGGCACGGCTGATTTACCGAGGAATTTTCTGCAGCATCAGCCTTTGGGCAGAGCCTGTAAAAGTCCATTTCACCTCCTGAAAGCCCTGGGCTCAAAGCCTTTGCATTTCTAGGAATAGGAAGAGCTGTGTCTCTGCTTAGTTTTACCAAGCTGAGGAAGACAGGGAAGTTTTCTGCCCTGGATGGTGCAGCTGGACCTTCCCACATGGTGTTACACACTCTGCTCCTTGCCCATATTCCAAAATGAAGATTGACAAGTGTCTTCTGTGGAATGTGCAGCATTAAAGGGACCTTCTGCTGTTCTCTCCCAATATTTATCCATTCTACTCCCTCAGCCCACACTTCCTGTTGGAAGCTGAGCACAGACAGACACTCAGCAACATCCACCTCCCTGCAGTTTGGAGTGACTGGCATCTTGAATTTGGAAATATAATTTACATAAGCCAGATAAAACTCACATGATTTAATTAACTGTCCAGTATTTTCCATTTCTAATCTTTACAAAGATTGGAGGGTTCATTGCTGGTCATGCACTGATTTTGTTTGCCTCTGCCAAGGTGCTTTGTAAATAATTTCGAAACGTTGCAAAGAAGGAATGGAGGAATTTCACAAAGAAGTAACAGACTCCTGCAGCAATAGTTCTTAGAAGTATTTAAAACAAAGATTATTGTCTAAGACTGACATTTTCTCACTCCAATACCTTGAACACCATCTCTGCTTTTCTACCTGCAGGTGCAATCCCGAGGGGCCAAAAGTTGTGGTTTGGGAGAACTCGGTCATAGGAAACAAGATCAGGAGCATTGAGAACACCCCCAAGAGGCAGGGGGATAAAGCAAAGGTATGTGTGGGATGGCCTGGGGTGATGTCAGGGGATGCTCACCCCCAGCTCGTGGTTCCCAAGCTGCTGAGAGTTCTTTGCATGCTTGGAATTCCCCAGTGCTGGGATCATCCCGATCCCTGCTGTTTACAAGTGCTGGGGTTTGGGGATGATGTCACACACCCTCTTTAAACTCTCCCGAGGCTTCTGGGTCAAACCCTTCTGTGTCTCCCTCAGTCCTGAGAAAGTGTGAGAGTGGTTCAGTTCCAGGGGTGCTGTGATGTGAACACTGATAAGGACTCTGAGTTCATGAAACACTTGGAGAGCTCTTGGTCCTGTCCCCTCTGTCCTGTTCCCCTTTGTTCTGTCCCCTCTGTCCTGTCCCCTCTGTCCTGTCCCCTTTCTCCTGCCCCACTTTCTCCTGTTCCCTCTGTCCTGACCCCTCTGCTCTGTCTCCTCTGTCCTGTCCCCTCTGTCCTGTCCCTCCGTCCTGTCCCTCTGTCCTGTCCCTCTGTCCTGTCCCCTCTGTCCTGCCCTGCTTTCTCCACTCCAGCAGCAGGAGCTGACCGGCTGTGTGGTCACAGTGCCACAGGTCCCTGCTCTGATTTCCAGAGCGTGCAGGTGTCAGGTTGAGACCCCTTCCCTGGGACTGTGAAGGAGGGAAAACCTTCCTTGGACACCTCCCTGCTTGCTCCCCCTTCCAACAGCACTGGGATCTCCCTGCCTGTGTGAGCTGCAGAGATCCCACCAGGAATTGCCTGCTCGGTGTCCCCCAGGTGCCTGTGGTGATGGTGGCTGATGTTCCACACGTCCAGGCTGGGAATCTGCAGTGGATCTGGGGCCTCCTGGCTCTGCTGGGCTCTGGCTGGGATTACCTGTTGGACCTGCAGGGTTTGCAGCTCCAGGAGTGGGGTTGCAGCTCCAGGACTGTGTTTGCAGCTCCAGGAGTGGGTTTGCAGCTCCAGGACTGTGTTTGCAGCTCCAGGACTGTGTTTGCAGCTCCAGGACTGTGTTTGCAGCTCCAGGACTGTGTTTGCAGCTCCAGGAGTGGGTTTGCAGCTCCAGGACTGTGTTTGCAGCTCCAGGACTGTGTTTGCAGCTCCAGGACTGTGTTTGCAGCTCCAGGAGTGGGTTTGCAGCTCCAGGACTGTGTTTGCAGCTCCAGGACTGTGTTTGCAGCTCCAGGACTGTGTTTGCAGCTCCAGGAGTGGGTTTGCAGCTCCAGGACTGTGTTTGCAGCTCCAGGAGTGGGTTTGCAGCTCCAGGAGTGGGGTTGCAGCTCCAGGTTTCCAGGTGGATGTCCCAGATGGTTCCGTGTCTGATCCTGCAGGGTGCTGACGCTGCCCTGCATCACCTTTGAGAACTCTTGAGTTACTCCCGTGCTTAAAGTTAAGCACAAAGCTAAAGTGCTCTTCTGGACTGGGTCCAGACTAAATCAGCATCTGGCAGGATCAGTGCCTCAGCCATCTGCTCTTTCTCAGGGAGACTTTCCAGTTCTAAACATAATCCAAACCAGAGCTCTGAAAACATGGAGCTTGGGCTGGGAAGGAGAAAATCAGGGTTTGCCTCTCATTCCTGAGTTTTTCCATTGCTGGGAGATATTTATAAACTGGATTTATTTAGATGGCACAGTGTCCCTTAAGCTCTGGCTTTAATGTATGCTTTAAGAATTTTACATCTTAGGTAAAAGCAACCCCCTAAAAGTACTAGTTATTTATAAAAATGGAAGTTGGTGACATTTACCTGCAAACTTCCTTCTTTTTCTAAGACTTTTTGATTGCTGCATGGGCTGACAAGAGCTTTGAGACTCTCAGAGCTACTGTTTGTCTCCATATAGTATATATATATATAATCAGCTTTTACAAATTCCATGATTAAAGTTACAAGCAAAATAAATTTACAATTTATAGTACACTCATTCTTTTTCTCCCTGGCTGAAAACACAGTCTGAGGTGTTTCCTATTAATTCTTATGTCCTGATTAGGATTTAATCAGATGATTATAACTAAATTATAGGAATCTCAGGTTGCACTTGCTGCTTACGTTGCAGGCAGTTCCTCTCCTTCCTCCTTTCTGAAGTTCAAAGCTCTGTGATAATTGGAGTCCTTATATTGTAGAATATCTTTTTTTTAAAGTCACTGAGGAAAAAGTCTTCAGACATTTCCTTGAGTTTTGTCAGTCGTTATTCCCACCAGGAATGGAACAGACAGGAAACAGCCCAGTCCATTCCCAGCAGGGATTCACCTGCATTGACCAAGGAGATGGAAAAATAAAGATGCTGGAGCTGGAGCTTTCAGGGGCTGTGTCAGGAACCTGGGATTAGCTGAGGCTGGGGATTTTCCTGTGGGATTTGAGCCTGTCCCATGAGCACTGGAGTGTTGGGCAGAAGGTGGAATTCATCTGGGCTCTAGGGTTTGTCAGCACCCACAAGTTCACCCTTGGGAGCTGCAGCAACAAAAGCTGGTCCGGCCTCATGTGAAAACTTGCATTAACTGTTTAGAGCTGCTAAAAATATGGGAATAACTCCCCTGGAATCAGCAGATCCAGAAATTTGCCCAAAGCAAGCTGGCAGGGCAGCAAGCACGGGTTTTTCCAGCAAACCCCTGGTGCTCTTTGATCACATGAAGCTCTTCAGACATCTCCTGACAGAAGTGCCATGTAAAATTGTGCTCTCTTGTCATCATCCTCATCATGATTATTCCATGAGGATTCCACAGACAGAGAAGTGAATTTCAGCTCCTCCTGCCTTCCTAAGCGTGAGTCTCATTCCTGAGGAGAAGCACGAGGTTGTGGTTCATGTTGTGATGCACTTCAGTGAAGTTTTGGTCAAACAGTGGCTGAGGCAGTTGCACTGTGATAGTTTCATTTTCCTCGAGGTTTTGAGTCCATGCTGAACCTCTCACTTTGGGATTTAAAGCACTGCATGGCTCCTCTGAATCTGCTTTTTCCCACCAGGTGTAACACCCGTGACTGCAGGAATTGCCTGACTTTTCAAGTCACAGGGAGCTAGGTTGCTATTTTATTTTCTTTCCTCTTAGCAAAATAACAAACTGGCCTGAGCTTGGGACCAGCAGAAGGGAATAGCAAGGCTCATGCATAATTCAGTCCTCACTGGGGGGTTCTTTTCATCTCTTTTCTCCCTTTCATGTCTATGTGAGACTGGCCAGGCCACGTGGGTGTTTCTGCTGGTGAAATTCACAACCACTCAAGAAAAACTGACCCAAAAATGCCAAGTTTAGACCTCCTGAAGGAACAAAAAGACTACATTAGAGCAGTGGGATGTGTGTGGTGAGGAGCGTGTGAGCAGCTCAGCCAGGCTGCTCAAATCTGTCACTTCACAGAGCTTCTCCAGCCCTGTCACTCCAGGCTGTGCCAGGGAAGGGGAAGGGCACAGGGAGGGGTTGGGACACAGCAGCCACCCCCTGGGGACCAGCCCAGGTGTGCCAGGCACTGCCCGGGCACAGGAGCACCAGGAGCTGGCCTTGGTGGGTCTGGGGAGAGCCTGGCCAGAGCAGGGATGTCAGAACTGCCCCTTTTGTCTTCCCTGACCTCCTAAATTCACATCCATTCACGAAAACTGACCCAGAAATGCCGAGTTTAGACCTCCTGAAGGAACAAAACAAAAATTCTGCAGTCACTGGAGGAAGGAGCAGGGGCTGGGGATTGCTCAGGACCAGCCAGGATTTACCCACCTGCTGCAGGGGCTGCAGGGTGAGCAGTGGAACATCCCCCAGTTCCTCCAGAGGCACCTCAAACCTCCAGCTAGCCCAGTTCCACCTCCAGCTAGCCCCATTCCCAGCCCATCAGCAGCTTCCCTGCCCACCCAGCGCTGCCACCAGCTGAGGAAGGCCCTGGCTGCTGCCCTTTCCCAGGGAGAGAACTCCCCCTGCCAGAGATGGGAGCAAAGCTGAGAGTTCTCAGCCAGCTCAGACCGCTCCTCTCACTCACCCTCAGCCCATCCTTTAGCATGTTTTGAGTGAGTGAACTCCAGGCTGGATCAGGCCTGTCAGGCTGTGCAAACAAGTGTCAGTGTGTGCCACTGGAGTGGATGGATCAGGAGCCGCTGAGTGCTCCCTGTGCAGGGTCCCTGCTGAAATCCCTCCAGCTCCACCTCCCTGCAGCCTCCTCCAGCCCTGCTCTGCCACAGCCACACAGCTGAGAAGTTTTCCACCCACGTTTCCCACTCCTCATCCTCACCCACGGGGAGCTAACGAAGTGAAAGAGGAAGGATTGTTAACTAAAGCTCTTGGGAGGGAGGGATTAGACAAAGAGAAAGCAAGGAATAACAAGAGATATTAATTCATGCTGGCTCCAGCTTAAAGAAGGTCTCGTTGCTCTATCCTTACTACAAGATGTCTTAAAACACTCACGGTGCACGGCTGGGGAATGTTATTTGGCTTCTAAAATAACTTATTTTTATCAGTTTGGGAACATTACATATGGACTTTATTGAACTATTCCATCAGGAGTTTTCCCAGCAGCAAGCTCTATTTACTTGTCAGAGCTGTTCTTCAGAAATCCGTCATTTTATTCCTTTGCTTGTTGAGTTTTAAACTTAGTTTATTCTTTCCTGGTAATTATTTATTAGCCAATAATCCCTTCCTTGGGCTCGCAGTATTGGGTGGCCTTTAGGTTAAGTAATAGGAAATGGAGTCCTTAATTCCAAATCCAAGCCAGGCACTCCAGCCTGGGATGTGTTTGGTATGCAGTGAACTCCCAGGATCCCATCCAGCTCCCTCTAGGAAGATGTCTAGACACGACATGCCAATAATTTGTTATTAATTAGCCTGCACAGGAGCTGAGGGTGGGGCAGCCCCTGTGGCTGCAGCGTGCTGGCAGCTGGGAATGTGTCACTGCTGCTCACAGGGACAGGAAACTGCAAACTGCACATTTCCATGCTGGAGACGGTGCATTGGTGGCGTTTGCAGTGCAGAGACACAAGGCTTGCAGGCGATTGCAGGTTTGACATCAAGCATTGCTCAGCTCAGCAGAGAGTGAGAATCAACTGTGGGGTTAGCCCTGCCTTGACTGTGGAGTCACAGGGGGGTTTGGGGGGTGAGGGACTTAGAGACCCTCCAGTGCCACCCCTTCCCCTGTCCCAGGCTGCTCCAGCCTGGCCTTGGGCACTGCCAGGGATCCAGGGGCAGCCACAGCTGCTCTGGGTACCCTGTGCCAGGGCCTGCCCACCCTCACAGGGAACAATTCCTGCCCAGTCTCCCATCCAGCCCTGCCCTCTGGCAGTGGGAGCCATTCCCTGTGTCCTGTCCCTCCATGCCTTGTCCCCAGTCCCTCTCCAGCTCTCCTGGAGCCCCTTTAGGCCCTGGCAGGGGCTCTGAGCTCTCCCTGGAGCCTTCTCCTCTCCAGGTGAGCACCCCCAGCTCTCCCAGCCTGGCTCCAGAGGGGCTCCAGCCCTGGAGCAGCTCCATGGCCTCCTCTGGACTCACTCCAACATGTCTCAAACTTTTCTACCCTGGCTCTGATTCCAGGAGTGGAAAATACTTCTCCAGGTGCATGGACTAAGCACACACAGGGATTATCCCCTCAGAATTTTTCCACTGTCTACAAGAGGTCCCCAGATTCTGGGATTGTGCCCCTACAGAGTGCAACAGTTTGCACTGTTAATAATGGGGAAAGATCCCTGAGTTTGGGTGCTCCACTTCAAACCATTTTTTCATTGGGGATGGCATTTAAAAGAAAAAAGTCTTTATCCCAACCTGCCACTGTGACCAAACACAGATTTCAAATTCCAGCTACCAAACCAACCAGGACTAGGTTAGTTTGACCACTGAGAACTTTATTTCAGCTGTTGGAAAGATAGCTGGGCTCCCAGGCCCAGGGATTTGCCCAGGAGCACACAGCTGGAGTGAAAGGTTGATAGAGAATGATTCCAAGGGATTCATCTTACAAGAAAACCACTCAAAATCCTGATTTTCCACCTCTGGGATCACATGTAGATCTCTGCTGGGTGCTGCTGGTTTAAAAGTCACAGTTTGGAGGGCTCTGGCAGGTGCCAGCTGTGGGCCAAGCCAGGATCTCTGTGCTCAGGCAGTAACAAGCTGGGATCCAAGGGAACAACAACGACTGCAGCATCCAAACAAGAAAATTACTGTCTCTCTGTTCCTCAGCAGATTTTTTTTTCTCCCAAGAATTTGTTCCCAGAGTGTTTCCCACTGTCACTTACCATCTTTTTCACCTTCATATCTAGACACAACTGAGATTAGCTCCAATGAGGTCTCAGGATAGCTATTTGCTTTTTTTGTTTTTGTTTTCCCACTGCCCTGCCAGACTTTTCCTGAGTTATGGAGTTGGAGATGTCAGCATCTGTCTGTGTGTGTGCTCATGAGCATTTACCTCTGGGCCACCAAGCAGCTTGAGGCATTGCATCAGTGTTTAGAGGAGCCACAGTGTCACCCCTAACACTTTGGACATGTCCCAAAATGGATATTTTATGATTTTGCCTGGCTCTACAGCGTTATCCTCCACTTCCCAGCTAGAGCTGTCACTTGGGAAGACTAATTGCTGTTAAAAAGCTGTCCAAATGTATCCCCTTCTGTCCTCAGCACGTACATTTATATTGGCTTTTGCTCTTCCCAAACATGAAATGCTCAGCTCCAGCAGCCATGAGCAGAAGGATGTTGGTCCTGATTCAGCAGGAATTCCAAAGTGCTGCTCAGGGCTCTGGACATGTGCTCATCCCCAGCCCAGGAGCAGCATCACGAAGAGGAGCAGGCTGCTTTTATAGCCAGGCTGGTTCCATAGCCAAGGCAGAGCTGTTTTCACATCATCAATCACCCAGGACTCTTTCTGTGGTGGACACCAGAGGGAACTGGACTTGCTGCTCTCCTTTTTCACCCCTAAATTGGGGGCTCCCCATTCTTGTGTTTGGTGCCCATGAAAAGTGAAGACTTTTCCACTCAGCCCTTCTTCTGCTGCAAATGCTCACCATTGGAATGTCAAATGCACACGGGATCAAAACCTTTGGAACTCATTTCCCTGCGGGATTTGAAGTGCCAGATCTCAGCAAATCTTCAATAACTCAGAAAATGCATCCCACACAGCTCTAGACACACTCATGGGGCAGCTTTAGGAGGGGTAAAGGAATGTCTTGTGCGAGTTTGGTTTAGGATATTAAAAAGAAAGTCCAGAGATGCTTCTGTGCACTTCAAAGAGCTCTCTGGAGATAAGGACAAAGGGCCAGAGGGTGTTATAAGTTTTGATTCTCAAAGGCCTTAGAGAGGATGGCAAAGAAAGCGATATTTATTCCAAATGTGAGGGCTCAGAGCTCCTCAGGTGAATGGCTGCAGGGGAAGCAGAGGAATCCTGCAAGAACAGCTCTGCCTTGGTGGCTCAGGCCCTCTTTTCCTGCTCACACTCCAAAGGAAAACAAGGAATAATTAAAGGGCTGTGGATGTTCCTGTGTGAGCCTGAGGGGCTGCAGCGCCCTGGCAGGGACAGGGCAGTGCCACACGGCTGGGCCTCACCTCGGGAGCCTTGGGAAGTGTAAGGAACACAAATTCTTCAGGACATGTTTGAGTTCAGTCCCAGGAGGAACAGAACCATCTCCTTTTCTGACGTGGTGAAGCTCAGGACATTGCTCCTCTCTTCTCCACAAGCCTCCCTGTCTGCATTTCCTTACTGTTACAGCACTGGCAGCTTCTCCAGAGCTTCCTGCCTCACTGAACGAGTCCTGAACAGCTCCAAGGAAGGGGTTTGGAATCCAGGGGCTCCCAGCCCAAAGGGGCCACGTCATTCCCTCCCTCCTCTGAGGGGAAAAGCAAAATCCTGCAATACTCTTTGTACCACATGCCTAGGAATTACCTGCTTCCCATGCAAATGTGAATATTCCCCACATAACCCACAGCTGAAAAGCAGGAAAGGGAATAGATGGATGTGGGACTGTGTTTGGATGGATCCTCCAGGCCCTTCACTTCAGCTTTTTGTCACACAAAGACCTTGGCAGTTTCTCAAAAAAGGACCCTGTTTTTTCATGGGTAAGACAGGGAAAAAAAAGAAGGGTAAGCTTTAGGAATGCAGAGGGAAAAGAATTAGCTGGGCTGAGATAAGGAGAAGCAAAAAACCAAGTAGCAGACTTGTCTGGGACTTTCACCCATTATTAATTAGAGACAACTTTCTGAACAGCTTTTCTACCCTAGCACTCACTCTGCAAGGCTGCCCTGCTGGAGCCCTGGGCACTGAGAATTTCAGAATTTCAGAATTTCTGTGCTGACCCCCAAGGTCAGGCAGACTTCCAGGCACTGACCCCCAAGCAAACACTGCATTTGACCTGAGGCCTTGGAAAAGGTTTCCAAAATGGAATGATAGAATTGGGATTATGGATGTGGAGTTTGAATAGAAGTGTGTGATATCACGTGGTGGGAAACTTAAAGGCTTTAAATTATAGTAATATATATAAAGCAAGATGGAGGTTTTAGGGCAGAGGCTGAGTCCTTCTTTTTCACCTTCTTCACGCTGTGGGTGGTGTTTTGCAGTTGGGTGTGGTTGGATGGAGGGCCCCACCCTCAGAGCCATTCTCTGTTTTCTCTTGGTGGGCAGATCGTGAGCACCCTGACCACGGAGAACAGCAGTGCCTCGGGCATCTACTACTGCGTGGCCTCCAACAAGGTGGGCGAGGAGGAGCGCAGTGTGGAGTTCTACGTGTCAGGTAAGCAGCTGGAACCTCACCAGAGCCAAGTGCTGCTGCTGCTCTCATTCCCCTGGGAGTTTCAGGTTCTTGGCCAGCCCTGTGTGTCCCTCCTCACCCCACCCAAGGCAGGTCCAGCCTCAGCCCCCGTGGCCCTCGGCCCTTTCCAGCTGCAGCCCCAAGCCCTCTCTCTGTGCCTTAAAGCAACACTGGGGACATTGGAGCGCTGTCCTTGGGAAACCTCTGGCAAAGCTGAGGCCTCTGTGGTGTTCCAGAGGCCTGGAGACTCTCCCTGAGCCAGGAGCAAGGCTGTTCTCCCAGGGAATGAGCAGGAGCACCAAGGCCAGAGCTGATGGCACTGGAGCCCTGCCTGGGCCGCCAGCCTCTGCAGTGCCCCTGGTGCAGGGAGGAGGCTCTCCAAAGAACACAAACCCAAACAAATATCTGCTTAACCTTTCAGCACAGGAATTCTTTAGGAGTGAGATCAAGATCGAGCTTCCAGGAGAGATGGCAGTTTAAAAAGAGAGGAGAGTCCAGGCCCAGCCTTGTTCAAGTGCTTGCCCAGAACAAAGTGAAACATTTCTGTGCTCACTTTCTGGATGAGTGGAGCTTGGCTGGCAGGATCTGCATCAAAATATCGATTTTTAGAATGGAGAGTGCAGAGGTGTCCTAGAAAGTAAATGTCTGATTCTCACTGCTTGTTGCCTTGCCCATGAGCAAGCTGGGAGGGCAGAGCTGGCTCGTGGCAGGGATCTGCACTCTTCTCTTCCCTCCTGAGTTGTTTGGCTCCAAAGGAATCCAGCACCTTTCAAACCCTTCTAGCCAAAAAAGGGCTCACCAAACACTGTTCCTTTGGCGTTACACACAAATGCCAGCAGGAAATGCCATCCAACAGTAACGAAGCAGGAAGAGCAGAAAGCGTTCACCTCCATTAGAGGTGACAGGAGACAGGAGAGGCTTTCAGCCTCCAATAGATACTTACCAAAGCTCTAACTTTTATTTACTCAGGGAAATGCCCTTCAAGGTGCATTTTTGGGAGATACAGCTTGGATATAAGAGGTCCCCAAGATGTCCAAGGCGGGCTGAAGACCAGCTATTAATTTTACACCTCACCCCTTCCAAATGTTGAGTGTCCTGCTGGGAATTCTGCTCTCTGGGTGGGTTATCCAAGCTCTTCACAGAACTGCCACACTTGGTGACTAAACCCAAAGAAATAAGCCACGATCACAAGATCAGACCCAAGGGGTTAGCTCATCCCATGCACCTTGCACAACTCTGGTTTATTTTAATAAGAAAGTTATGGAGGGGGATTTTTTCCACCCACGGTGAGCTAATATTTCAAATTTTTTTATTTTAAGATCCATCTAGTGATGTTTTGAGACAGAATTGTTTTAATCATGCAGTTTGAATTACGAAGGAAATGAATCACTGGGCGAAATTACTGACAGTGGTTGTGGTGGGAATGTTTCCACCCAAGCAGACCAGGAGGGGAACAGGGCTTGGCAAGGCAGATTTATTCCAGCCTGTGAAGGGAAAACTGGGAGTCTGCACCACTCTGGGGAAGAGGCAGATGCTGAGTGAGCATGACTGGCTTTGGGAAGTGCTGTATTTAAAAATAGTGGTGTTTATGGATTAGAAAGGAATGAAAACTTTCTAAATGTGGCTGTCCTGGTGCTAAGCTGGGTCGTGCTGCAGCAGTGAAACAGCAGCAGGGACCTGCTGTGGGCTTCCTGCAGGGAGGCCAGGCTGTGGGGAGAGTTCTGCACACCTGGAACAGCTGGAGCAGGCTCCAGGTTACTCTCCCCAGGAGTTTTGTCCTGTCTCAGTGTTGAGGCACATGCAGGGACAGCCTGTGAGGTTCCAGGCAGAGGAAGCCCAGCAGCACAAGGCTCTAAGCTGGTCACAAAAATGATTTTGAGGTGGTTCATACTGTGCAGGTTGATCCTGAGGGCTGAACTGAAGGCTGGGGTGGAGCTTGAGAGCACAAGAGCCACACGTGGGACTGTGGGGCAGGGGAAAAGCATTTCCCAGCTCTCTGCAGAGCAGCTGCAAGAGTGGCACCCCACAATTAATTCAGCCATTTGCTGATTTTAAAGACCTGCTCTCCTGTTATCTCCTACCTACAAACTGCTGCTCCCTGAGCCGCTTTCAGATCTGGCTGAATTGGGCTTGACTCACTCCTCCCTGGTAAGAAATCTGAAGATGTCACAGGGGCTGGACTCCCCCAAATCCCTGTTCCACTGGGGCAGGGCTGCCCAGTGATGTTTTCCTGGGACAACCTGGAAAACATCCATTTCCTGAGATGTTTCCCCAGGACATGGCAGAGTGTTCCAGGGACACTTCCTCAGGTGTTGTCCAGGCTGCTCTCTGGGGATCACTTCAGTCTGATGTTTTCACCACTGCCACCTTCATTTCAGAAAAATTAATTTATCCCTGTGGAATAATTGTCAGCAACCATTTTGTTCTTCCACTGCAGAACCCCCACAAAAACTCCCACGGACACCAGAAATAGCACTGGGCTCTATTTTAAAATCATTTCTGTGCCAGCAGAGTTCATTTCATGAAGGGTCACAAGGGTTTGGAGATCACTCAGAATCCAAACCTTATAAGGGGTCCAGAGTGATGAGGAATCTCATCATGCAGTGGCAGCCCCTCCTGCAGAAGCCCTGACTGTCACTGTCCCTCTGCAGCCCTCTGGAGTCTCTCCTAAAGGGGTTTATCCATCCTGCCCTGGCCCAACTCTGACTCTGGGATTTTTGGTTTGTGTCAATCCAATCAGGATCTGGCCCTGCCTGCCTTTCCCACCACTGCTCTGACTCCAGAGTCCCCACTGAAGCCTTGGGTGAGCCATCAGATGCTCACAAGGGTCACTGTCCACCTCCAGCTCCACAGGACACTCCAAGCAGGCTGCAAACTCCCCAGTGCAGTGAAAAGCTGCCCTGGTGTGTCCTGCAGGGATTCTCTGCCATGGACAAGTGTCCTTTATCTTCTAATCTCTGCTCTGCACCTTGGAAAGGGCAGCTCTACAGAGCTGCGGGTCCAGAGTAAATCAAATTCCAGCCTTTGTCTGACTGCACTGCCTTCAGCAGAGTGGGATCCCACCCAGCTGAAAACTCGGAATGCTCTGGGAATATAAATGAATTATGATAAGAACAACAAATAATAACCAAAGCCCTTTTATTTCCAAGGGTTTATCTGATTGCCAAAACAACTGAGAAAAATGGAGTTAAAGATTTCTACCCGAAAGAAAATATTGTATTTCCAGCAGGAGATAAAATCTGCTCTCAGATAGCAGAACAATGGATGAGCTGGGCTGTTCTAGGATTTTGTGCCACTCCAAACTGCTCATTGCCAAGGTGCTGACAGGACTCCTGACAAGCACCACTGCTGCAGATAGAGGGGCTCCCCCTTCCCTCCATCCCTTTCCCCCCTCCCCTGCCAGGCCCAGGGCTGGAATTTGGGTAAGAGCAGAAGTTTTGAATTACGCAGATTATTGTGCAAAGCACAGGAAATTAAAAACAATTAATTCCTTGTAAATACAAATGGAGCCAGCCTTGCCTCTGATTTATGCTGCCTTTTTACCTCCCCCCAAAGGCTCCTTTCCCTCTTTTGCCACGGGATCCCTCACGGTGGAGAGGGAAATTCGCAGCTACTACGTTGTAACACAACACCAAAGACAAATGTTTGGTGATTCTGATAAAAGGGAAAAGGCCCCGTGGTGCATTCTTTTAGCCAACTTATTAGGAGCCATCTAAAACACAGTATCTGTTCAGAGAAAGGAAGTTAATCAGTGCTCAGGTTCAGGATTATGTAAGCAAAGCTGTCTGAGAGATGAACTGACTTGAAATGTGCTCTCCAAGCTGCACTCACTCCCCTGATAATCCAGGTGGGAGGAGAAAACAGAGAGGGGAGCATGAAAAGAGAGAGCAGAGCAACTCCTTTTTTCCTCTCTTTTCCCTTCCACTGCAATGAAAATCAATGAATATTCTATTGGAGCTGAAAGAGCTGCTTGAAAGGCAAACAAGACGGGAGAGAATAGTACAGGTTCTGGCTAAAAATATTCAAAATGCTAAATAAAAAATGTCAGGAGAAGGAATGATAAGAAAAACAACCCAGGCCTCTGCTCCCAGAATGTTAAGTTGGTAGAAAAAAGAACCCTGGCAGCTTTCAAGTCCAGCAACACAGCAAAACTATGGAGCATCCTTCAAAACTCAGGGCTTGGGAATGGACACATCCCATTCATTGGGAATTTGCACCAAGATGCTGCAGCCCAAGCTGTGCCGTGCCCAAGGCAGTCTTATCCCAAGGGATGCAGCACTTGCTCCATGTTTTGGTTGGAAGGATTCAGATGTGAAATGCAGCTCGTGCCACAGCCCAGTGTTTTCCCTGGCTCGCAGTTTTCCATGTAGAGAGGTTTTGGTGGCCTCAGACGTTCCCCCCGTGCTGATAAGCAGGATTTGGAAATGCTGGAAGCACAGGACATCAGTGGGCAGTGGTTGTGTCACACAAGGCAGCCTGAGCACACAGCTGGCACCAAGAGAGAGCAGCTGAGCCTTACAACGCCCTGCAGAGAGCAAACTGCAATTCCAGCACGGGGAAAGGAGAGGAAAATAACAATTTCCACAGCTGTGGCCTGAGGGGATCTCTTCTCTTTTTGGATCTTATGTGAGGTATTTCTGGTGCCAGCCTTTAAAAACCATGAAGCAAAAGCTCATGGGTTCTACTGCAGATGACTCAGGAAGAAGAGAGACTTTTAACCATATCTGAAAGCTCCTCCAGGGCTCTGTATTTTATGGAATATGTGGTTTATTATAAGGCAGGTGGGTTATTTCAGCAGCCTCACTGTTTCTGCTCAGCTGCAGCTTCTGCAGAACTTTTTGCAGTGGCCAAATTCCAGGTGGAATTTGCAGATGGCAAGGGCAGTGCACACTTGTTCTGCTTTAACTCCTGGCCCTCTCCAAGTCCCACCCAGCTCATCCTGGCCTGAGGAAGCATCTCACCAGCAGCTTGGCCCTGCATCATCTCTCAGGTTTAGGGCAGACCTGTTCTGTTCACAAGGTCCAGAGGGAGCCTGTCCCTGGTGACATTGGTAAGAGGTTCCTCATAACCCAACAGACAGCAGAGTAACTCCAGGTCACTGTGGTCATCCATGAGCTTTCATTCAGCTGGATAGATCCCTAAAATTAACACAACCCAAAGGCAGTAAAGCATCTTCCACCCCCAATTTATTTGCAGGTCTCTGGCAGCTAGTGCAGGGTAGGCTCTGGCCTTCCATTCAGTGTTTCTTGATTTCAAACAGATTCAGTTCGCCACTTCAGGAAAACTGAATTATTTTTCTTTTTCTGGAGTGAAAAGTTACTAAAAATATAGCAAGAAACAACTCACTCTTTCAGGGCTAGGTTGGAGTCATGACTCAGAGTGTTTCTCTGCTAAATACAAGGGCCTCAAGGACTTAGACATCATTAGATCAGTTAATCCATCAGTGATGAAGTAAATATCCAGCATTCACATGTGATGAAAATAAATATTGGCACAGTTGGAATATGAGAGAGTTGAGGAGACTGTTCAGTGGGGAAGAAGGTGTTGCTCCTGAGGGATGGGAATAGGTTTCTTTATTCCTCTGCAATTAATACTTTCCAGCCCTGATTGTGGAGAGGGAAGAGCTCACAAACACATTTATCTACTTGGATAGAAACAGCTCCTGATTAAACTCTCTCAGTCCATTAACTCCCTCTATTTATAAGCTTTCAACTCATTACTTGGAGATGGGATGATTTAGAATGCTGAGGGCTGGACTAGCACAGGTTAGCACTGGGCAGTGAGAGGAACCCTCATTTCCCTAATTCCCAGCTCCAGTGCCTGTTTCCACATTTCCATGTGCCTCATTAAACCTGGCTTGCTCCATTACTGCTGGAAATTTGAGCCCCAAGTAGCAGCCAGGCAGCCAGAGATCTTCTCAGCTGGGATTCAGTTCCAAACACCTTTTCCCTTCCTCCTAGATGTGCCCTCCGGGTTGCAGACGTCCCCCCAGGTCACCGCCATCGTGGGGAACGACGTCCAGCTCACCTGCCGGGCCTCCAGGTACATCTACACCCACCTGGCCTGGTACTACCCCTCCTCAGAGCCGGCTCCCGGGCCCTCTGTGCTCAGGAAAACGGGGAAATATTCCATCTCCTTGACCCTGCTCCTTCCCAACGTCACCGAGGAGCAGAGCGGCCTCTACAAGTGCCGAGCCCAGAACCAGCACAACAGCACGGACACGCTGGAGCAGCACAGCCAGCTCCTGGTCAGAGGTACGTGCCAGGGACACACAAACCTCGTCCTGCTCTGCTTTGGTTTTGTGATTTACTCTGTGTGCATTGACAGCCTGACATGGGGAACACTCACCCAGCCTCTGCTGGGTTTGGATCAAATGTTTGAAGTCACATAAAGGTGATTCCAGCAGCATTTTGTCTTCCCAGCTGCATGCTGGGTGCAGATTTAGAGTTGGCTGAGGACAAAAAGCATCACCCACCATTTACTGGCAGCACAGCTGTAGCTTGGGATGCTCCCCCCAGGTCTGTGTGACTCTGGTACCCACTCTCAGCTGCCAGGATGAGATATGTGAATAGATTTGGACCCAGCAGATCCCAAATGTCCCTGGGCAAGTGCAAAATCAAGTGACATGTGCCATTTATTCTGGGTAAGAAGGATGCACTTTGTCATAACAATTATTCTCCTGCTTACACCCAAGCCCCCAACTCTTATTTCACTAAGATCCTCCAGCCTGGTTCTGTTGGCTGTGGGAACACAAAGGGCAGGACATTTCTGCCAGTAGAAAGTCACTGAAAATCAGTGAAGTTTTTTCTGCTTCAGGGTGAAGGATGTGAGTGATCATTTCTTAGAAGAGATGATCTCTCTGAGTGACCTCCTCAGAAGAAAAAGGGCTGCTGTCATGGGGAATGGACAGATTTATTAACCACCTTGCAGTGGTGAAGAAAACCCAAAGCACAGAACTGGAGCAGACCCGAGGCACGCAGCAGCAGGTCAGGGAGCAGGAGCCAGAGGCTGCAGCAGCTGAGTTAGACAGGGGTTTTCAGGCTGGCTCCTGAGGCACTGCAGGGTCAGTGCTGCCGTGAGCTCCTGGCACTCAGGCTCAGCCCAGGGCTGGCTCCAGCCCTGGAGTGAACATTCCCTGGGCAGCCTCCCCGTGCCTGCCCTCCACACACACAGATCCCCACCACAGCTCTGATTCCAGACTGGGAGGGGATTTATTTCCAGACTGGGAGGTGGTTTGCTTCCAGACACAAACAAACATCTCCCTTTTCCTGAGGTGGAGAGGAAGGGAAGGAGTCTCACTCAGCTCTTGGGCAGGGATAATGGTTTGGCTTTGGCTGGTCCCCACAGCACCAGGGCCACCTGTGAGCATCACCTGCTCTGAGGCACTGGCCTTGCTCTGCTCTCTGTATTCAGGCTCTTCCCTTTCCTCTCCCCTGGCAGATATTTTTATTCAGTCAGTCAGATTTCCACCTACACACACTCCTACACAGCGTGGCTACGGGAAAAACACAGCTAGACTGGGAACACATCCACAGAGAACTGGAATCAGGATCACGTTCTCGTGAGGATGACTGGGGTCTGTTTTCTGTCTGGCACATGTCAGGCAATCCTTGTGGAGAACACGCATGGAAATGCCCCTCCAAACCCGCTTTCCTCCCCCTAGTCAAACACTTTATATGTTCTAATGCCCCTTCTGTCCTCACTGCACGTTTGGGGTGTATTTTATGCTGTGCTTGTGATTTTATTCATTGCTGTCCTGCACCTTTTATAAATGAACATAAAGTGGGCATTACCGTGGTTGTAGTAAGGAGAAAACTGCACTCCTGATAGAAGATAAAAAACCTTTAGAACTGTTTCCTCTTTCCCCCCTTCTTTCTCCTTTTTGTCTTCACTCTGCCTGTGCACCACCCACTCCTGTCCTTTGTTTTCTTCAGAGGATGAGGAATTGGAGCTGCAGCAAAAGCAAAGTGTGAAAATAAACCAAGTAAACTCACCTGCTCCCCCCAGAACCTTTGGGGGGGATTTTTGATCAACTGATCAACCAAACCTTAGCCACATCCAGCCCAGAGAGGCCGTGCAGGGAGGGGAGGGGAGGGGAGGGGAGGGGAGGGGAGGGAAGGGCCTCCCCAGACCTGACTGGGGCTCTTTTCCTCTGTGGCTGCAGCGAAGGCGGCGCCGTTGGTGATCCAGAACCTCACGGACCTGGAGGTCAACATCAGCGGGAAGATCCTGCTGGAGTGCAAGGTCAGTGGGACACCAGAGCCTCAGGTCACCTGGAGGAAGAACGGCTACCCCATCTCAGCAGCATCAGGTGAGGCCCTGCTCCCCAGAATCGTCTGGAATGAGGGATAATGGGCTGGCAGGGTGACCATGACACAGGACCCAGGCTGTGCCCATGCCTCGGGGCACACACACACAAATCCAAGGATGCCAGAGTGCTGCAGGGAGCTCCAGCTTGGGCTCTGAGGTCAGAGGCAGCTCCTGAGTGCAGAGCCAGCCCAGCACACATTAGCAAAAACCAGGGAGTGCTGCTTGTGTGAGGGCAGAGTGTGGCACAAACCTGAGCCACGGGTGCACCTGTGTCAGGTGGGTCTGGCAACACAGGCCTGAGCTCTCAGCTGTCCTGGGCATGGTAAACTGCATCAAAGTCACCTGGCAGAGGGGTTCAGGGCATCCCATGGCATATGAAATGTCCTTTATTTCCCACAGCACAGTGATGGGAATGTGCTCTCAGCTCCGTGGGACACAGCCCCACCATGGGCAGGGAGCTCAGCTGAGCCTGCAGCTCCCTCAGCTGAGCCCAGGCACATTCCCAGCTCTGTGCCATAGAATCCCGGGCTGTGCTGAGTTGGAGGGGGCTCACAGGGATCATTGATCCAGCTCCTGGCCCTGCCCAGACCCCCCAAAAATCCCACCTTGGGCACCCCTGGAGTGCTGTTCAAAGGCCCCTGGAGCTGTGGCAGCCTTGGGGCTGTGCTCATCCCTGGGGAGCTTGGGCAGTGCCAGCACCCTCTGGGGGAAGAACCTTCCTGAAATCCAACCCAACCCTGCCCTGGGCCACTCCAGCCCTTCCCTGGGTGCTGTCCCTGCTCACAGGGAGCAGAGATTGGAGCTGCCCCCTGCTCTCTCTCGGGAGGATGTCAAAGACCTCACTGAGGTCTCCCTTCAGTCTCCTCCAGCTGAACAAACCAAATGCCCTCAGCTGCTCCTCAAAAGGCCTCTCCAAACCCTTCCCCATCCTCATGGCCTCCTTTGGGTGCTCTCCAATGGCCTAAAGTCTTTTTTATATTCTGGAGATGAGGTTGCCCCAGTGCAGAACTGGGCATGTCCCGAGTCCTCCCATAAATCAGGGAGAATCCCATGTCAGTAGCTGATCCTGTGGCTTTAATTTTGCAACTTGGACTAGGTAGGAAATCTAGGATCATCCATAATTCAGATCAGAATGTTCTGAGAGAAACTCTTTATAGCTCCTGAAATTTTATAAATAATTCTAGAGGGACAAGCATGTAACTCATACAACCAATGGAAACATAAATAAAATATTTGGAAAAAACACCTCAGGGTAAATATTTCAGCACAGTGCATGGCAAGCTGTGTGCAGTACTCTTGTTAACAACAACGGGATTCACAGGCAGAACACCCAGAAATTCAAAATGTCCTTCTCTTTTGGATTCCAAGCCTGACCTGTTTCCCTATTTCTACCCTAATCATCCCCTCAGTGAAACAGAAGAACTCTCAGCACAGTACCTCAAATCAGGAAAAATGAAAATGGGAAAATGAAATGTAGGAAAGTCTCTCATGGGTCATATCTTGGCAACCTCTCTATTCCCACTCCACCTGGCTGCCTGGGAATCCAGGATTGCTTCACACCATTATTTTTCCAAGAAGTGCCTAACTTGAGTTCCCAGTGTTAGAAGCCCCATCCCTTCCCACAGCCTTCAGTAATTCCACTGAGTTCCCATTTTTCCTAGTGTATCTTCCTGCTATCAGACTCCAATCCCTTCCTGGAAGAGGCTTTGGGGAGTTTGGTAGGAATCTAGGAATACAGGAATCTATTAATGCCTCCCTTTGCTAACTCCTGGATTAATTTCCAGCCTCTACCCATTCTAAATCAACAGCCACATTTGCTGTTTGTTTAAATGATACCAAATAGTTTATCCAGGTGTTGAAGAGGAAAAAAAGCCAGGGAGAAGTTGCCAGAGCAGGAGGAGCACAGGATTTAAATGTGTCCCAACACCAGAGCCTGCACGGGTGGGAGCTGACCTTCAGCTCTGTCTCCTAAAAGTATTTTTGGCAGGCAGGTTATTGTGCCAGCATTAACCAAAATGCTTTAAACCAGGAATTTCCATGGAAAACAACACCCTGGTGATCGAGAGAGTGAAGAAGGACGACGAGGGGCTCTACGAGTGCCGGGCCTCCAACGACTTGGGCCAGGACAGCACATCAGCCTTCATCAAAATCCAAGGTGAGCCCGGGCTGAGGGAATGCACAGCTCCAGTGGGCTCACCCAGGGTTCTGGACACATTTCCCACCTGTTGTACATTCACCTGCAGGCTCTGAGGAGAAATCCAACATTGAGGTGATCATCCTGGTGTGCACAGGGCTGGCTGCCACTCTCTTCTGGCTCCTGCTGACCCTCTTCATTCGCAAACTGAGAAAGGTGAGAGAGCCCCAGTCCTGCACAGAGGCTGAGCTCTGCCCCAGTGTCACAGAGTTCAGGGGGCAGATGGCAGAAAAACTGGGGAAATGTCCCTGTAAAGTTTAGTCCATGGTTTGAATTGACTTCTCCAGAGAACCCTTGCACTTGTGATGTTTCCAGCCACTCCTGTGGAACCATAAAATCAGGCACCTCCCTCTTTACGAGTCAAACTGGCTTGTGAGAATAACAAAAAAATACCCTAAATCTTCTAAAAGGAGGATTTGATTTCAGCACTTCACTCTAAAAGATATTAAAGAAAGATCCCAGGCTGTCTGCTCTAGAAATGAGTCCAAACCACACAGCTGATTTGATATCCTTGCCCTTTTTTCACCTCCTTTTTGTGACTCAAAAAGTAAACTTGCAGTAAAGTTTCAAGGAATTTAGATCTATTTTCCTGAAAAAAACAGCAAACAGCAAGGCAAGCTCAGCTCTCTGCTCTGCTTTCACCAAACTGCAATGCTGATTTCCAATGAGGAGAATTTGAGTAAATTCCCCAAAAAGGAGAATTTGAGTAAAATTTCCCCTCCTCTTGCAAACACAGGGATTAAGTTCACATTTTCATCCTTGACCTCAGCTTAACAGAGCTGTGGACGACACTGAATTTCCTCTTGCACTTCATACCTGTGCAAGTCTGCTCACAGAACCCACCCAACCACAATTTCTCACTTTAGCAGCATCAGAAATAGCAATTTCCAGCAGCTTCCCACCAATTTTAAATCACAATAAGTTGCAGCCATTAAGTGGAGAATCAACACTTCAGAACAAAACACGGTGACAATGCCAAAATATGCAGCAGGAAGTGCAGCTCCTGCAGTCCCCGTGGAAAATCAGTGATTTCCTTTGGCTGATCTAGGTGGATTTTTGTGTTTCCAGCATCAATCAGTGCCTCTTCCCAAGAGCCACGGGTGGCAGCCACACACAAACATTTGTGTCTCAGCTGTAGGAAGGAAGGAGGAAGCTGCAGTGATGCATTCCTGGCTCAGAATAAATTTGCCTGGAAGGCAGGAACTCCCCCGGCTGCCAGACAGCTCCCTCCCTTTGGAATCGCAGCGTAAATCCCCTGAATAATTTCTCCCCACCCTGTTCTTAGCCCGATGCCACAGATATCAAAACAGGATACCTGTCAATTATCATGGACCCGGAGGAGATGCCCCTGGACGAGCAGTGTGACCGCCTGCCCTACGACAGCAGCAAGTGGGAGTTCCCCAGGGACAGGCTGCGCCTGGGTGAGTGGTTTGGGGTCACAGCCAGGGCAAGGATGATCCCAAATGCTTCCCCAATGCAGGGCAGCTGTTGGGTAACCCACAAAGAGCCTGTCACAGTGCCAGGTGTCTTGGTTTGGAAAGACTGGTATCTGTCAGGGAAAACTGGAATTTCCCTTGCAATGGAGAATGTAAAACCCCCTCCTCCAAATTATTACAATTTTGCAATTAGGAGCTTTCAGGCAAAAAATATGGGAATAGGAATAACAGCTCTTTACTAGGAATATTAAAAATGCAAATGCAAGAATAAAAAAATAAATAAATTAAAAAAAAAAGCAAACAAACAGAAGTCCCAGAAAACCCTGATGGAGTCAGGAATATACGACCTGACATCCTGTTGTCAGGGTGTTGAAGCAGTCCAAATAAATCCTCCTGCAGTGACAGATGTGGTTCTGTCGGAGCAGAGATGATCCTGCAGACAGGTTCAGTGCTGGTGAGATGGGTCCAGTCTTCCTCTGGGAATCCAGTGGCAAAGAGGAATGTCTGGGGTCCCTATGTCCCCATTTTTATCTGGGTAGGAATGGTTGGCTCCTCCCCCTGGGTGTTCCATCTCCCAATGGATGATGGAATGTGTCAGTCACTGTGAGCCTCAATGGCCCATGAACAGAAGATATCCCCGAGGGTGGGCAGTGGTGACAGAGATCACAAACCCTGCCCCACCTGGTTTAACAGCTGGGCTGTGATCAGAAGGCATCCGCCCTCCTCCCCCTGGAGTTACAAGAGAGAAAGGAAAGAGAAACCATCCCCAACTGCTTTCTACAGATGAAATAGAATACACTTTTTTTTTGGTTACATAACCCAGGACACCAGGGTACTGCTACCCTTGGATTTGGGATCATGGAGCTCAGGATCAGCTGGAATGGAGGGTGAAATGAGGGGTTTGGAAAGTCTCTGTTGAAATCACTGCCACCAGTTCTCCTTGGACAAGGGAAGCCAAACCCTTGACAGGGAGGAAAGGTGCCTCCAGGTACTGTCCCTGCCAAAAGTGATTTCATTCCCGTAGAGGAAAAATGAAAGTGAATTTTCCTTTGAACAAAGCTATCAATTCATCAAATAATCACTTCCTTATCAGCCATCAGAACTCAGCTTTGTGCTGTAAAATGCTCTCATGGAAAAATGTGCCACATTTCACTGAACAGCTCAGTTCAGTGGCTGATGGAGTGAGAAAATGCAAAAAACCTGGCTGTGTTTGTACAGCGAAACTGTAACATCTGTGTGCACTGTGGAGTGCAGGGAAAATATCTGCATTTGTGTGTGCTCTTGGTGCTGCAGCTGGAAAACATGGAAGGAGGACAGAAAAAATCACAAAATCTGAGATGATGATGGGACACAGAAACTGATAGAACCAAAAAGCCAGACCCTGGGTCAGAGCCCTCAGAACACTCCAAGAAATACAGGCAGGAAAATCCAAATGAAAGGGAAAAATAAAGAAAAGTTATCGTCCTAAATTCCCTCTAGTGCAGCTTTTCCATCAAATCAATGTCAGTAACCCAAGGGTTAAAGGATTGTGACTGCCTGAGTGCCTTGCTGGCTCTCTCCGTGATTCATGAGAGATCAGGGTGCCACAATTACCCCAAACTCTGCCTCCCCTGGGTTCCAGGACAGCCCAGGTGAGGTTCCCCCCCTCAATCCGTGTAGGGCAGCCCTGTCCTCAGTGAGTGCAGTGATTTCCCCTGCTCTGTTCTCTCCCGTGCTCTGTTGCATCCAGGCCATATGGATGGAGATCCCTGGATATCCATATGCCACAGGATGTGATTCAGGCTGCTGTGCCTGTGCCTGTGCACCGTGCCTGGTTCTCCTGCACAGCTGAGGTTGCATGTTCTCTCCTGGCTGGTGCAGCCTGGCCTCACTCTCGACTCTTGCTTCTCTAGGTAAAACTCTGGGTCATGGTGCTTTTGGGAAGGTGGTGGAGGCGTCTGCTTTTGGCATTGATAAATCTTCAACCTGCAAAACAGTTGCCGTAAAAATGCTGAAAGGTACAGAAATCCCTCTGAGATCCCCCCAGCCTGCTCGGGGGAGCGGGGGCAGCCAGGGGCACAGGGCTCAGCTGCCAGGCTGGCTGGGGCCTGCAGGGAGTGGGATTCCAGGTGGGAATTAGCTATCCTGGAGGGATGCAAGGGGAGGAAGTGACAGTGCTGTGCTGCTGGTTAAGGCTTGTATTCCTGGAGGAAGAAAACAGCAGCTTCCAGGTCTGTGGGGTGAGGAGGGGAGCAGATCACGGGGTGTAATTACACGAGACAGCCCAAAACTGGAGCTGAGCCTTCCATGGCAGCCCGGCCAGGTGTGGAATGGCTCAAGGGGCTGGAAAAATCCCCAGCACCAGGAGAGTGAATTAGAGACGTCTTGCTTGCAATTATTGAAATGAAGGGAAGCTCTCCCCATGGGGTGGAGGGAAGGAGGGAGCTCGGAGCCTGTTCTTGCACGCTGGGTTTGCACAGGGAGCCTCCAGACAGCGAGGGATGAACTCATCAGCCACACGCTGCCTGCAGGGCAGGGCTGGGAGCTGCTCCCGAGGGGCACTCCAAAGGCTCAGCCCTGCTGCCATGGGCTTGGAGCTGCTCCCGAGGGGCACTCCAAAGGTCCATGGCCCTCACGGCTCCATCCTGCTGCATGACACCATTAACCCCTGCAATGCCACCAGCCAGCGACTGCTGCCATGGGACCTGCCTGCTGCCACCAGCTGCCTCTCCTGCTGCTCTGCTGTTCCCATCTCTCTGAAATCACCAGAACAGCCATTTGTCACCTCTCTGGACCTCCTGGTCTCCCCTCTCTATTTTCATCCTTCTGATCATCTTCTCTCCTGCTGTTGTATCTTCCATGCCCATTTCCAGATCCCTGAAATATCCTAGAAATCCCTGATGCAAACATATTCCCATCTCCATCAAAACAGCCTGGGGTTCCCATCTCCATCAAAACAGCCCTGGACAGCTCTGGGGTTTCATTCCCTCCATGCTGCGCTTCCCAACTGATCTTCATGTCAGCTCTGCCCTGCCAGCACACATTCAGCACCATTTGGCAGATTCTCCATCGTTTTACACCTCCCTCCCCATGGAGGCAGCTGCCTCCTGCTCTGGTCTGCCCCTCCCCAGCTAACGTGCCCGTAACTCATCACTTTCATGAATAAAGCAGATTGTCTTCTATCAGTCAACCCATCCTGGGAATTCAAAAGGCTCTGGAGGTGCCTGGGTTCCTGCCATCCCCATGCAGTATGCTGGGGCGTGTTCTGGACTGAAGGCTGAAATTCAATGTGCAGAATTGTCTAAAACACTTCTGAGCTGGCTGCGTGTTCCAGCAGATGCCAGGAGAAATCAGGAGTGATAGCACCCATGGACACACCAAACACTGCTGACTGAAGGGATCTTGGAACAGCTCCTTATTTATGACACAGTTTGGAGGAGGATTATGGGGAGTTCTACAAACATAAACACCAAATGATTTGTTACGTAGCTGTTTCTTCATATTTAAATCTTGCATGATGCAAAGGCAAAGGAAACAGGCCAAAGCTTCTCCTGTTAAAATACATCATGGAAGTTTTGGAGAGAAGGCTGGGAAGATAAAGCAGCACCTGAGCAACCTTCTGGTCTGAGGGTGCCTGCCTTAAAATAAAGTCACTGGCCAGCCAGGGCCTCCCCTGTCAGGTTCATGGCTCACACACAGATATTAGAAAATGTATTTCTTGGGTCAATTCGATCATACAGGCCTGGGCTTTAGTAATGCTGCGTTCCGTGGGACGTTTTGGGGCACAGCCTCCAGATGTGTGGACTCCTCATCACCTGCAGTGGAGAGCTCTGAGGTTTTGTAGCCAAGTCCTGCTGAACTGCAGAGCCCAGCAGAGAGGAAGGGACATGTTCTGTGTGCTGTGGGGGCTTGCAGAGGTTGGCTTTGCTAAGCTTGCAAAACTGAGTCCTGCCAAAGGCTCTGTGGGATCAGGTTTGGGGGAAGGGACCGGAACCCTCCATAACCCAGGCTGGAGAAAGGAAGAGTCACCCAAAAGATAAAGTGTTATCCCACTTCATAAAGGTCAGCAGACAATGAAACGGATGAATTATTATCTGTGTGAGAGTCTGAAAAGCCAAGATACTGCAAGGAACCTGGGTGGGTTTTGTTTCAAAGGATAAACAGGATCTTGCTGTGTCCTGTTGAAAATATCCTGTTGTGTAAAGATGAATTTTCCTGTTTATCTTAAGCAGAATGTGCAACTACTAACGAATGCAAGGCTCTAATGTCTGAGCTGAAGATCCTCATCCATATAGGACATCACCTGAATGTGGTCAACCTGCTGGGAGCCTGCACCAAAGCTGGAGGTGAGGAGTCCTCAGTAAATCGGGAGCAAAAAAGAAAACTCCTTTCAGGCACTTTTTGGGTGTTTGGGAGTGCCTGTGGGGCAGTCAGTGCAAGGACAGCCATTTCCAGCTCTCTGCTCACAGGGGAGCCGCTGCTGCTCCTGCAGGAGGTGGCCTCATCCCACCCAGGGCTCCTGAACCTCTCCCACCCACGGTGCCACCTCTCTGCTTTCTCTGGAGGCCCGTTCCCAAAAGGGATTCTGCACTGAGGGGAGGAGAACACTGCATTGCAGTGAGGTGCCCAATTCCTGCCCGTGGGCATTTCCAGGCTTCTTCTCCCTCTTCTTCCCTGCCTTATCAGGAGGATGCACCAGGCTGAGCCCTTGGCTCCCTGAGCCTCTCCTTCCCAGCCCTTCAGGCAAACACAGCAGGTTCTGCTCTGTCCAGGAATCCTGGGACAGCCCCGGGGGCAGCAGGAGCAGGGACTGCACGGGGCCGAGCTGGCAGGGCTGGCCCTGCCCCGTGCAAAGCCCCATAAATCTCAGACCTTTGTCACTAAAACCCCCCACACTGCCAGACAGAGCATCCGTGCCTCTTACTGTGCCCCAGCTCCAGGGGAACAGCTCTTGAGGATGGCTCCTCACTGCTGACCTTCCAAATCTTCCAAACCACCCCCAGCACACAGGTTTAGGTGACCCGAGGGCAAGGGAAACCCCAGGGTGAAATAAATGAAGGGAGCAAATCAAGAGAAATGGTGCACAGGTCTCTCATAACCTGAGACTCCAAAACCATCAGTTTCCAACAGTTGTTGTCCAGCCACAAGGGGAAAGGAAAACTTCAGTGAGGTGGATTTGGGAGGATGCCAGGGGAGAAACCTTCCCTCCAGCAAGGTGGTTCCAGTCCCTCAGGGAACAGGAGCCAGCAGCCATGGATGCTGTGGGACCTGGGAGCCATGGATGGGGAGCTCGCAAGAGCTGAAGCACCCCAGACCCCAAAAGCTCGTGTGGGAGCAAGGGCAGCTCCAGCTGGAGGGGTTCAGGGCTCAGATGCAGCAGCCAGAAGCCTTTGCTTGGGACAAAGGGCCCAGAGCCCTGGGAATGCTGGTGAGTCTCCTGTGCTGACAGGTCCCTGAGGGGGCTCAGGAAAAACGGGTGCCTCAAACCTGGCAGCAGGACCAGGGGTCAGTGGTTCTTAACAAATCAGCCCAGAGGTCTGCTTGCACAGCAAAACACACCTCAGGCACACCTGATCAAGGGCTCTGGCTGTCCAGTTCCTGAGAAATTTTTCTCCCAGGAGTTCCTCGATTTCCCACCCTCCAGCCTGCCCCATCCTGAGGGGGAGGTGACCCTCCCTCCTCCCTGCCTGGGGCAGCCTTTGGGGGCCGAGTCTGGAGCAGAGGGGTGCAGCAGGACCCCCAGGGCAGGGGGAGCCCCGAGGCAGGCACTGCTTTGTTCTGCTCTGAGCACTGCAAGTGCAGACTAAAGAAAAACAGCCTTGAGCTCCAGGGACAGACATGGATCCGAGTTCCTGTGAAATTCCAGGGCTCTCCCCTCCCCTGTCAGGCTTTATGTAACCGTGTATTCCCGATGGAGTCTGCTATTAAGTATGCACATACATTATTTTAACAAGGTACCAAATAAGAGAATTTAACACTTTGGCAGAGTGTCTGATGTTCAGCAGTCAGAACTAATGCAGTGTGTGCTTTACAATGAGGGAACAAAATGTGGGGAGGCCATGTCTAGGAAGCGTTTCAAAACCATGAATAAATCACTGAGCAGAGCTATAAAGCTCTCCTGGAATCTGCATTTCCTCAGGGCATCCGTGAGGGACATTGGATTTTGGGTTCTTCAGAGCCAAATCTCTTGAGCACGGCCAGATCCCAGCACAGAGCAGAGCTCTGGGGTCAGCACTGGAACCACTGGGATCTGAGGATTTGGGGTTGGAGTTTTTGCAAGGTTTCAGGTTGTTCCAGCTGCAGGCAGAGGTGCTGGGTGTGCACTCAGGGCTGCAGTGCCCTGAGAGCAGAGCCTGCAGGAGCCCACAGGGAGCACCTCGGGCTTGGTTCTTGCAGGAATTGAGCATCTCCCTTTCTGTGCTCCCAAAGGCTGCTCCTCGCTGTCCCAGGGTCCCTGTTCCTCCTGGTGCTGTCCCCGGGCAGTGCTGGACAGGGAGCTGAGTGCAGCCCTGCTCCTGCCCGGGAGGATGCAGGAATTCCTTCCCCAAGTGCAGCTCAGCCCTCCCCTTTTGAATTCAAACTCCTCACTCTGAACCACAGACCTTCTGCAGAGAAAAAGGTTCTGGACATGAAACCCATGGTGTTTGGGGTTGATAATATTCCATGTTCACCCACATCCCTGTCCCATGAATTCACCTTATCTTTCATTTGATGATTACAAAAAATAAAGCTCCAGAATGCAGATTTTCCCTTCTCTAACATCTCACCCTGCACCTTAAAAGCATTTCAAGCAGGTCTTAAAAACCTGCATAGTTGTATAAAAGCAGCACTGAATCTACAGTGGTTTGTAGAGGAATAAGGAAGAAAGTGAGAGCACTTCCCAGGCTTTCAGAAACTTCAGACTGAGCATTTTTGCAGCTTTTCATTTAGATGTGTCTATAGCCCTGCATACTTTGATTTCCTCTAGTGGCATCAGCTCCACCCAAAACAAACAATTGTGAAGCCAGCAGAGAAAATGAGAACTGCTCAATGTACAGAGCAAACCAACCTCAACAGCATCTGGGATTGTGTTGATCATCCTGAGTTTTCCTTGTTTATAAATTAGGAATAAATAACAACTGTTACCGTCCAGTGGGGAAAAATAAGAAATGTGTTCCCTTCTCTCCACATCCCTACTGGTTGTGTCACTCCTGTGCTTCCTCATTTCTTCCTCTGTATAATCGAAATGCCACTTATTTTGAAGAGGATTTGGTAGGATAAATTAGAATTATGTGCTTTGCAGCGCTTCAAAACTCATTTCACTTTCACTGACTTTTTTAGGTCCTTTAATGGTCATAGTGGAATATTGCAAATATGGAAATCTGTCCAACTATCTCAGAGGAAAACGAGGAGATTTCATTGCATACAAGGTAAGAAAATGAGACTTTTCACAGTCCCAAGGCAGGGAATCAACAACCACTGACAAAAGCTGGATTTGCTCTGCATTGGCACCAAAACAGTTGGGTATTTCTGTGGGCACTTTATTTTCTCTCCACATTTCAATTTGTACAAGCAAGAAGAGGGATATTTTTCCCCTGCAGGATCTCACTGCTGTCCCCTTCTAGCATCTCCTAAAGAATTAGTTGCAAGTACCCAAACACTCCAGAGCACTTGGTAAAAAGGGAATTACTTGTGACATGCTTCCCAGCACAAGGAGGGCGACAAAATAGGAGTGAAAAACTGGCATTAACTGAACTAGGAGAAGGTGAACCCTCCCGAAATACAAATCTGGGTGGGGATTTTTGTTTCTAAGCCCCAAGTGAAAGTAGCTCATCCTTCCCCCATCTGCTCATTCCCATCCTCTGTCCCTTCCCCTGTGCCAGCCCTGAAGTCTGTGCTGTGACAACAGCCTGGATCGTGGATATTCTGCATCAAAACCAACCAAATGGTTCCCTGACAGTTCTCTGCATCCACACAAACCTCTGTGCCAGCACAGACTGGGCTGGGGTGGGAGCAGCACACAGGAGCAGAAATCAGTGACTCCTTCTTGTGAACATCCAGCATGGAACAGGCTCTGTGATCCCAGCCCTGCCACAAACTGCAGCCTCACCAAGATTATTTTCCCAGATTATTCCATTATTATTATATTATATTTTATTATTATTAAAGCTATTGTGTACAGGCAGCAAAGTACATAAGGGACTTGTGTGAGTGAAGATTTTGCTGGTGCAGTCACTCAGAATTTCTTTCTCATCATTGCTGCCATGAGTTGAGGGCTGGCTGTGCCTCTCTCCCCAGCACAGACACATCAGGGGATTTTTAACATCCTAAGACAGCAAGAGCATTACAGCCTCTCTCTGCTCACCTCTCAGTCTCACCCAGCCAGCTTTCAGCTGACTCTGATCTGGAATATTGCTATCAGTGAAAGTGGAATAATAAGTAGGAATAAATAGGAAACAAGATTTTATTAGTTTATAGTTGGAGCTAACAAAGCCTGGTTTCCTATTTATTCCCACTTCAGGAAACGTCATGTTCAAACATGCTCATCTTCAGAGGACCCTTTCTCCTTATGCCATTCTGTGACATGTTTTAAATCCTCAGGCTTTGCATCATACAAAGCTAAAAATCAGGTTTATGCCTTTTCTAGTCCCAGGAAAACTCTGACCAAGCCGAGAAAAGTCTGGATGAGTCCAACAGTGATTTGACTGAACTGATCAAGAGGCGCCTCGAGAGCGTGGCCAGCACAGGCAGCTCTGCCAGCTCAGGCTTTATTGAAGATAAGAGTTACAGTGACTCAGAAGATGATGAAGAAGGTAAAGAACCCTACCTCATCCCAAATCTTTTATTGGAAAGGTTTCTGTCACGTCGCTAGTGCCACACTCACTGCCACACTCTTTATAAGCCCTTACATGGCTTGGCTTCTTCCTGAAATCCCAAATTCTCCCTCTTGCCTGTTCCCCACTCCAGCTTTCTCAAGAAAAGGGAGCTCTGTGTTATGTACAAAAGCTGCTCCTGTTGTGTGAGAGGAGAAATAGGAATGTTTTACCAGACTTGTGAGGTCACTCTGTCCCTGGGCTCTTGTCTATAAAGTCTCCCTCACTCCCAGCCTGGGGTGTTGTTTCCCCATAGCTGAATGAGTGATTAATGGATGAGGGCACTTTGTTCATCATCTGATCTTCTTCCTCTGGGTCAGGGGTGGCTCCCCCAGAGCTGTAACCCTGCAGAGATCCCACACCCAGCACTCAGGTGCGGGGCTGGGGCTGTCAGCACACAAGTGGCACCAGTGCCACACAGCTCTGGAGCTGCTGCTGCAGGGTTTTGCCACGTCTCTGATCTCTCCTAGATGCTGAGGATCTGTACAAGAGGCCCTTGACTCTGGAGGATCTGATTTGCTACAGCTTCCAGGTGGCAAAAGGCATGGAATTCCTCGCCTCCCGAAAAGTGAGCTCATTCAGACTTCTTGCAGAGTATCTGATTTGAAGTAACCCAAACACACTTTTGAGTCTGAGAAACCTGCTTTTTGCTCTTCTGTTAGAGTGTTGGAGATCACGTTAGCTGTGGTGGTTGAGCAGTAATTAGCACTGATGGGGTTGTGAAGGAGCATTCATCATGTTCTTGGCTGCAGGGACTGGCATCTGCAACAGGGGGGGTTAGATAGGAGGAGGGAATACAGATTGTGAGACAATTTGTGGAACTGCCTCATAAATAAATGCAGAAAGGGCTTTTGGAGAAAGCTCCTTCTAGTGTGGTGAGTTATTCCTTTAGTTTGTCAGAGGTGTTGGGACTGTCAGCAAAGTCAGCACTTCCTGGATAAGCAGGAAGGAGTTTGTAGCCTGTGGAACACCTTTTCAGAGAAATGCAGTGTAATCCACGGGCCAAAGTGTGAGCACACACCTGAGCCTGCACCCACACACAGCCACCAGGGCAGCCCCAGAAATCCTGGGCAGGGTTAACCCATCTCACACCCTCCTGGACCTGCGCTGGCAAACGGAGCTGCAGCTGCTTTTTGGCTTCTCCTAAATTTCCCAGGGACCAGCTAACTAGAAAATAGGACTCCCTTTCTTGTTTTAACTGCAAAGTTATTGTCTTGGTTTGGAAAGACAAGTATCTGTCAGGGAAAACTGGAGTTTCCCTTAGAATGGAGAATGTAAAAACTCCTCCCTCCACATTGTTATAATTTTGAAATTAGGAGCTTTCAGGCAAAAATATGGAAATAGGAATAACAGCTCTTTACTAGGAATATTAAAAATGCAAATGCAGGAATCAAAAAAAAAAAAAAAAAAAAAAGGCAAGCAAGCAAACAAAAGTCCTAGAGAACCCTGAGAACCCTGACGCAGTCAGGAATATACGACCTGACACCCTGTTCAGGGTGTTGGAAGCAGCCCAAATAAATCCTCCTGCAGTGACAGATGTGGTTCTGTTGGAGCAGAGATGATCCTGCAGACAGGTTCAGTGCTGGTGAGATGGGTCCAGTCTTCCTCTGGGAATCCAGTGGCAAAGAGGAATGTCTGGGGTCCCTGTGTCCCCATTTTTATCTGGGTAGGAATGGTTGGCTCCTCCCCCTGGGTGTTCCATCTCCCAATGGATGATGGAATGTGTCAGTCACTGTGAGCCTCAATGGCCCATGAACAGAAGATATCCCCGAGGGTGGGCAGTGGTGACAGAGATCACAAACACTGCCCCACCTGGTTTAACAGCTGGGCTGTGATCAGAAGGCATCCGCCCTCCTCCCCCTGGAGTTACAAGAGATAAAGAAAAAAGAAACCATCCCCAACTGCTTTCTACAGATCAAATAGAATACACTTTTTTGTTGTTACATAACCCAAGACAGTTATTTCAGACAGAAAAATCAGAAAACTGACTCTGGTATGGGCTTGTTCCCTGAGTTATTCTCTCTTTGGCATGTCCCAGTGTGTTTGGAGCAATTCCTGCTCCCTCTCTGAACTGCTCCCAGTGCAGGTCATTCCTTCCCCCGTTCCCAAAGCAGCTCTCCTGCTCCTTGCCCAGCCCCTCTGACCCCGTGTCATTCCCTGGCAGTGCATCCATCGGGATTTGGCAGCCAGGAACATCCTCCTGTCCGAGAACAACGTGGTCAAGATCTGCGACTTCGGCCTGGCCAGGGACATTTATAAAGACCCCGACTACGTGCGCAAGGGAGATGTGAGTGCAGAAGCTTCACTTGTTACCCTCAGGCTGGGCTTGGGCAGATCAGTAACAGCAGATCTGGCAACCTGTTGTGTCTCTGGCTTCCAGGCACGGCTTCCACTCAAGTGGATGGCTCCAGAAGCTATTTTTGACAAAATTTACACCACGCAGAGTGACGTGTGGTCTTTCGGAGTGCTGCTGTGGGAAATATTTTCTCTAGGTAAGAATGGTTTCAAATCCTTTTTCTCCCCCCCTAGTTTATGGCTGCTTAGCTAAGAAAAGTTTTTAACAAAAGGTGATCATGTGGGGCAGTTGCTTCTGTTTCCCTGAGGACAAGTGCACAGCGCAGATCAGGTAAAATAAAGCCAATTTCAGTGAGAACTCCACCTGACAAAGAACATGAAAACACTGGGGAGGGGGATCAAAAATCCAAAATCCTGGCCCTAACATTTGAACCCACTGAAAGCAACAGAGCCCAGAGATAAAATGCCACCCTCTGCTGCTGGGGGGAGTGGGAGGTTTCTTGGACAGCAATGCAGAAGTTTCCCATCAAACCATACCTGCCTCAGGGAACCCCAGAGCTCCAGGGCTGCAGAGTCACCCTGCTGTGGGCACAGTGGCTGCTGCTGCTGCTGGCAGCCCGTGGAACACCAGCCCACACGATGATTTATCCCTGCTTCATCATCCACCCCACAAAATCTCAGATTTTCCAGGTAAAAATCTGGCAGCAGCTGCTTGGTGCAAGGACCGGCTCTGGGCTCAGCCTGAATCCTTTTGGCAGCAGACCAAGGGTAGAACATGGGCTCTTGTGGCTGCATTGTTTGCAAGCCACGACATTTCTAAAAGAATAATGATGATGTTCTTCATGTAGTCGAGATTTCATCCCAGGGTGCTGTTAGGTTTCTCAGCCTGGCTGAGCTCTGGTTACTGTCCAGCAGATAAAGCTGTGAAACTTAGACAAGCAGCCCTACAGACACTTGGACTGTGCTGCTCTCAGATTCTCCTTGCAGAGTGGCAAGATTTGTTTTCCTGAGGGAATTTAGGAATGTCAGCTCTGGCTTTTTAATCAGCATTTGCAGACAAAAGAAAACAAAAAGCATTGTCAACTTAAGCTGCTGGATTTTAAAGCAAACTCTAATCTCCTTCTATCTTTAGTCCATGGATCAGTTGAAATTAATGATTGGGCTCAAGATGCCAAGTGAAAATGCAAAGTCTGGAGCTGTTTCTATCCTAATCTTTACTTAGGGCTGGCTGCAGAATCATAACCTGCTCTCAGTCCAAGTCTTTGATTTGGACTTTTCCCTACTCCACATCTGCACACCAAGCAGAAAGTTCACACTCGAGTGGTTGAAACAAGTGGCAGCTCCTGCTTTCCCTGGGGTTCACCCCTGTTTATTTAGGGGGTTGTTATTTTGGGCTGAGCCCTCCATGGCTCTGTGACAGCATCACCTGCTGCAGGTTTAGAGACAGCACAGAAAGGCAAAGCTCCAGAAGCACCAGGAGTGCCCTGATTTTATCAGATTTAGCATCTAGAGACACACTCAGGGGCTGGGCTCTCCACTGGGAACCAAAGGAATGCAGTGCTGATGAATCCAAGGACCACTGCAGGAACAAACTTTGTGTCACTCCCAAAGATCCTGACAGAATTCAACAGATGGCCTTTAATACTGAACACTAATACAAATTAAAATCCAGTCAGTGAAATTCACCTCTATTATAATCTATTTTTTTAAAAAAAAATTTCTCTTTTAGGTTTCTCTTTTTAGGTTCTTTTAGCCCCTTTCTTGGCACTATCCCCTTCTGAATATGGAGTCTCCCAAATGGCTGCAGGGGCTGCCACCCGTGCAGCCGCCTCTGCCCTGGGTGTGACATAGATCACAAACTGCTTTTTCAGTTGGTGGCACAGGCTCAAAACCAGTCATTTTCTCTGAGAGGGTTTTTCATGCAGCTCATCCAGGCATGTCTGTGGTTTGGCACTGCTCACATCTGCAGCTCAAACGATAAATATTTAATTAAGGATTTGTGTCACTGATTGAATTCTCTCATATAAAAGTTTTACAGATCATTGAGAGCCACGAGATGGAAGTTGTTTGTCGTTGCCACAGGGTGTGTTTTGGCTCCCATTTACAGCTGCTGCTCTCACTGGGTCCCACAGACTGAGAACCCTCTAAAAAAGGGGAAAACACTGATCAGGAAAATGCAGAGTGTAGTTTGTGTCCTTGCAGGGTCAGAAGCTGAGTGAAGGACAACAGGCTGCCTGCAGAAAGGCTGGCAGCCTGCATCTGCTTTGGAGATACACAGGGAAATCAGGACTTGAGGGAATATTAATTTCCATCTGGGGCTGAGTTTGCAATGAGCTTTAAATGATTCAAATGAGGTCAGCACACCTTGTGTCAGGTAGTGCCAGCAGTGTTTAACACATCCTGAAATCACTAATGGTACAGAATGTCAGTGTCTCCTGGAATTTCAATGTGCACTGTTCCAAAAGCAATCAGAGATAATTATGTAAACAAGCAGTGCCTGGTAGTAACATCAGCATCTCATTATCCTGCTAAAATAAAACCAAGATCAAAAGAGGGCTCCCATATCCAATGCATGCCACATCTTTGAGCATTTTGGAGATTTCCCCTCAGGAAAACATCATGTGTAGGCCTTACACCATATGTTCCAGCCTACATTTCTCCCAAGCTGGCTCAGCATTCCAAATCCAGGTTATTAGATTTATCCCATAGTCCAGATAAAGACAGTGCTGAGTGGAAGTGGGAAAGGGAGGGTTCCTTGCTTTTATGATCTGAGCTGCCTCCAGCTGGTAGGAGGCCAGCACTGGCCAAATTATAAACTACCAAAAGATCTTGCAGTCAAAAATCAATCATAGACTTGTGGAATGTCCAGCAGCTGGAATGGATCCTCAAGATGACCTAGTCCCAATCCCTCCCGCCATGGGCAGGACACCTCCTACCAAACCAGGTTGCTCAAGGCTTTATCCAACCTGGTTTTGAACACTGCCAGGGTTGGGGCATCCACAGCTTCTCTGGGCAACCTGTGCTAGGGCCTCACTACCCCCCAGTGAAGTATTTCATCCTAATATTTAACCTAAATGTCCCTTCTTTCAGTTTGTCCCATTGCTCCTTGTCCTATCACTGTTATCCTTTGCCTTCCCTGTATTTGCTCTCACCAACACCTTGCAGTTGATCTGATCTGTGATGTAACCCAAGACAGAGAACTCAGACTGTGAGAGCAAGTGGGGCTCTCCATCTGTGAGAGGAGCAGTTATTCCCAGGTTATTCTGAGCACAATGACACACCAAAGGCAAGGCTGGGAAGGGAAATCTGGGTATAAAGCACAAATGATGGTGCTGCCTATCTCTTACACTGTCAGCCCTGTGCTCTGGTACTTGCACATCCAGGGAATCCAGGAGGGCTGTGGATAAACATCCCTGGGCTCTGGATGTGCTGGGAGCCCGTTTGTGCTGAGATTCCTTCTCAGGCAGTGCTGGGATCTCAGCTCCCCAGTGCAGGTTCTGCCCACAGAGCAGGCACGTTCACAGAGTGGAATAATTCAGGAAGCAGCCACATTTTGAGCCCTTCTTCAACTCTTTATCCTAAAGATTGCTGCTCTCATTGTGCCCCCAAGTGCACAGCACATGATGGTATTTTCAAATGGGGAAAAAATTGCAGGAAATATACAGGAATGTTATAGACAGATTCCTCGAGGGCTGGATAGATTCCATTCAATCTCCTATGTTAAGACTTGATTAAATTGTTTTCAAATTCATCATCCAGCCTCTGGGATGCCAGAATGTCCAAGACAAGGGTTGTGCTGGACAGGAAGCCTTTGCTGAGGAGGGAGGGAGGAAGGGACGGAAGTTATAAAGTTTTATCCACAGTAGGTTCAGTAACATTTCAAACTTCAGACCTCTCCTGAATTTTATCTGTGAGCTCTGGATTACCCAGATGCCACAAAACTCTCCCAAACTTTAGTGGGAGCCAGCACAAAGGTCCCAGCCCTTCACAGCACTCAACCTCTGCAAAGCAATTCCAGCTGCCCTGCCAGGGTTCACTCAGAGCAGGATATTGGCAGGGTAACAGTTCAGAAAGCACCAAGTAACCCACTGAACGAGCTGGAACTTTTCTACCACTGACCAAGAAATACTTTAAAGTCTTAAACTAATAAAGTTTCTTTCTCCTGTGCCCTATTTTAACTTGGAGTGGTCCTGACAGTATCACAAATGCAGAGCAGACAGCGTGATGGAAATCTCTGAAGAGGCAGAGTGAGTCTGTAACAGGTTTCCAGACAAAAAATGTAGATTGTGAGGGACTGCAACTCCTTCTTCACTCGAGCCCCTGTTATTGCCAGACCCTGGGGAACCTCAAATGCTCAGCAGAGATCACCAATTCCCTGGGCTGGGCCTGTCTCAGTTTGGAAAGACAGGTATCTGTCAGGGAAAACTGGAGTTTCCTGTGGAATGGAGAATGTAAAACTCCCTTCCTCCAAATTATTACAATTTTGCAATTAGGAGCTTTCAGGCAAAAAATATAGGAATAGGAATATTAAAAATGCAAATGCAGTAATACAAAAAAACAAACAAGCAAACAAACAGAAGTCCTAGAAAACTCTGATGCAGTCAGAGATACCCTGACACCCTGTTCAGGGTGTTGGAAGCAGTCCAGATAAATCCTCCTGCAGTGACAGATGTGGTTCTGTTGGAGCAGAGATGATCCTGCAGACAGGTTCAGTGCTGGTGAGATGGGTCCACTCTTCCTCTGGGAATCCAGTGGCAAAGAGGAAAAGGTCTGGGGTCCCTGTGTGCCCATTTTTATCTGGGTAGGAATGGTTGGCTCCTCCCCCTGGGTGTTCCATCTCCCAATGGATGATGGAATGTGTCAGGCACTGTGAGCCTCAATGGCCCATGAACAGAAGATATCCCCGAGGGTGGGCAGTGGTGACAGAGATCACAAACACTGCCCCACCTGGTTTAACAGCTGGGCTGTGATCAGAAGGCATCCGCCCTCCTCCCCCTGGAGTTACAAGAGGGAAAGAAAAAGAAACCATCCCCAGCTGCTTTGTACAGATGAAATAGAATACACTTTTTTTTGTTACATAACCCAAGACATCAGGGTACTGCTACCCTTGGATTTGGGATCATAACCCAAGAGAGGGACATGGGGACTGTGCCACTGAACCCCTCTGGTTTGTCCCACCAGGTGCCTCTCCATACCCCGGAGTGCAGATTGATGAGGATTTCTGCAGGCGGCTCAAGGAAGGCACCCGCATGAGATCTCCGGAGTATTCCACTCCCGAAGTGTAAGAGCTGCTGGGACCTGACACATCCCATGAAAGGGGTTGTGTTTGAGTGGGGAGGGGGAGGAGACCACAACTGGGTATTTTATTTTCAGTAAACCTGTGACTGAGTATATCTTGGGTGTCTGACAGCACAGACTAGTGCTAAGGACAGCCCAGGCCAGCCTGACCTTCGCCAACAAGACGATGATCCGATGTCCCATGTCAGCTGTAGCTCATGGAGCTCAGACTCCAGATGCTGTGACAGAAACCCAGAACCAGCTTTTATTGACACAACCAGGACTTATTTCAGCAATATCAGCAAGGCCCGGCAGCCAGACTCTAAGTTATGTGAAAACCAGAATCCTGCAGGCTCAGCTGAGGCAGGAAGCAAAAAGCATTCCACACAACTAAAACAGAATTTCAGCATGTGGAGATCTGAATCTCTCTTAGTCCAAAGACTGACCAAACCAAGCAGCAGTGGAACGAAACAGCTTGGAAGAAAAGCTCCCATCCTTTCCCATTCCTAATCCCTGTTTTTTCCCTGCAGCTACCAGACCATGCTGGACTGCTGGCAGGGTGTCCCCACGGAGAGGCCGACGTTCACCGAGCTCGTGGAGCGCCTGGGGGATCTCCTGCAGGCCAACGTGCAGCAGGTACAGCAGGGCCAGCCCTTCTGCAGGAAACGGGGTTTGGACACCCGTGTGCATGGGCAGAGGTGAAGATTATTAAACACCAACATGAGAATTCACTTCCTAGCACAGCTCACTAGGAAAATGCCTGCTGGGATGAGTAAAGACAGTGTTAACTACTCAAATGCTAACTTTACTTCTGATTTGCCCAACCTCCTGAGCTTTGTCTCTCATTTCCAAGTTTATGTTCACCAGATCTCTTGGGAGCTTTAAAATTATGTAGCTTAAAGCACAGAAAGTCAGGTATTTCGTGATTAATTTCATAATAGTTAAACCAGTTGTTTTCTTCTTCAGTAAAAACAACCAGATCAGTTATGCAATTGTCAATTTAATTGAAGAAGAAATCAAATCCTCTCCTTCAGCTCCTTCCTGTTTGTAAACAAATTTAGTGGAGCTGAGTTGAAGAGGGCCCAGTCTGCAATATGAAGAGCTTGTGAGTTTGATTCTATAACCAAAGTAAATTGAGGAGACATAAAAATCATGATAAGGGAATAGGGCACTTAACTGCTCCTCAAAATTAAAAACAGAAAGAAGCACAGGGAAATTTGGACAAGTAGTTTCAGGAGCTAAAGGCAGAGTCATTCCTGAGGATTGCTGCAGGGGGTAATGATGAGGCAGAGCTCATTACCATGAGCGGCAGCAATTCCTGGGAAGGACAAGAAATTAAATCCTTCCAGGCTCCCGTTTTAAGGCCTGGCTCTTCGCAAGCTCCTGAAGTTGAACAAAACCAAGCAGTCTGTACATGGGCCATTGCTTCTGACCAGCACTGGAATATCTGAGCCCATGTCCAGCCATCCCAAAGGGCCCCAGTTTCCTCACAAATCTTCCTGCACGGAGTTCTTGGATGAAGCATGCATTCCAGCTTCCAGAACTTCCACAGGGTGTGAGGAACATGATAATCACCTTGAACAAACAGCACAGTTAAGTTAAAACACAATTTAGTCCTTTCTCATCACAAAGCTCTGTAGGATACAATAACCTCTCACATCTGAGATGCAGCACAAAATGAACTTTACCAGCTTTGTGCTCTTTTCTGTTATCAATTTCACAGGATGGCAAAGACTACATTCCACTGAACATCACCTTGTGTCCAGATGGAGACTCCAACTCCAAAACCTGCCCCGTGGAAGAAAACTCAAACAATGGAGTGAATCGCTGGAGTGCAGTGGAAACTGGGTGAGAAAGGCAGATACAGGGAAAGAAACATTTCACTGTCTGCTGTCCTCCCTCAGCATGGCTGGTGACAGAATCAGACAGCTTTGTCAGGGTGTTGGTGATTAGATACAAGGGGTGACAAAAGAGAAGTGGTGCAGGAAGCTGGGCTGTGTGAGGATGTGACTGAGCTGCATCTGCCTGGGTTTTGTGCTGACCCCTCGACTTTCCTGCTTTCAGTAACAACAGCAAGAAGAGACCCCTGAGTGTGAAGACATTTGATGAGGTGCCTGTGGAAAAGGAGAAAGTGATGCATGAGGTAAGAGAGGTGACTGCATCCTTCCCCAGCAGGTTCACAGATCGCTCATCACCAGCACCAAAACACTCATTGGAGCTTTTGGACTCTGTTTGGTAGGAGAGAACTTTAAATCGGGTGGAAGATTTGGCTCTGGCCTCTCACACCCAGGGCTGTGTGACAACAAAGAGGGACCTGCATTTCTCTGAACAAATAATTTAAAGAGAAGCTCACATGTGATTGCCCTGGCTTTGATCTGGCTAAAGGGCTTTATATTAAATATTTCAAGATGTTTTCCACCATAAGAAAGTAGCAGCTCTTGAAATGAAGCTCTTTGAGGGAAATGTGTCCAGAACTCATTCTGGCTGGCCGAGACAGCCAATCTCTTGGTGGGGTGAAGGTGCTCAGTTCTGGGTAGACAAGAACAAGATTCAAGATCCTGGTCTTGATTCACACAAAGGGTTTTAACCCTGGATTTTCCTCCCTGCAAGTGAAATGTAGTTATTGCCAGTTTAATGCCTTTGCAGGGTGAGAGAGTGTTAAAGGGTTTAATTTTCCTTCCAGGGGAAAACAAAGGCTTGTTTTGTTACAGAATGAGGGTTCTGCTTGTTGGCTTCCTCTGAAGTTATGGGTTAGATTTTCTTACTTAAAAAAATCCCCAGGAACAACTCCTGAATTGCCTCAGTGGTGCAGGCAGCCCCTGACTGTGCTGTCCCCACCTGCTGCCCCCATGGCACCCTCTGTGTCCCTAAGGAGGGACCTCTGCAGGGCACAAATGCTCCAGGTGGATCAAAGTTGGGGGGGAAGCCTGAATGCCTCAGGAATGCTCCTGACACAGGAGGAGAAGTCTCAGGTGCTGAGGAGCAGCAAGGGAAAGGCTCCAGCTGAGAGTCCCTCTGGGACAGAGCCATTCCTCAGAGCAGTTCCCTTGGGAGGGCTGAAGTCTCCAGCTCCAATTTGTCCTGGAAATATTTCATGTCCTTGACAAACACAGCCTATTTCTCATCTGTTCTCTGCTGAGCACAAACTGAGGCCCATTACTGCCTGGTATTTTCCCAGATGGAATTTTGCCTCTATCTGTGCATCTCAGGGATTAGAAGGCTCAGAAATTTCCCTGGTTCCTGCATCTTCCCCCTTGCAGGATAAAATCTGTCCCTGTGAATCACACAGACACATTTGCTAGATCAGTGCAGTCTCAAGAGATTTTTGCTGCCAGCATGAGCATTACCTGCCTAAGAGCTCCCTGTTCGTGGCATTTTCAAATATGCCTTTGCATGAGGGGGCAAGGTTTCCAAAAAGGGTGATAATCCATCAGGAGCTCAGAAATAAATGTGATGTTTCAACAAGGATCTTTTAAGTCAAAATCAGTGTGTGATCTGCTTTTGGACAAAGCAAGTGTACTTTGGTCGTTGAAGTTTTCTTAATTTTCAACTCTGAATAGTCATTAGGTCATTATTTCAAAGAGCTGCCCAAGTGCTCCACCACACCTTCCTGCCATTGTGCAATTATCTGCAATCTCTGTGGAGATTCTTTTACCAGAGACCAAGCAAAATGCAGAGCAGCCCCTAGATAAACCATTCCTCGAGTTTGGAGGGGAAACAGTCCAGATAAAATCCAGAGACAAGCTGGGGTTTACTGAGGGTTTGACAGACCTCATTAATTCAGTATTTCACTTTATACTTTTAAAACTCACTTATAAACTAATCTTATTAACAACTGATCGATGACCACAGCATGTATAAAAATGCTTTTTCTTGTTATTTATTGTTTGATCAGATTATTTTTTGTATCTTGATCAGTTTGACTGGTAAAATAAGACTAAGTAGAGTTTCTCTTCTATGTTGAGGGCTTTTGCTGTCTTGGTTCTGACAAATGCACAGATGTGCAACTTTCCAGCAGCACAAAATATTTCAAAGAAACACCCAGAGCATTTAATATTATTAAACTACTTAAAATGAGGCCTGTGGTGTCTGTGTACTTGTATAAACTTGGCACAAAGTTTAACTGCAGCCTCGAGACCCAGCTTTAAGGGCAGCAGAATCACAACCCCGACTTCAATCAAGGCAGTTTTGTTGGACAGATCATAAAAAAATCCATAAAGGCCAGGGCCATCTATCTTTACAAAGCATTTGCATTTACAGAATGCTGCTGAATTTCCACTTCCTTCAAATCCCAGTGTTTCTAATTGTGTATTTCCAGTGGATATTTAAGGAGCTTTTCCTCGGAGGAGCCCAGCCAGAATTATTGGATGTATTCTTTATGAACCTCAGTCTATTCATATCTCAGCTATCCTACATACACGGTGCCCATATGTCATGCTTAATAGCAGTTTCAAATTTGAAAATGTCAAATTATTTTTTGATATGTTCATTTTAAGGGTGCTCTTTGGAAATGCAGATCAAAAACTTTAATGTCATAAAAACAAGGAGAACATTCCCGGGCTCCAGAGCAGCATTATTGGGAACTCTTGGATAAAAACTGGCAACACAGGCCTTGATAAAAGAATATCCTGAAGGATTGGTGGCTCCTGCAGCAGTCCCAGATATCCCTGATGTTCCCTTCCTTTTGTTCCTCAGGAGTCTGACAGTGGCATGGTGCTGACCTCGGATGAGATAAAAAGCCCCAAGAGGTTGGAGATCCGTTCCTGGCCCTATGGGATCATGGCTCTGGCGTGAGTACTCTGGGGGATTTCTTTTCCAGACAGTTCTTCCTTTCACAGAAGTGCTTTTGAAATTTGCAGTTTTGTTTCTGCTGCCAAAAGGAAACCTCTGGATATCCAGGCAGGCTAAGAGGAGATGAACTCTGAGTTTAAGCCCCATAACCAGAAAACCTTGGTACTGTGTTCTAAGATCAAGGGGCAGCAGATTCTGCAAATGGGAAATGATAGGAGGAAAAAATGAGAATACAGAGATATAATTTAGCTGTTTGTTCACTGCCTCCCAGTGTTCTCTCTGGGTGATGGAGCAGAGTTTGAAGAACTTGATTCATTAATCCAAAAGGTGACATTTGTAATTATACCAGTATGTATATTTAACTCAGACAGGAGGAGTGGCATCTTTGCAGCTCATGGGGTGTGAGTAAACTCCAAATGCTTGTGCACAGTAAGGAGCAGTCCAAGCACTGCAAGGCCGTGCCTTCACCAGAGCCCTGATTGCTGCATTTGCTTTATCATCACTCTGACACAGAGCTGCAGAGAATTCCTAAATCCCACCACCTCCGTGCTCCCTGGGCTGTGTTGTTCACACCTGGTTTACAAACAGAGTTCGGGACAGGGTTTGCTCTATGTTTATTCACTTGTAGTACAATACAGGAGATTAAAAGCAGAATTTTAGCTTTTTGCTCGCAGTTCTTTGTATCTCACTGACAACCACACAGGCAGGGGTGACCCGGTAGTGAAAAACTTCCCAACAGCAGTAACACATTTTACTGATTCAAATGCCAATGTGTGGAATTTCAAAGAATAGCTGCCCAAAATATTAAAAAATAAATTATTATGTAGCACTTAATTCCTTGTCTATTCAGTTAATTAAGCTAATTACTACTTGCCAAGAGTTTTCTCTGAAATCCACTGAGATTTGTATGAGTTTTCTCTGTACTGAGGAACTCCATGACCTTTCCCTGTAGAGCAGTTGCTTGTTCTACACCAAGTCACCCCTTTTCTGCATTAAAGAGAAATGAGGGATGAGAAGCCTGGGGCACTTCTGGATGTTCTGGGAGAGTTCCCAGGAGAGGGCACGGTCAGAGTGTGGCACTGTTGGAGGGGTTGGCTCCCACTCAGAGAGAAAAGCAGATGGAAAGGTTTTTGCCTTGTCTTTTGATGCCCTAAAAGCATCAATTCCCTGATGTTTGAAGGCAGGAAAGGAGGAAAAGGGAGGAGAAGAGAAGGAAAAGGGAAAAGAAGAAGAGGAAAAGGGAGAAGGAGAGGATAAAAAGGGAGATTTCATAAGGAAAGGTGGAGAACACTAACAGGAGCATCAGAATGCTCTGGATTGTACTGGATGGGAGTGTGGCCTCAGGAATGTTGCTGCCCAGCAGTATTTTTCTGCCCAGCAGTATTTTTCTGCCCAGCAGTATTTTTGTTGCCCAGCAGTATTTTTGTTGCCCAGCAGTATTTTTCCCTGTAGCAGTGTTCCAGGGCTGGACCTGATGGGATTAGCAGAGATCCCCATCCATTTCCATGTTTTTATCCCCTGCACACACCCAGAGTGTTCCTGCCAGCACAATCCATTGCTATGGAGACCAAATGGCACCAGCTCTGAAAACAGGAGCTCAAATGTCAGGAGCTGCATTCCTGTGGTGCTTTACCTGGGCTGATTCACCTGTTTCCTGCAGGATGTCACACTGCCACCAATCCAGCACACACACAGCAGCCTCCCTGGGGGGATTTATCCCTCTGAGGGTTTCTGTCACTCACCCCTGACAGCTTTTCCCTCCTGCATTTCTCCTGTTGGGATGAAGAGTTGGCACACGAAGGTTTCCCCTCTGCCCCTTCTAGGTTTTCTTTGGAAAATCTGAAAAGTCAACATGCAGCCAGATGTAGAAACACAAAAATTCCATAACAGCCTGCTCTTTAGAGATGTCCAGGAAAAGCTGAACTGCTGTCAGGGCTGCTGGGAGTGAATGTGGGGCAGGGAATCCCTGCCTGGCCCCGCCATCCGGGCTCTCCCCCCTCCCCTCAACGCTTCCATCCAGCACGGGGCTCCTGAGCCCTGCTGTGCCAGGCAGAGCCTCAGACCACCCCAGCAGAGCCTGCAGCAGGCTGTGCTGTTGTCTCCTGCTTCCAGGCCCCCCTGGCACCCACAGAGATGTGCCTTTCCCTGGCCACATCCGTTCCTGAGCGTTTGAGGTCCAGCTGAGAAAGATTTTTTTGTCAGCTGCCTTTTTGCTTTTTGAATCTTGCAGACCCTCACTGGCACAAAGAGCGGCTTCAGCAGTGCAGAGCACCCCAAAGTCCTCTTGTTTGAGGACAGGACACCCCTGGGTGCTCCTGCACTGATAAGTGGACAAACAAGGCTCCAGAGCCTGTGGAATAATCGAGAGAGGTCAGAAGGGAGTGTGGGTTTAACAGGGGAGATAAAGTCACCCTTGTTAATTGTGTATCTCTCTGTATCAAAAACATTTACCCTGGATCCTTTTCAAAGTCTTTCTTTTCTAAAACAAAAGTGTTCAAAGGCTTAGCATGTTTTCTAAACCAGGGTGGCTGCATTTATTATTTTTGCCAAAATCTCACTGTTTATTTATCCTGCATTCATTCCTCTGTTGAGTTTAAAATTTGCCAACAGCACACACCATGGAGTGTCAGTGTCAAGAGTTTAGTGAGGATGAATCTGATACTCTGGGCCTGGGCTCACTGTTAGGCTGGACTAACCAGGTCTGAGCTTTTCCCACTGCTAAAATGGAACAGGAAAGTTCTGAGCATTTTATGCTGCTGAAGTAGAAAGTCACAGCAGTAGCTGCAGTGAGAGATGGAAAGATTGACTGGGATAATAACACTGGAATCAGCATTCAGGGAAGCACAGGGAGCACTGAGGGATTTAATGATAGGATGACTCTGGTGTCAGGTTCCATCTCATAATATTATCAGGCTACTGCCAAGCACTGCTTTAAAATCCTCCCTGAGACTCTATAATCAAGTTATTGTTTAAGATGACAAAAGGTTTGGAATCTGCTCAGTTGTCCTCCCCCAGCTTTTCCCCTTCTCCCCCCAAACCCAATTATCCTCTGCTGCTCAGAAATCCCTGATCTGGTTCTGGCCCAGGCCCACAAGATCAGCTGAGGCTCAGCTGATCCACTCTGGGCTCTGGATGCTGCATCCACATCCCAGCACTGAGGGCTCTGCCAAAACAAGCTGGGCCCAAGGCAAGGCAGGAATACTGAAAGGATGGATTTTGCTCAGGAACAGCAGGCATTCATGTCCAAACACAAAGAACACGACAAAAATACAGCCAGGATTGGGCTGGAATCCTTTCTCACCTTCTCAGAGAAACGAGGCATGGAAACATGTTTGCTCCAGGGCAGAATGGAGCTCAGAAATAATAAATACATTTATTGTTGTGTCATGCAGCACCTCGCACTGTTACCTGAGCTGAGCTCTCCAAACCAGGACTTGGAATGAGTAGCTACTCAGGAGTTACGTAAAGCACTTTTTTTCAAGCATTGTGCACTGTGCTTACAGTAGCCAGGACTGGAAGGGGAATTGTGGGAGGCTGTGGCTTTCACTGCTGCTTTGGGACAGGGACAGCTGAGCAGCCTGGCCACACATGGGAGGGGACACGAGGGTGGCTTGGCCTGGGAAAGGTTTATTACCTGCACTTTGTATTTCAAAGTGTTTCCAAACAATGAATTCTTGAGCCCAAGCCCTCGAGTTCTCCTTGCCAGCAGAATACTGATGCACTGGTGCTGCCAGAGGGGAACCCAGGATGAAATTCTTCCTGCACAGCACTCAGTTGCAAAAGTATTAAAGCAAACTCTGAATCAGTCATAGCTACCAGAAGGAAAAAAAACCCCCTTTTATTTCTTTAATTGCAGAAAAATTAAAATAATAAAAATAACCACTCTTACTCTGAGCCTCATTAAACACCTTTGAAAGCTCCTACAAAGCCCTGAAGCTCCTACATGTTATTAGGAGATGTAATCATGAGACAAACTGCTCTACTTGGCAGCAATCAGCCCAATTCCTCATCTTTCCCTAAACACAGCTTCTGAACATGGCCAGGTTTCCTACATGGACAGAAAAGTCCATTAGTTTTTGTTACTGAGAGCAAAATACTTGGGTTTCTTATTGCAGAGCAGTAGGAGCTGCAGCCCTTGGGGCTGGAATCCCTCCCTGCTCAGGGTGATTTTCCTGCAGCCATCCTTCTTTCTCCACAGTCCTCTCCAAGTCATTGACCCCAAAATTTAGATTAACAGAAACTGGCTCCCTCTCACATAAAATAAACAGCTCCACTAATGGTTTCCCAGCTCTTTGATGGTTTCAGTATTTTTCTACCTCCAAAATGTCTGGTTTGTACAGTAGGAAGAAAAAGCCTCAGTAGGTCACTCAGGCCTTCAAGCTACTGCAGGATTATCCTCTGTGGTATCTTCTAAACAACACTGGGACCTTCAGAAAACTAAAAAGTCTGTGGATGATTAGTTAATATTCAGGCTGTGTCCCCAAAAGAGGACACCTTGTGCAGGGAGAAATGAGTTCCCAGGGTGGTCACTGCAATTGATAATGAGTGTGGGTCAGTGGGCAGCTGAATTCCAGCTGAGTGCTGTGGCATTCCCACCCTGATCCTCAGTGCTGGCCCACGCAGGGGAGCCTGGGCTGGCACAGGTTTATCCAGGCTGAGCATCTCTGCTGGGCTCCCACAGCACTGCGGGGTCAGGCAGAGGCAGAGCAGGGAGGAAAACCTCATGGGCAGGGCAGTGCCAGCCCAGGAGGAGCCCTGAGCCCAGGAATGGCCAGCTTTTCATGAAATGTCCTCATTGCATAACCATTAGTGGCTCCTGGAGCTGCTCAGCTCTGTGATTAGTCAAACCCAGCCCCTCCAGTCGGAGAGTGTTCACTGGGGGCCAGGGAGCAGTCTCTGCTTCACTCAGGGCAGTCCAAGAGGCCCGGGCCATTAAAAGGAGCTTTTGTTGTCCCCTGGAGCCCCAAGCACCCACCACACCCTGGCAAGGCTGAGCTCTGAGGGGCTGGGGCAGTTTCTGGGGTGCCAAGGACAGATGGAAAGGGATGAGCAGCCTCATGCCAGGAGCAGCAGCTGTACACACACAGCAGGCACAAGCACCAGGGACAGCAGCATGAGAGGGAAAAATGCAAAGCCCCCGGAGAGCTTTAATTAGGAAGTGCATTTAGATGAAAGGAGTAGTACTGGAAGTTAATTGCGTTTTGCCATTAGATAGCAAGTGACACCACTTCCTCCTGACCTAACCCATCAGATTTCTGTGTTTGGAGCAGAGAGGAGATGGCAGCACTCAGGAGTTCTCCAAACCCCAGGCTGATTTCAGCACCAGGCACAGTTATTCCCAGATATCCAATCCCCTGAGCCACAGGGGCAGGAACCCAACAGGAACACTGCTGGGAGTCTACAGGGGGCTGAAATTTCCCATTCTGTGGCCAAACCAAACCCTGATAACTCAGAGGTATCAGGCTGGGGGCCAAATTAACCAGGTGCTCTCAAGCTTCTCCCTGTCTCCAGTTACAGCTTTAATACCTGGCAAATTGGAAGCCAGAGCATCCATGGAATTGTCCAACATGAGTCAGTGGAACTGAGCAGCAAAAAGAGAATTCCGTAAATAAACAGTGAGGCAAAGTTGTGGTTGGATTGCTCGTGTCAGGGAAGAGTTTATCTGCAGACAAACAGTTTGTGTAGAGAATGGACAGATGCCAAAGCTGTAGGATACATAAGGGGTTTCCACTCATGTTTCTCTCTGGACAATGAGGAAAAACTTAGTTGTGAAAGCAAAGGGTGCTAGACTTTTTGTTGAAATCCTCAGGGTTATTATTTATTTTAGAATTTCTGCTCTGCCTCTCCCCAGGTTTGGTTTCAATGCCTTGTGCAGGTCTGAAAACACAGAAACGGCAGCTTTGCTCTATAAACTCTGCAGCAGTCACAGAACCCGAGCTCATTCTAGACGAGCTGGGCTGGCTCTTACAGCTCAGGCTGCTTCTCAAAGCTGGGGATGCAAACCTGCCATGGAGAGCCAGCCCAGCACTAAAATCAGACCCTAAATGAGTCAGCCCATGTCTCAGTGCAGCTGATCAGAGCTGCAGCTGTGTGTTATATCTGAATTTGGCTGCACAAGGGCTTCATGACTGATGTAGAGAACATCACCAAACAGCAGGGAGCTGCAGGGGTAGGCAATTCACAGAGGGAGCCTACAGGCTGAGCCAGTGCTCTGAACACCGGGATCTTTCCAGAACCAGCAAAAAAAAATTTTTTTTTGTTAATATAGTGACACTGGTTCTGTCAGTCAATGACAATATCTGCAGCCTGTGGGAAACCTGAGGCTTTTGACAGGTTCCAGATTCAGAGGCAGGAGAACACAACTTGCAAAGTCCCAGCAGCAGAACCCAGCAGGACAGATTGACCCTTTCCACTGAAAGGATCTGCGTGTGGCCATCCAACCTGCTCTCTGCTGTACCATCCCAAAAACGGGGCACACACACAGTTCCTATTGGATCTGCTATTTTCCTGCTCATGGCTTTTGCTGCCCTCCCTCCAGTTGCTGTGTCTGGCTCCTGGCTTTGTTCTCTGGCTCTGCTTTCTTCCTCAAGCACCCCAGTGAGTAAACGAGCAGCTGCTGGGGATGGAAGCAGTGCAGAAGTGCCAAGAAAATGAGTGTAATGAATTCTACAATTATTTGATGAACTGTTGACTATTCAGATTTGGTTTAGGGTCATTAAAATGTAACTTTATACTGCTTTAAACACATATGAAGTACCCACACAAAGTGCTTGGGCACTGCCTGATTTTTAATTCTCCCAGGCACATTCAAGTCATCCTGAGTGAGGGGAGCTGCAGTTAAAGGGTCCTGAGCAAAGTGCAGCAGCTCAAAAGCCCCTCTCATGCTGGAATCCCTTTGAGAACCCCTCAGTTATCCAGGCCTCTTCCAGTGAATTGCTCAGAACCAAGGTTGACAGAACATTATTTTTAAGGCAGCCTATGACAAAAAGAACCTTTTGAGTTCTCCACAACCCCTGCTGCCCCTCAAAAACACCTTGTGATACAAATCTTCTCAGGGTTCTCCTGCTTTTAACCCTGAGGCTGCTCCATGTGATGGAAGCTGCTCTGTCCCACCCTCCATCACCTGGAACAAGGGAAGGCAGAGACAAAAGCAGCTGGAATGCTGCAGAGCACTGCCCTTCACCAGCCCCTGGGTCAGGGATGTCAAAGGGCTGGGGAATATAAAAGGGATTCTGCCCTGCACTGCCTGAGCGTGTTCAGCACACACTCTTGCTTTCAGTATCAGTTTAAATTAGAGTCTGTCAGAGATTATTCACTATTTCATCCCTTGTTATGCTTCAAGAAAAGTCATAGCCTTCAGTTCTGCTTTCAGAAAAGTCAAATTTTTGGTGACCTGTGTCAGAACAATGAGGGAGGATATTACTGTGTGTACAGGACAGGTGCCTTTACAAGTAAGAGATCTGTAGTGCTCCGAAATGTGGTGAGCTGAAAGGACAGGGCAGCACAGCAGGAATTACTCCTAAATCTACTTTCATAACACAGAGTTATTTAAAATACCTACCTCAGTTCCTTCATCCAGTCACTGTCAAAATGTCACTGTCTTACAGGGCACCATAGGGGTAAATTGATACTTCTATATATTTATTTCTTAAAGAAATACTTTTGACCATTAATTACAGAGCCATCCCAACGTTTGTTCCCAACAGGAGGAGAGCTGTCAGCAGGAGCAAGGAATCCATCCTGTCTGACCACGAGACTGTCAAGTACCAGCCAGCAGTGCAGGTGGAAGAGGACACCATGGACTTCCCCCTGGAAGACTCTGTCCTGCTCCCTATGGATCCCACCCTGGAATGCCACAGCCCTCCCCCGGATTACAACTCTGTCATGCACTACTCGGCCCCCCCAGTGTAGGCAGAGCCCCCAGCCCAGGCTGCACCTCAGCCTGGCGGGGTTCTCCCGTGCCCCCAGGGAGCCTGGCTGACATGAAGGGAATTCTGCTGGGAGAATGCTTCACAGGTTTCTTCTGGCACATCTCTGATGTGATTAGAAACGGTTTAAGAGCATCTTCTCTGTTCTCTTTAAAAGCCTGTTGTAAGGTCTGCAGTGAATTAATGACATTCTGTCTGTCAGAGCTGTGACCCTGAACTCCTTCCCCCTGCCTGGGGCTGCTCACTGGCACTGGCAGGACCCACAGGTTCCTGCATTCCCATTTCACTCCATGAGGGTCCTGCCAAGCTGGGTGGGAGCACAAGATTCAAGCTGCTGGCCCTGACCCATCCTGCAGGGACTGCTTGGGCCAGTGCTGGAAGGGATCTGCCGAAAACAGCAGCCACACACGAATGTTTTGGGCTTGGAGAAAAGCTGAAATTGAAACACCCTTCTAACTTGGGATTTCACCTCCTGTAAATACTTCTGAAATATTTGGCAATCCAAGCTATTCTGGCTGCAATCTGGATTTAATAATTTCCACTGCCCAGAGGATGCACTCCTGAAGATGGCAGGGCCCAGAGCAAGCGGGAAGTGCTCGTGTGGCTGCCCTTTCAGGCCAGCAGGGCACAGTGTGGTTACATCTGATGCCCTGGGCTTTCCCCTTCTTCAAACAGCAGTTTATTCCACAGACATGCAATAGGGAACCTTGCTGGAGATGCATCTGTAATGGTTGCAAGGCGAAATCACTGCCTTAAGGACCTCCTCAACTCAAACAGAATTTCCCAGCTCGCAGACCTGCATTTATGTGGATGTGCAGAAAACTCTCATTACCAGCACGAGAGTCACACAAAAACTCACACACACACTTAGGCACCAGCAGGGCAGCAGAATTTTTATGTTTCCTTTCTGCACACAGGCTATTTACTAAAACAACACACAAAAGAAAAAAAGCATTTCCTCTGGATTCTGTGGCGGGTGCCCAGGGTGTGACCCTGGAGATCCTCTCCCTGTTAAGCTGCAAGCCCATGTGACACATTTATCTCTGACTGTCCTGCCAAGGTAAATAAATACTGGTATGATATGCAGAGCCCTTCCTGGGTTCAGGGTAATTCCAACCTTTTGCTGCAGCAGGACTGAAAGGATCACGGATTCTCCCCTGTGGAGGTTTGCCCCTGCCCTGGATCTGTGTGTGGCAGGGGCTGTCACAAGTGTGCCCAGGTGCCCTCTGTGCCCTGTGCATCGTCAGCCTCACAATCAGCAAATAATCCTTAGCCTTTCATGTGCTCTGTAAGAATCAGAGTTGGCTTTAAAATTTAGGAAGGGAAAGATCTCCAGGTTGCAAGGAGAAAAACCCGGGTGAGCAAGATGTTCACTGACAGCGAGGGCTGAAACCTCCTGAGTTACAAACTGATCTGTAAATGGCTCCCTGTGCAGTTTCCTCCAAGCTCTGCACAACCCTTTCCTTCTCTTCCTTGATTTGACTTCTTCAGCAGAAAAAGAATGTTTCCTCATGATTCAGACTGGAGGGGGATGGAAGCCAAGCCTTGCAGAATGATGATGTTACCTTGGCAAAGACAGCTGCACGCCCTCGCAGCAGCGAAGGGAGTTTTCTGCATGAGTGCTCGCAGTGGGCTACGCTGAAGGAATCACAAACAAGCCTCAGGTATTATCAAAGGGGAAAACAAATCTCCAAACCCCACACCACGTTAACTGTGAACTCTCAAGCATCTGAAGGATGGGCTCTGGGGAACTGCACTGCTTCTCCTCCTTGACTTCAGAGTTGTGTGTTAATCACCTGCAGTCCCTCCAGAGCCCCCTGCTCGTAGTGCACCTGCTAGATAGGTGTGGGCTGGAGTTGTTTTATGGTCATTTTGCACTGCTTTGTATTTTAGTACCTATGTATTAAGTAGAGCTGGTCCTAAAAGAGAAGAAACTACTGGGAAAGAATAATTATGAGCCCCAGGAAGCTCATTAGACTGGGTTTTCATCAAACACTACTAGCTATCTATAGCTCTGATCAAGTAATCAATCAGTTCTTGTGGAAATAAATTATTGATGAGGCAAGGGAGAAGAAGGTGCAGACAGGGTGTGTGGCTCTGCTGTCGATGGCCTCAGCTGGAGATGTTTGTTACTGCACCTTGAGCTGGAGAGGAGAAAACGGCCTTGAAAACCCTTCCCTTGGGAACTTTGAAATGTAGGAACAAAACCTGCACGTGTGCTCTGTGTTCTGAGGAGGAATGGGAAACTGCTGGGTGAGCTGAGCACGTGGCCTCCCCTTCTGCTCAGGATGAGCTGCAGGGGTTTCTCCCTGCTGAGGCACAGGAGAGCGTTAGGGGAGTGGACTGTGGGAGCCAGGGCCCCTCTGGCTCTCAGGGACAAACACCAGCCTTGCTGTGCCCCTGAGATGGTGAAACAGGGCACGGGCTGCAGTGCTGGAGGTGTCTGAAGCCCTGGGTGCACTGACAGCCCCAAAGCTGAGGGCTCCTCTGCAGAGGCAGAGTCCTGAGCAGATCCAGTGATGGAAGGGACTGACTGATGTTTGGGCAGCTGTTTCCAATGTTAATGAGTGGAAGGTTTGTTTTTTTTTCCTCCTTATACTAAATGTAACAAGCAAATGTATTGCCTAAAAAGTATTATTGAACATATTCTATTTTATTTACTAATATTTTGTCCTTCTCTCACCTCCCTTAATTTAATTATTGTTCTCTTCTTCCAACAATGTATATAGTGTACCCTGTAGCAACAAATATAATAATGCATTTATATGGTAAGATTTGTAACATTTTAGTGCAAAGAGAAAGAAATACCCAGATGTAACAGAGTTAAGTATTGTACTAAACATTTCACTAATGCTTGCAGGCCAGGCTCCAGTTTACAGTGCCCCACCAGTGCCATGGCACAGCAGCTCTCTTGGCTGGGAGTGTCTGCCTCTCACTTCTTCTCCACATTATTTGGTTTCAGTTAGGAAACAGGAATCTGGAGGAATTTGGCAGGTTTATCTCATTCCTGGAAGTGTCACCATGTGCAGCTCGTGTTAAAGGTGAGGGATTTCCACTGCCTGGATTTTAATTGGAGGCTGGTGGATTGGCTAGAGGATCAGAAGGGGTAAATTGTTTAAGTGATGTGATGTTTATTATTTTTTCAGACTTCTCAGGGATTCTTACTCGACTCCTGTCTGCCAGCTGCTTTCTCTAACCTGAGCTCAGTGGGATCTGCATTAACATGTACCTTTGTTTCCTTTGATGGTGCTCACTCCTGCTGGTTTTGTGCTCCTGAAGCCCAGAGATCCAGGGCAGAGGAGCTCAGAGCTCTCCCTGGAATTGTGTTGTCTCTTCTCCAACAATAACCTCCCACTTTGGTGTCCAAGTGCCTTTACATGCATGCTCTTGTTCAGGCTGGTGGTTGTAACAATCTCCTGCCTCCTCTTTTCTCTACTTTTCATCTGTTTCTTGTTGTTTGCTCTCCCAGTCCCTTTGGATTGTTTTGCTCTGCCTTTTCCATAAGATCAGGTATAGGATCATTTCTCTGCTGTTTATCCTGTGCTTGCAGAGGCTGAACTAGAGAATCTAAAGCGACATTTTCACATTAAATCCTCAATATATAGCCAAGGAAAACTAGTTTATATTCATTTGTCTGGAAGTCTCTTTGTGTCCTTCCCTGAATGGGAGAAGCTTTTTTATCTACTGATTTTTCAATGTTGGTGTCTGGAGCAAAATTGAGGCTGGTGACTGTGAGAATCTGGTTTTTCCCAGAGTCCTTTCCTCAAACAATGAGGTTTCTGTGAGGTTCTCCCAAGTTATCCCCACAAGAAGGGGATCCCCACCAAGATGTGTCCCAAATATCTGCTTGGGATATCAAGGAAGTCAGATTAAACTCAAAGTCTGAGTGATGGTGTCAAACAAACCCCCTGAGTGCTGCAGGAACACCCTGAGGGCTCCTGCAGACCTCCCCTGCTCTGCCTGACACAAAGCTCACCTCTTGGCAATGCCAGGGCAGCCCAGGGCATGCAGGTGTTCCTCTCTTTGGGTTTGCTCTCCTGTTCCCTGCAGGAATGGCAATTGTCATGAAAGCCTGGCCAGGCTGTTTGTGGTTCATCCCCTCACGGACCCTTCATGTCCTGCCTCAGTTTGCAGATCCCACCTGGCCTGTCCCAGCTCTGGGGATGTGAGCTGGGCTCCCTCAATGCCACCAGCACCAAGGGACACACCAGCAACTGTTTGCAAATAGCTACAGAGCAAGATAAGCATTATCAGTTTCCCTGAACACAGGGATTGCTCAGGATCAGTATCACACTCACAGATCAGCTGAGAGGTTTTTTCTTATCACGCAGTGAATGGAAAACACAAAAAGCAGCAATAATTCTTTTTTTCCTCCCTGAAAATGTAATGGCCAAACGCTGGGATCCATTTTCCTGTGTTTTCACTACACCACAGAAGAACAGAAAGGATTTTGCCAAAGTCATGGCACCAGCACCATCTTAGACAAATAAAATTCAGGGAGGAGTTTGGGATTTGGCCCTCTCAGGAGTCAGGCAGTGTACAGGGACTGTGGAGATGTTGAGCCCAACACTGGGTGGTTTGTTTGACATTGTGATTTCCATTTTTGTGAACAAAGAATGGAAAATTTGCTGGCCTGGGTCAGTTGGGACCACAAGGATTACAAGGAGAACAGTGTAGGATGCACTGAGCAGTGTCCTGTTCTGGTAGCATTCAATTCATTTTTCCTTAGACCTTGAGTTGTCAAAGCAGCCACTGAAAACTGGGAAAAAACCAGTAACTTGGGACCTACAGAAATAAACTAAGGAAAACTGGGAAAAGCCAGGAACTTGGGACTTACAGAAATAAACTAAGGAAAACTGGGAAAAGCCAGGAACTTGGGACTTACAGAAATAAACCAAGTGCTGTGTTCAAACCACCAAGGAATGTTTGTCTGCCATGTTCCTGTCTGAAGAATGTATGCACTGAAAACAACGCTTTCTTATGTAGTCAGAAATTGTACTGTATCTATTAACCAAAAAAATAAAAAGATTCTATATTTATACATCCCAGGGCTCCTTTGTGTCATCTCTTGGTTTGAAAAGCATTGTCCTTGAAGCAGAATAAAAATCAATAATGTAAAAGTTTTGTAAGATTTTTGCAAGGCATAGATCTCATCCAAATTTCTACCGGGGGTTCCAAAGTTAGGACAGAGGCTGCCACAGTGCTCAGAGGGAACTGCCCACTGCGTTTGCTTACAAGATTCACAGAGCTCTGAAAAAAATGGGCAATTTGCTGGAGAAATGCACCAAACCAGCTGCTGCCAAGAACAGCCCATGGAACACGGACATTGTGCCTGGTTACTTCTAAAATGTCTCAATAAATGAAGCTGAGAGAGAAGAGAGAATCCCAATTCTGCCTTCCAAGGATAGCCCATGATCACCACACTGTGCCAGTGCAGAAATTCGTGAAGATAATCCACAGAACATGAGGGCATCTGGGGCTTGTTCAGCCTCAGAATTCCAGAGGTGGTGTTGGATTTGGCTTGCCATAATAGTCTAAAAAGAACACCATTAAATAAATACTTCCCAATACATTACTGAATTCTCTTTTGAATAAACTCTGCACTGTCGAAACACAGAATATTCCATGCTCTCCATTTGTATTGAAGGTTTTAACATTCAGAATGCCAAGGGAAAAAATCTCCCAGCTCCATCCAAATGCAACAGACCTGAAACCATTTTCCTCACCGGCTGGCTGGTTTTTCTGGAATACCATTCCCATTCCTCTTTCCACTTTGGTGGCACAGCGAGTAACTACCAGGAGAAAAAAAAGAGGGGTTTTTTTACATAGTTTTACATAGTGACAAATACCAGTTTCTACTCAAGGCTTAAAATAAATACTGGTATTAGGAAGCAAAAAAAAAAAAAAAAGAAGTGTTTTAGAGTTTCAGAGTCATTCTTCCATTAGCAGCCTTGAAAGTTATCAGGCTGTGTATTTTGCCACTCACATTAAAAACTATGAAGCACTCAAGTCACTTCAAACATTTTAGTTTCTCTTCATTCCCTGTTCCAAACAGTCCTAGAAATAAGTGTCTAAATTATACATGTCATTTGAAATGCAGCAATCTCCTTTCATCCCCATAATGAGCAGGAACACTCTTCTCTGTAAACTGAAGGATGTTTTAGTTCCTTATGTAAGGCGTGAGTCACCGCGAGCTGCGCGGAGGAGCCGCCTTCCCGCGGAAACCGCCGGGTTACAGGGGAAGCAAAAGATACAAAATTAACTCTGATTTGCTTTTAGCACCAAATGTGAATTATTAATCACACCCAGCTTGAGTTACACTTGGGGAGGGACCTCTTGCTACAGCAGGGCTCGGAAGGGAATTTGGGGAAAAGGGACAATGTTGGGAATGCAGAAATGGGAGATTTGCCCGTAGGTCTTGGCCAGGGGATGTAACTTCTCCATCCCTTACTTTTGCTGGATGGGATGGAAAAGATTTTTGAGATTTTTGTTTTTACAGCAGCAGCACGTAGAGAGACCAGGTCAGAAAATCTCAGCCTAAAGTATCAAAGCTTGGTAGCTTTGGGTGATAAGGATCCCAGGAGAAAATAGGGACTAGCAAGAGAAAGATTTATGATTAAGATACACAGATTTGGTGGTGGTGGCATTAAAAAGCTGGGAAGAGAATCCAGCTGATTTCCAGTCAGGTCCTTTTTCCTTCCTCCCATAATCAGACTTAACTTGAGAGGGTTTATAAAGTGCAAAGGTTTAGAAAGAGTAGAAAATGCTGTTCCTTTTCAGTGCTTTGGACACGCTGAGGCTATGAGCAGTAGGTGATGTTGTGGCAGAACCTTCCAGTATCCCACAGCTTCCAGAGGCCCCCAGCACACATTCCATGGCCAGCTCATGGTGGGACAGGGAATGTCCCCTGCTGGCTGCACTGATGAGCTGGCTCTGTGTGGAGGGTGGAAGGAGCCCTGCAAGGACCATAAAATAACCATTCTTTTGTCACACAGTCAGTGATGAGTGGCTGTTCCTACAGCCCGATGAGATTCATTAGAGGAGAAACTGCCCTGTCTAAACTCCTGCAGGGGCTCAGGACCCAGAACTGAACCCCAGGAGATCACAGCTGGGGCAGTTCACTTCACCTCCCTCCATGAGGCTCAAAGTGGGATCTGGCTGTTCCTCTCCCCTCTGCAGGCAGTGACTCCACACCTGCACCGACCACAACCACAGAGTAACGTGGCTTCCAAATACTCCTGGTCCAGATTTCCCTGGGGAGCCTTTCAGAGAGGGCTGTGGCTCCCAGGAATAACAGGACTGAAGCTCTTGTAGTATCAGATGTCAGGATAATGAAATAAATCAGGAGAGGCTCTCCTGTTCTTCCTGTGAGTTTGTCCTTCATGATGCTTACCCTGAGTATGTGATCCCCACAGAATCACTGGGGCTCTTCTTCACTGAGCAGAAATAACTCCCAGTGAAGAAGAAACATTTCCTCTGAGCTTTAAGCTGTTCATCTTCTGGGGCCAGAGATTTTTCTTCAGAGTGTGAGCTGACCACAGAGGAGATTAGGACTCTGTCAGACAGTCCCAGGCCTGTGAGCACACAGAAGGAGCTTTGGTTGAAATGGGAACCTACAGACTCTGTGAAAAATGAGTAATTCTTGTAAACCCAGGGTAGGAAAGGGTAGGAATAGGTGTCCACAGGGTGCTCTTGTCTAAATCCAGGGTAAGGATGCTACAGGATTAAGTCCATCTCTTGCATACTTTTAGGGCAAACAGCAGCCCCACAGGTTTAGTCAGTTGGTGATTTCACTCAGAGTGATCTGACCCATCCAAACAAAGGCATAAAATACTCTTTCAAATATTAAGAGTGACATCAGGAACTTTATGACATTCACTGACGACAAATCCTGCACTTGAGAAGGACTAAACCCTCTCTGTGACACATTTTGGGTCTGACTGACCCTGCTCTGTGCAGGAGGGATGAGTTTGGACCTCTTGAGGTCCTTCCAGCCTGAATGTTCCAAGAGCCGAGTCTGAGTCACTGTTTCATCCTAGCAGGCAGTAAATCACCAGGATAACCCCCAAGCCACACAGGCCTGGCCTTTCCAAACAGTGGAGATGGGGTTGGTGACTCACCTGGAGCCTTGGCAGAGCTCTGGGAATCCTGGAAAGTGGAGTCTGCTAATAATTAATGACTTTTTTGTCTGCATCCAGACAAAAGATGTGGCAACGTTCATCTCACACAGCAAAGTGAAACAAAACAAATTACGTTCTTGTGTAAAGACAAGCCTAAGTTGGCTGTTCTAGGAAAACTCCCAGGGAATTTTATCTCACAGCTTCGTGGATACTCTTGTGCCTTTTGCTTTTTCCTCCTGCTCCTCTGCTTCACTTGCAGTTAACAAACAGCACTCAGTGTTCTCTCATGACAGAACTGATGCATTCATCACACCTAATTAGTGATATTAGACATCAGCTACTCATGTCCACTCTGTTAATTGTGAACTGTCCACTTCCCCAAATCTCTTTCAGCGAAATGATTCATAATGCCACGATCCTCTGGAAAGTCACGTCTCCAAAATCAAATCAAATTCCTGAAGTCATTATAGAAAGTTTTTAAAACCTGAGTCTTGTCCTTTGCAGATGAAACAGGAATTTTTCTCTCTGATGTCATGTGGGGGAAAGAGGCCCAAGCAGCTGTCAATAATACACTGATCCTTGTCTGAGTCAGACACGATGAGTGTTTCTCCTTTTGCCACAATTTTTTCTGCTCGTACTTGTTACAGTGAAAACTTTGTAATTTCTGGCTTTTCCCTCTTGTCTTTCTTCCTTCCCCTGTAACATTGTTAAAGAAAAAATCAAGCTGACAGCAGGCAGGATCAAAGAGACCAGGAATAATGAAGTCCTTGTTTACCCACAAAAGAAAACTCATTCCTGGAACTCCCATATGTAGGGCTGTGCCTTCTGCCCTTCCAGGAGGAGCAAGATAAGCAGGACTTTTTAAAGCTAGGACTACACACTCAGTGGATCCTCAGGGCCAACCGAACAAACCTGGCATCTCTGGACACTCATCTTGGAGCAGCAGCAGTTATTTTTGAACTGAACCATTGTCACAGTGAATTCCTCAAAATCCCAAAGGTTAAGTTGTTTTTCATAACTACGCATTAAAAAACCCGAACCAAAACAACAGGAAAAAAAAAATAAAAAACAACCACCCAACCAAGAACTTTATTATTTTCTGTGAGAGTTTTGACCTTTTATTCATGTATATTTTTCAAAGCCAGCCCTGCACTGTTTATGCCCCAAGCTACAATGTCACAAGCCATCTTAGCAGGGAGCAGAAGCACAGAGACAGGCTGGGGAAGGCAAGGAGAGCAGGTGGGAAGGGCTGAGAAGCAGCAGTGAAGGGGATCAAGGCAATGGGTTCCTTAATCTTGTCTGCTGAGATGTCTGGGATGGACAGGATTGCATTCCTGTCTTTCCCCAAAGCCCCTGGAACAAGCACCGAACCCCCTCCTGACACAACATCAAGATGAAAGCGCAACACGACTTCACAGCTCCGTGAAGGACAGGAGGGTGGAGTGGGGCCAAACCCTCATCTCCCCAAGCACTGACAGAGCTGGATCCAAATCTGGCCATCACAAGTGACTCCTTGCCTGGTGATGGATTGTTTCTGCATCCAAACTGCTCCGGAGGTTACAGCAGCAATTCCTCCTGCTGTCAGGATGACTCACGGCCAGCTCAGACACTGAGCCCTATTGACTCAGCATCCCTCCTCTGCTGAATGAGATTTTCCTCTGTGCTGATGAAACACTCTTTGGCCTTGATGTTAATCCGTGAATCTGTGAGATCCCAGATGCCTTCAGGATGCTGTAATAAATGGGAAGTGCCAAAAGATTGCAAAGGAAAGTGAGGTTGTCTTCTTCTTTGCATTTGGACCATTATTTCCTTCCAGGAAGGAAAAGTTAGGAACTGAGGAGGAGATGGGTGCTGTTCTTCAAGTGATGTTCTGGAGCTGGCCACGTGTCTTGGGTTGAGAAATGTCACCAAGAATGTGTATTCTGTTTTCATCTGTTGAAGCCATTGGGAGATATTGTTCTTTATCTCCTGTAACTCTAGGTGGGAAGAGGGCAGATGCCTTCTGTTAATGGAAGCACTGATAACACCAGATAAGGCAGGGCCTCCTTATCTCTTCCTCCACCCATCCTCCTCCGAGGGACATCCCCTGTGAATGGGCCATTGAAGGCCTCTCACAGGACTGATAACATCACCTCATCCCATTGTGGGATGCTCCACCCAGTGGAGGAGCCAAAGCCTTTCCACCGGGATAAAACAGCAATCCCAAACACCAAGGGAGCCGTTCCCACTGGATTCCCAGAGGGAGACTGGAGCCTTTCTTGAGGATCATCTCTACTCCAACAGAGCCACATCTGTCACTCTGGGAGGACTCACTGTGGACTGCTCCCAACATCCTGACCAACAGGGTGTCAGGTTTGCACTCTGACTCTGTCAGCGGTCCTTTGTACAATTGCATTTATTTTATTTTATCTTTACCTTTCTTGTTGTTTGTTCTCTCTCTATTAAATTGTATTTCTGACTTGGAGTCTCACTGATTTTGCTTTCAAACCAGTACACCATGCTGTGTTGCTTCTCTCTGCTCTGGGAGTAAAGACCTGCATCTTACTGGGGTCAGCTCCTGCATCAAACCTCCTTACGGAGCCACGGAGAACACTGACCTGCAGCTCTGTGTCTCTGGGAGCCAACATTCATCCCAGTCTTGGGAAGAAAGAAAATTCCCAGCTGGCAAAGAGAAAAACAGGCTCCAGATGTACTCAAGAACAAATTTCACCTGTTCAGAATACAGGCAAAAGTTTTCTCAGGACTCCAGAAGATCGTAGCTCTCTCTAAAAAAAATTTAATGTAATGTTGCCCTAAATCATGCTCATAATTCCCTCCTTCTAACTTTATCCCAAGGGTGGTAAATTAACAATAATCTATTTATTAAGAGTTCATTTAGTACACAGGTGCCAGGGACTTTTTTATTTCAGCAAGACTAACTCCCATCTGTTCTTCTGGTTCAACCCCATTGAGTAAAGAGCAGTATTTCAATGGACTTAAACACCAACTACTCATTGAGTAATTTGGGAGTAAAGACTTGTTGATACCAGACTCTACTCCAGCCTGATGCATGGGAAAAGACCTGAAAAGAGAAAGTAAGAAGTCTTGGGAGCTGAAAAATCTGTGCAGGGACAGCAGAATCTTGGTGCTGTGACATCAATAAATTTTGCCACATCCAGGATTAAGTTAAGGCCCCCTGAGCCCCACCAGACAGAGCTGCACTGATATCTGGATTAGTGCACAGTCACATCACTTGATTCCCTCAGATTCAGGACACAATTTGTCCTTCAGAAAATTCCCTCCTTCCCTGTTTCCATGCAGAGTGCCCCAAATGGTGCTGCAGAGGAGGGGTCATCACCAGGAGGGAAATCCAGAAACAGCTCCCACAAAAGCAGTAAACCAAAGCAGACCATCAGAGCCTGGCCTGGTTTTCTAGTTTTTCATTATTTTAGCTCCCCACAGTATTTGGGAGCTGGGAAATTTAGGAAATTCAAACCAAACAACAGGGCAGGGAAGCACATTCAATTTTCTTCAAAGGCAGAGAAAGACTGCAAAACATTCTGTGAGCACAGCAGAGTCACCTCAAAAATATGAATAATGCCAATAAAGGACAGCATAAATCCCAAAATGGATTAATGACTCTTCTTTTGTTTTTAAAGACTCTTCAGTGTAAGCTTGAAATCTGGGAAGAAACACTGCATAGGCTGCATTTGCTGGGGTTTATGTTCCCCCGTCCAGAATCCACCTCACCATTCCCAGTTACTCCCTTTGGGTTGGGATCAGTCTTTGCTGCTGCCCTGGAGGCATCAGGCACATTTCAGGTTATTACTGACAGCAAAAGATTCTCTCCTAAAAAAACAGGTACAGAAAAGCTCAGGAGATCAGGGCAGACCTGGAGCAAGGACAGGCATGGGTGGTCTTTGGAACAGGTACCAGCTTCCAGAATTTTTGCAGCTGGTTAATTCTTCTCCCCATTATCAAATGTGATTGTGACGTCACATCAGGATGAAATTAGGAAAATGATCCTGCAAGGAGACAATTGGAATCAAGTTGGCAAAACCAGCTCTTATTGATAGAAAGTAAAGGTTCTAAACTTGAATTTTTGCCATAAAGGAAAATTTCTTTTTTCCAGCATGATTCTTCAGAGGAAATGAGCATAAGATATATTCCAGATAAACTCCCATAAAAAGGAGAAATAGTATTGTACTTTTATTTTAAAATCTATGTCCTCAAAAGTGACAGGAAGCATCATAGGAAACATTTCTAGTGTGATGTTGAAAGAAAACCACTTCCCAGGAGAAGTTTGTCACATATGCCTGCAAAGAATGCTTGTTAGGACCCCATTTTAATGAGGGATGGAAGGGATTGCAAAGAGAGTCAATGAAATTTTAACACAGCTTCAATATTTACATTTGCTGGTGAACATACTTTCCTCACAGAACCATTGGAAATGTTATAATGACACTTCATATTTCAATATTTTTGTGTGCCATCCAGATAAGAACGTGTATACATTTCCAAAATCATTTCAATGCATCATCCTGCTTCGTGTGTCTTACAGGGTTGAGAAAACGTGTAGAAACTTAAAAAATCAGTAAAATATCAACTTTGATCTATTGAGAGTAGACACTACTTGTAAAGTGAGGCACTCATCTTCACAGGACAGAGAAATTACCATAGCTCTTTCCTGGAAAAGTTATGGATTATGGGTATAGATTTATTAAATTGCTCAGAGTTGTGTTGTTTTTTAGATGAAGGAGCCTGTGGAGGGGAAGGTTTGGTCTGTGTTAGATGATGTCTGCAGAGGAAAACTCCTTTAAGGAAGATTTGCAGAAGGCAGAAAAGAATGTGCTGGATTTTTCCAGAAAGAGATGGTAAAATCTTCAAGTTTTTAGGCTTTCAAATCCATCTAGAGAATTGGATGACTGAGTTTTTAAGGGAAAAGTGTAAGGTTTCACCCCAGGCACTTCAATGCACAGCTAAAGGGAGAGAGAGCCTTTGTCACCCTGCAGTTGAACTCTCCCTCTGACAGGACAGACTCAAACCCTGCCACGCATTAGCTGGGTCCACTTCATTAAAACAGCTGAGAAATTACAGAGCTGGGAGCTCTGAGAACTGAGGGATGTATAAAAGAAACTGAAAGTAAGACTGCATGAAAGTAAAAGGCTGAACAAACCCTAATTATATTGCTCTAAAAGTGCCAAGTATTTAAAAAATATTAATTTTGGAAGTCGGAGGAACTGGAGTTTTGCATTATTTCATTAAGTTAATTTTGTAAATTATGTGATCATTTCTGCTGAAGTGTGCATTCCTCTGCCAGGTGTGTCAGGATGTCACCCCCAGCACCTAAATATCAAACCAAAAATACCTTTCTGAACTGTGTGGCTGAGTATTCTCTGAAGAACTTTGACAAAAGCACCAGTCAGTGCCACACTGAGTTAGACTGGGGAAGTGTCTTGGGTTCAATGCTAGATGTATTCTATTCCAGCTCTTGAAACCAGCTGGGGAGGTGTTTTTTTTCTTTATCTCTTCCAGAACCCATTCCTCGTGACTCTGAGGGGAGGGTGCAGGTCTGTTCTGTCAATGTCCAGCTGTTCAAACCAGCTGGGGCAGGGTTCTTTATCCCTTCCAGGACCCATCCTCCCTCCAGGGGATCTCTGCTGTCCATGGGCCATCGAGGCTCCCTGCAGGGCTGATCCAATTCCATCATCCATGGGAGATGCTGCACCCAGGGGAGGAGCCCGGCATTCCCACCTGGATAAACCCTGGGATTCAGAGCCCAGCACAGCCTGTGTGCACTGCATTCCCACCTGGATAAACCCTGGGATTCAGAGCCCAGCACAGCCTGTGTGCTCTGCATTCCCACCTGGATAAACCCTGGGATTCAGAGCCCAGCACAGCCTGTGTGCTCTGCATTCCCACCTGGATAAACCCTGGCATTCAGAGCCCAGCACAGCCTGTGTGCTCTGCATTCCCACCTGGATAAACCCTGGCATTCAGAGCCCAGCACAGCCTGTGTGCTCTGCATTCCCACCTGGATAAACCCTGGGATTCAGAGCCCAGCACAGCCTGTGTGCACTGCATTCCCAATGGATAAACCCTGGGATTCAGAGCCCAGCACAGCCTGTGTGCACTGCATTCCCACCTGGATAAACCCTGGGATTCAGAGCCCAGCACAGCCTGTGTGCTCTGCATTCCCACCTGGATAAACCCTGGCATTCAGAGCCCAGCACAGCCTGTGTGCTCTGCATTCCCAGAGGAAGGCTGGACCCATCTCACCCCACTGCACCTTCAGAGGAAACTGCCCCTGCTCCAGGATCATCTCTGCTCCCACAGAGCCACAGCTGCCCTGCAGGAGGGCTGGGCTGGGCTGTGCCAGCACCCTGACCCACAGGCTGTCAGGCTGTGTTCTCACTCTGGCAGTGGTTTCTTTTTTTTGTTCATTTTCTTTTTTGTACTATTACATTTTTAATATTCCTAGTAAAGAATTGTTATTCCCATTCTCATCTCTTTGCCTGAAAGCCCCTTAATTTCAACATTATAATAACTCAGAGGGAGGGGGTTACATTCTCCATTCCAAGGGGAGCTCTGGCTTTCCCTGGCTGACACCTGTCTCTCCAAACCAAGACAGGAAGGTAAGAATATCTGCAACCACCTTTGCACTGTCCACCAGTGCACACAAAGCCCTGACTTCTGCTTTGCTCCTGAGCCAGCAGCCTTTGGGCTGTTCCATCTCCCCTCTGAGGACAGAAGCCAGCAACAGAAAATCCCCAGGAATGGCTGGCAGGGAGCAGGCAACAATCCTGGCCTTCCTCAGGATTCCCAAAATGCCAGCCATGTTGGGATGGGTCAGGGATTCCTGGTTTTTATAACAGTTTTTGTGCACTGATAAAATACCTTTAATTCATGAGCTCAGAAGCCTGCTGTCCACTGAACAAGAATGGAATGGGTGCAAGGGAATTTCAACCTTTTCCTTCACTCCCGCAGTACTTCCAAGGCACAATGTCCTTGCTTGCAATCTTCTTGCTGGCAATGCTTTTGTGAGGGTGCCTGGAGGCTTTTGTGCAGGCAACAGCAGTTTGTTATTTTACTATCCACTCCTGCCCTTGGAAATTATTAAAATCCGGAACATCTTTGGAATGGGAAATGAAATGTGTTCTCCAACAAACCCCTAAAACTGCTCATGTTGCTGGCACCTATGTTAAAACAAGGGTGCTCAAATAAAATTCCTATTTAAAAAAATTGAATTGAACTTTTCAATGGAATTAGATTTTCCTGAAATTTTATTAGCTGGCAGGTTCATAAACTACAACAGAAACAAAGCAGGAAAACCAAATCATTCTTTATGAGCTATAAAAAGGTAGCAAAGGGGAACAAAAAAAAAGTGGGGGGGAATCTTTTGAAATATTAAGTCTGCAAGTGGGAGTTTTGTCTTTCTGACAGTAAATGGCTCCTACAGATTTGTTAAGGTTATAAGCTCATAAAACCTTGGAGTAAAATGAGGTCTCAGGTAAATTCCAACAGCATTCCCAGCTCCATTCCCATCCCAGTGCAGGAGGGGGTTAACAAGCCCCCCAAGCATCCCTCCCATGGTGGCCCTGGCTTTTCCCAGGATTCGCAGGGGGATGGCAGAGGGGTCCCAGAAAAGTGCCCTGGGAAGTGCAGGAAAGCTGGGATGCAGCTTTGCACGGCAAATGTTCCACTGGGGAATGCCAGCCCCAGCTGTGCCCTGGCCATGGCTTTGCACGTTCCCCACCCACACATCCCAGCTCCTTTGGGCCTGGATGTTCCCTGGCTGGAGCCAGGCTCGGCCCAGGAATTCCACCTGGCACATCCCAAGCTCTGTCACACACCGAGACACTCCCCGTGATCTAAAGGTCCCTCCTGGCCTTGCAGGTCACAAACAAGCAAATAAGTCTTGGCTGACTTTGAAGAATTTCCTTTTGCCCCTTGTAGGATTAAATCCTAAGGGATTATTTTGCCTTCCCTTTTCCTGCATTTCAAGTTAAATCCATTTTTTTCACCTGCTCTCCTCCAAGTGCCACTCAGCAATTCAAACCACACTGCTCTCCAGAACAGGCTGCATTCCAGAGCAGGGGAAAATATCCAGATTTTTGTAAGGTATTTTGTAGAGAAGAATGCTCCAGTCTGAAAAGCACAGGAAAAATAGATTGTTCTCAAAGACTTAATTGCAGCTACTCTTGAAGGGCAATACCCAATTCACTGTCACCCTCAGTGCACACACTCCAGGATCACGGGCTGGAAGCTCTCTCAGTTGCTGCTCAGCAGGTGAATCCATTGCACTGGGAGCTTATAGGAATACACTAAATATATACAGCTGCTTCCATTTATCAGCTTGGTTCTGTGGCTCTGGACTTACTCAGCAAAATAATCCAAACAATGGCTTTGCCTTTGGGAATTGGTTGCCATAAACAAAAGAAAGAGAAATGAAACAGTCTGAGGTCAGCCAGTCCTTTGACCAGGGCACAGGATTCAGACGTGTCTGAAATAACTCCTTGTCCCCAAATAACCAAGAGCATCTCTGCAGCAGTGTTTTAAGTGTTTGGAAATGCAGTCAGAGGCTTCCAGTGAAATCTATGGATTATGGAAGAGGATAAGTGGTCATTCAGCAGGGTTTACATCCTCTTATCTATAGCACCCTATGGCAGAGATAACATTATGAGCTTCTTGCTGTCCCCTCATTAATGATATCATTAATGCTAATACAGATGAATGCTTTTACCAGAACAATCTTCCAGAACACTTTGATCATGTTTGAAGAGTAATTTCAAGCCACCCCCTCCTTTTCCCAGACCCCATGAGAGGTTCTGGCTCTGCCCCAGCTCCACCTGCAGCTTTCCAGGAGCAAATCTGGGGAGAGGAAAACTGGCAGGGCAGAGGGGGTCCAGACACATTGCTGGTTGCTGTTCCTGCCCAGTAAATGCAATTATCATTGCAGATAATGGCACAGTTGAATGGGGGCTGTGGTGGGAAGGGTTGCTGTGGAATAACCTCTCCAAAGGGTGCATGGAGCGTCGTCGTGCTGAGGCTGAGGGTCAGGCTGCCCTAACTCCCAACATTTGTGCATGTTCAGCAGTGACTCATGAAATTATGAGCCAGGGCTGGTGACCTGCAGGAATTCAGTAAGAGCCAAAGGAGAGCTGAGTATTTGTGTGGGTAATTAGAACGTCCACATTTAGAAGGGGTCAAAGAAATACAGTATTAGAGGAGAAATAAAAACCCATTGGGATTCAAAGTCAGAAAATATGAGAAAAAAAATCCCAGAAGTTGCTTATTATATTTTTATCCTATTGGCAACTTTTTGCACCTTTCCCTGAAACCCGTGGTCCTGGAAAATGCTGGGTATTAAATGTAGCAGCAGCTGGGACAAGGAGTCCTTTTGGACAGGTTTGAATCCTGTGTTCTCACGTCACAAGCAACTTCAAAATACTCATTGTGAACTGAGAACTAAAAGTTCTCATCCACATGTCCTGACAGTGAAGAAATAACTTCCTCAGAAGCACCTGGGAGTGCTTCCCTCTGTACAGTGGGGGTACACTGTCTGTACAGCCCGGGGTAATCCAGACCCATCCCAGTGCCCGGCTCTGGAGCACTCGAGGAGCATTTGCAGAACTCCAGCACCATGAACTCCCTTTTCCTGTATTCCTACATAGTTTTCAGAAGCTGACTTCTTAAAAGTGGAGGCCACCAAATGGAAGAACACCTGGAAGAGCAGAGGCAGGAGCACCGGGAGTGCATCCTCGATGACATGGATCCCACCCCTAAGGCTCTTCCTCTGATTCAGTTCTTTCTTCCCTTGTGTTGAAGTCAAGCAGACAAATGGAAGAGCTGCACTGAGGAGAAAACCTCATCTGCACAGGGAATCACTCACAAAGCCATTTGAATATCATCTGCTCTGGCATTCCTTCTGAGCTTGGATCCAGCTCAGGACTGTTTCTCTGGGGCACAGCTCAGGTTTGCTCTCAAAATACAGGTGAGCCATCAGGGGATGGATTGGGTCAGAGGGGCCCCTAAAATCCTCTGGTTCCATGGGCAGGGATGACACCCAAATTCAAAGTCCTGCTGTTCCAAGGGTTCCCTGCCTCTCCCAGCACCCAGGGTTTCCTCCTGAGGGATTTGTTGGTTTCCACACCCAAAGGTTGGTAGATAAGGCAGTTCTGGAGACATTTGATTATTGCAGCTGTTCTGTTGTTTCTCCCAAGAAGCTGAATGTTAATTTGGCAGTTTCCCAGGAAGACTGATGCAGGAACAACCACAACTGCAAGGTTCTGTGCCCAGGAACTGCTCTACAAATCAGCTTCTTGATGGGTTTTGAGTTTTCCATCTTTTCCAGGGGACAAGAAGCCATCGAGGAAATCACTGTGATTAATATTTTATACACAGCATTTTGAGGAAGGGGTCAATACACGTCATCAACAAATCTCTATCCCATGGAATCCCAGAATATCCTGGGTTGGAAGGGACCCACAGGGATCCCCAGTCCAGCCCCTGGCCCTGCACAGGCACCCCAACAATCCCACCCTGATTGACCAAAGGCTCCTGGAGCTGTGGCAGCCTCGGGGCTGTGCCCATTCCCTGGGGAGCCTGGGCAGTGCCAGCACCCTCTGGGGGAAGAACCTTCCTGAAATCCAACCCAACCCTGCCCTGGCCCTGTCTGGGTAAGGGAATGAACAGCACCCGTGGGGGGTTCAGTGCTCTTTAAGGCAGCACACACAGTGTGGTAATTCAGCCTCCAAAACTGCTCATATTGCCTTCATTAAAGAGTCCTGAGGGTTTTTTCTGATTTAAAATATCTTTGAAAAGAACAAACTCACTGAGCTAAAATAGACTTAATGGACTCTGTTAAGTCTGTAAGAAGTGGAGACCTGATTTGCTCTCACATCACTGTAAATCAGTGTGAGCCAGCAGAGTTTGGTCACACAAGAAAAGGGAACCAGGCCCTCATTTTAGGTTCTCCTGACCATTTGTGACCCCTGTTTGCAAGACCAACAATACATAGCCTGGTTCCAGGCATTCTAATGGACCACGCCTTTTATTTTTTATGTTAATTTATTCAGCACCCATAAAGTCTTCCTGTGGTTAATTAGAGAACTCACTGGAGCCTGTCTAAAGATTTTATAAATATGAACACATTAGCTCTTATTGTATCTCCTTTCCCTGCTTATTAATCTCACAACAATTAAAGTAATGCTTTTTCAAGAAAAAACTTCTAGGAAACTCCATGCTAAAAGGCAACAATTATTCCCAGGTTCATTCTTAAGGGAAAGAATAACCCAAAATGCTACAAAACAAATGAAAAAATGGTAGAGAGAGAACATGTTGGAGAACAGGGTGCTCATTTTACACCAGGATGTGATGTTACACCAGTATGGACATGAACTGTAACTGCAAAGAGATTAAATCCCACCTTGGATAAATGCCTTGACCATCCCATGACACCAAGCTCCTTTAACTTTGTTGTTTGAATACTCAAGGTCTAAGTAAGCAGAACAGATCGTGGAAAAACTGGAACCAAAATAATCCATGGCTTTTCCTGGAGATAAATTTGATTCTCCGGTAACTCAGCTCTAATGAGGAAAAGTTCAAGTTCAAAGAGCTTCCACACCTCGAAACAGAATAAAAAAAACAAGGGAATTTTTGGGTAGGCAAAAATCTCTGCATATCCTGCACTGGCCCTGAGACCTTCAAAGGCAGGTGGCTGAGGAAATGCTCTGCAGAACAAATCAGTCCCTGCTGGCCCAAATCAATGCTGGCTGAAGCTGCAGGGACAATGCCATGCTATGGCCCGGCACTGCTGATAGGAACTGAAATATTTCTGAGACACTCCAAAAGTTTTCGGAGACCACACTCCAAAAATTGGCATTCTGAGGAGTGGTTCTTTACCAGCACATTCTGCTGCATGCTTGGAGGAGGTGTTTGAGACAGGAACAGGGGAGGGAATATGCAAAAGAGCCATTATCAACATTTGCTTGCTCTTCCACAATTCAGTGGAGCAGCACAAAGTAAATTTAGCTCTGAGAAAAGGCTTCATGCAGAATCCTGCAGAACTCAGGTCCTCTCAACAGCATTGAAGGTCAAACTCAGGAATCAAGAACTCTTGTCTTAGTGAGGATAAAGATCAAATATAACTAATATTCATTCTCTGGAACATAATCACAGACAGTGGTTGACTTCATTAAACAACTTCTCTGGTCAATTCTGATTTTGTGCATTTAAATAATTCCACAGACAAGTCAAATGGATTCCAGAGAAATGGCCCTGAAAATTGAAATTGCTCCTTGTGTAACCGAACATTGCTTTTCCAAAGTCCCCTGTGGTTTTACATGGAGACAGAATCTTTCAGCACTTCCTCATCTCAACTGCTCAATAGTGGGATTTGTTCAAACACTGCTGTGCTCCACTTTATCAACACCATAAAAAGGCAGAATTCTTGCATAATTCTTGCATTCTGTCTATCCACAGAGGACTTCACCTCACTGGGGAAGGAAGTTTATTCATCTAAAATCACCACATTTACAACGAGGCTGGATGAAAACACATCCAAAAAGAGAACCCCACTTCTCATCTTGATTTTTCTTTGCAGTGTATTTCATTTCCCTGATCAGTACAAAGCATGCAGTTGGCTAGCAACCTGCTCAAGCTCATTTTTCCCCAGTGCAGAATGAAGATTTCTACAACACAAACACTCCTGTTAATTCTGGGAGCTGGGCTAGATTAGATTAGATTTAAAGTCTTGGAAAAGAAAATGAGCTTCAGCCACAATCTTGACAGCAAAATAACAATGTCTAAGTTTATGTCGGCTGTTCAGAGCCCACAAGATAAACACTGGCCTAATAATCTCATTAGGACCTAATTCCATGAGCTGGCCATTCCGGGGATGACCTCACTGATAAACAATCCCAAGTATTTATTGCCTGCTTGGACTGTGCACGGGAAATATCAGATGAGAAGGGAAAAGGATAGGTTTGCATTACAGTGCATAAGTAAGTTCTACCGCTGTAATCCTACTTCTCTGCTATTTTTATAATCACTGGAGTCTTCTATTTCATTTTCCCCAAGGTGAATGGCACAAAGGCATATGGAATAAAATGAATTTGCCTTCTTTAGGACTATTTTATCATCTTACTTTACCAGACGAATAATGTAAATTTCTTATCTCCTGCCCAGCAAATCTTTGTAGCCTTTATTCTGCATTATTGTGGATGTAGCCATACACAGTCTCATACATACAAATTCAAGCAGTGAGAACAGTATTTGAAGAACCAAGGAGCAAAAAAATGAGGTGGGTTATGTAAAAATAGTCCTGATTACAAAGGCAAACAGCAACATTATCATAAGGGCAACATTCACTCAGAAGGTACATTTATATTAACTCTTTTTAATAGATATTTTGTCCCATTTTCTTTCATTTCAGAAGCTGAATTTAAATTTGTTTTCTGTATTTCCTCACAGAATAAAAGTTTGTCAGAATTGTCACTCACTCTGTTACCCCTCTAGAGAAAAACTGGAGTCATTACTGAACCACATGCTGATCTGAAACCAATAATTCTTCTTTTTTAAAATTTTTTTATCCCCACCTAGCTAATAAATAATTACAGAAGCTAATAAATAATTACAGGTTCAGAAGATCTGAATATATATTCAGAATGTAATATAAACAATTAAAGAGATTTGTTTCAGTGAGAAGACAGTGACTGCAGTTGTGGGATGGGGAGCTGTGTCCCCCAGTCTGCCCCTGCAGCAGGAGCACTGACAGGACTGGCTGAGGGATGGGGGACTGGACAAGGCACAGGCCCAGCAGGGAGCAGGGAATGTTCCTGGGGCTCCATGGCCAAAGGGAAGCTCTCTGCTCCCAAAATCCCCCGCAGGTTCAGTCCTGCAGGCAGTGGCACACAGCAGGGATGGGCAGGGGCAGGAATGGGCAGGCAGGAATGGGCAGGGGCAGGGATGAGCAGGATCAGGAATGGGCAGGGGTGGGAATGGGCAGGAATGAGCAGGGGCAGGAATGGGCAGGGGCAGGAACGGGCAGGGGCAGGAATGAGCAGGGGCAGGGATGAGCAGGGATTGGCAGGGGCAGGAATGGGCAGGATCAGGAATGGGCAGGGGTGAGCAGGATCAGGAATGGGCAGGGGCAGGAATGGGCAGGGGCAGGAATGGGCAGGAACAGGAATGGGCAGGAACAGGAATGAGCAGGGGCAGGAATGGGCAGGGATGAGCAGGGGCAGGGATGGGCAGGATCAGGAATGGGCAGGGGCAGGAATGGGCAGGAACAGGAATGGGCAGGAACAGGAATGAGCAGGGGCAGGAATGGGCAGGAATGGGCAGGATCAGGAATGAGCAGGGGCAGGAATGGGCAGGGATGAGCAGGGGCAGGGATGGGCAGGATCAGGAATGGGCAGGGGCAGGAATGGGCAGGAACAGGAATGGGCAGGAACAGGAATGAGCAGGGGCAGGAATGGGCAGGAATGGGCAGGATCAGGAATGAGCAGGGGCAGGAATGGGCAGGGATGAGCAGGGGCAGGGATGGGCAGGATCAGGAATGGGCAGGGGCAGGAATGGGCAGGGATGAGCAGGATCAGGAATAGGCAGGATCAGGAATGGGCAGGAGCAGGGATGAGCGCAGCCTTTGTCTCCCGACACCCCAGCGATGTCCCCAGCACCGCAGAGCTCAGGAGCAGCCCTGCCATGGCTCCAGCTCGGAGAACAGAGCAAATCTCTGCCAGCTGGAGTCCCCAGTGTTGGGCAGAGCCCTTCTTTTCACCCCGTGAGCAAACACCGGGGCGCTCCCGCTGCTCCCTGCGCTCGGGGCAATCCCTGTGTGCAGAAAACTCCATCCAGGCAAATCCAGCTCCTGCTCCAAAGGTGCCTGGCTACAATTGCCAAAACAATTACACCTAGTGCTTGTTATTTTAGGGCATCGAGGAGAAAATGTGTATTGACTTTAGGCAAAGCAGCATTTATGAAACGCTTTCCCCCGGGATAAGGTGGGAATGCTCGGGCCAGGCCCGCTGCTCCCCGGGGCAGAGCGGGGAGGGATCGGGGGTGCTCCTTGTCCTGGTCCCCTCCCGGAGCCCTCCCGGGCTGTCCCGGGCTTCCATCGCCGCCGGGATGCGGGAATGCCGCAGTGCCCCGGAGCGCCGGTCTCCCAGGGACATCCAGCGGTGGCACCGGGAAAGTCACAGCGATCCTGGATCCCTGCTCCTGCAGGGCACCGCCCACAACCGGGACAGCTCCCCGCGGACACAGGACCCACTTCGCTGTTTCCGTGAGACACGGAGAGAGTTCTGCCAACTGCAGCGCGGCTTGGATCAAAAATAAAATAAAATAAAATAAAAATTTTAAAAATTAACTTTAAAAAGAAATAAAATAAAATAAAAAAGAAATAAAATTAAAAAGAAATAAAATAAAATAAAATAAAATAAAATAAAATAAAATAAAATAAAATAAAATAAAATAAAATAAAATAAAATAAAATAAAATAAAATAAAATAAAATAAAATAAAATAAAATAAAATAAAATAAAATAAAATAAAATAAAATCGAAGTGGAAAGCCCAGGAGCAGCTTTGGGAAGAGGCTTCCAGGGGCTCTGAGCACCCAGGAACGTCCCATACCCAGTGCAGTGAAAGCCAGGCTAGATTTGCCTGTTTAATTTCATTTATGCTGTTGGCATCACCCCGTGGAGGATTCTTGACACGTGTTTGAGCCCCTCTGAGGCTCCCCCTGCACTCGGCAGTGCTCAGAGGCTCAGAGGTGACAGTCTGGGCTCTCCGTGAGCCACACTCGGGGTTGGTGTCTGGCAGTTCAGAGGAGGGGCTGACAGACACACGGACAGCCCCTCCTGACACACAGAGAGTTTGACATAACCAGAACTGATGGGAAATCAGGGAAAGACCACAAACCTACAGATTATGCATCCCTCCTTCCCTGACAGTATGGGTCTGTCCAAGATACTATTTCTAAATGGAAAAGGTAAAAGTTAAATAATAATAATAATAATTTTTTAAAGGTAGAATTAAGAATTTTAGCCCAATATGAAGAAGCCCAAGCTCGATGCCCTGTCCTTCCTGTTCCTCAGCCCTCATTCCCACAAATTCTACCCCTGGTACCCAGCCTCAGCTCCCACAGCCTGCCAAACTGGGGCTGCACATTGCATTCCCAAAGGAGCTTTGGGCCTCTTTCTTTTAGGACTTTTGTGCAAATAAGTGGGAATGAATGAAAAGGTTTATCAGTACCTTACTCGCCATTTTTTGGCTGAAACATTAGAAAGTTCAGGTCCCTTCCTTCAGGAAAACCCAGTTTTCCCAGGCTTTGCTTTGCCTTTCTCCTTCCTACAGAGCCAGGGTGGGTGGGATATTCTCAGCATTCTATTACCCAGGTCAGCAGTGTTAATAATACCTTTGTATCTATGCTTAAATGTCCTTCTTCAAGATTGCAGGTGCTTATGTTACTGTGGACAGGATATTTTTAAATTTTCTTCCTCACCCCTCAAATTTGGTTAACCTCTAGGAGAAGTTATGGAGGAGGAGAGAGGCAGGAAAGGTTTGAGCTTGTAGAAAATAATTTTTCATTCTGATCTTTATGCTTAAGAGATTGGGAGTTTTTCTGTCATGAAGTGTTTTAAAATGCCAAGCTCTCAAAACAGTGATTATATTTAATGAAAAGCAGGCTACTGTGACCTGAGGCCTACCTCAATATCTAATAATTGAGTTAATTTTAAAATATCAGCTCAAAATAAACTTGTAGCTTCAAAGAGAAATGAGAAGTTGATGAGAAATCTCTTGGAGCAGCATCACCACTGTAACCAGTGAGGTCTAAAATGGGCTGAATGCAAAAATTCACATGGAATGGCACAAAATCATTTCTGAGGCCCAGAATTCACCGGGGACTTGAATTTGTTTGGTTTGGGTTGGTGACTTTTTCTAAAATTGTCTTCTAAACTGCAGAAAGCTCCTGAGTAATATTTAATCTTCATGTTTGGAGATGGGATTTAAAAGTGCCCTCTGGACTGTAACTAATTCAGTGTAACACAAGCACAGTCAAAGCAATGAGAATTCAGTCCTGACACTGCCAAACTGGCTGGGGGAGAGTTCAGGTGGAAACTGCACCTTCTGTGGGTTACAATGAGCGTCTTTATTTCAGTTTCTAAACTCTTCTGTCCAAGACTTTGAAGACAAAGGCTGTTAATTGAGTTCTAGGGGGTTGGAAAAAAAATAAAGAAGACTCCAAATTTACTTTACGGAAGTGTTATGGAGTAAAATGAAATGTAATTAAAGTAAAATGGCCCGAAGAATATTGCTAATAGTCAATGCCTTTCTTTATATAACAGCTGGGGCTTTCTTTCAGCAATTATTCTAATATTTTCTGTACTCGTAATTATCTAGCTCAGGTAAGTCCTCCACTGGTGGGATCTGTGATCTCTCTTTGTGTTTTGGGTCCTTGTAATAAATTAAAAGGTTTTAAAAGGAATTCAAAGGAATTCATTCATGCCACAGGTAGAGCTGTTCAAATGGGAGTTCTTTGTGTTTAGTCTCTGTGAAACTCCAAATCTCTCCTGAAAGATGGACTGACTTCAAAAAGACCTTGAGCAAAGCAGACAAACTGAAGATCCCTCAGATAAATATAGCTTATCTGGAATTTTGAGCTGCAATGGGCCTCTGAGGCTGGAAATGAAACTCCTCCCTCCGGAGAGGACAGTGTGTGCTGGAGCCTCACCCACTCCCAGCTGGAATGTTGAAGCGCTGCTGGGGGCTCCTGTCTGATCTCAGGGATGAACCAAGCCCAGGCTGAGCTGTGTTCAACTCCTCTCAAACAGCAGCTCTCCCATTCCTCCCTGGAACAGCCATTTCCATGCACATCCCTTGGATCCATGAAAGCTGAGGGTAGCTGGTTTTCCCTGGGTTAGGTTTGATCCTGATGGGTTTTATCCTGTTTATCCTGTTTTATCCTGTGTGCCCTAAGCCAGGGTTTATTTTGGTGGAGGACTGAGCACTGCAGTTTCCACCCAAACTTTGTTCTGCCAGCAGCTGCAGCACCCAGGTGCTGCTCCAGTGTCAAGTGAACCTTTGCAGGTCCCAGATTTGAAGCTCCTGAAATACAAGATTTCTGCAAAGCACAAGCCATTAGAAAAGGAGCCTTTAAAATTTTTGGAAAGCCTGGAATTGTTCAAGGCACCTGTCTGAACTCATGGGGAGTGCACAGGGGCCAGCTCAGCCTTTGCCTCCACCCCTCTACAGTCAAAGAATTTAATCTGGCCAGGTGGAAATATTCCTGACTTGGCCATTTAGCTTTGCTGGGGACAAGCTAGAGAGTGCTTGTCAAGCTTAGCCCTAATCTACTGAGAAAAGCTGCCAGGATCACCTCAGAGGAACTTTTCATCAGTGATGTGGAGTTACATCTGAGCCGAGGTAACAAAAGCCACTTTGGTTCATTGTGCAACCCAGGCTGTTAAATAAATCCCTGGTCAGCCTTTCATCTCTAAATCTGCAATGATATTGCACGTCATCTGTGCCTGAGGAGCAGCCAAAGGGTTTGAGTGTGTGTCTTGGTTTGGAAAGACAGGTGTCTGCCAGGGAAAAGTGGAGTTTCCCTTGGAATGGAGAATGTAAAACCCCCTCCCTCCAAATTATTATAATTTTGCAGTTAAGGGCTTTCAGGCAAAGTTCTGGGAAATGGAATAACAGTTCTTTACTAGGAATATTAAAAATACAAATGTAGTAGTAGAAAAACAAACAAACAAGCAAACAAAACAAAACCCTAGAAAACCCTGATGGAGTCAGGAATACGACCTGACACCCTGTTCAGGGTGTTGGGAGCAGTCCAAATAAATCCTCCTGCAGTGACAGATGTGGTTCTGTTGGAGCAGAGATGATCCTGCAGACAGGTTCAGTGGTGGTGAGATGGGTCCAGTCTTCCTCTGGGAATCCAGTGGCAAAGAGGAATGTCTGGGGTCCCTGTGTCCCCATTTTTATCTGGGTAGGAATGGTTGGCTCCTCCCCCTGGGTGTTCCATCTCCCAATGGATGATGGAATGTGTCAGTCACTGTGAGCCTCAATGGCCCATGAACAGAAGATATCCCCGAGGGTGGGCAGTGGTGACAGAGATCACAAACCCTGCCCCACCTGGTTTAACAGCTGGGCTGTGATCAGAAGGCATCCGCCCTCCTCCCCCTGGAGTTACAAGAGATAAAGAAAAGAGAAACCATCCCCAGCTGCTTTCTACAGATGAAATAGAATACACTTTTTTTTTTTTTGTTACGCAACCCAAGCCAGTCTGGCAAAGGCACTGCTGTCCCACAGCTTCTGTCCTGTGGGGCTGACACTGCTCTGGCAGCTTTGGGTCAAGTGATCCCCCCGTGGGGAAGGCACATGAGCGCACCTGACTGCTCAGATGCTAAACTCACCAATATTCTGTTCTGCACAGTCTAAGTTAGCACTGATTACTTTGTCATCTCTCAGTACTTGTCTCTTTATTTTTTAAAAACAATCTGGATCATTTTTTTTAATTTGCCTTACGGGGGAAATTTTGCTTTCCACCCTTATTGCAATCCATTGCCTAATTGGGATGTCAGAGCTGTCATTGCTTCAGGCTGCACCCTCACAGGCCTTGATGCAATCTCATTCCAAATAGGTCAGGTAATCAGTATTTCCAGATTCTATAAGTTCACAAAAATTCTTATTTCTTAACTCTTCTGCTGAAGAGTGGAAGTGCATTTACAAATGCACACAAACCAGTCCACAAAATACTTTTTGCTACCTGGTAGTTCATGAAAAATTCTAACTTGGCTGTGACAATTTCCATTGTATCATTAGCTGGCAAAAGAAATGAAAAATAAGATTATCCACGGCATCTTTGGGTGACTTTAAAAGTGTTTGGGAGGTGATTTGTCTATAGATTTTTCTGATATTATAGTAATTACATTCTTCCAACAAAGCAGGTATGAAAATAAGAAATACCTCCTTTCACCACAGTCCCCCAGACTCCATCAATGCCTTTTGGTGACGGCAGATGAGGATTGCCTGTGCCTAAACCCTCCGTGGCTCTGAACAAATGTCATGAATACTTTAAGGTTTTTCTGTCTGAAATTTGCCTCCAGTCATTTAAAAAGTAAAACTAAGGGTGTCTTAAAAGCATGTTGAGGAGAAAGTGAAGGTCTCCTGTACAGGAATGGAATTGTATTTGGAGGATCTATGGATTAGAGGTGAAGATGCCTTGTCCCTTCCAGGTGAACATTCCAGATGTGGCAGCACAATGGGGTAGGCAGCTCAGTTTTCAGTGATTAATGCTTTGTCCCTTGGCACCACCGCTGCACTTCAGTGTCTCTGACTTCCCCATTTAAATGCAAATGCCCTCAGTGAAAAGGCAGCTCCATGGCAGTGCCATAAGTTTAGCAGGAGTTCCCATTGTGGTGCCTCTTAATCAGGGCAACTCCTGCACAAAGGTGACTGAGGAGGCAGCTCCTGCATCCCCTGGAGAAATCAAAATAGGTCACTCCATAATTCCAGAATGTTTCTGGGCACCGAGTTCAACAAGGCCTCTGTGAATGAGATAATTCAGCCAGTTCTGCACTTCCCTAGCTCAAGATAAATGTGTTCCTTTATCTGCGGGTTTATTACTATTACTCTTCTTAATGATCTGAATTACTTCTCCAGTTTTAAAGATGTACATTTTAAGTGACCTGGCAGATTTCACATCCTCCCACTTCATCCTTTGGATCATTTTTGCCTCAGATTCAGCCAGGTGCAAAGCAGTGACTCTGTACTGGGTACAGGCTCTGCTCTTGATTCTTTCCACAGAGAAAGAATGGGGAGATAGAAGGGAGCTGTTTCTGGATAACACATTTAAATTCCTTTTACATTAGCTATTTGTGTGTTCAGCAAGCATTTATTCAAAATGATCAGGAGAAACTATTTCCTTATCCCTGGAAGCACCACAAGCAGAGTTAAATCTTTGAGGAACAACCTGTTGCTGCCACTGAATCACTCCCTAGCTGCTGGTACTCAAGCCCTCCCAGAGGCAAACTAAGCCAATTCCCAGATGTTCCCAGATTCCAGCTTCTGAATGAACTTCATTCCAAGATGTAGTTTATTTTCCATGGTTGGGATGAGGCTCTGATGTAGAGATTTTAGCAACACTCTGAGTCACGCTGGGCTCCAAAACCTCTGCTGGTGACCAAACTGATAAACCAGGGTGACTTTACCATCCCTGGATCCCACTGCAGGAGTTTGGGATTCAAGTCTCACAGAGACAGAGGCAAGGAGAAAACCAATCTTCTCAAGTGCAGACACAGAAAGGGTGCAGGAGATCCTAAAGCAGAGGACATGGGGGTAATTTCATCCCAAACAGTTTTCAATCATTTCAATTTGGCCCCACTAATTACTCCAGTACAAGGTTTGTTTTGAAATATAGGATGAAGAGATGCCTTATGAAAATAAGAAGCTTTGTAGATAACACTGACCAAAAAGATGTGACAGAGCTGCTTGAACATTAACATCATTCACAAATTACTTTTGAGCCTTGGAAATCATATTTGTTTTCTATTGGGATGTAAGAAACTCTGTGAGTACAACTGTGTTAACCTTCCTACTGCTCCAAATGCAGTCTCCTAAAAGGCACCACTCTCCCTCAGCTGAGGGGAAATGTGGATTTAAATATCTGTCCATGGAATGAACTGCATGAGTTTAAACTTAGAGGAGGTGGAAGAGGATGGACACTGCAGAACTGGAGGTGGGAGAGGATGGACACTGCAGAACTGGAGATGGGAGAGGATGGAAATGCAGAACTGGGAGAGGATGGACACTGCAGAACTGGAGATGGGAGAGGATGGACACTGCAGAACTGGAGGTGGGAGAGGATGGACACTGCAGAACTGGGAATGGGAGAGGATGGACACTGCAGAACTGGGAATGGGAGAGGATGGACACTGCAGAACTGGGAGAGGATGGACACTGCAGAACTGGGAGAGGATGGACACTGCAGAACTGGAGATGGCTGTGGGTGGACACTGCAGAAGTGCAGGTGGGACAGGACCCACACAGGCTCCTCTGGCTGACCATCCAAGAAGGGAACTGCTCCACCCACTACAGCACTGCTGCCTTTTGCTAACAACAACCTCCAGAGACCCAGGAGGCCAAAATTAGGCAGAGCAGCTCAGCTGACCCTGGGAGATATCATCAGTGTGCAGCAGGCAGCTCTATATTTAGTTCCAGCTAACGTCACTTGTCACACATGGGGATGCACTTTACCTCCGTGGTGTGTTTGAGAGGCAGATAAGCTTTGCCCCACACCCCTGATTTTGTATTTGTGAATAGTTCTCTGGGCTCAGCTGCATTCCTCATTCAGCAGCAGAGGAATGGTCGTGGATTTCAAGCTGGAGGATGAAACAAGATTTTACAAAAAGCCTGCAGCCCCTTATTTCTTCCTCCCTCATCCAGGAGCCCTAACTCCCCTTGGCAGCTGTTTGGCCAGGGACTCATTTCCCTGGAGCAGGCCACTGTGACTAAGTCAGAAGCACAGATTGTGTTTAACCTGTGTAAAATAAGCCAGTTAGGCCTTCTTTAGGTTAGGCCTTCACACCCCAGGAACACCTCTGCAGGTCCACTGTTCCAGGAGAGGCTGCCTGTGAGTCCTTGAACCCCAGTGCTGCATTTCTTACTTAAACAGAAATGATAAACCAGTGATGCTCACTGCCAACAACCTCCTCTCCTAACCTGGCCTGTCAGGTCTGTGTCTCCTGCAGTGCCTGCTGGGGGGAATCACTTGGTTCAAATCCTTTGATTTAGAATTTTCCTGGAGCTCCTGCAATCAAAGCAGTCCTGCCTGCCCAGTCCCTGTGCCCCCCTAAACCAGCATCAAACTACCCAGGGCTGAGCACTGTGGCACAGGAAAATGCATGGGTTTGTACCCGAGCAATATCTCTGGCACCAGGCTGCCAGTTGCTCAAAAGGAAATGTTTATGTTTTAATATGGAAAAAGATGTTGGCATTCTTCAGCAATTGAAGGGGAAGTGGGGGCACACAAGGGAGGGAGTCAGATTAGCAGGCACAAATTTGACCGTGGCAAGGTTGTTAAATGAAATGTGAGAATTGGGGGTGGAGAAGAGGAAGAAATGTCAGAATTGAACAGAATTTACTCAGACACGCTCAGGAAGCAGATAAAAAAGTCATGCAAATGCTCAATCCTCTCACCTATAAAATGATCCAATGTACTGCCACTGTGGTGTTTATGTTTACTCTTCCACTGAGAGGACTAAGCACTTTTCCAAACCTCTGGAATCTCTGTTCTTTTAAGGGGATTTACTAGTTGGGCCAATGGCTTAGGATTTAGTGCTTTGGGAATTGTGTTCTTTGTTGTATTCCTGTCCTTGCTCTGTAGTTTCTAAATGAAGGTCACTAACACAGCTTTTACTCTGGAGAAGCACAAAACTTACTTTCTCTAGAAAGGACAGCAAACACTGCAAATAACTCCACCTACAGCATATCTGGCAGTTGCTATTGTCAGCCTTAACAAATGTTTCTCCAAAAGACATGATGTCAATACCATTACGTATAGAGATGCATAAATTAGTGACCAAAATTAGCTCAAGTAGCTGATAGAGAAAAATATTTCTTGCAGGCAGGGTCAGCATTTGACTGGGCCAAGTTCCAACCAAGCTTAAGCAACTCATTTAATAGGGATAAGTAAACACTGGAAAACAAAGCAGCTGAGAGCTTTTGTTGTGTGGCACGGACACACCCAGCAATATTTTTGTCCTGCATTTCCCACTGTGGATCTGCTGTGTCTCACACTGTGATTGTGCCCCTCTGCCAGGTGAATTCAGCTTGGGGAAAGAGGCAGAGACAGCCTGGACCCAACTGAACTCTTTTAGACCCTGTAAGAAAAACTTCTCCAGATCTCAGCTGTCTCAGATGTATCCAGTGCTCCAGGCGTAAGTTTTGCAGTGCTGCTGGTTTTCAGCTAAAAACAAAGATGAAATTTGGGGTTTGCTGTAAACATGGATTGAAGGTGCTGAAATAAAACACCTCTTTGTTGTCTCAAAGTTGTGACTTTGAGAGTTGTGGCTCTCTGGGACCTCTTCAGAATTCAGTGTTTAAATGTGGTTCAGGCTGTGGGTGAGTTCTGAACTCTGTAATGCCCAAACAATTTAGTGACTGCAATTTCTACAGCCAGACTTTGAAGAGGAGACAGAAAATCAAGTGTTTGAATGCAGGGACTTGTCACTATCAGTCACTGGGATCCCTCATGCACCGAGGGCAAACACTGAGCACAGGTGGGTGCTGTTTTCTGTGCTGTGCATGAAGAGCAGCTCTGCCTTTTGGATGGTCAAGAAAAACTGTGAAATGAGGAATATGAAAAAGGAGGAACACTGTGTCTCAAATCTAGGCTGCTGCTCATCCCTGCAGCAGCACAGCTACAGATTGAGAAAAAGCACAAGATGTTGGCCAAGATGGCTTAGAGCTGGCAAACTCCATGGAAGCAGAAGCTCAGAAGGAATATGACTCAGGTTCTGCAGAGAAAAGCATGAAAGGAAGACTAGGTGGAACAAAATGGTGCTGGGAATGTGGAGTGATCAGGGTGAAGGGGAACACAAGAGTCATCTGAACAAGCACTCATTCAGGACAAACAATGAACCAAAAAAAAAAGGTAAAAAGATCAGGAGTCTCTCTCCACTACAATTTAATTTCTTCACTGTTTGGCGGTGGGAGTTCAAACCTGAACATGAGTGAGTGAATGCTGCTTGCTGTGTGCCCGTGTCAGGCTGTCCATGAGCTGCAGACACAATGTCTAAAATCTGTGACTTGAATGTGCTCTCTCCCTCCACCAACAGATGCTGAAAGAGTGAAGCCAGCCAGAAGCTGAATAATGAAAAGCAATTTTGGAAATCTGTAACTTATTTTCTCCCTTTTCCTTAATATTGAGCTAAAATAGAGCCAATTTTCTCAAAATGTACTCTGATGTACTGTCATGTTCCCAGAAGTTAGTTGGCTTTGTGATTTCGCTTTTTTTTTTTTTTTTTTTTTTTAAATTTGCGTCGTTTGTGGGGTGTATTTTGTTTTGTTTAAGGGGGGAGAATTGCTTGTTTTGGAATTTTTGTTTTGCTTTGGTTTTTTTACCAAGGAACTATAAAGAAGCTTCTTCCACATCCACATCTTCTGGATGAGATACTGGAATTTCTTCCAAAGTCATTCTGTTGTCACTGAATTCAACATTCACAACCCACAGTAACATCACACAGATCCACTGGGAACATGACTCCAAAGAAAGGCTTTATGAGGGTACCTCTATGTACCTCTGCTGAAAACAGATTTTGCTGGTCAGACTGCTCTGCTCAGCTGAGTTACTCAGCCATGTGTAAGTGGTACCAGCAGAGGGTTATCTGATTTAAATCCAGGTATTCTGATTTCTTTCTCCTAATCTCAGCCTTGAGGAGCTGTGAGTCAAGTGGGTTTGCACCTCTTGTAGCATTTGCAGATGGCCTGGAAAGTGTGAGGGAATGCAGCCATTCCTGGAGAGTTTGTGGACTCAAGACTCAATCCTTGCTTTTTTTGTTTCCTCAGCATCTTCATTTCCCTTCAGAGGAATCAAAATGAACTCAATATTGCTGTCTGAACCAAGCTTTTCCACCAAGCAATCTTCTGGGCAAAGGTGCACTGAGTTTGTGGCTCATCCACCTGCATCCTGGAGGAACAACCAGAGGAGGAGGACACCTCCTGTAAGTCCCAGCTGCACCCAGGGGCTCTTGTGTGTCCCTAGCTGCAGTGATCCCAGGCACCTCTGCAGGACTGGGAACAATCCAGGTATGAACATTCCTGCTGTGTTCCTGCATGGATGCCATGCCCTGGTGCCTTAGGTTATGTAACCAAAAAAAAAGTGTATTCTGTTTCATCTGTAGAAAGCAGCTGGGGATGGTTTCTTTTTCCTTTCTCTCTTGTAACTCCAGGGGAGGAGGGCGGATGCCTTCTGATCACAGCCCAGCTGTTAAACCAGGTGGGGCAGGGTTTGTGATCTCTGTCACCACTGCCCACCCTCGGGGATATCTTCTGTTCATGGGCCATTGAGGCTCACAGTGACTGACACATTCCATCATCCATTGGGAGATGGAACACCCAGGGGGAGGAGCCAACCATTCCTACCCAGATAAAAATGGGGACACAGCAACCCCAGACATTCCTCTTTGCCACTGGATTCCCAGAGGAAGAGCGGACCCATCTCACCAGCACTGAACCTGTCTGCAGGATCATCTCTGCTCCAACAGAACCACATCTGTCACTGCAGGAGGATTTATTTGGGCTGCTTCCAACACCCTGAACAGGGTGTCAGGTTGTGTTCCTGACTCCGTCAGGGTTTTCTGGGACTTCTGTTTGTTTGCTTGTTTGTTGGTTTTTTGATTTTGTGTTTTTTTGTTGTTGTTGTTGGGTTTTTTTGTTGGTTTTTTGTTTTGTTTTGTTTTGTTTTGTTTTTTGGTGGGTTTGTTTGTTTGTTTGTTTTTTGTATTATTGCATTTGCATTTTTATTATTCCTAGTAAAGGAATATTAAATGTTATTCCTATTCCCATATTTTTGCCTGAAATCTCCTAATTACAAAAATATAATAATTTGAAGGGAGGGGGTTTTACATTCTCCATTCCAAGGGAAACTCCAATTATCCCTGACAGAGACCTGTCTTTCCAAACCAAGACACCTGGGCATGTCCCTGCAGTGTGAAGTATCAGTGTGACACAGCCCCACTGCCGTGTCCCTCCAGCCACAGATTTCCTTCTGGGGCCTCTCAGCAGCTTGGCTGCCACATCAGCTCAGCTCCAGAGGCAGAAAGGAGCTGTAGCACAGCCAGAACCTCCCCACTGGCTCCTCTCAGAACCCCTTCCCGGCACTGTAAGGAAGAACCTCGTGCGTGTGGTGAGTACCCATGGGAGTCAGGCCCTCACTTCCAAAGCTGCCCAGGGGAGAAGAAAGGCAAATCCCTTGGGAACCCCCCAAAAAAGGGAGTCTGGGCCTTGTCAGACTGTGTAAAGCACCAAGGGTGAGTTCCTCAGGCACAATGCTCCTGGCAATTCCCCCTTGTGTCCCAGAGCTTCTCTAAGTGCTGCTCTGCTGCTGTGACATCTGATTTTGAAGCAGCAGAGTCATGAGTGACACGGGTCCTTACAGCCCCTGACATGGACATTGCCATTATGTAATCTGTGTGCCAGCCCAAGTTTATTTTTACAAGCATTTCTGTGCCCTCCATAAGCACTTGGCAATTACTGTGACACATGCTGCATGAGCTGGGGACATGGGATTGAAAAGGACATCACTGGTTCACAGAGTGCAGCCTCTTGCATATAATCCTGTTAACGAGTTAATCAAGCTTTAATTTGGGACTAGGTACAGAGTCTGCCTGTGCTGCTCCTGCTGGATTCCATTCTGGAACCATTCCCGAGTTAACAGGAGAGGTGTGGAGGTGAGGGGATGAACACTGAGGATGTTCTGCACGGGAAACAGGCAGGGAAACGCTGCTGCCTCCAAGAAAATTGCCTGAATGGGAAAAACCCTGCAGGTGTTGTTGTTCCAGAATTGATTCTTATGTAAAATACAGTATGGCTTTTGTCTTGATTTAAACAACTCAACCAAACCCAATCAAAAAAATCTCAGCAGTGAAGAGAGCTCCAGACTCTGTTCTGGTAAGAACACGCTTCTTATTCCCAGTCTGGGGTTGGACAGCTTCAGTCTCCAAGTATTCCCAGTTCTTGTTACACTGTTGGACTGCAGACCCCATTTCTGAAATTTCCTACCTGTGTTCATTTGTGAAATTGGCTGATTTCAAGTCATGCTTTTCATTTATTATACTGCTGTTGAAACTGATTGATTTCCTTGGGTTCTGATATGACATGCTGCATACTGTTCTAAATTTGTTCGTCTTTTCAAAACTCTTTATCAGCCTTATCTAATTAGCTTTAGTAGTGTTAGCTCTGTAAAAGATTGTTTCCTTACTCCCCAATGTTCTTACACACCCAGTCACAATTATGGATTTTCTTTTCCCTACAGTTTTGTCTCTAATTTTTGGTTCATGAGACAGTTTTGGCCGTTAATTTTAAAGAAAGTATCTCTGATGAATATGAAAGAAGTTGTACATGCAAAAGCAGGAATAAACAAGGAAAGGTCAAATGATCCTTTGTGTCTGATCCCCTTTGTGTCTGATCTGAGCAGACCTTCCTCCTGAGGAGCCAGAGTGTGTCTGGACCTGAGGAGAAGACAGATCCCACAGAGCTCCACTGCTGCTCTCCCTGCAGAGCTGAGCAGGCTGCCCGAGAGGGGTGGCACAGGAGAGGATTTCAGGAACATCAGAGCTCTGCTGGATCAAGGTGCCAAAAGGGAACAAACTCAAAGCATCAACTTCATAACATTTCTTTGTTCTTCTCTTCAGACTCAGAATTGATCAGAACAATTTTGCATCAAAATTTGATTTTCGTGGATTATATTTCACTTTATATCAATTTGAGACTTAAAATTTTTAAAACATTAATTTTGAATCATTTCAAGTCTGAAAATTGAGGGGCTTTTCTACTCATGTTTATTTTTATGTTATTTTTTCTATCAACAGGACTGGTGCTAAGAATAACAGATGCCAAGTGGGAAGGTGTTTCAGTATGCAAGAAGAAGGCATCTTGCTCTAGAAAAAAAATATCCATCAAAATAAGCTGCAGGCTTTGCTTAATCATTGTTTCTTTGTTAGAGGTCAGATCCATTTTAGTGTTATTCAAAAAGTAGGATTAAAAAATACCCAGCCAGGCCTTCAGCTTATTCATCACCAGGTAAACTTACTTTGTGGTTGAAATCAGTGTTCAGGGCTAATCCTTTGAGCAGTTTGATCCCTCCTCATCTGAGCCCCGGGACAGCCTGGTGTAGGCCAGCATCAGCCTAAGGACTGTTTGCAGACAGTGACTCCTCCTGCTGACAACATTTTGGGGTCAGTGTTTGCTCATGTTCACCCAGCTCAGACCCCAGGAAGAACCAGGCTGTGCCCAATACCAGGAATCTTCTGTTTTGCTTTGAGACCAGAATTTGTTTTTCTAGAAACCAGAAATATTTCATGACCACCTGTAGAAAGAAGATGATGCAGCTCTGCTCCCTTGCTATAATAAAACTTAGTATTTCTCATGCAGATGAGTGTTCATCTCATCCCATACAAATTTAGAAATCATTATCTCTGGAAACATAACCTGTTAATCCAGAGGAAGGTGAGGAATAAGTGATGCCTTGGAAGGCTGACGTGGAACAAAGACTGGACAGAGTCAGGGAATAAAGCAGAGATTTATTGAAAGGTCTCCAGGATCCACCTTGGGCAGGACAGGAGCCTGACCAGGCCACACCCAGGGTCACAAAATGTGAATGGCCACAAAAATGGCTGACCAGTCATGAGATTTTATGTTTTTATAAATTTTGGTCCATTTGCATTTTGGGGTTTAATTGTCCAATTACAGCTTCAGGTTGTGAGGTCCCATCCTTGTTCCTCCCTTCAGCCCACCCTTGTTTGTGCTTCTGGGCCTGAACGTTGTCCTTGGTTCTCAGCAGGAAAAGATTTGTTTTGTGTCCCTTCTCTGTGAAGAGAGTTTACTAGTACTTAATATGAGCTCAGAACTGCACCGAAGCAGCACAGACTCTGAAAACATGAAAGCTGAAACTCATCATGAGCATTTCTAGATGTGCCAGTATCTCCCCAGGTTTGTAGCCCAGGTGTGAGGGAGCTCACAGCACTCAGTGACCATGGGGGAATAACTTTCCCTCTGGAGATGGAATATGGGTGAATAAAAGCCTGAGCTGGGACTGTTCCATGCACTCACAGAGTAAAACCCCTCAGTGTCCTCACTGACCTCAGAGACTCAGCAGTCCATCCCATCCTGAAGAGAGTCTGCTGCTATTGGATTTTCTGTTGAAAAGACTGACTATCCTTAACCTTAAACAAATAATTTCTTTCTGTTTGACTTTCTTTGGCAATATAAGAGGATTTGATTTGAAAGCTTTGAAGGCCTGAGCTCTGCCCTGGGCTGGCACTATCTCTGGACCCCCTCAAGCTGGTGACGTCCTTCCCATCCAGCTCTTAGGTGATGCTTCTGCTCTAACTCTCCTGCTGTCTGAGAAGTGATACTCAATCGGTTCTGTTCTCTCCCTTTTTTCCCTCCCACTTTTTGGCTGACTATCTATTAGACTTCGAGCTCTTTGGCAGGAGGAATGAGAGTTGCCATCTGCCTGTGCAGTGAGGAGCACTCTTAGATGCAAAAAAAGAGAAATGCTTATGATAGCTCATCAAAAGATCAATTAATGTTAACGCAGAAAACACTGAAGTCAGAAATTCCCAATTTGTCCTGGCTTTGAATTCCACTTTTATCAGACAAATACTATCAAAAACTCCTCTGAATTACTGGGAACCCTTCTTGAAGCTGCCAAATGTTTGAGCTGCAACTGCAAATCTGGTAAAGCTCTCTGTGGAAGGGCTGAGCACTGAGAGAAGCTGGTTTCTCAACGGTACAACTGAGAAATCCCTTAAATCTTTGTAGCCAATTACCTCAGGAATTACCTGGTAAATGTTTAGCAGAACCTCTACTCTCTACAACAAAAGCTACAAACGCTTCTCAGCACTCTACTCTAAAGCAAACTTTAGCCATAAAATGTCCAACTCCAAAGCCACAAATCACAGATGTAAAAGTTGCAGTTACACAAGAGCAATGGATAAAATATTAAAAGCTATAATCTATAATACAAGCTGTGTCTCCTGCTGTCTGTCAGTGAGAGGGTGTCACCGAGCACTTCTGCACACCCTTGGTACAGAATGAGACATCTGACTCCCCTGCAAAGGCTGCAGACAATCAGTTTTCTTCATTTTTGCATGTCTCAAACTGCCAAGTCCTTGGAACAAAAGATGATGATAATAACAGATTAACTCTTCTTTTCTGAGCTCAGTCCAAGGAGCTGTCACAACATGGTTTGTGCAATATTCTTTAACAACCTGCAGTTAGACAATCAAAGATGTTTTTGAAATAATTATGGCAGTTGCTCAAAGGTAAATCTCTAAGTTTTGATAAAATAGCAGTGCCCTTCAGCTAAATCCATATAGGTGAAAGGAGAAAGAGAAGGAGGAGCAACACGTCATTCCTTCCCTTTCACAGGAGCCTCAGCCAGCCTAGCACTGATCCCTTTAGCTGTGTAGCCAGGCAATGGGATCCTGGGGACTCAGAACTGGAGTTCCCACATTCTGAAAGAGGCAATTAGCTTTTCTGTGCCTAAATTACCACTCCTTGAAGAACGGGAATGAAACCAAATTGATGAGGGGCATGTGGAGATGGGAAAAGCTGACTTGCTGTAAAGAGTGGCAAACAAGTACTCAGTACGTTAAAAATAGGCTGGATTTATGGATTTGCTCTCCAGGCAAGTATCTGAAAACTGCTCCTGCAAGTCAAATATTACACCACAGGTTCTCCTTTAAAAGTGAACACCTCCCTGTGCACATGGTTATGGAGACAGTTGGTAAATAAGGATCAAGCAGTCCCAAACCATGAGAACCTGCGGCATCCGTGAACTCATCAGGACAGCTCCAGGTATCCCCATTTCCTAGCAGAGAAGGATCTAATAGCATGAGGATTACAGTGATGTGGTATTATCCAGCACAGACTTCCAGATGGGAGGAAAGTCTGGCTGACCCTTCTGTCTCTGTGGTGATCAGCAGGATCCCTGCTGGCTTCTCTCCACCCTTAAGGACAAGACTGGGAGACCATGGGGGAAGGAGTCCCAAAAACTTGCCCAGTTCTGGCAATTCCCCCTGGCAAGCAACAGAGGTGACACTGCAGAGGGATCTGATCCAATTCAGCAATGCCTGGGGGCCTGGAGCAATTTTATTTTCCATTAATTGGCACTGCTGTGAGATTCTGCTTTTAAATGTTCTGCTCTGGGGTTAAAGGCAGCCCCTGTCCAGCACTGCTGCTGTTTTCCAGGGCATTCCTCGGTGGGGGAATCCCAGTCCCCAGGGAGCCCAGGGTGGGGAACGGAGACAGCACTGGGGTGTCATTCTGGTTTTGAAGACTTTTCTAAGCCTTCTGTAATGTTCTTCATATTGAAGTCAGAATTTTTACTTTCTCACAGTTTGTACTATAAACAATGGCCATGTTTTGCTAACTTTCATTGTTTACATATTTTTAGGTAAGAGGAGAAAGTTGATTGACAGTTGGCTTGACCAATGTGGTTTGAGAGGTGGGATTCCATCTTCCAATCCACAGGCCCCATAGGAAACGTATAAAATTAAGTTTTGTAAATAAACTCGGCCCTTTTCCTGCTTTGCTCACCAGCATGGCCTCGTGTGGGGTTTTTTTGTGTCATCTGTGACACTGGGGGACAGAGCAGGAGAGGAGCCTGCAGCCCGTCCTCCCCTCTGCTGGGAGAGGGTGGCTGTGAGGACAGGAGCAGCCTGCAGCAGGTGGAACAGTGCCTGGCTGGTCCCAGCATCCCGGGAAAACCAGGGGGTGCATGTGGAGGTGACCCAGCTCAGAGGAGCAAGTAGCTCAGCAGAGCTGAACTCCTACTGAGCCTGGAGCAGTCTGCTTATGGCTTTTACAGGACCTTTTCCATGGTGTGAAAATACAGCCGAAGAAACTGCTTTGGCCAGTGTTTGTTACAGTAACACCAACACTCAGCCCCATTTCTTGGGCTTTGCTGGCTCTTCTTCTCACTCGAGCTCTCCTGAGCACTGCTGTGATCTCCAGTGTCGGAGTCCAGGACATCCCTCTGACCACCCTGGAGGGTTTGGAGACTGGACAGGGGGGTCTGGGGTCTGTCCAAGGGGCTCAGCCAGCCTCACACAGAGCCCAGGAGGACACTGCCTCTGATCCCTGACCATGGAGTGAATGCCCGCAGTGTATGAACAATCACAAGCTGAAAGAACTCAAAATAAGCAGTAGCTAGTTTATCATAGAATGCAAATGTAGATGCTAGGATTTTTAGTATATGGAGGAATTGGGGAGTGGTCCTGTCCTCCTTGTTCTTGGTCTTGTCCCCCATCTTTTGCTGAGTTGGATTTTAAGGATTGGTTTAGAGTAGAAATTACATGTTAACATAGGTAGTAGGTATTGGCAAAGTTTTGTAAATAAAAAGTACGTTTTGGATGGTGGTTGGGTCAGGGGTACCGTACATAAGGTCTGGGACCCTCTGACCCGCTCTCTGATGTCCTGCTGGGGACACCCTGCAGAGCTGAGAAAGGACTGAGAGATAATGAAGAATAAACAACCTTGGAAACATGGACTGGCAGACTCAGCCTGTCTTCTCTGGCTCCAGCGTGGAACCCTTAGGGCTAGAGAAGCCTGAAAACCTGATTACCTCAGGGAACAGCAACCCTGAGACTCCAGCCCTCATCATTCACCTTGAAGATGGTTCAAAGGCATGCCAAGCCCCCCTCTCCCCTGGACAGGTGCCAGTGTCCCTGTCCCCTCAACAGAGAATGAACCTGTTCCTCCCCTCACAGCTCCCAACAGCACCTCATGGGAGCTGCAACAACAACCTGAGGCTCAGAGCGACACTTCAAACTTCTCAGAACTACCTAACTGGGAGGAGAGTGACCCAAAAAACACCCCCCACACAAACACAGCATGACAGGAAATGTAATAGCAAATGATTTTTTGCCAGTGCAGCAGAACTATTTTGAGCTCTTGGTGTGGACTCCAGCAATCTTGACAAACCTTTTAAGGATTACCAAGCTCTGAAGTAGAAGTTTATTTTCTAAATACTGTGATACAAGAAGGGACCTGCAAGAACCACTCTGCTCCTGCTACTTTCCTTACCGTATCACCAGAAGGGAGCAAAAATATCTCCCATCTCCTCTGTGACAGAGCAAATGTGCAAAGAAAGCAGTTCTGTTCTCTCTTCATGCTCCTGTTGGGCTTCTCTAATCAAACAGAATGGAATGGGAAAGGTTTTTCCTAAAGGCCATTAGAGTTTGCTAATTATTGTGAAATGAGGATCAGTTCAAAATAATGTGCCTTTTTTAATTTGCTAATATTTACACCATGCCTGAGAGAAAAAAAAAGGACATAGAGGAAGAACAAGAAAAAAGCAGTCTGCAAATGTTTCATTTTCTCTCTCCTGTTCCTTAAAGCAGCATTGGTATCAGCTGAAACTAGAAAGGAATATACTGAAATAGTTCTTGCCCTCCCAATGTATATCTGAGCAGTTACACAGGGCAGGTGAGTTTGGGTGGAGATACCCTAGAGAGGACAACGCTCCCACCTTTTGAATGACCTCTCCTTGTCAGAGGCTTGTCAATTCTTTTCTGTAGCTGAATTCCAATCTGCCTCCACAGAAGCTCAGGGAAGCCATTTCCAGAGCTGGGCACTCCAGAGGTGTTTCTGTACACATCTATGCAATACCTTGATTTGACAAAGACACCAGCCAGTACCTGGTTGTGCAGAATACCTTTCTCCTCACACTTAGACACAACATTATTTTAGGATTTCAGCAGACAAAATCATGGCCAAAGAAGTGCATGAAGCAGCTCAGGCTAATTATTCTCAGACAAAGATGTAACAGTTCTAAAATTCACTTTACAAGCTCAAACACCTTATTGCAAAACAGTGTTTGCTTAAACCTTCAATTGATGGACCTGGAAAGAGCAGGAAGGAATACTCTGTTCTATTGACTCTAACAAACCCACAGTTCATTCCTGACTTCCTCATTTAAACACGTCATAGCTTCACTGCTGGTTTTGTAATTACCTTCAAAGCATTCAGTGTTAACCACAGATTCACAGAGTACAAAGATCCTACACCTCTTACAGTATCCTCTGGTCTAACACCTTCCTCTCCTCTACATTCTCCCACTGACATTTTACAGAATAATTGATAAAGAGATCCTCTCCCTCTGCTGTTTCACCAGATCTCCAAACAGACCTGCTGCTCTTTGTGCCTCAGTGCCTCTTCCCTGATCCATGAACCTGCAGGACATGCAAGGATCCTCTCCCATCTGGAACCTCATTTTAAAGCCAACCCTTCATTTGCCACTTTTCTTTGAAAATCTACATCACAAATGTGGTTCTTTCTATTTCTGGTGACATCCCAATGGAAGCAGTATTTTACTAACAAGCCTCCAGCAGGTCCTGTAAATACTGAAATCACTGAGGCTGCATCATCTGGCAAGAACAACCTTCTGGATGGGGTTTGGATGAAACCAGCCACTGCAGCCAGCCCAGAGTCCCTGTGGTCTCATAGCAACAGGATCATTTGCTGAGGAAGCAGCACTGATCACCAGCTGGAGCACTTTTTGTTGTGTCTTATTCATGAGGCAAAGTCAGATGCAACCGTGGCTCTGAAATATCACTGGGACATGCCTTGAAACCCAATTTCATCCCCTGTGGCTGGTGCTCACAGCTCAGCAGCTACAGACAGGAGAAGGGTGCAGCTCTCTTCTTGTTCCCAACAGCAATATTAGAAATATGCTCAGGAATATTCATTACACTGAGCCACAAGGAGAAGCTGCAGCTCTTCATTGGTCATTCTCAGGGCTACCTGACCCAGTCAGGGCTTCTTTACTGCTCCCTTCCCAACAATTTCTGGAGCAAGGAGGATCTCACCATACTGGATTTGTGTTGTGCTCTGTCCAGCAAGCAAACCCAAGTTTTTCCTTCACCAACTACTTAGATCTAAAAGTAACAAAACCCCCAAGGGAACAAAAAAGGGGTAATCACAAGCACAGTCAGGCTTACAGAGGTATTTCTATACCAGGCTGTTTGTTTGGTTTCCTGGGGAGTTTTTTTGTAGTATTTAAGCTCAGATTTTACTAAATGAAACTTTTTGGATGAGACAGGAGGAAATCTGAGTTGTAACGATCATTTGAAAAATTTCTACATGTGAGATTTGTTCATGAGATGAGGTTTGCAATTACAAACCATAACCCAAAGGGAGGCAAGTAGCAATATTCTCATCATAAACTCTGAGAAACAAGGCAAGAACCCCCCCAAATGTGTGATTTGGTGAGATCCATGGAGCTGTGCTGAGATGTGTTTGTGTGCAGCCTGCAAGAGAAGGGTGTTTTCATCTCAGGCTGCAGGTATGACATGAGCATTACACAACTGTGCTAAGGGAAAAGCAACCGATATATCAAATGTGATGTTCTGCCTCAGATCTGATGAGCCTGGAAATATTTGACAATGAAGGAATTTCTATGGTTTAATAAAAGCCTGGACATCCTGTCCCTACAACAGCACATCCAGGATCCTGTGACTCTAAACAACCAAACAAGAGCTAAACCTTGGCTGCGACTTGTCATTGCTTTAAATGTTAAAATGCTTGCTGTATTATGAAAAGTGATAGCACTTTGATAAAAAAGAACCCACTTTGAGCATATTTAAGGAATAGCTCTGCTAAGGAAGAGGCTGCTATTTCCCCCTGTTGATTTACAGAGGAAAACTGTCGTTCAGCAGATGGCTCATTAAATTTTTGCACCGTGACTGTAGTAGGAGAAGGAAAAGAAAGAACAAAAAAAGAACAAAACCAAACCTCACCACGACCACAGGAATAAGATGCACTGGTTGCTTGCTGTGTAATAAAACCTTTTTTTAGCTTTTATTCTTGTACTGAGCAGCAGACAATATTTAAACCTACTTTACAAGTGAATTCTCTTCATGTTTACGAGCCAGTCCCTATTTCAAGTGGCTTTGTTTCTGGATAAGACATCTCTTTAGAGGAAAGACTGAAAATTCCATCTAGCATTTCCTGCTGTAATTTCTTTTCCTTAAAAGCCTTTAAAAGGGAAGATTCTTGTTCATGATCTGTACACCTTCTGCTAAAATCTGAATTCCATGTTTGGACATCTCAGCAACAATCTTTATTGTCATCTATTCCTTGGACTGCCCTTCCTGTTTTCCAAAAACAAAATGCTGCATTAATTTTGAAAATGGGATATCCTGCTGGAAGGCTTTGAGAAAAAAAGAACATACTGAGCCTGGGACCTCAAGGATTCCTTCCGGTGCCTTAAGAGAAATAAAGAAATAGTTCTAGTCAAGAAAAGGAAATATGGCAGGAAAAAACACTCGGGAGTTACAGTCAGAGCAATCCTAGAGAAATAAATAGTACAGAAATAATTAGAATTACATAAATGGTTCTTTTTCCATCTACAGCCACAGTCCCATTCAGGAACTGCAAGGAAAGGGGACATGACGGGACATTGGGAAGGGATGTCCACACATCAAAGATCCACACAGAGAATTACTGCCATTGAAACAACCAACATTATTAGAGGATTCTATGAACTGGAGCTGCTAATAATATATTTAATTAAATGTAGGATCCTACGCTCAGCAAACATTCAAATAAACGTTGTTAACTATGACTCTTTATTCTCAGAATGTCCAAACTCTACATAATTATGCCAAGTGAGTTCTAATTACTTCCTAGAAGCATCTATGCAGATAATCATCTACCCCCAGACTATCTCATGCTCAGCTGAGCAGCCATAGAAGTCCCAGTGTAACAGATTAGATTTGAGCAGAAATATTTATTCCACTGCTAGAAGTACAAAGATAGAAAATATCTGCTAAACACTTTGATCTTCTTGAATATCAGGCACTGTAAAAAGTATGAAATACCATTATACAGCTGTAAAAGTGGAAACAAGGATTGTTATGCAAAACGAATGCAATGATGTGGTTATTCAAGCATGCTGTCTTCCAAATAATCAGAATTTAAACTCAGATACTTTAGAGAGAACTTCAGTAAACCACACTCTGCACAGTCCTGGAAAACTACACTGACAGTGTAGCTTGAAGCCGAAGGATTGAGATTCTTTAAACACTGTATTGCCTGTGACTCACGCAATTATCACATCTTTATCCAGCTCCTCCTGAGCTCTTTGTTCAGAATAATCTCGCAGCAGTAAATCGCACATGCCGTTTGTTCTGGGCTCAAAACCACTGCCGCTCCCACCCAGCACCTTGGCAAGAGGAGCAGGCGGAGGAGCATCTCTGCCTTTTCCCTTTGGGAAACCTTTGCCCCTGGATGCGTTGCTCTGAGCACCTCCACTCGCATTCTGAGGGACACATGAGCACAGTGAGCTCCTGTGGCAGGGGCACTCGCAGGTATTGTCACTTCCCAAGCAAACACACGCAGTGCCCACACGCTGCTATTTTAAATCCCTCTCTTGCTGCAGCATTGCAGGTGCTGTGCACTTAAAGCTGCACAGCCACAAACCTCCCCCAAAGAGGCTTCAGGGCTTCTCTCAGGATGGTGTTGGAAGTTTTGCTTTTAACACCAAACTCGAATGTTTCCGTTCCAAACTCTTGAGTTTTTACACCAGGATTTGCAGAAATACATTCAGCTCACCAGTACAAGTGAACCCAAAGTATTTGATTTATTTTTAATAATCTCATCTCGTTCATAATGAATTTTTAACAATGGCAATTGCAAGCCTACTACTTAGAGCAGCTTCCCTCAAAAGGGCACAGCCAACATAAATAGCTGAAAGGCTCTTTTTGAGTTTAGTGAGTAATTTTTGAACCCTAGAAACCACTCAGAGTCATATGCAAGCCTAATGCTCACAAACCCATATTTCAGCTGCTGAGCACAAACCTGTGTCCTTAACAGGACATTGGAAAAGGCTCAGACCACTTCTCTCACTGACTTGAGCTCCTCTGTCCATAAACCATGGTGAAGAACAGGATTTTGCCCTTGTACCCCTGAACAGCTTAAGATTCATTGCCATAAATTAAAGATTAAATAACGTGGCAGAGCAAAACAGAACTTGAGCTGTGCTAAACCCGGCTCTAGGTTTCCTCAGCTGCTGTCCTGTATCTTTAGCATTTCTGCTCTCACTAAAGAGCTGCACAGTCAAAAGTTTGGGTGGAGAAGCATCACCAGTAGCGGTGAGCTGGTTATGAGGTGCTGTGTGATGCCCCCTGAGCCCATGTCAGACAGTCCAGAACCAAATATTCCCAATGCACCTCTCCCTTGGCAGCTCCCATTTTTCTCCACATCATTTATTTCTTTGCTGTTACTCCTGCTGTCACTTCTGTCCTTGCTTATGGCCTATTTTATTTGTGCAAACTGCAAATTCCTGCACTACTCTGAGAAGAGCCTTGAATATCAATGGGAGCAGAGCCTGGGGTGTTGACACTTACCTGGACACTTCAAATAAAACCATAAAACTTTTAAAACAGCAGTATTAAGTTTAATTTCCAGGGAAATAAACAATCATTTGGTTGGGGAGTTGGTTTTTGTTTTGGGGTTTTTGAGGGTTTTTTGTTTGTTTCCTTTGGGTTTGGGGGTTTTAGTTTGTTTGGGGTTTTTGGAGGGTTTGGATGTGGGGGTTTTTTTTGGAGGTGGGAAACTGGTGGGGCAGTGGGGAAAGCTGGATGCAGGCATTCAGAGAGGGGATAATTTCTGTGCTCACAGAAATTCTGTGCTAATGCTCTCTCACACGGAGCCGGGGGTGGGGATTTAATCAATGCTGGTTTAAAACAGAGCTGTGAAACTTGCTGCAGGCAGCACTACACTGATCATTTCTTAGCTTGGTCGATCACTAAGTACAAATCCGAGTGGCAGCTCACAGGTACTCCATCAGCCGGGGTTTTGCCCGTGCGATGGATTCCAAGTGCCACCTAGTGGGAATTGTCACTTTGGAGAGGCCAGTGCCGTGACTTTCATCCAGGAGGATGGAAACACCGTACACAGCTGTAAGAAATGTCCTTGTTCACCCCTCACCTACGCTGAGACACTCTCGTATCCAGGGATGTTTTCCATACTAAAGGAGGGGGGAAAACCGCACTTCGAAAAGGAAAAATACCAATTCTTGATGTTAGTTAAGAATTTGATGAAAATAATCCACATTCAGTCTGTGCTCAGCAGCCAAGTGCCCAAATCCCGAATGTGCTCCTGGAGCCAGGTGTTCACAGAGCTTTCAAAACCATCATCTAAGGTGAAGAATTTCCTAATATAGCCCTAATTTTAATATATAGCACAGGTTCCTTATAAATTTCAAGGAGCTGCAGACAGGGGGGGTTCCAGCAGCAGAGAAGCGTTAACCACACACACAAACACAAAATCCCGGGGTGGGAATGCTGGATCCCCCTCTGCTGAACTCTGCTGCTCCCGGAGCTGACAGCAGGAATTCCCCTCAGCCCGGGGCTGTGGGCAGGGATGGAACCTTGTGTTGTGCTCCAGGTGTGCAGAGCCCAAAGGCAGCTCTGGGGATGGGTTTTTCTCCTGTTCCTGTGGGCAGCAGAGGGGCAGGCGAGGCAGCAGGCACGGAACAGAGGTGTTGGGGAAGATGAAACAGGAAAGTCTCATAGATATGATTGTTTGGCAAAAGACTCTGAGAATATGAAACCTGTAAGTGAAAGAGAAATGAAGGCAAGTTTTGATGTATAAGATGCCAAGCCAGACAGTGACTGAACAACTGGAAAAACAATGGTTGAGTGGGCTGAAGGGAAAATCCCTGTTGAATGAACAACGTCCTTGGCAAATAAAAGGGATGCCAAGGGTTCCAAGGGGCACAGAGACCCTGCCAATGTGGCAAGGAAGAAAAAAAAGGGCTCTAGAGAGTAGCTTTTAGGGTTTAAAACGTAACACAGTATGGCAGTGTAATAGTTCTGATAGACTGCATGTAGACTCTACAGGATTTGTGTCTTATACTGGTTGGATGTTTCAAATTAGCATATTCAGCACAGAAAAAGAGATAATGCATTGCAACCAGAACTTAGGGGTCTCTCAAGCACGCTTTCAGGTGTGACTGGCAGCTTTAAGCTGGCTCTTCTTACCCACAACCCAAGATTGCTGTAATTTCACCTAGGCAATAAACAGCAGTTTGATTAAGAGCCACTTGGGAGTCCCTCATCCCTCATCTAGGCTCTTACACAGAGGCTGTGGTTTGTTTGCACTTCTGGGAAGATTATGGAGCAGAGAATTTTCAGGTTAAGGCTGCCACAATGTCACCACTTCCAATCCCACTGCAGCAGGGCCGTGACTCACACAGCCCAAGGAGATCCAGCGCATTGCAAGGTGTTAAAATTCAAAGCACAGAGAACAACAGTGAGGAAAAGAGACTCTTTCTTTCAGAACTGGGAGTATTCTCGGAGTTCTTGTGAGACAGCTGTTCACTGTAGCCATCCTAAGGGCTACACTCATGTCAGCATACGCTAGCTGGAAGTTGGGGCCATTATTTTAAGAGTATATACACTGATTAACAAAGAAAATACATTTGAAGCACAGCTACTCTTTAGAGAATACAAGATTAAAATATCACAGCCCTGCTCTTGGCTCCTCACTGTCATCACCTCCTGAGCCTGTTCTCTGGTGTGCAGAGGATGTGACATCCCAGCCCTGAGGCTCGATGGCAGGAGTGTCCCAGCCCTGCCTGCTCACACCCCAGCTCTGTCACCACCCAGCAATCCCACTCTGTACTGCAGCACCTTTCAGACCATTTTAGCCCAGAAAATTCCTTGTAAAAGCTAATTTTTAAAAGCCTGGCACGCTCCATAATAGTCCACTTCAGGTTTTCAAGGAGAGATGTTACCATTAATCAAACAGCAGAGAAAAAAAATCCCTGCATCATATCCAGAATTCCAAGCCAGGATTCTTCAGGAGCTTTGCTGCTTCCTGCAGCTGGATGTGTGACAGGCACGAGTCCTGTTCCGAACAGAACTGAGCAGGCTGAATTCTGCAATCTGAACAGGGTCGCTGTCCCTGCACGCCGGGGAGGTCTCCTTGCCATGCAGGCAGCTGACCACCAGCTGTCCCCATTGCCTCACCGCAGTCACAGAGCAGGCTCGGAACGGGAACGCGCCTCCAAAAATGGGTGCTGCTACTCTTGGGGCCCAGAAAAAGAGAACAGAAAAAAAAACAAAGGCTCAGAAAAATAAAACAGAGCTACTGGAGCTCTGTCAGTCCCTAGATAGGAAGATGGGATGTGTAGGAGAAGGTGTGCAGCCCAGGACAGGGATGTGGTTAAAATGTGACACAGATCAGCTCAGAAACACAAGGATGGGACCTTGGCAGATCCATGGCTTTGTGACACGGCAAGGGAAAGCTCTGGAGACTCATTCATGTAGCAGAAGAGGAACAATCAAAGTGGACTGGAGGATCCCAGTGTTGCTACTTGGTCTCTGCCCATATCAATATCACCTGATAAAACCTCCTGCAGAGATGTTTTCCCATCCAGGACCTCTGGTGGACACCACTTCCCAGCTTGGAAACTATTCAAATTCAGAACTAGAAAAATGCATCTTAGAGAGGCCGAAGGGTAAAGGTGTTTTAGGATCATCTCAGTAAAGTTCTTTTCCCTCTTGAGAACTCAGGGCGATTTCTCATTTCCATTCACTTTGCATTTGAGAACTTTTGAAAATATTTCATTTTAAATTAACTATATTAATACGTGACTATTCACATAGCTCCAGCAATTACAGTCAAATGACTGTGGTTTAACTAATAGGTAAGATTGAAATGACATAAATGATAAAAGCCTGGGCTAACCAAAGATAAAGTGCAGCTTGCTGGAGCCAGACCAGCTCAGGGTACTCAGGAATCCAAAGGATGCAGTTTCCTGCTTTGTGGGCACAGCATGTGGCCAGAGGAGCAAAGCACTGCCAGTTCAGCCATCCCAGATTGTAAAGCCCTTTCTTTAGGCACTATGGAAGAGGAAGAATCTCCTTCCATGTCATTATATCCTTGTATTATTGAAAGCATCAAAAGCTATTTGATGTGATTTTTCTAATACACAGGAATAATCACCATTTTACTGCTTTCAGTAGCTCCCATGACACAAATTAAACCATTGTGAAATATGGACCAAAATGTTCCTTGTGGAGCAATGCTGCACTGGGAGAGAATGAATCCATGGCTGGAGCCTGGTGTATCCAACATTCCTGAACACTGAACAAGGGCAGCTCCAACTCAGCCCTTCTGCAGAGCTCTGTGTTGGGCTGTATCAGGCAGATAAGGCAGGAAAAGTTTCCTTGAAAGAACATAATTAGAACATTTTGCAGACAGCTGGAGGGCTCCAGTAAAGGAGAAAATGCTGCTTCTTCCTCTGGCTGATTTATTGCTACACCTGCACTCAGGAGAGGCATGAAACACCTACAAGGATGAGGCTTCAGCAGTTTTGAAGAGGAAGAAAGGAAATGAAACCAACTTACAGCAAAAAGATGAAAAGAATTTTTCTTTGTAACTATTTCAGCACTCAAGAGCTACTGAGCAACCACAGTACTCTAAATTTGAGAAGGAAGAAGAACACTTGAGTTAAAAAGTAAGAAGATCCCACTACATTAAAATCACACTAACTGTAGACAGGCTGTCCAGAGACGCCTAATTCTAAATTAGACAACTGTGATTTATTTTGCTGCTGCAGCAGAATTAAGCAGTTCAGATCCATGACCCACTGATCACTGACTTCCCTGGATTTGGGAAGTCCTTCCCGGCAGCTCTGCTGGGTAATTCTGAGTGGCCAGCTGTCACAGATGTGCAAATTGCAAGCGAGTAAGCTCACATATGCAAGCAGCAGAAACAGCTTCTGGCAACTTCCCGCCACCTAATGATTTTTAAAATACCTTGCAGCAATTACACCGACACAACATCAGCCCTCAAAAACAAGAAAATGAGCCAAAGAGCACAAATATTTTGGAGTGCACAGCAGGACAATCTGAAATACTCTGAGCAGGTAGCTGTGCTTCTGAAATTATCAGTCAAAAAAGCTTTTTCCACGACTCCAGCCCCAAGGCACATTGTGACTGCAGCCTAAGGACACCGTTCTCTCACTGAAGGAAACAACGGTGTTGTCAGGTGTGCAGAGTGATTCCTTCCTCCCAGAACCTGGATATTTAAATGGTGTTAAAGTGCAAAAGACTCCGAGAAAAAATACACCTCTGAACAAAGGAAAAACTCATTATACTTTGCACCTGTTTAAGGAAAAACTCCTTTTAACAAGTGGGATGATTAATAAAGGTGCAATTGAGTATCACATCGTTAAAGGAACAGGAATGAAAACAGGCTGAACTGCCATTAAGAGGCAGTGCTAAGGCATCTATCTCGTTTAGAAAAAGAAATCCACACTTTCTCTCCTTGCTCCCGGTCACAGATGATCTCATAGGGATTTGTTACTCACAAACATCAGATTGTCCCTGAAAGTTAGGAAACTGCTTTCCTGAGCTAAAAAGCTATAATTTGTTCCCATATTTCCGAGAAAAGGTGTTACTTATTGTGAAGAAGCACAGCAATGAGAACAAAAAAAAAAAACCTTCAGGGAAAACTATCACTCATTTCAATATCACAACCAACACGTAAGCACAGGGAAAGTGACAAATTCTGCATTCTCTCAATAACAGATTCCCTTTCTGTGAACACTGGAGGTTAGAATAGAGGAACTTCAATCACCGTGGCAAGCAGCCAGCTCATGAATAGCTTGCTAACATCAACAAGACTATTCGTATGAACAAATGCTCAAAATGACTATGAGACTCCTTGTATATCCTTTGTAATGGTAAAATCACCGGGATTACTGTGGTTTCTAAGTGCTCTCCCACACAGATGAAGAGCTGAAGTCAAGAAGAGTGCTCATGTGAGGAGCTCTGTAAGAGCTGCAGTTAAATACTGAACTGCTCCTTTGGGTTTAGCTTTTAAAAAAATAGAGCAGAACTACTACTGGACCAGCAGACAGCAGGCTTTGAGTAACTCTGAGTGCCTGAAGTGAGATCCTGACACGCACTGCTCAAGAAAAATACAACTTCTACTGCCTGAGCAGTTATGGTTAACTACACACTCGGCTCTGCTGGAAGACCACGAGATTTCAAACCACATTCTCAAAGTAAAGAACGGGGCTGGCAATCCATAAAGATCTGTGAGAAAGGAAGCCCTGGAACTAGCAGCAAGGTGGGGTTGCCTGCATGGGCAGCCCTTCATTTGAATGCAAATGTAATTTTGGGGCAGGCAGTTATCTGTGACATCAGGCAGGACCTTAGTAAACTGTTACCACCAGCACCTGGTAAAACCATTGTTAATCATGTGTAGTAAAGGGACATCAGGGCTAGCAGGAGTCATTTATAGAGCCAGGCTGGGCTAGAAAAGAGAGAAAGAAAGAGGAGGGGAAGGGAGATCAAACAAACCCTGTGAGGAGCAGGATGTCCCGGCGAGACAAAGGCCGGCTGTGAGCACCATGTACGTGAGCTATCTGTTGGATAAAGACACCAGCATGTATCCAGGATCCGCAAGGTGCACCAGCAACAACCTGCCCGTGCAGAACTTCGTGTCCGCCCCGGCCTACCCCGAGTACATGGGATACCACCCTGTGCCAGGCCTGGACGGCCACGGGCAGGCGGCGCCGGCCTGGGGCTCCCACTACGGCCCCCAGCGCGAGGACTGGAGCGCCTACGGCCCAGGCCCGTCCGGCGCCGGGCCCGCTGCCCACATCAATGGCTCGTCCCCTGGCCAGGGCTCCTACAGCTCTGCTGACTACAGCTCCCTGCACCCCGCTGCTGCTGCTGCTGCTGCTGCTGCGGCCTTGCCTCCCGGAGAGACAATTAATGCCCAGCAGATCTCCCCCAGCAGCCAAAGGCACAGCTCCTACGAGTGGATGAGGAAAACGGTGCAATCCACCTCCACAGGTAGGAGGGCGCGGAGGGTTTGGGCTGAGAAGAGGTTTTTTGCTTGTTGTGTCGTTGTGGGGGTTTTGCCAGGTTCCCTGGATTCAGATTAATAAAGATCCTGATGGCTCTGAAGGATTCTCTTGCCAGCAGTTGAATATTGGTTCAATTGTTGGATGCTGAGTTTGAGCAGTTGATTAAAATATTGGTTCAATTACTGGATGATGGGTTTGAGCAGTTGATTAAAATATTGGTTCAATTACTGGATGACGGGTTTGAGCACTTGGTTGTTTCTTACGTTTCTTGCTTGGCCTTTAATCCTGTGGGAAATGAAAAGCAATGCCCTTTCACTTCTCACTTCAGGTATGTTTTTAAAGTTTGTGATAGCCAATGGTTGTTTTTAATAGGAGTCCTGTAGATTGGGATGAAACAGAAAGTATTGTGTTCACTGCCACCTATTCTTTGCCTACTTTCCTCAAGTTTTGGAGTACCTAGGAAAAGTTCAAGTAAAATATACTCAGCAGGGGTTGGCAGTGAGGCTTTCTAGCAGAAACAACCCCTCCAAACCTCAGAACACTGAAATGAGATTTGCAAGACCAAACAATGAGTCAATGCTTTAAAAACAGGAATGATAAGGAAAGGCTTGCATCATGTCATAGTAGCAGCTCTCAGGATATGCAGGAATAAAAAAATCCATGGTAACACAGCCTGGTAATACAGCCACAGATCAGGCTCTGCTGCATGACAGTCAAGGAGTACAAAACAATTCTTCAGTTGTATTTAAGCAGTAAAAAAAGCCATGAAGCTTGATGGAAAGGTTCTGTTTGATTGGGAGGAGGAACAAGAGAAAAAATATAAATACTGAGTATCCCTAAAACAAATATCTGCACCCTGTCTATGAAAAAAATATTCAACAAGAAAGGGGAGAAGAAAAAGGAAAAGAGGGAAAACTGCCTGAAAAGAACAGAGGCACAATCTGCTGTATGAAAGTATTTGATCCTGAGGTGCTGAGCACTTTGACATGCACTGAGATCAGTAGAAATTAGGGATGCTCAATTCCTCCCCTAAAGAGATGCTCCCAGTATTTCAGTGTTGCATCCCAGGAAGTTTCCTTCCCTTTCCCTCCCTCCACATGTACCTGTAAATAAAAGTCTTCAAAGCAGGGACTGAATCAATCTCTGGTGGAAAAGCAATTACTTAAAACAGACATTCGAGAATTGAAAGCAACTGCATAGAAAAGCTGTCTGTATTAAAATAATGCATCTAATTTGTATGGGCAGAGTCCTCCTCACTCCTGCTGAACACAACTTTAGTTCATGGAGAGTCCACAGAATTCAACAGAACAATCAGAAAAGGCTGTTGCTCTGTGTGAATAAGAATTTGGGAGGATAATAGTTCATATCTTTAAAATCGTATTTGTTCTTCACTGAATATTATCCAAGAAAAAACAAGAGAAGGCCTGTTTCGAAAAAAACTTGCAGCTTACTTTTGAGGAGTATTTACAAGGGCAACAAAATTGCTCACAAATTGTGGGATTTACAGATGGCAGAACCCTTACTCACAAAACCCACTGTTCCTCATCCCTTCTTTACCTGCTTTGTGCTTCTGTGGATTCCAATCACACCAAGGGAGCAAGGCCTGATTTGTTCTGTGCTGTCCCTTTGATAGTGGGACACTGGATAGATTGATACAGCACATATATAGAGATATATAGAGAGAGAAATACATAGATATAGAGATATAGAGAGATACAGATACATATAATATAAAATATCACATTCTAATTGCTGCACAATAAGCACTTAGACATTTCCAACTTTCCAAATTTCAAGCCTGCAAAGGTCAGAGCAGTCACAGGAGGGCTGGGAGTGTCTCCTTTCTGGAGTGGTCTAACAAGACATTGAGCGTCCTTGTGTCTAGAACTGCAGAAATCAGCAGGCCACAGGAACAGACCCTCCCAAATGCCTGTGGGCCAGGGGAAGGCTCCATTTAAAAGCTACTGAGTGCTGCTTTAGGGAAAAATCCAGAGAAGGAATTCTCCTTCTTTCCCTCTTATATATTAGTTCTTCTGCTAGGCCAGGCAGGCTCAGTGCCAGCAGATCTCCTTCACTGGAGCTGGTTCCCTTCTCTTCCTCCACTCCTTATCCTCTGTCTTTTTCTGTTTAAAAGCAAGGGCACTGTTGTCCTTCATGGTTTCCCAAAAAATGAAATAATTTTAAAATATTTGCCCTTGCAGCAGTGTCAGCTCTAGGAAAGCACCTGAGTGAGTTTGGTTCTGTGCACGCAGGTGTTGCAGTGATTTCAGATGGGTGACCAGGCTCACTGCAAATGTTGTTTGCTGGATCCTGATCAAACCCCTCATTGTTTTCTTAGATGGAATCCAATTCTTTTCACATCCTTAAAGCTGTCTCTGTTCACTGAGCATTATCCTTCTGTCTCTTTACAAAACCTGTGGGAATTTCAGTGAAAGTTTGGTGTTTCAAGAATGAAGGAATCACATATTATTTATCAGCTTTCCTTATTCCCTGTGGATAGATACAAACTACTGTTCTTAATGATGAAAAAAATGTGGCTCAAACTTACCTGAGTTGATCATAACAGACATTAATTAAATTTGTTATTTATTCATTACATGCTGCAAAGCACTAATTATCAATACTCATACTACCAATAATATTTCACTGTGAAAACAATTATTAAAGCAAGTAATTTTTGCAAGATATTCTCAGAAGTTTGAAAGAAATGTTCCTGTAATGTTATCCCTTTAAGACTGGGAGAGATTCTTGCCAAAGGTTCACTCTGGCTTGGAGCAGCTACAGAGACAAGGCCCTGAATCCATGGCATTCCCATCTCCAGAGATTTCATGGTTATCTTCTCTTACTGCTGCTTTGCAGCCTCATGTCCTGACAGATGACAAACAAAGCACTTTATTGCTATTTCTACCACTGCCTCATGCCCTCCAGGTCTTTTGACACTGTTATCTACACAACTAACTTGAAACAAAGGAAGAAATAATTTCAAGTTTTACTCTGTAACTTTAAAAACAACATCAGTGTAGAACCATGTGTTCAACTGATGTGAAGTGAAATTTGTGGAAGATCTCACTATTTAATGTGAGATTATCCTGATTTAATACTACTAGAATGCATTTCCTGCAGAAAAGCCCTGCTGAGCTTTCGTGCATGCTTCTTTCTCTGACTGAGGGGTGGCTGAGTGTCTGTCCCTGCCCTGGCACTGCAGGGATTGGGGTTTGCTCCTCAGTGCAGCACACACAGAACCCAGGGCCCGGTGTCTGCACTCCTCAGGGTGCTGAGGGGACAGGAAAAAGCCAATGTGTTTTGGCTCAGAACGCTCGGAGGAAGCACTGAGTGCTCAGGATTTGCAGCCACAAACACTAAAAGACTCTGCTCCTTACACTGCTCCTGTCTCCTCAGTGTCCCCTTGAGAGGGTGAGCACAGCCAGGACAAGGAGCAACTGTAACACAGAACAGAACAAAGCCACAGCTAGAAACGTGAGGTGGTGATTCCACACACACACACACACAGGAGACATAATTACAGGTAAATTCTTTGATGGAAAGTAGAATAAAACCACCTTAGAAGAAGCTACAAATCTCGTCCTGTTGATTTCAGGATTTTATGGAGCTGTGTCATCACTCACACAGGAGTAGACTTGACTTTATGACTGTGTGAGAAAACAACACACACCTGTAGTAAAAGTGTGCCCAAAACACTGAGTTTGAGCAGTGAACTCCCAGGAGAATGTGCTCACAAAGCTGAAAGTGCACCTTAGGATCTGCACTTATGTTACCATAAAACAGGGTGGGGACAAGTTTGGAAACAAGTTTGGAACTGATTCAGAGGAGAGATTTTTTCCTGCAGATGACAACTCTCCTATCATTCTTCTTCAACAAAAATTTACTCTGCAGACAAAAAGACAGTTTTCTGCTGCTGATGGCAGGAGACCTGAGAGCATCATGACTAAAGCACTGTAAATGTAGCACAGTCTTTGAAGGAAGAAGTTATATTACCCCAAATCTAAGGAAGAGGAACAAGCCTCTTGAGAGGTCATTCCTGTAAAATGCTGAATGCTAAAGAACACACAACACTTGGGGAAAATCTCAGTCTGTTTCCTTTTACGCATCATTGGCAATGGGATTTCCCCTGGTTTCTCACTCAGAAATCCACCTACATTTTCTGCAGGGTGGGTGCTTCTGCCTGTCCAATCATTGTTTAAAGAAATAAAAATGACTCTGCTTTGGATTCAATTCCTTCTGTACGATGAAGATGAAGAGAAAAGTTTACACTAGCAAAGAGAAGGACAGAATATGGCCAATGAGCTTTATTCCAGAATAGCAGAACATATTCAAAACTGAAAACAGAAGGGAAAATTCAAGTCTGTTGAAAGGTTTCAATTCTATGATTCTATTCTGGTTTTTTCAGCATGTACAATCTGAACATGTATAAAAGAGCAGATGAGCAAGATGCAGCAGAAAATACAAACACAAAATTTCACCGAGTTTCACAAACCTTTAGCACCTAACTTTGCAGTAATGCACAGAACCAGGACTTCTACTTATCACACCAAGGTTTCTGGCAGGAATAGGATACACATATATGGATCTATGCCACATTTTCTAATACATTACATGGTGAGGTTTTTAATTTAGCTTTACAAAACATCATGAAACATCATGTGCAGCACAATGTTTATTTTCAAAACTTATTTCAAATTACTTTTGCTTCACAACTTCAATTAAGTCTGTGAAATTACTGACTTAAATCAGGGAGAATGTGCCCCTTACTTCTCCTACACTTTTAAAGTACATAAGTAGTTAAAGTCCAAAACAAAACTCTGAGGCCTGCTCTCTGTCAGCCTGTATCTTTATAAACTCAAAAATTAACATCAGTTTTTAATACTAAAGTAACAGAGAGATGCAGGTGGTAACTGAGCATATCCTCAGGCCAGAAGCTCTTTCACATTTCTGGGATGATTTAAGGTAACATCCAGCCACCAAGGACAGGATAACTTCCTCTGAAGCACTGCTAAACCCTGGAATCCAGGCTGCAATGCTTTGTCAGCAACCCCACAGTAATCCCACACTATCCTACCCTAGGACATCTTCAGGCAGCTTCTGGATTTTATGAAAGATGCTGCTTTCAGTGCTTGCAGAATATTCCTGAAAAGTTAAGAGAGGAGGCTCTGAAAGAGGGCTGGTTCTAATGCTAATTTATTTTGCTTTGTAAACTAGTTGTGAGGTCCGATGGTGTTTTGGGGTTTTTTTTTCCTTTCCTGGCCCACATTGTCTGAGGTTTTGAGGCCTATCTGTCATATTGAGGCAACAGACCCTTTTAACACTTCGCTTTGCTTTGATATGCAGTCTTGTCTCTTCCTTCTCCCTCCTTTCTTCAGGAGTTATATTGCCGGAAAGGGTGATGATTTTCACAGCAAATAAAGAGGCCTTCTCCCAGCTTTATTGTCTTCAGAAGAAATACTCTGTGAATTTTATGACCAATGGGAAAACTGTTCCCTTCCCCCAACTCAAAACTTGGCCAGTCACAAAAATTGCCGGAGTGGGTGTGATGGAACAGTATTGTTAAATTATAGCCCATGAAAAGATTCCCAGCTCTGAAATGTTGGATTTCTTGCTGGTCCAAAGGCACTCCTCAGTCACCACTAGTGCAAAAGAGGGTTTTGACAAAACTCCCTCTTCTTCTCTAGCTCATTAAAGCCAGGAAATCCACTCCCCCAGCACAAAGGCAGGCAGGCTGCAAAGGTGGCTGCTTCAAAGCCCTTTTGTTTCATTTCTCTTCCACCCGAGCACCAATAACCTCCCCAAGCACAATTCCATGGTATAACTGTCCACACCAGAACATGTTCCCTATAGAGCTGACACACCATTGCTGATTATCATTTTAACCTGGCACTAACAAAGGATTAACATGGCACAAGGTCAAATGTTGGCTATTTCATTCACCTAATTGAGGAAAATATGCAGGATTTCACTAAAGAATTGGATTAATACAAGAACTTTTATCATTGCATCATTGAATTCTGCCATTATGTCCTGAGAAATGAAGAACATCCTCCCACTGGCTATGGGGTCAATCCATTAGTCCCACCTCAAATTTTACTCAAGTAATATTTCTCCTGGAAATAAAATTAATGCAATTAAATTAATGAAGTTAAAATTAAAACTAGTAGGTGTGCAGAACACACCAGAGTGGATCTGCTCTGTCTGACAGATGGAATTTAGAAGCTGAAGTCCCAAACTGTTTAGGGATGGGTTCTGCTGCTGCTGTTTGTTAACTCTGGCAAATAAAAGTGTGCTTTGCCTTTGAAAGGAAATGCCATGTGCAGACTAATTCCAGCCCAGAATACAACAAAGGCTGTAGGAAGACTCTCACTGACATCAAGGAGAGTAAAGGCCTAACAAACTAAAACATGGCTCTGCCAGAGCTAAAAGTATCTCTTGGAAGGCTCTGGCAGATCTCAGCTCCCACTGTCTCTTGTCTCCCATAGACAGTGTTACTTTACACAGAGAAAAAAATCAAATTATTAAAGATAAGATTTATGTGACACATCAGAGAATTTTTCTTGGAGCATTTCTCAGAATTTCCTTAGTTTTGCTTTTGTACTTTTTAACTCATTTTCTTAACTTTAAGAAAGAAATTAGATGTCAAAGCTCCCAATCTTTCTTCTAAAAGAATCCAGATATTATCAGTTCCACTAAAAAAAAAAAAAAAAAACCTGAGAGTAACTCATACAGAATTAAAGGATCTTTTGGGAGAGAGTTCTGTTTTCCATATTTAATTTCTTCTTCAACTTAAAAAGAAAAAAAAAAACAAAAACAAAACAAACACAACCCTCTCTTATTCAGGTAATAAGGGTTTAAGCACTTAAAACCAGAAACAGGAAGGTTTTTCTTGAAGTTTACCACCTTGTTTTGGCAATAGAGGAACATTTGATATTTGTCTGTGCCTTCTGAATGAGAATAGAGGTCAAGATAAGATCACCTTGTTGCTCTTTTGTGTACTCCATCTTAACAACACAAAGGACACTAAGGAAACATGTTAAACATTTTGTCCCGTAGAATGACCCCAGATTCTCATTTGAAGAGGAAAAAAACCCTTAACCAAACCACCAGTTAGAGAGATCAAAAGTTAAAAAATATCAAGTGAGGCATTAAAGCACCACAGGTGACCATATGTTAAACAAACAATTTACACTTCTGGTGAAGGAAGACAAATGTCCTGGTATTTATGTGGACTGAACTGAATCACTGCTGTTCCTTAGAGGCTCTACAACTCTTACCTTAATGTTGTAAAATTAGCAGCACTTTTCACTTGATTATCGGTGTAAACCTCCCTGGGCTAATTCTGCTTCCACTGCAGTTTCACAGTGCTGGAAATGCAGTGAATGAGAACTCCTGTACATCTCCCCCAGCCAGGCAGCAGCTTCACGGGCAGGTAACAGATCTGAGACAAGGGAGTTTGGCTGCAGAACCTCCGGCCTAAGGAGTAACCCCAGACCTATTTTCCCTATTGAAATATTCCAAGTAATCAGGCTGATGGCCTTAAGAAGGGTTGGATGATGCCCAGAGCATTGCAAAGGCACTATTGATGCTCCCCCAGGGCTGGAACATGGAAGCTGAAGGATGAAATTCTGCTGAAGACTTGGCTGTAGAAGCCTGGGGAGAGTCCCAGAGAACCCCTGTCTTGCAGGGTGAACCAGAACCATCCCCATCCAGGCTATGAAAGGATTTATTTACAGGATTTATTTACAGGATTTATTTTTTTTATTGCACTGCCCAGGACATCCAGTGCTCACCAGCTCTGGCTCTGGGATCTATACAAATAGTTCAAAGAGGAGCAGAGCCTGAAGAAACTTCTAGTTCAAGCAGTAGGTTGGTGAGCCAACAATTCTTAGAAATGGCAAAGTCCTGACTGTCAAATACTGGAAGAGGTGAAAGTGACCCTATATGTTGTGCATGGCAAGTGGAAGGCAAGGCTAACTTTAAATATATTCTATAAAAAATGAAGAGACATCACATCTCCCTCCACAGCTGGGGGAAAAACATTTACCCAAGACTCTGCTGTAGTCCTGTACCCTGAATTCTGATCTTTGGGTGCGATGAAACATCAAAAGCAAGGGGAGTGGGAAAGAGGGGCTGGGTGAGGCCTTTGGCAGCACTGAGATGAGCCCTGCAGCTCCTCTCTCCAGCCAGGGAACGCTGGTGGCTCTGGGGCTTTGGGCCATCAGGATCTACTCAGACACTAAAATTTACCACCTTCTTGCCTGACAATCTATTTCACCCCAATCAAAATTACCTGCTCTTATTAGAGTGTAATTATTAGGAGTTTGTGGCAGCTGTTTTTTGAGGAGTTAGGCATCCCTACAGCCTTGTCAGAAAAAGCTCTATAAGCAAACAGGAGCTGCTGTGCAAAGCCACAAGACCCCTGCAGCAACAGCAGAGAGGTACAGGTACAAACACCTCGAGTTCTGTGCATCACCTGAGAGAACCTGAACCTCTTCTGCTGCAGGGACCACTGAGGACAGATTCACAACCTCTAGCACCACAATGGAACACAGAGCAAAAAAATACTGAAAATGTATTCCCTGTCCCAGACAATTCACTGGCTAAGTATGCACAGCTGTAGGAATGTCCATATAAATACAGGTAAATAAGGAAGCATCAAAAATTGTAAGATTGTGGTCAGCAAAGATGACAACACTGGTCTTAACACTGATCCAGTCTGTTAAAGATGTGGGAAGACCTCAGGCTTTGGCTTTAAGCAGGTGCTGATCTCCAATATATTGATTGCCAAATATGAGCAGAAACCACAGAGGAAGCAAACCAGCAGCAGCCTTTCCCATTCTCAGCTTGCTTTCAGAGCAGCCACACATTCTGGCCTCAGAAATGACCCCATATGGAATCCACAGCATTTCAGCTCCTTGCATCTGTGTTCCCTGGCTCCTGTCATCTGCCATTGCCTTTTAATGCCCTGGATGCTGCTGAGCCGTGTCTGCTCCACTCAGCTGCACCCACAGCTGAGGGGAGGCAGCAGTGTGCTCCCAAAGCAGCAGATGCTGCTGTCCCTGCCCATTGTGAAGTATTATTGCTTGCCTTTTCTCTCTTTTATGAACTGTCATCTGAAAATCTATGTTACTGTTCCCTGTGCTGTTATCAGGTCGTGGGCAGATTGTGCCAGACCTGACAGGAAAACACAACCTCCAAATTGCAGTAACAATCACAACGTTGTAGGAATTTTTCCAGCAACAAGAAGTGAGGAACTTTGGAAGCTGTCAGTATTTTCTGTGCAGTAAAATGTCCTTCACAATTTTCTCTGAGGCAAGTAAGAGTGGCAGCTCTAGGGACAGAGATAAGAGCAATTCAGTACCAGGCAGGAAGCTTGCAGCAGAGCTGGGAAGAGCACCCAGGTTTCCTGGCTCCTTATTCTTACCAGGAATGCCTTCCCTTTCCCAAATGATAACACAAGACTGAGAAAGAACACAAGAAGCAGTTTATTATCTATTTACTAAGGAGCAAACCTAATATCTGATGGGATGAACCTCCTGTGTTGTAAATCAAGACCGAGTCAAGGGAGTTACTCTGGGTAAGTGCATAGAGAATCAGGCCTAAAATCCCCCCAGATATTTTCATATGTAAAGCCAGATATTTTGTGTTATTAAAGTGAAAAAATTCTAGCTTGAAGCAATGTGTTCTTCTTTCAAAACAGGTAAAACAAGAACAAGAGAGAAGTACCGAGTGGTTTACACAGATCATCAGAGATTAGAATTAGAGAAGGAGTTTCATTACAACAGATACATTACAATCAGAAGGAAGTCTGAACTTGCTGCAAACCTAAGACTTTCCGAGAGACAGGTAGAGTATGGATCCCCCATCCAGGCTTTCCTTTGCATTTATGATTGCTGCTGAGGAGATAACTGTATGGTAAAGGATACAGAAATGTTAATGCCTCCAGTAACCAAGCACTGGGTTCCCTTTGCAGTAGAACCCAAACCAGAGCTGTGCAATAACCCAGGAAATGCAAACACCAACTTATTCACATTCTGACAAACACGAGTTAAACCACAGCACCAAAATCCTGCCTGGATTTCTCTCTGGGCTGTGGCAGCAGGGAGAATTTCGTGCTGAACTTTCAGAAGCAGAAGTCCTGGTTCTGCTGACATCAGTGGGAATTCCATAACCCAATCCAACAAGGTCAGTCCTAGCAGAGGTGGAAGTGATGAGCTCAAGTATGTTCAGGACACTTGAAGGGTTTTGTTTCCTTGGCTGCCTTGTACCTTTTGTTCAAGATTTCCTACATAAGTGCTACTCCCTTCTCCTGCCCCATGTGCTCCCCTCCAAATTCCACTTCTGTTCCCAGCAGATAAATCATAACACAGTCCCATGATTAGCCCTGATTCACTGTTGTTTTATGGGCTCTGCAGCAGGAACAGCCCAGAACCCACCCAGCTGCAGCTCTGTCCATCCAGCTTGAACTTGGCTCACACAGCACCCACTGAGCTCACAGAAAAGGAGAAACAAACACCCATTTTGCAAATATTCCTCAGTCTGCTGCTGAATGCCAGGATTTAACTGTTGAAAATTAAAATTGTTTCAGCCAGGTATAAAAAATACACTATGTGTCTTTTTGCTGGCTGTTAAAACATTCATAATTTGACTTAATTATGCTGAATTTGAATATTATGGCCCTGCTTCTGTACACAACCAGTGATATTTATTTGAAACTTCCTAGCTCAGTGATAGTTCCTGAAGAATATTTTTGTTAGTGTATTTGAAGAGGCAAAACAAAAATACGTGATCTCTTTCTTTGAATATATTGGGGAAATTTGGCAACAGCTTTTGCAATATTTGTTCTTCATCAATATATCATGAACAAAATTAATTACAATTCATACAACCTACATCTCTGAAGTATATTTTGAAAATGGAAGATTAAGTAAAAAATACCTGATAGACTCCCACCACCACCCTTTTGTACAAATTAAACAACTCCATCATATAAACACAGCTCAACACACACTGTTCTGTCCCAAATTCCTCTGCACACCACCTAAAACCTGAATTGATTTTCTGGAAAAGCTTTTTTTCTGCTTCTGCCAAAATCCAACATTCCCTGGAAGGAATATCTCAAAAGGACAAAGAACAATTGCTCGAACAAAGAAGGAAATATCTAATGAAGGAAAGAAAGGCAAAGTGAAGCACTGTTAACATAGGAAGGACACACAAATAAAGGAGATGACAAGGATGAGAAGGAAGAGAGAAAATCAGACTTCAGGGAAGAGAGAATTGCATGGAAAAAATATATGGAAAGGAAGGAGGGCAACAGGTAAAGAATAAATCAGACAGATGCAACTGGCCCTGCCAGTTTCTCATCTGACATTACAGACCTGCTCTTACTTGGACTTATCGGATAATTGGCACACGACCCTGAAGTGCCTAATTTCTCTCTGCAGATCTGCTTCCCTAGTTTAACAACAAACCAGAATAAAACCTCAATTCACAGGCAGGTAAGAGCACTGAAGCCAGGGGGTAATTCTGAAATGTTGGGTTAGTTTTTAGACTGTTTCATCTTTTCATACATTTTGGCAAATGTATGAGAAAATCTGGATTATCCTTAGAGTCAGAACACAAGAGATCTGAGAAGGCTTGAGACTCGTTTAATGGAACATAATTTGGTACTGAAATGATATTCCAGAACTAAGACAGCGAAGGAACTGCCAAACATCTCAGATGACAGCCTGGGCCTTAAGAGACCTGGTTTAAATTTTCACAGGCTTTGCATGTACTTGAATCCTTCAACTATAAAATGGAATAATAATGGCTTAAGAAGAAGCACCTTGAGACTGTTCCAGAGAGTTCTTAAAGAGGTTTTGTTGGGCTTCACCAGTGATCTTCTTGTAAAACACAACCTGGTAGTCACAGGTGTTATCATCTCTCACTGTTTTACCTCCTTTCCAGTCATTATTCTCTTTTCCTTTTTAGTTTCTAGGAAAAAATAACTGACCAGACCAGTATTTCTCAGCAAAGTATTGATTTTTTTCCTTTGGGTTACAGAAGATGGTGACAGAAGTGTTTCCTTAGCTGTCTGAACAAGAAAACACAACAAACCTGAACGAGGTAGCTTGACTTGTGACACTGTCTGGATGTGATCCAGAGCCCCTTCCAAGGATAAACATCTGCAGTGCACAGCTTCAAACCCAGCCCTGGGGACTCACAGCCACAGCCAGTCCAGTTAGCACAGAACATTTCACACCTCAGCAAGCTCCGCAGGATTTTTTCTGACCATTACTCACCTTCAGCTCACGCCCTCACCTGTCCCACCCCAATCAAGATCCACCTTCAGCAGGTGCTCCCTTCCTTCCCGAGGTGGCTGTGCCCGTGCCAGGGCAGGGACACGGGTGGCACTGCACTGTGGGAAGCAGCAGCAGAGTCTGGCGCCATCTACAAATGAAGCAGAAGGCACTCAGCTATTCAGGCACTGCTAAGACAATATTTTGAATTAATGTTGTGTATTGCTGATGAAATTCTGCTCAGAAGTGAATTTCCACTGGCTTCCACACTGGAACTCACTAATTAACGTGCACCATCCAAGCAGGAAAGCTTTTGTGTCTCAGTTGATAGGCCAGTAGCAGATCTTGGCTTGCCCTGACTAGGGCATACAGTTTTCAATGTAACAATACTCATGCATCATTTTGGCAATCACTAGGACACATGAGATTCTATTCTGTTCAATTCTGTTTCAAGAAACTGAATAAATCAAAGCTCATTCCATAAAGAAATAACTGAACTAACCACAAAATTCACTTTTTATCAGGTTACTAATAAATATTTTATATTATTTATTATATAATAGATTATATAATATATAATAGATAATATACATTATCTATTATCTATTATATTACTAATGCAATGTAATGTAATATAATATAATATTTATATATTATTAAATATTTTATTACTAGATAGGAAAGGTTACATGTACGAAACACAAGCAAACAGCTCTGTTGTCTCAGTTTGGCGTTGCCTTTCTCAGTGGTCCTCACGCCACTGATTTTACCTGTGATTCTGTGACTAAACTCACAAAGAACCACATTCAGTCTGGTAGCAACTGCAAACAATTTTCCTCTGCTCGTCCGCAGGTGAAGATCTGGTTCCAGAACCGCAGAGCCAAAGAGAGGAAATTAATGAAGAAGAAAATGACTCACTTCGAGGGCAGCAGCCTGGGCTCTCTGCAGAGTGACTCTGGCTCCGTGAGCCCCATGCCGGTCCCCGAGGCACAGACTCACCCGGAGCTGCCCGGTGCTCTGTTCGCGGCGCCCCCGGCCGCGGCCGCCGTCCCCATGGGCGGGCTGCAGCACGGGGGGAGCCTGCAGCAGGTGGTGGCCTCGCAGTGAGGCTGCGGCGGGGGCACCGAGCCCACGCAGCGGTACCGGAGCACTGCAGCACCCGGGGGCCCGGCGGGACGGGCCCGGGCCACGCCAGCTTCAAGGACACTGAACCGAGAGCCACCTGCAGGGGTGCGGCACAGCACGGGCTGCCCAGGGCCGTGGGACTGCAGGAGCCCCTCGGGGCAGGACGCCCGTGCCGCAAGGAGCCCTCGGCCTGGGAGCGGCTGGGGACGGAGAGCCCAGCGGCAGCCACGGCCGCTGCTTCCACTGCAGACACAAAAAAAGCACCGAAACTCGCCCCGGGCAATTAGCCCACAGTGCTGAGGCAGCTGTGAGTGTGTATCCCGCACCCCCAGGGAAGGAGAACGTCCCTGCTCCTTTGATCTCCACACAGGCTCCATGTACAGATCCCACTTGTGGACTTCACACATGCATCTCGAGAAATGCAAACTGCCTGATGTGTTTGGACCCACTCGATGGAAAGCCTGGAGCCCGTGGTTGCACTCGCTACATGTTAAGGGCAAAGCTCAGGGATGAGCTTTTTGGGATTTTGGGGGGTTTGACAGGTATGATTTCCAATGCTCCATAAACTGGTATAAACAGGCACTCTTCAACCTTACTTTAAATGTTTTCAAAGCATTCTGGAATTGTGAATCTTGGCCCGAGTTCGTTTTTGGACAAAGAAAATTCATGTCAGATTCATTTTGGATCCAAAAACAAAGAGCAAAGTGGGGCAGAAATCCTTTTAAAAAACGTAAGTGTTTTGAAAAGTGACTGCATTTCATGAGACAGCAGAGCCCATGGATAAAGATGCAATAATTGCATTCAACCTATTCTAAATCTGGTCTAGTTTTATGAGTTATTGTGACACTAATAACAATTGAGAAACCAAATTAATAGAAGAAAAAGCAAACAAAATACTTCACTTAAAATAAACCTCTCAGCATTTTTCATGTGGGTCTCAATTCCTGAAGGGCTGATCCCTTCCATACTAAGCAGAATTTGGTAGGTCATCAGTACTTAAGAATAATCTGGATACTTATTTCCCCAATAGGATTGCCAATTGCATGTGCAAAACTTTTGTCTGCAAAGGAAAATTTTTAGAGCACATGTGTGATTTGGGAATTGACACTCTCATTGTCCAAAGCAGCAAAGAAATTTAGGATGCCTATCCTCAGTAATTCCCATCAAGGAATGGGAATTTTCCTCCTGAAATCTCTCAGTCACTGTTGAAAAAAAAGACTTAAGAGCATTAAGTCCTTTAGGCACTACATTCTTGGGTTTGTTCTTTAATTATAACAAATAGTACTTTTAGAGTATCAAAATGTTGGTGATGTGAAATTACTTTGTATATAAAGAACATTAAAATAAATGTCTTTTTTCATAACCATTTTGCGATGTGTATTGCAGCAAGTGAACCTGCAGATTTTCATGATTAGTCTTTTCTTGAATTGCAATATCAAATTTAAAAGAAGACTGGTAGTAAAAGAGTTTAGAGAAATTAAAGGAGCTTGGGAAGAGCAGAATGGTTCAGGGAGCTGGCAGCTTTCACTACTTAGTAATTTGATTTATCATTTTGTCTGCAAGAAGGACAGTGCTAAACAAAGGCAGAGTTCAATGAAATGGAGAGGGTGCACTGTAAAATTCCCACTCATTCCTGCCCCAGTGGTGCTCCACTTGCTGCCAACAGCACAGGTAACAGAGGGGAGAGGAAGAAGCTGCAACTCAAAGTTCAGCAACAGAAAGTCTCCAACTGATTTCCACACGGCAGGGAGAGAGGAGCATGACAAAGAGCACAGGGAACAAAAGGGATTTCCCATCCTCATCAATGAGCACTGCAAGCAAACTGCTCTCCCAGGAAAGAGCCATTGGATCTACCCAAGGGAGGAATCCACTGGAAATACACAGCACAGCCATTGTGCTGCCAGAGGGAAATGTTCGAGATTTTATTCACATATACACAGATATTTAACTTCACAGAGACTGGAAAAGCTTCAACAGGAAAAGCATCCTCATATTGGCCAATTAAGTGGAATTGTGCTTGCAGACTAGAGAAAAAAAAAATTAAAAATCCAGATTTAGACTTTCAAAAGGTAAGAATACAGAAGAAAACTTCATCTTTTGCAGTGATATACAATAAATTAAGACCCTAGCTAAGTGATCAGAAGCCTGACCCCAGGGTTCTGCAGAATCAAGTACACAGCTACCTATTTTAATCACATTTTCATGACAGAGCTTAATTTTGCATTAACATCTCAAAAATGACAAAAGTACTTTAACGAAGGACTTTAAGAAATGTGTCTGAACACAACTTCTTTCTCTTTAAAATTATTTAAACATCATTCAAAGAGAGTGGGATCTGGCAGAACAACCTGGTTTATCTTGTTTACATGTAGAAGAGTTATTGAGGAAGATAAGTGACCACTTTGAAGATCTGCTTCATTTCTGCTCCAGTTTGCTGAAAGCATGCTTGCTATAGGTTGCTATGTGTTTCCAATCAGAAGTTGTTAAGTACACAAAATAAGGCTGGATTTTATTTGCAGAAGCACATGTTCAAAGGTTAAAATTTATTGCTCCAAAAGCAGTATCTATAAACCAGGGTAATACCTTAGAGATTATTAACCTTCGAGTTATGCCAGTGGCTGTTTTAAGCAGTTCGATTTTTTTGTAAGAATTCTCAGCAATCTCTCCACTTAAGTATTTCCAATGGGCTCTAATCCTTTAAACAGTTGCCCACCAAACCCCGAAGGAAGTGACTTTTTCTCTAAGAAGCTTGTGTAGTGCTGTTAGCTTGCTGCACTCTGTCCAAATAAAAATAAGAGAGACAGAAAATTGCAGACAAATCAGCTGAAATTATTTGGGTGCAGCGCTGTGGGCTATGAAATACTGGTGCTATCCTCAGGCTAATACTCACTTTCTCCATGGCTTTGGGTATATCAAATAACTCATCACTTTTATCACATCTGAAAACTCAGGACACTAAAGCAGAGCACAGTGAAGATTGATTGGTTGTTAGGGAAGTGCCTTGAAGAAGAAAAGCATACCTTAGGCTACATCACAGGAATATCTAAGCCCTTAATCCTAATTGTGATTAAAAGAACTATCAAGGAATATCCAATTTTCAGAGGAATTCACTAAACTTTAAACCCTGTTTCCCAGCTAAGTTGTGATCTAGATGGTACAAAAAAACCCCAAGCAAACAGCACCTTCTACCAAATCTTCTTGCAACTAAGCAAAATATACAATTCAAAACGGTATTTCTAAACCAAAATCTTCAATTCTTGCTGAGGGGTTATGTAATAATTAAGGGATATAGGAGAGAACATCAAGTGTGCGCCACTTTCTGCCCAAGGAGGAGATTCAAAAATGTATTAATTGTGGATGTTACCATACAAATTAAAAGCACATTTCTGCTTTAGCTCCCTTGTTTGGTTTGCTGGGGCAGTCCAGGGGCACTGAAATGACACATCCCTGAAAATGACTGTGAGTCATTTTCAGACAGCATTGGATGTTATAGTTGGACACAATATGGCGCAAAGCCCGCCAGGTAAAGAAATAGCCACAGGCTTTATGATGAAAATGTTTGCCAGCTGTTTGCATACCCAAAGAGCACAAATTCTTTCAATTCTCTAAAAAAACCCTCTTTGTAAATGTCTCACAGTAAATGGAGGGTTAATTGAGATACACCTGGATGCTCTTGGTCATCTAAGCCACAACAAAGGAGTCCCTCTAAGGCAGAGAGGCTTGACACGGACAATAATCTTTAAATGTGTGGGGCAGAAATGCCAGGCTGCCAGCACCACAAAGCTGCGGGTGGCAGGCAAAGAGGGAAGGCAATCGATTCCTTTGTTACCTCCCGCAAGAAACCCCACAGCAAACACGGCCTGCAGGATTCCCCGGGAGCAGCCAGCGGCCCCAGCCGGCCACGCCCGGGCAGGAGGGAGCAGCTCCGCGCCCGGGAGCCCCGCACTGCCCGGGAAGGAACCGAATCGATGGCCATCGAGGATTTGCTGTTCATCTTCACGGTTCTGCTAAAGAATTGATTTACCCTGGGGTTCACACACGGGCTCTGTAACTCCTGCTGAATTCAAGCTGCTTGTGGAGCAGTAAGGAATGCTCTTATTTCTGTCAGTATTGATTTTGAAGCAGAAGTTAAATAATTTCGATTTCAGAATAGTAAGACCCTCGTTTAGCTTCAGACCATTCCTTCCTAGCAAAACTGATGCAGTTTATCCATGAAATATATTCATAAAACACATTTTAACATTTAGAAATTAAAGATAAGTTGTTAGAAGCAGTTAGAAGAGGGGTAGACAGGAGGGTAAATACAATCAGCTCTCTACTGAGCACTTTTCATAATTTTTCAAAAGGATTTGTTAATAACCAAAACTTCAGAGCATGAAATTAAACCCAATACCACTGAGGAAGGCTTCACAGACAGCTGGCATCTTTATTTCTTCTGTTGCTCTCTTATGAGAAACAAATCCCCAGTAGGGATCAGACACAGGGCAGAACTGAAATTGTGAAATATCCCCTCTTCCTTTTCCCCAGAAGATTCAGTTCAGCAAGTGAGAGTAGCTCAGTCAGCACTGTGCATTCAGCTCTGGGCTGTGCCACATCTGCCATGTGCACACGTCTGCATTTCACACCCTGAAAATGAGACCTAAGTAGGGTTCTGTATATTAAAAAAGCCCAGTTAAAAAGAGCAAATAATTTCAGAAGCTTTGTGTTTGTTGAAGCTTCAGTAAAAGTGAAAGCCACCTCTCTAGCTGTGTTTCAAGATTTTAAACCCATCTGCCTTCCTTCATCACTAGTTGGGTTTTTTCCCAACAGAACTGCTCTCAGCTGACAGCAAACCCTGTCCTGACTGGCCTTTCCTCAAGATTCCTACAGCTGCCTAAGAAGTTTAGGAGCAATGAATGTGCATGCAAACCCAGCTTGAATACAGGGTCAGTAACACCTCCGAAAACTGCATTAGAACCATCAGCAATACAGAGTTCCCTAACAAAGTCCTGAGCATGGAATTCCAAGCACGCAGCTCTGAAAGTATGGGCCTAAGCCTGCAGTGTTACTGGAGTGCTCATCTGGAGGCAAGAAAACAAACGTCTGTTCCTATCACCTCAGCCACAAAGGGCACATTCAGCTCACCTGCTTTTTGATTCTCCAAAACAAGAGAGATTTCACATCATTTTCATGCTTCAAAGACAAACAGATTGTCTTCTTATCTCCATATAAAAGGAAGAGTAATTTTATGAGTAAGGGTTCCTAATAAAAACTATCAGAGTTGTAAACACCTTTAATGTAAGTTATCGTTCTACAGGCAAGTTTTAAAGTACCAGTAGCCTGAAATTGCAGTTTTAATAGCTGTCATTAAAACACTTAATTGCACGTTTGTGATTATGTTATTATTACTGGGGTGGAATTGCTCTCTAGAACAGCTCATATACAACAGTGCACCATCTCCACTGCCTGTACAAACAAACCCTTCAGAGCTCCAATGCTGAGCACCACACTTGTTATTATTGATAGTTTTTCATCAACCACTTGTTAAAAAATAGAAAATTTTCTTCCCCAAGGATCTCAAAGTACATTTGATTTAACACACATAAACCTTCACTTTAACAACCACTGAGACAATTCCCATGGCCACTGGTTTAGCAGATAAATTACACCTGGCATTTGAACAGGTAAAGAAATAAACAACCTTGGAGTTCAGTTTTGCTGGCAATGCATCTCTCTGAAATCTGCCAAGGAGCACAGCACTGCTGCTGCTGGTGCCACACTGATCTGTCTGGTTTTGCCTTTATCTCCCTCTGCAGAAAACGGTCCAAATACAAGACTCCACATGGCTGAGATGTCTGGATGTCCAGCCCTGCCTCAGAGCTGTTTTCACTTCTGCACCACCCCAGAGAGTCCAGAGAGGGCCCATGTTCCACCAGCACTTTACACAGGCAGCACCCCAAACCCTTACTCCTCCCGCTGCCATCCCCCACACAGTCCAAGGCAATGGCACTTCACTTTTTTCCCTTCTTTTTTCTATTCCCTGAAAGCCATGGCCACCAGAAACATCCGTAGAACTGCAGCCTCAGTTACTGCACTGAAGGTTCAGTGGTTCTCTGGCTCTGAAGCTGCTGACATGCTGGGCCTGGGCAGGGAGGAGCTGAGCAGGGCCAAGAAATGATCCTGGGGAAGGCACACTTGGATTCACAGTCAATTGACTCTCAGAAAACAGAGACCTACCCCAACATTTTGGTAGCCTCAAACTACAAAATGACATGCAAAGGTACAGCTCCTTTTTAATATCTCCACCCTGTTCTGTTACACAAAACAGGAGATATCAGACCCAGGGTGCAGATCATCTGAACATTACCATTTTAGTTATCTTATTCTCACTTTGGTGTTAAAAATCTGCAGTCCTCCCCAGCAATCTTATCCTGCTATGTAAATCTTTTTAAACAAAATGCCTTATTCAAAGCTTACTATTGTTAGCTGATATCAAATCAGTGTAGCAAATTGCCATCAGAGTATCTTGATCTAATTATGTTCTGGAAAGAATTGGAATAGATCTGAAGAAAATTCAGATAATGGAACAGGCAAAACAAGAAAGGGAAAGGAGCATAAACAAGAGATAAAAGAAGAACAGAGAATAAAGGATAACGCTCTGAGATACAAAAAAATAGGATTAAGTGGTACTGAAATTGTGGGGGGTATGTGCAGAGACATCCCATAGAGCAAGAGGAACCCCAGGGATTAAAAGTGTTCCCATCATCTACTGCAGAGTATGAAATTACATCATCCCAGGGATGGGAAAATGGTGTGTTTTGTGGGAATTGTGGGAAGCCAAACAACGGGGCTGAGCTGAATTCCCTGAGCAGCCAATGCTCATGGACACCCCGTGGATGCAGATGCAGTCAGTGGAGCCAAAACCTTCCCCTCTGTGATCAGCCTACGACTGACAGCCCTGCACAGCACTCAGCAGTACAGGGGAATTGAACTGGGCAATAATGTTCACAAACAGCATAAATATTCCAAGGATATAGGAAACACAACTTCTTTCATTTGGATGACATTCAGTACTAAAAATCTGTGGGCTCTCCAAAATTGTGTTACAAGTCCCTTTCAAGATTAAGGGAATGAGAGTCTCTTTCCATTTATTTTTAATGTCTATTTTTATAAGGGTACACCAAATACAGATCTTATTTTTTCCATACCCTATCCCACACTACTTGCCTCAACATTCTGAGAATCCCAATGCTTAATGTAGAAATCTGTAAATATACCAAAATTAATTACAAAGACTTTGCTACACTTCTCAGTACAAATTCTTTCCCCAAAAGCCCAGTCCCAAAGAGAGGAGTATCTTTCCTGTCTGTAAGTACACACTTAGAATCCTTCAGTGCTGGAATTAGAAGGGATGTGTGAATACGAGCAGTGTCAAAATACAAAGGATACTGAATGAAAACCCACACCTCTGTAAGGGGAAACAACTCATTGTAATTTGCACCTCTTTTGCAAGCATAGCCCTTACAAACAGCTCATTGCAAAGAAACCCATCCAAAATAAAAATACAGCGAATTCACTCCACAAATTGCAGCTACACAACCCAGAGAGGCAATTCTAAAGTCCTAGGGTGTGGTTTAGTTCTCCTGTTAATAACAAGCTGTTAGTAACAGGATATAAAGCCACTTTCAGAATCATTTTTCTCAGAGGGACACGAACATTGACCCAGGGAGCACCCGTGTGTCTCAGAGCAGCATCAGGGCACTTCTGATCCACAAACTTAACAACCCAGATGTCTCTCCCTGCTGATTTCCCTGGCCCAAGCTGCCAAGGAGAGCAGACTACAGCCAGCAGCCTCAGAGGAAGGAGCCAGCCTCCTTTCAGGCAGATAAAGGCTGCCTTGAAACAGAAGGCAACAATATTCCTGGGCCTAATCAAAGACTTTTTTCAGAACTTTTTACAGTCATTTTCTTTGTACTTCTGGCACCATCTTTGTTAGGAAGATTTATTGTCTGCTTTTTAAAATTTATCAGTTTGCAACAGCCAGCAGATGAAGGGATCTCTTAAATCACTCTGTATGGGGAGAGTGTGAGCTTTAAACTCCCCCATTCTGGAAAACCTCTTACAAACATCAACAATGAGAGGAACGTTTTTGAGGTGGTTATACTCAAGACATGCTGTTTACAAGGTGCTCTATATTTTGAAGTTATTGAATTACAATTTTCAAATTGACTGTATCCGTTAAAGACTAAAAAGGAGATTTTTAAAGTTATATGAGAAATAAAGAGAGTAACAGATTTGTTGATTGATAATACCTGACAAAATAAGGGTTTCAGACAAGAAAAATGCTAAACATTGCTATTATAGTTGCTACTCTAATTTCTTTTAAAAAGGTCTATTTACTTAACTATTCAAGTTACAAATCCAAGCAACTGTTGCATCATCTTACAGAACTGGGATCACTGTTGAATATCAGGGCACGATAATAGGATAGATAAAAGTTCTCTGAAAGAGAAAGCACCAGAACCAGCAGCAAGGTGGGGTTGGTCAGCCCTTCATTTGAATGTCAATGTAATTATGAGGCAGGCAGTTGGGCTGACGTCAGACAAGATCTTGGTAAACCATTACCACCAGCACCTGGTAACACAGTTGATAATAAAAGAGGATGAAGTAGAAGATTCCAAGCAGAGTGGCATTATTAGAGAAAACCAAACAGAAACATTTTTGAGCAGCACAAGAAGACACTGAGGACCAAGATGTTGTGACGCCGCGTTTACATTGTGGGACAGCCATGTACGTAAGCTCGCTCTTGGAGAAGGAGCCCAGCATGTACCCAGGATCTGCCAGGGCCAGCAACAACCTGCCCGTGCAGAACTTCGTGTCCGCCCCGGCCTACCCCGAGTACATGGGATACCACCCTGTGCCAGGCCTGGACGGCCACGGGCAGGCGGCGCCGGCCTGGGGCTCCCACTACGGCCCCCAGCGCGAGGACTGGAGCGCCTACGGCCCAGGCCCGTCCAGCGCCGGGCCCGCTGCCCACATCAATGGCTCGTCCCCTGGCCAGGGCTCCTACAGCTCTGCTGACTACAGCTCCCTGCACCCCGCTGCTGCTGCTGCTGCTGCTGCTGCGGCCTTGCCTCCCGGAGAGACAATTAATGCCCAGCAGATCTCCCCCAGCAGCCAAAGGCACAGCTCCTACGAGTGGATGAGGAAAACGGTGCAAACCAACGCTGCTGGTGAGTGCAAATTCAACTTCCAACCTCGGAAAGCATCTTTTGCTATCACTGAGCTTAGAAATAATTAACTTTACTTGAAGCACACAGGTTGATGGGTCATTTATGACATTTATTTAACCTACTGCTGTTTAATGCAGTTTTAGCTAAATTTGTGCTAGTTTCACTAAGGGCTTTATGTGGTTGCTGTGGAATGGGTGATGTGGTCAGACACAGCTAGAGCTCAGCTCCAGGAATCCCTGTTAGAACACTCTGTGAAGCATTTTGTGTGATAAACATGATAATCATGAAAGTGTCACAGAGCAATGCAGCAACATTTAACTACTAGAGACCGAAATACTATTACTACTTATTTTGTGCTGCAGGGGAGATATCAATACAGACCCAGGCTGATCTTTTTAAACCTTACAGACTTCTCAATAATTATAAAGAAAACTATGTGCTCTTATCTAACTGCAGTGATTATGCAATTTTCTGCAATTTTCCTGTGTCTCATATTTTTCTGCCCAGATTTATTAGGTGAGCACAAATATTCCTAGAGAAGCAATCTCACTTAAACAATCAGTATAGACTATTTTGTTGGCAGATCACATAATTCCTTGGTTAAGTTTCCTTTTCATTTAATTTCACATCAGTTTTACTTTCCTTACATGCCAGAATTTTTCAGCTTCCACAATTACACAATTAAAACTCTTTCCTGCCACTCACTGATGTGCCTGTTCTTGCCACAAGCTGCCTGCCAGATGAACCTTTCCATGTATATTCCCGAGGTGGAAACTGGGTGTAGCAAGGTTTGCTAAAGCTGTTAGTAAGGCTAAAAGTAGTAACTGTGTGTTAGGGAGCATCAAAGAAATGCTCTAAAGAAAGCAGAGCAAGTACAATTGGAGCAGTCTTAGAAGACACAGAAAATCTGCACTGCTGCTTCAGACAGAGTCCTCCTCCAAATGGTTTTTACTCAGGAGTAAAATTAGCTGGTAATTGTTTCTTAATTATAAAGCAGGCACACATTGTTTTGCCTCTGTTACTAAATATAAACTGCCTGGTGAACATTAGGATATCACAGTGCTCTCCAGCCACTTGGAGCCTCTACAAAAGCCTTCAAAGCCAGGCAGATTCAGTCTGCTTTCCCCCCTTCTGTATACTCATGTAAATCCCAGGAACTTCATTAACATCATTGGAGATTGCCAGGTGTAGAAGTGATGCAAGCCTTGAGTGTAGATCAAATTCAGCTGAGCCTGCTGAATGTCAATGAGGCAGCCCTGGCTGTGTCATACTGGCATTGAATTTTCAATGTGTGGCACTCTTGAAGAATAACATTCCTAAAGTTTAACACACTTGAAAATCTGAATCCTTGCTTTACGCTTATTGAACAGTCTTGGAAGACTCTGAAAGGTTTCTCATGCACTTGATCAAATTTATAAAATATATTTGCAATTCAGAGACACAGTTTTGGGCCTGAATCCATCTGTAGTCTAGAAAGTGCTTACAGAGGATTTACACACATTCTGAAATACTTAGGAACCATTGGGACAGGTGGAACAGAGCCCATCAATAGCTGCATGACCTGAGGCTGTGCATTCCTAGAACCCAATCCTTTGAAATGTTAAAACAGCCAAGGACTTCACAGAAATGAGCTCAAGGCATCGACCCACCTTAAAAAAAGAGATTGTGAGAGTAAAGCACAAATCTGGTAATTGTGCAAAACAAGAGAAGCACCACAGAGATTTGGCTTTCCATTGGTGTTTAAAAAAAAAAAAAAAAAAAAAAAAAAAAAAAGGAAAATTTGAACATTTTTATCCTGACACAGAAAAAATTGTGATAAATTGAAGAAAATTCAAATAAATTACAAGGCTAAAATTATGCATGTAACTGCTCTGTACCACCTTATCAATGTTTTCTCTTGAATGACTTGATGCCATCATAACCCCTCTTTGAAACACACTTGCTTTTTTTTCCTTATTGCCACATTATTTGGGTTATTAAAGTAGCTACTGGTTCCTCTCCTTCAATCTTATCACTGCTTAATCAAGTTTGTTTCCTTAAAATCCAAGAATTACAGCCCTAAACTCTACAAATGCATTTCTATGCCATAAATGTGTATGTCCTTAACTCTGCCAGTGCATACACACATCAATGTACGTGAGCAGAATGGAGTTACAGAAACCACAACACATCTAATTAATGAGGGAACCTCCTGAAATATTGTCCTAAAGACAGTGGGAATTATTTTGAGTGAGGGGATGTCAGTGGGAATTGTTTTTTCTCTGTTTAGACTCTGTTAAATACACTACATTCTGATTCAATATTCTTATTTAGCAGTTGATACTAAAAATAAAATTCAACTGCAGGTAAAGTGAAATGAAAATTTACCTGATCAAATCAATCTTCAGGATAAACCAAGATCACAAAGACAGAAGTACTCTGTCCTTTCAACAAATAAAACGTGACTTGAAATGACACATCCTGTGACTAAAAGACAGTAATTGTATATTCAGAACCAACCCTTGTTTTACTTCAAACACACAAACATTGCAAATACATAAGGCCATAAGGAATTTTAAAAAAACAAACATGGAAAGTGGCCTTGGTAAAGAGATCTTCCCAGTCAGGCCCTCCAAGTGAGGAAAGGAACATCTAAAGAATTCCTGACAGTCTGATCCTGATTTTACTGAACATCTGTGACAAAATCTGCCATCGACTTCAGTTATGCTGGAGCAGAACTTCTATTATTTCCTAAACCCTGTGTAATCAGCAGGGTAAGATGTGTATTTTCTGAGAGCAAGAGAACCTTCAGAGTGTAAAACTTACTGAAATGGTATCTAAGGGGCCTAGAAAAAGGTTTTCAAACTTCACATGAAACTTCATCTGGGAGTGACCCTTCCCAGAAAGGGAGGGGACTTTAACAGGACTAAACAAAAGATCAGCATGATTTTCATATGTTACAAGCTCAGGCACAGGATTTTTTTTAACTATAGCCAACACATTTTGTCTTTGTTTAAACAAGCAGACATGTACAAGTAATTCAGATTACAGAACAGCAGAAACACGGCCAGAAAGCAAAACAGAAAAGCAGGAAAAAAGGCCAGGCCCCTGCTTTAATGCTAATTTATTTTTCTTTGTAAATTAGTTGTGACATCTATTTTCCACTGGCCTACATTGTCTGAGGTTTTGAGGCCTATCTGTCATATTGAGGCAACAGACCCTTTTAACACTTCGCTTTGCTTTGATATGCAGTCTTGTCTCTTCCTTCTCCCTCCTTTCTTCAGGAGTTATATTGCCGGAAAGGGTGATGATTTTCACAGCAAATAAAGAGGCCTTCTCCCAGCTTTATTGTCTTCAGAAGAAATACTCTGTGAATTTTATGACCAAGGGGAATGGGGAAAACTACTCCTTTTCTCCACCCCCTCAAATCATGGTTATATTTGCTGATTATAGTGAGGCCGGAATAACCTTGTTGAATTTTAACTTGTTTTCAAAGATTCCCTCTAAGCCCTCAGTTTACAAGGAACCTGAATATCTATACTATTGTTAGCATTAGAACTATCACTGAAGGCAAATATTTCAAAGCAACGATTTGTACCGAGAAAAAAGCAAACTTAGTTGGCTGATTTAGTCCTGCAAATTTAGGCAGTAAAATCTTCTATGCTGCAAGTTGAAGTGGCATAGGATTTGGGAAAATATCCCTAATTATGCATACTTCAGCTATGTCTACCTCCAGATAAAAATATCCCAGTCTGTCCTCGGGCCGGTCCAAAATTAAAGAGAACTGAGGAAAAAATATTCCTTCATCTATTTCTGTCCCTTTTTCCTCTGCTAAGATGAAAGCGTCTGACATTTGTTTAGGGCTTGTAAATTCCAAACCAATTGGCTTGTGTTTCTGAATGTGAAAGGGGTTCTTGATAAGATCTCCTTGTCGCTCCTTTGTGTGGCGTGTGCTTCATCTTAACACCTCAATGGATTTTAGGGAACCACTTTAAAGGAGCCTTTGTCCTACAGTTTGTCCCAGAAAACTCACATCAAAAAAAACTGGGAAGATCAGAAGAAAAAAGGAAAACTATCTAGTTGGCTGTTGAAAGTGCAAAGGAGAACAAGTAAATTGTTCTCTGGATTATTATTACATGAAGAATTGCTTAAAATCATACTAAATGAGCGATACATTCTAAACATTTAGTAATGCTTCCCTTAAGAGTATTTATCCAATATATCTAAGAATATTTTTTATACATTAGAGAGAGGATGATCCTGAAATCCTTTTAGAAGATTTTATTGCCTCATCTTACAAACTGTCAAATACCTCCAACTCTAAAGGGAAGCTCAGCACCCTCAGGAATGTCCTACAGGCACTCAGCACCTTGCAAGGCTGGACCTTTTTGAAAAAGTAAATGAAATTATTATCAAACTTCTAACTTTATCCTATGGCAAAGAAAGAAAGGAAAAGCATTTCTAGTAGGACATATCTTTGTGCTAGAGAAACAATCTTTAGAAACTCAGATAAAGAATTAGGCCACGGTACAAGTGCACAAATTGTGGCTGAAGCTCAGTCTTGAAATCCTGGGTATTTATGCTCTCATAGACACAGAAGTCACTTCAGTGAGCACTGAAATGAAACCCCCTGGAGATTAATATAGCCAGCACCAATTATGTACTGCTATCAATTATTTAAGATGCTTCAGGGTGTTGATCGCTTAAGAGCTTCACATTTGAATGTATGTTTACAGAGAGAGGGAAATAAAGAGGGAAAGACAGTTATGGTAACTAATACTCATTTCATCCTGCACCTCTATTCTCGCTCTGTACCACAGCAGCAATCTTGTACAAGTATTCTCTACTTTAATTAATGTCTGTGAAATGCCTGATGTTTGCAAGCTGCTGTGGAAAATCCAACTCAATACATGAATATTTTTTCTTTCTTTCCTAACCAGGTAAAACAAGAACAAAAGAAAAGTACCGGGTTGTTTACACAGATCACCAGAGACTGGAATTAGAGAAGGAATTTCACTGCAACAGATACATTACAATCAGGAGGAAGTCAGAACTGGCAGCAAACCTGGGACTCTCCGAAAGACAGGTACAGAGAGCACCCCCAGGTGTGCCCGCAGTGCCCAGGCAGTGCCACTGCCAGGGGACACAGCAGCAGCCACCTCCCGCCTCTGCACACAGAGAAGCCACCACACAACCCCGCAGCTCCCACAGGCTCCCTTGACAGAACCCTCCAGTTATATGGAGCTCAACAATAGGAATTAACTCACACTTTTAAAAGTAGTTATTCTTACTTTCTAACTTGCTAGCCAGCTGGAATTTAAACACTTCAGCTTAACAGGATCTTAGCTATGGTCCCAACATTCATAATTTTATTTCTTCTTGAAATCATGCCAAATAATGGCCAGCAAAAAATCCCAAGCATTTCACATATTTCAGCAGGAAGACAGGAAAGTTAAAATTCAATCCAGCGAGATATCTATGGGCTTTTTTGTCACAAATAGATTGCCACAATTTCCACAGGCCACATTCTTCCTCTGTCAGATTTCAGCATATTCAGGGAGGTTTTACAGCTTTGGAATTTCAAATCAGGATCTCTTTTTGCCACACATGTGTAGCCAAGACTGTCCATCCAGGGAGTGTTCAAGAGCATACTTGGATCCTTGCTCCCTTGGAGAGCAGCTCTGCCTTCACTCATATCTCGCACATATTTAACCCTGTCCTGGATAAAGGCAGGCTCCTGAGCAGGGCACAGCCACATTAGCAGTGCTCATTCAGACACTATAGAGGAATCCAGGATGAATTCCCTAAAACCCCTGTGCTGGAGAGCACCTTTCCCAAGCACAGCTCTGCAGTGTGTGGATATAACTGCTGGATCCAAGCCTCCAGAATTGCAATGGTTCTGCTGCAGCTGGAGAAGGGCAGATTTGGTGATATTGAATTAGTCATCTCATTTAAAAACCAGATTATTGCCCCGAGGTAAATATAAATGAGAGACCTTTCTTTTTAGAATTTTACAAGCTTTTGTTCTTTCTAAATATACACATTCACGTTCCTCTTTCAGTGGCCTCCTCTGATTCTGCACTCAGTCTGTGGAAGAGCATGGAATAGAGAGGGACCAATGGAGACTGGAAGTGTAGGAATGCAGAGACAATCAATGGTATTTTAGGATGAAGAACTGGAATTTCAGAAACATATTTTAGTGCAATGATGTTCAGTCCCAGACCCAAATAGTACAGAGTGCACTGCAGAGACTGTGAGTGCTCCCAGGCACGAACAACAAAAACCAACTTTACCATGGATGGACTGAGGTTTGTCACACAGTAGGATAGAGCTGAACTGAAAAATTTTCAGGGAATTGCAATTATGAGAGATTTGCAACCTCCACCCTAATGTTATGCAAGCTGGTTGATTTAGAACACAGACATACCAAATCAGCAGTCTCTTTTTACAGAGCTGCTGCTCCTAATGCCACCCCATTTCTAACTGGTGAAGTTCCTTCAAGTATAATGTAGACAAAATACAGAATTGATCTGCAATTCCACAGGACATACAAAACTAAATGCTTCTTCATGCCAACGTCAGCAAGGTATATAAAAATAAACATAAAACACTGAGATTCTTAATACAAAGCAAGGGTACAACTTTCTATATTGTATTGCATTCAACACACCTTAAAGGCTGAAACAAATACTGTGACTAAAGAACAAGTTAGCAAGAAGGAAAACACAAACAGAAGTTCCTCCTCATTCACACTTTCACATAAGGAAAGAAAATAGAGATACTTAAACTAGATTTTAAAGAGATACTTAAAGTAGATTTTAAACAGATCTTTCACCTGCACAATGAGCCTGGGAAATTGACTGTAAGTAATGCTGATATATCTATTTATACATATAACAGTACACAGGTATCTGTAAAAGAAATGTTTAAATATATATTCCAGTAATAAAAACAATCAAAATGTTTAAATACATAAGGTTATATGCACACACAAAAATCACTCACAACATAAATGAAGAAAGAGAATCTCACTACATGGCTTTGAATTAATCTGTAACATAGATAATAAAGAAATCTTCACCATTAATTCATAATTGCATCTTACTAAATTATGCACTGGCAAATCTGAAATGATGAACTCTGTGGCCTCTGAGTCTCAATAAGTTCATTGATTTCTGTGTTCCTAAATATAACACAGCGTGTGCACTTTACATCAGGCCCAAGAAAAAAGGAAATCAAGAAAAAAAGAATCAATTTTCCATTGATTATTACACCAAAATTTAATACAGAATAATGCAAAAACTTTTCATTGCACAAATTCAGTATTTTGGTTTGTGTAGGGTTTTTTTGTTTGGTTTTAGCTTTGGGGCTTTTTTTTCCTCAAGGCTTTTTGTTTGTTTGCTATGAGTTTTGGTTTTTTTTAAATAGTGTTTTTGAACTTACCTACATTTCCATTGCTATAATTACTGTAAAAGGTTGAGCAGCACTTTGAATTAATCAGGTATCATTTCTAATGCCCCAGGTGAAAATCTGGTTCCAGAATCGACGAGCAAAAGAGAGAAAAATGATCAAGAAGAAAATCTCGCAGTTTGATGGCAGCGGGGGCTCAGCTCAGAGTGACTCTGGTTCACTCAGTCCAAATGAACTGTCAAATTCTCTGTTCCCACCACCACATGGAATAAATGGATTACAGCCTAATGACATTCATCAAGTCATAGTTTCAGAATGAACAGAGGGAAGAAAACAAAACAGGGAAAAAAAAGGCAAGGATGGATTTCTCCACCACTGCCACCCCCCACCTTGGAACTGAACTTTGCAAGGACCATTTTCATTTACCTGCCTTCAGAGTGCTGATTCCTAAGCAGGAAATCTGAGCCTATAACCAAAATATTTTAATTATTGCAAAAATCTCAGGGACTTTGTGCTGCTAAGATTCATCTCTCAGCATCTTTGCAAGCAGGTAATTTGCTTCAGACACTGACACGAGGAATGATACAGCTGAAGATTCAGTACAGGTAGTCCTAGTCTGATCATACATATACACAAAAAACTAAGAGAACTGATTATAAAATAGAGTCCTATTGCAGAAAATATAAGAATCTGGGTGTGTTTGGTTTGTTCCATTTATATATTTAGAGGAAACCGTAGATGTTAATAAATATTTACATTTAAATGGACTGAAAAGAATGCTACCTTTTGAAAAGAGCAAAACTATTTAAAACAATTCTAAATGCTCAAGGAAGATAATAATGTTGCTATACCACCATATTGCATTTAATTAAATAACACAGGTCATCTCTGCCCTATGGAATTGTATTCAAGCAATAGTTACAGATACAGAATATACCAAACCTGCAAGAGTTGTTCAAGTGTAAGAAATGCAGCAATTTCTCACGCACATAGGAAATGCCAGATAATTTGGAAGATAATTATTACCTCAATCTTCTGGGACTGCACGTATCACTGCTCAAATATCCAAGCACAAATGGAATGGAAACAGACCTGTTACTACAAGCAAATCACCAAAAAGCAAATAAAGAATTTGCTTGACATCTTTAAACATTTGAAATTGAACAGCAGCAGTCTCAGGCCGCTGATTTTATCCCTGACACTTCTTTGGGGCTAAAGGCAACAACTCTCCTAAAGTAGCTGAGAGGGTATTTTGAAGCTGTCACCTGAGCTGAGCAATCACAAAAGAAATGTTCACTTCATGGGCACTCCTGGAAGAGGACAGATTGAGGACATGATCACAGTGGGTTTGCTTTAATTACTGCTCCATGTTGGCAGGTGAGAAGGTAGCAATGGTATCTGAAAGACAAGGGATGGGTCTGGAAAAAGTACAAAGAAAACCCAAAGCACTAAAAAATCCCCAAGCCCTTCAGTAGTTCTGTTCTTTGGAATTTCTTAATACGACCTTTTTGCTAGTATACACGTAAACAGCTCTATTGGGAAAATTTAATATTCCTGAAAATGTCAAGGGGAGCAAAGGTAATAAAAAGGGAAAAAAGCACATCACAAACAGAAAACAGCATTATGAAAATCATGCATCACTTATTTCAGCATCATCAAACTCTGCTCTCAGAAACAGCAGAATAAATTCTGCTTTTCTCTGTGTCAGTAAGCATTGATAATGCACTGAGCACCATGGACAGAATTTCTCAAAGCTCTCATCATCTGGATTCAAAACACTAGATAACAAATTTGAGCCTCACTATTCCCCATTTATTTTAAAATAACTCTTTTAAAAGAGTAACTCCATGAAAGCAATTCTGTTGGAAGTTAAAGAATAACACTCATCAGAATTCTGAAGCAGAGTTTTCTTTTGAAATACATGTTATTTATCTGAATTATATCTTTGTAGACATAAATGTCCCAAACTAAACTAGGAAGAAATCCTGTAACACAGATTAAGACCTTACTCACTGTAAACATTTTGTGGGTGGTTCCCCAATACATTTTCTGGTCATCTGCTATCACATGGTTGAAAGAAATGGGTGTATTCTAATGCAAACAAACTGTAAAGAGACAATCTTGTATATAAACAGTTATAAAGCTCAGCCCAATGAGAAATTGAGACTACATCTGCATGGCTTTAACTCAGGATCTCCTAAATCCGCTCGCTGATGTTCCTGTGGGATCACACGGACATTTCAGGAGCCAGGACACGTTGTGGAACATGCACACACAGAGCTGGTTCTGTTCAGACTCACAGAAATGCACATGTGACACACACATGCCTTTTTTCTCTCCTCTTCAGTCAAATAAATCCAGATATTTTTCCTTGGGAGAGGAAGTTTCCTCAATTGCACCAGCCTCTCTATCTGGGTTGTCCTTCTATACATGAAGGATAAAGAAGATAAAATAATCTCTGAGGAAACTCAGATTTTAGCTATACAAGAAAAAAGGGAAGTGAACCTTTACCTCCATTTCTATGGAAACCAGGAGAGGGCTTTTGTGAGGCTTAGCAGTGGCACAGAAATGGAGAGAAAACTTCTAGTTTTTCAGATTTTTTTCCTCTGGTAAATTTTCATATCAACAAGGAGGAATTACAAGTACACCTATAACACACAACACACCACTCATTATATTTGTGTATTAGAAATGCATTGCTTCAGCTTTCCCTTCTAATGTGTGACAAAATTAAAATGAAGCACAGTTATTCACCAGGTTCACATCCAACATATTCAAATCATCATCTTGCAGATTCTAACCAGGCTCCAGGCAGTCAGGAAACACCACCCTGCCCTGACAAACTGCTCAAAGGAGCCACTGAAGCCACTGACTGAACAACTACAGCTGATAAAGGAACCACTCTAAACTGAACCCATTTTAGATGTTTTTAGAGTTGGAATGGGATACAAAGCACCTCCTCTGGCATGTTTAATACCAGTCTTGTAAATAAAAACTGTTTTTCTTTTTCATGATCTTTATCCTGAACTTTATCCATCAGATGTGTTTTAAATGTATCCCAAGCATATGTTAATATTTAGGAGATATTTATTCATCCACTAGATAATGATCTCTAAGCCTACAGAGTGGATTAGATTATCTTCTCTGACTACAGTTAAATCAAGTAAGAAGTTATTTCCCTCATCTGTTGCTGTGCATAACTACCCCCAATATGGATCCTAAAATCCCTTTCAACCTAAGTGCAGTGGCACAGCTGTTTCTCAAAATAATCTAAGGAAAAAAAATTATTGAACTCTTGTAGTCTAATCAGGATATTTTTTAGTAAACTCCATCAGAGTGATTAACTGCAGTCAGAGTATCAGCTCAGGAGGCAGCGAAGCCAGAGAGGGGAAAATGGAAAGCAGCTCAAAGAGAATCCTCACCCTGCCTCTCACAGCCTTGGACACTTTGTCAGGCTGCAGCCGTGCCACGAGCCAGGAACCATCATCCCAAACCAAAACTCCAACTGAGCACTCCATGCTGGCACATTGCAAAGGCCCATTAAGGACCCCAGGCCGGGCTGACAGGAGCACATCCAAGTCATGCTGTGCCAGCACGGGAACACGAGGTCAGGATGTGCACTGGGATGGAGGCACTGCAGAGTCCTGGCATCCCACCATTCTCTGGGCACCTGTGTTTGACTCTTCAGCATTGCTTCTGTGACGGAGAAACTTCAGCAGATGTGATCAGCCTCTGTACTTAAATTTGTATTTACATGGATGAAACACTCAAGGCTATAAATAACATCTTTCAGTATTTATCTTTCTTCATTTGAAGACTTCTCCAGGGACTTTTTTATACTCTCCCTTAGCACTGTTAAACAATTCAAATAATAATAAATCAAATGCCATCCTTTGCACCTAGTGGGTCTCTTCCCCAAACTCTCCAGGTTTCCTGTTTTTCAGTGTAACTAGGAAACCCTCATACTGACTGACTGACTGGTGGTTCCAGTTTGCAAGGTAGTGAGCCCCTCTAACACCATGCTGATATCAAAACTCTGCATCACACAACTGATTCCAGCAGCCAGCAAATCCCTTCTACATTTATCTGCATCATCTCAATTCTTATGAGAACCCTGAGAGATGCTAAAGCTTTGGCAGAACTGCCCTCCTTGGTCCCACCACCCAGAAATACTTCATCAAGGAGGGCCTCAGGCACAAACTGCTCCTGCTGACACTCAGTGTAGCATCACAGTGGATTTGCTTTATTAATTAACTTCTAAATGTTGATCAGTGGGAGAAACTAAAGAAAAATACAGATGTACCCTTAGTTACAGATAGCTTAGACAAGGAATGGGAAAATGCCTCATTATAAGATATTTACAATGTCAGTTTATGAAGATAGCATAATTTAAACCCCTAATTGGCTGTTTGCAGTAGTCATCCTGGTCAAAAAAAAAAATGGACCAGAAACCTGACAGCCTCTTGAAACTTAGATTATTTTTGAAAATTGATCAATTGAAAATTGATCTACATCAGGCATTTTCAGTATAGCCAGCATAGAGCTGCAGACCCCTGCACAAAGCCAAAACCCTTCTATTACAAAATATTTGTATCACGAAATCAGTTTCATTGAACCTCACATGCAACTCTTGACCTGCCTTTCTTCAACAAATGAACGTATCCACATTTGCCTAATGAGTTCCACATTTCTACTTCTGAACAAAATAATGGGAATGTGCAGTGAGATGCAAATCCCCTTGGGAGTTTGCACTAGTTGATCAGGAAGCCTGAGGGTTTGTACACCAGACTCATAATACATTCTCCAGACTTCAAGAGTACATTCCCATTATCAAACAACCTCTCCCTGTGTGAAATGAGGGAATACTGAGAGCCAGCCTGACAGCCCCTGTTGTTTATTCTTCCTCCTGGAGAATGCCTGTGTGGTGGTGACTTGTGTGGAACAAACAGGGGAAAGGACTTTGGAAGAAGACTCAGAATCTCTCAGGCCCCAATAACATTCCCTTTCCATGTTCTCCCAACATGCCTTTATTTAATACTGTGCTTTGCTTTAACTCCTGGCTTTTCTGCTCTTTGTGTTTCATGCTCTGTATAAGAACACTTCTAATTCCAAGAAAGGAAGTGATTTCTGGGGATAAACATTGCCAGAGACCATTATCCTTCCACAAATCTTTCACTTTTTATGGGGTAATAGTTTCATCAAATAAACAGCATCTAAAGAAGTACTGAAAATGAAGCTTCTATTTCTTCCTGTGAAGCTATAAAGTTTGATAAGTCATGCTGAAAAAATTCCCTGTAGTATTTACTTCTCAAACCCAATACTAAACAGACATTCTTTAAATACAGACATGGGGCACAAAAGGTGTTTTTTCTAAAATAATCCATCTTTACCCAGATAGTCATTGTTCCTATGGCAGAGAACACAAACATATTAAAAAAAAAAAAAAGTCTACTGAAACTTCAGCTGAACTTTGACTTCAATCTATTATTTAAAAGGATAAGATGTTAAATATGAAGCTGCTGTAGCAAAGTACCTTTTCCAATTAAAACCACTCATTTTCTTGGTTTGTTAACACCTCAAACCCTCATTATAAAGAGATCATACTGTAAGTTATGCTTCATTTTCCACTCAATTCAGCAAATTACTGCAGCACCTGCTTTGGAGCTCATGCCTTAATGCCATCACATTTGTCCTTCTGGCACAATGTCCATTTAAATGTAACATTGGCTTGTTTGCTAAATCAAAATTGGTTGCATTAAATGGAGTTTTTTCAATTAAACACGAGACTGTGCTGAATGTGTTCCTGTTTGCCACACCTTGCCCTAGCACCTGAGTGTCACCATTGTTACACTGAATGTGACAGCTGCACATCCTTGCAGACAAGTCCAGGGGATTTATTTCACTTTCCAGCACACATTTGGCTTGTCCCTTGCTCTTCCATCCTTGTGAAATTTTCTTTATTGGAAAAACACTGCTTGGAGCAGCCTGGGACAGTGGAAGGTGTCCCTGCCCATGGCATTAAGTCCCCCCTTCAATCCCAGACCATTCTGGGGTTGTATGACCTCTCCCATGGACAGTTCACCAAAGCAGCCATGAACCAAGACAATCTCAACTGAATAGTAAAGCTTTTAATATTAAAAGAATCTTATTTTATATAAATATAAATATTTATATAAAATATAATATAAATGCACAGCATCAGAACTATCATTTCTTCCAGTGCTCTCTGTTACAACACTCACCTTCTTGGTTTTCACACCAGTTAAAGCAAACATCCAGAATTTCACTGAGAGCAAGATAAAGACCAACACCTTATTAATTCTCCTATATATATAACTTTATTTCAGTTGTTTCAACATTTTCTTTTCACTGGTTATGAATTTATATAAAGATGGAGTAGAAAAGTCAGATCCTTAAGTATAGAATAATTTTCTCTTTTTTATCATATTTCTAAACAGGATGTATTTTAAATATTTGGTCAATTACTTACCTTCTCCACAATTTACTGCAACATTCAATGCTAAATAAGAAAAAAAGTATTTTGACAAAAATAGGAGAACAGTATTTCATTTTATAACAACTTGCCTCTTAATTTTTTTCTCTGGCTTGGAGTGTGATTTACCTGCAGCTCCACATAAGATGGATAGTGTGCTGAAGTAAGAGCACGCAGCACTGGTAAAACTGTAGCTCATAAAGTATTACTTCCAGCGGCAACAAAAATTTTCACTGTCATCTTCATTTTGCTGCAGTCTAGAAACTCCTGAAAAACAATAAAGATTATTTATGATGAAAGTATTTTCGTGGGAACAACAGACAGGGATGGAGACCTGTTTTTCTGTCATGCAGGAGGAGGTGAGTTCATTCCTTAGAGCACCTGCAGGTCAGGAATTCTGATTTGGACACATACCAGAGCCAACGCTTTATAGGAGTTACACTAATAGTAAAAAGGACCAATACCCCCCTCATAATTTCATTTTTCATTCTATTGCAATTACAAACACCAATAGTTTTGGGATTATTTTCCATTTGCAGTAGGTGAGTAATTAAGTGCTTATTGCCTCAATAATAGCTTACACCTTCTTTGTGCTGATGGGGACATTCCCCTGAAGCGTTCTCTGAGAGTTTTTTCCCCCAGTTTTGCTATTTCTTTGCTATTTTGCTTTTCACCACCCCATTACGCCGCACATAACTCACTTTCCAAACCCACCAACAAACCCCACAGCTCCGGGAAAACTCCACAACCCCCGCCCTCCCTCATCATCACCTCAGGTGCCCCGGGGAGCGACACAGCGGCCAAAAACAAGAGGGGAAGGGCGGGAAGCGCTACCTGGCTGTTTTTATTAAAACCGCCACAGAAACACACCTGGAAAAGAGGTTAAAAGAAAGGAGGATCAGCACCCGCCCCTGCCTTCCCTCAGGAGCCGCTCGCGCCGGCTCGTGACCCCGGGGCTCCTGAGGGAGGCGCGAGGGGGAGTTATAAATGCGGTATCAACAGCACCCATGTTCATGTCCCTCGTACGCTGAAGAGTTGGAGTGATTTATTTATTTTTTTTTTAAAGCAAATTAAAATCCAGTGTGTGTTTTTTTCCCCCGGCTTCCCTGTAACCAGCGAATTAAAACTGCCCCCGGCTCGCGACCCTCGCGCACCTGAGGCGGGGGCGGCGGGAAGCGAGGTCGGGGTTTTTTTATAAACACTAACGATAGTAGAGGTATTCCGTTTCCTTGTACATGGAAGGCTTAGAGCGAATCTCCGAAAACAAGCTCAAGAGTTCAGCAAGGTTATTCCGGCTTCGCTGTAACCACCAACGCTAACTTCTCTCAGCAGCTCCCCGTGCCGGCTCGTTACCCGCCGATCGGGAGCGCGCACCCGAGCGGCTGCCTCCGGTCACCATCACCGGCTGCAACCCGCTCCCCACCGCCTCCGGGCAGCCCTCGCAGACGGTGTCGCGGGCAGCCCGGCGCCCCCCGCCGCACGGCGCGCCCCGGTACGCGCTGCCCTCAGCGCTCCCGCAGCCCCGCCGGGCCGCGCTGCGCCTGCGCGCCGCCCTCCCGCGGCCCAGGCGCGGCCCCGCCCCCGGCGCGCGCTGCGCAGGCGCGGCGGGAGGGCCGGCGATGAGCGTCCTGCTGCCCAATATGGCGGACTTCGACACGATCTACGAGCTGGAGGAGGAGGACGAGGAGGAGCAGGATGAGCCCGAGCCCGTGGTGCGGAGCCAGGAGCTGCCCCGGCCCCGCGACGCGCCCGATCCCGTAGCGGTACGGGGCGCCGGGCACATCACCGTGTAAGGAAGGAGCGGGGGCAGCGTGAGGGGCCGGTGTGGCGGGGCGGTGGAGCCGGGCGGGAGCGCCGGGAGGGGTGAGGGCAGCGGGAGCACCGTGCCCCGGCCCTGGCGGCCCCAGGCTCCCGCCCCGCGGGGCCCAGAGCCCTGCTCCCCCCTCCCCTGCTCTGTCAGGGGAGCCGTGCTTCTAACGTGGGCATTTTCCGGTAGCTCGAGGAAACCCCCAGGCGTGAATGAACAGCCGGAGTTGGCTGTTGGGTGCAGAGGCTGCAGCGCAGCCCTGGCAGCCCTCCCTGGTTGCTCCTCTTTATGCAAACAATTTGTTAGATAAAAAGCAAAGTCCACGCGATGCGAGGACGAACGGCGTGTTCAAACCATCTCGCTGTGACCCTTGTGTGCCACAGCTGAGGCAGGGAGCCCCCACACTGCACTGCAGAGGAGGCTCCTGCCTGTGCCGTACTTTATCTACCCCAAACTTAGTTGGGAGTTTGGTTTAGATTGAGTGTTTTTATCACTGGAACACTGCGTGAGCCAGAATGTTTGCTGCTCATTTAAACAGTGAACAGAAGACGAGCAAGCTGTGTTTCCTTATATGTAATGTTTACTCATAGGGATTTTCTTAGTATTCCTGCTCCAGCAAGCTGAAGAATTAATAGAACCAAGTGCATCCTTAACAAATTGTCACGTTAATTTTCACGGCAGGGAGGGAGGTAGTGAAATTTATGTATTGCAGAGACCCACCAAGCTCGTGTTGCTTTGGCTCTTTCATTGGATTGCATAAAATTCCCATTTCTCTCTGTAAATAGGTGCAGTGTGATCTAAGTCCCTGCAGCAAAGGCACTGGGTGGGGAAGGCTCTCCCATCCCGTGGGAAGCGGTGTTGGAGCTGGTGCTGTGTTCTCCTGGAGCCTGGAGCAGGGTTGCATTGAGCTGGTGCCAGTGGGGAGTTGCTCTGCTGCACCGCAGTGCATTTGCTCGTGCAGATGGAATTTCTTTGTGTCCTCTCCCCAAATAGCTGCTGGCCTGACTGAAGGAGAGGTAGAACACAGGCAAGATGCTCAGAATACCAAGTACCCATCTTAGGAGTTACCTGATTTGAAGTGCTGAACTAGAAAAAAAACATTACCCACTCAGCTGCTTTGCTTTCTGTGATGCTTTTTGTATGTTAGGGATGTTACTTACAGTTCCTTCTTGGCTCCAGCATCTTTTTGGGATGGGCAGGAGCATCTCCAAGAACTAGTGATGTCTACATCAAACAAAGCACTCTTGTCAGTGAAGTGGGAATCCTTAGCTCGCCATGTGCCCTTGTAACCACCTGAGCTGAATCCCCACCCAACTTATTTTCCCTTTCTCCCACTCCTCTCAGCTTTCTTCCTGTAACAGGACCTACCTGCACAGTAGGAAGCAGCTTTTATCAGCTTATGCTGTATTTTTAAATCTCCTTATACTGATAAAAACAGTTATTTGATGTTACCAATAAAATGCAAGTAAACTCTGTACACTGGAGTACATAACCTTAACCTACTATTAAATGGGAACTGGTTTGCTTCCCAAAGTTTGTGTGTTGGAACTCTGTCACTTTTTGATCACACAGATGCTGCTGCTTTTGAAATCAGTTGGCTGCAGAAGCAGCCTGCTCCAGTTACTGAAGGGAGAGACATCACCCAGGAAAACCTGGGTTTGTTTTCTGAGCCTGTCTGGAGTACTGCTAATGAAAATATCTGTTCTGACAAGTCAGCCAATATTAAAAAAAGAAAACCAATTATCTTTATAAAGCCATTGTTTTCCTTGGATTTATGTTTCACCTGTCTCCTGTTCCTCAACTGATACTGGCCTTCTTGGATACTTTTGGTGTATAGAGAAGGGATAATTCTCAAATTCCAGGGTCATCTGCTTCAGCTTTTCATGCCCAGTTCTTTTATGAAACTCCCAAGTTGGTAGATTCAAACACTCAGTTGGTTTCTTGCAAGATACTTTTTATTCTTAGGACCTTGTCAGTGAGCTGCTCACTCTAACAGAGTAACTTTTGCAGTATCCAACAGTACTAAATATAAATTCCAAGAGTTTTCTGAGGGTATTTAGCAAGATCTTGCTTTTCCCACTTCACTTTTGCTAGCCCTTCTATCCCTGTGTGTGTTAAGAGTGACCATGTAAGGTGTATTTTTATTTTAGTCAGAGAGGACATCTAAAACTGGTTGGCAAAATCTGTGTTCATCTTGCCTAGGATTCTTTGAAAAAATTCTGTCATATTTATTGTTTTTGAAAGCTTTTGAATTTTAGCACAATCAAATTGCTAGGTCCTAATAAATGCCTTTTCTTCTGCAATTCCATTTTGATGAGTTATAAACACCTTGTTTGCTGTTTCTCCCATAGTCAGTGTGACTCTGCTTGGTGTCTCCACACAGACATTTGTAGTGAGGACTGACTCATGCCTAGCAAAGGCAATAACTGCCAAAAACAGAGCAGCAACCAACCTGTAACCTGCTTATAGGGTTGTATTTATCTGCTGTAATTTTTCCATATCATTAAGTCCATGTGGATGGATGGTAATGAGGTAATGAAATAGCCATTAAACATATTTTTGCCATTAGTATCCAGCTTCCTGCTGAAGCTTGCAAACCTCCTGGTTTGGCTAGAAGTTAACTTTTGGTGTTTTATCCTGTTTTGTGTAGGAGTGCCCCAGGGACCCACAGTCCAGGTGCTGATGAAAGGTTTATTTTCACCAGTGGAGGAAGGGAGGGAAGAGCCAGTTGAGATAACATTTGATTATTGTCTGGTATTGTTCCACCTTCCACATATTTAAAATAGCAAATGACCTCAGCCTTCCACTCATTACCAAAAACTTCATTTTCCAAAACATTATCCATGGGTAAGGATTCTTGGATATTTCTGTTGGCTTCACAGGAAAATGTTCTGAAGGAGATTCCAGCTCAGTGCTCTTGAGGAGTGTCATCTTTACCCTGTAATGCTGGCCAAAGCTGATTCCTCCTGAAGAGCAGGGTGGGATCTGAGCTCCACTCCTGCAGAGAGTTAAACATAACCTGGATTAGGTGTGGGGAAAGGAGCTGTGCTCCAAGGGGGCTGGAGAACTTCACTAAACAGGTTTAACTTGTGCACTCTAGTAAGGCTGATTACTATCTACAAATACAGGAGTGGGAGAGATGAGAATGAGATGAGGGTTAAGCCAAACAAAATAAAAAGGCGAAGCACCTGTAAATATTTCTCTTCTAGATGTAAGAAAGTGTTTCCAAAATCTTCCTGTTTCAGTTCTGGGGACAGAAAACCTGAGCTCCTGCTTTGTAAGCTAATAAACATTATCTTGTGGTACCTGTTGCAGGTGAGCTTTGCAACTGGTGGTTCAAGATGTTCATTTAACTGAGGGATTTATGCATTTCTCTTATTATAGCTCCCTGGGACAAGTTGTGTTCTCGCCACTCTGCAGAAGGGAGAAAATGAGGTGATGGGATTTGCCTGATGCCATCCATGAAAACAGGGAAAGAGGGCCAGAAGTGGCAAGTGAGGTCATCCTAGTTCTGTCTCAGCCTCTAGGAAACAGTGCCTGGCTTTTGGAGGTACTTGTCATGCAGTGAGAAAAGTGCAACCAAAGGACGTGGGTGACTGATCTGAATTTCTAAATGTTACACTTTGGGCAGCTTGCACTGAGGAGTCACAGAACTGGCCCAGAAATAAATCACCACCAACTGCTGTTTTAAATGACTTAAAGGACAGCTACTGGAATTGATGTTAGAATGATTTGTAAATAAACTGAATTTTAGAAGATTTCATAGCCCTGCTCATGCTAGATCACTAGTCTGTTGTAGGAAGTCTTAATTAAGTTAATTACCTCTTGATCAAGGCTTTAGATTTTAACTTCCTTACATGAAAGATTCTAATAACACTTCAGTACTTTTATGTAGTTGCCTGTAAAGCTGTACAACTGTATAACATCCTGCTTCCATATTTTTATTTTATTTGGTTGTTGAGTCACCCCTCTGCTCCATCTAACAGGAGTTTAATGTTTCTAAACCCTGTAGTAAATAATCACAGAATAGTCTGTAAAATTTCTAGAGACATTTTATTAAAACTGTGCTAAAGGCCATCAGTGATTCTGACTAAATATAGTATTTAAAGTGTAGTTAAAACATAAAGTTATATTCTTTAGCCACTCACAGGTGTCAGTGTGAGAGATGCCTTTCTGTAACTCAGGTTTCCTGGATGTGCTGCAACTGAAGGGAGTGTTTGGCAACTAATAAAAATTTGGGGGTTTTAATATGTTTCATGACATCAGCTTTGAAATTTAACCCGAAACATTTTGTGATCTTGCATTCCTAATCAGATTTATTAATCTGAAAGCACTAATTTATCTTGTTCTTTATGGAAATTGGGGTGCAATAGGAATTTTAATGAGTGTATGTGATCAGTGAGATAAAAGACACTACCTGTGGCGTAGGAAGTGTTTGAACTCTGAATTGTTGAAGGTCAGAGGAGGGTTCTGAGGAGCAGCTGGTGCATTTGCTCTTTATTTTCATTTCTTTTGCTGTTTCCTAAGCTTCTGCTCCTGGCCACTGTAAGAATCAGTGTTGTGGACAAGATGGACCTTTGGCATGATTTAGTGGAATTGGTCTGTTATATGGGTAGAGTAAATAATTCTTGAATTTTCCAGTAGTTCTTTTATTGTGTTGTCTGATTGCTCCTGCCTTGTGATCATTTCAGGTTGTTCCATTGCTGATGCACAGAGAAGTCTGTGTTCCTCAAAGCAACCTTGTGAATGTGCTTTATAATTTTAGTCTTTTTTTTTTAAGACTGAAAAGACTATTTCATTGCTCTCCAAGCTTCTTTAAACTAAATATATAACATTACAAAACCTGGAAGATTTCGGCTTAAAAGGAAAAGGTACAAAATGTGGAGGCTGACTTGCCAGATTACAAAGGGAATGAAAATGTGCTATATTAGTAACCTTTGTGCTTGCCTAAAATCTTATTGTTTTTACTGTTTGGGTTTTTTTGTAATGTTTTACACAACTGCTGCTCTTTACAAGAGGCTCTAACTTAAATTATTTATCAGAGGACCGGATCAAACTTCACCAGTGTTGTTGCCAAACATTTCAGTTGCTGGATTTCTAGAGACAGCACAAGTTCTTCTGTTCTGCCTCTCTCTCCTTTAAGGTTGATTTGACTTTTTGTTAATTCTGAACAATTTCCATGGTCAGTTTTGGGTATCTGGGTTATTACACAGTGCACAGGAGTGTGTGTGTGTGATATTAGGATGGACACTGATGTCCAGGGGAAGGTGTTGGAATCTTTAAGGTCCTTTCCAACCCAAACCATTCCACAATTCTGTGATATTTTAGCAATGCTGGTGTTGGTGCAAGGGACCAGTTTGGAGTATGGCAGGTGTCAGTTTGACTCAAAGCAAAATTGTTTTTTCAATAACTCCTACAATACCAAAGGTATTTGTGCTCTTCTTTTTGGCAGTGATTCTTTCAGGTATTTTGATATTTTTGAACACAGATACTCAGGAGATAGTTTAGCAGAGCTGCCTTGATGTACAATATATTTAACAGAATGTAGCTGAGGGCCAGCTGCTGCTGTATTTTGTTAAATTACTGAATTTTGAAGGTCCAGGAGTTTTGGAATAAGTAATAACAGATTTGCAAGCCAAATGCAGCTCCCTGGAGCTTTCACAGGTTATGGTGGAAACCTTTTGCTCAAACCCCAAAACACTTCAGTGAAGAGTAGTCACAGTGGTACCCAAAACTTAATTTTCTTGATGCTCATAGTTGTTGTAAAACTGTCCTTTGTGTTGGCATTTTTTGCATGAGGCACCTTAACTCTGCCCAAAGGAAGTTTTTAAAACCACAATGTTACAGATTCCTAAGATGATGATGAATGGGTTCCTTAAAACAAAATTCATCTGTTGCATGTGGAACAATTGTATGTGTAAGAAAGTGAAAGGATTGCTGAACCTGGGATTTCAGAGCTGGAGGGTTTTTTCTTGCAGAAATCAAAGATTGAAACTTGCTGCCATCCAGTTGGAAAAGAGGAGGAACTGGAGTAAGGCACCAAGCTGTGTATGTGTCTGGAAATGACTGAGTGGTACACGAGACCTTGTATTAACTTAGATCAAAAGCTCGTGAAATAATGCAAATGCAAGGGCAAAAGAAATTAAGAGTGGTTTCTTTTTAAAGTAAAAACTCTTATTACATTTTTGTATTAAGGGAAACGAAATAAGTTAGGTGGAATATATTTTGTTTGTCTCTTTTGTTTTCAAGGTTTGGCTTGAGCAACAAGTTTGATACAGAATTTCCTTCTGTTCTGACAGGGAAGGTAAGTGTGAGATTAAACTGTTCTTTTCAATGGGAAGAGCCAGTGCATCCAGTGGTTTCTGTGTTGGATACCTGAGCATGAACCCACTAAAAGCTGTTCCCTGTGTGACCCAGCTGCTGCCCAGTCCCTCCGTGCAGCTGGAAACAAGAAGGAAGGATTGGCAGTGATTGTTATCGTTATTGACATTCCAAACACAGCAAAGCTCACCGTGGGTCTGTCTGGTTCCATGCAGACATGAAAGCAACACTCACTTAACCTTGCCTTTTAATACCTGGAATTTGTGCTCCCTCCTGGGTGAATTAAATCACTACAAATACTGGACCTCTCTTTTGAGTAAGCCTGACAAGCCTTGAGTTTGTTTAGACACATCTCTGGAAGTGAATCTGTTTTATGTGAAGCTTTACAGAACAAAACATAGTGTTAAATCTACAAATTAGGTAGGTTTTTAGTACATTTTCACAAATATTGTTTAGTTCTAAAAATTAGTGGTGACAAGTCTCTTGCTTTCCCTGGAGTCCTGTCATCTTACTTGATGCAAGTGTAAGAAACTGTAATTTGTAGCTGTTAATTCAGTCTTCACTAAATTCTTAGTTAGTTTTAAATTATTTTTGTAATTGTATTTTTTAAAATCTTTTAATTGCTTAATTCTTTTTCTCTTGAATTTTTTTCTTCCTGCTGTTTCACTCTCTAGTGCTTTGTTTTTGCTTTGATTTGTATCCCCCTGGTGTATCTTTTCCAGAATTTGGGAAGAAAAAAGTTTATTTGGCTCTGTCTACTTTGTCATCCCATAGAGCTGCACTCCCTCTGCAGCCCCTTGCGGAGGTTGAGTCATACCAGCAATCCACTGAGCACAGCTGGATGTTTGCTCCTGCTTCTGCCAGATCCCTCTGGGCTTGCTCCTCCTGTGTTTTCACACCAGAGTACAAAGAATAAAATCTTTGTGGTGAGGTTGTCCAGCTGCAATGAAAGCAGTACCCCTGAAAAGCAGGTTCTGCTTGGAGTTTTGGGGTGCTGAAAATCAGCCTGGGAATTCTGCCTTGATTTAGGATCTCACTGAGCTCAGAAATACAAATCTACTGATTCCAGTGTGAGGGCTGCTGACAACACTTTGCATTCACCACTTTGTCTGAGGCTTATCCTTTTCTGGGAAGCTCTTTCTGATCACTAAACAGCCACAGTACATTTTGGAAAAAGCTATTTTATGTTCTTCTACTCAAGTTGTAGTTTATTGTAAATAAGCCTGTAGAAAATCCCAGGCAAGAAACATTAAAACTAAATTTAATTATATAATTTCATCTCTTTCTGCCTCTCTAAAATATATTTGGGTTATTAAAAAAACAAACCTACAACCAGGTCTACACTTTATAATACCAGCATCAATGGCTGTCACATTTTCCACTTGATTGTCCTCCTCTTGTTAAACAGACAGTGAGCAAAAGCTTAATTTAAAGTCACTTGAGTGCTTGGACTTAATTTAGCAAAGAGAGGAAAGAGGAAATTCTTCTGTTGGCATTTACCCTTCTTGTTCTGTGGGTGTAATCAGTGCTGCAGGAGTGGCATGGGCAGGGGTTTGCTGTATATGGGGATGCTCCTCTGATGAGAATTTTGATATTCTGTTATCTTGTGGATTTGAGGGACTTTCTGAGCAAGGAAATGAATTCCCTTTTGTCAGGGGAGAACACCAATCAAACAAGATAGTAAACACATTTTTCTTCCTGCCTGCCACACACTGCCATGAAAGACATTAAAAACCACAGTTGTGGGTCTTTGGGTTTTTAATACTTTTGTCAATTGCAAGAAATAAAAAATCTGCTTCTTCCTCTGGTTGAGGCAGTCAATCATCTTAATCCCTCTTGAAAATGAAAATTCAGTCATTTTTTCCAGTAAGTTTTTCTTCAAATACCCTGTTAAATAATTTACAATAATCGGTATCCTAGTCAACTGAGACCCTACTTTAAGATACTCTGTTGTTAAAATGTAATTTTTTTGCTTTTTATGAAATGAAAATTTATGAAAAACAATGACTGTTTATATTTACAAATTGGGATTAAAATGTTTACTCTGAGCTTGCATCAGTCCTCAGCTACTCTAAGACAATGTCATAGTTTATTCATTTTGCCTGTGTAACATTAAGTTTAATGGCTTTGTTGTCCTCTGTGAATTGATATTGATAATAAATCCCATCTGCTAATGGAGTGTAAGAGATGAAGCTATTAGATGGACTTGCTGGAGTTCTCAGTGGTACTGGTTTTCTTTTGAATAAATACAGATGTAACAGTTGCAGGTTTTTAAAGCAGGATGAAAATCTTAATTGGAGAAAACTCTGTGGCTGCAGCTTTCTCCTAGATGCACAAACTTTTGGGATTTATGCCACACTCTTGTGTTAGCAATTTACTTAAGCTTCCTGCCCTCAGTTTGCCCATCTACATAATGATGGCAGCAAACCTTGTGATTTTCTTTTTCTGAAATCTGGAATCCCCCTGTTCCTTTTCCCATTTTCCCAGTCTCCTATTTTTACAGGGACTGCATAGCAGTTGCAGGTTAGCCTAGGGCTACATGCTTGTAATTACATCTTCAGTGTTTAATTGGGACTTAATTTGCTGCTTTCCTTGGGAGAGGTGCATGTGTACATTTGAGGGTAGAGCACAGGCAATAAAATAATAAAGAAAAGGAGAATCCCAGGTACATCAGATGTTTGGCCTAGTTAATTCAGATGGATTAATATTTGTCTTGCAGGATGAGACACAAACTCACCTGGTTTGTAAATCCCGAGCCAGGCTTCTTTGCAATGGAACATTATAAGAAAAGATTTGACTACACTTAATACAGAGGTAGTATTTAACTTTTAATAATGTAATTGGACCTTGGCCTAAATTGGAATGGTGGTTAAATTTAAATTGTGTGCTACAGGATTATTAATTCTCTTAAACAATCTCTTAACAAAATATTCTGTGTGCTATGGAGCACAATAGCACACACTGCTCCAGGTGACCAGAAAATGATGGAGGCAGTGATCCTTAAGGGGAAAAGTGGAATTTCCTGCTCTGATCTTGAAACAAAAGGGGTCCTGCCCAGAGAGGAGTGTGCAGGGCAGGGCAATGTGAGCCATAAACTCAGGGCTGGGCATTGTGGTGCCGTGTGATTGATAGGGCTGGTGATGATGATGATGATTGAAGGAGAAAGATCAGCCCTGCTGGGCCTTACAGGCTCCCTTCCTGTGTTTGGAGATCCTCTGCATCCTGTTGTAAAATATTATGACACCCCCTCCTTCCCTTTTATGTTTTTGTTTTTGTTTTTTCCCTCCTGAAACGAACTAATGTCCTTTCCCAAGGTGTACAGCACAGCCAGGAGCAAAGTGCTTATCTCATTCTTTTCAAGAGCCAGACACAAACTCTCCAAGAGATTTCCAGAATTACTCAAAGCTAGGCTTTCTTAGGGAGCTGTCTTTGTGCAGGAGGAGCTGTTAATTCTGATTGTTTGAAATGCATCAGCCCCTTCACATACACCTTTCAGAAGCTGTACCTGCAAGAAGAGTTAAAATTGTGCCAGAAAATTAACAGTTCTGTGATGACTTTCATTTGGATTCCATTTCATTATTAGATTAGAACAGTTATTTACAGGTATTTTGTTCTTAATCACCGTGTAACAAAGCTTAACTGTCACTGGGCTGTAATCTGAGCAACAAAATTGTGATTTCTTCTGTTTATCACAACATGAGGCTTATCTTGTGATAAATAGCAGAAATCACAGTTCTTCTGATCTCCAGCTCCTTTAGTTTCAGATGAAGATGTGTCGTTAGTGACAGAAATATTTGTTGTGATTCCATTTCCTAAAGGCAGAAACAATCCAACAGTCTGGGTTAGTCAAAAGCATTTTAATTTCATCTCATGTTGTAGCCAAGAGATTCACCTTTACATGAAAATATTTGGTGAGTTAGCAGGTAGTGGTGCTTTCATAGTATTATATTAAAGTAAATGTCACACCAGAATTCCTAAAAGGGGAATTTTCTGTTGCTTAGTGGCATCCAAAGTTGGTTTCTGGTTTAGACATTTCCTGTGCAGAATAGAGAGTTCTTCAACTTTCATCTTAAAATGTAGGAACATGTTAACCTGATGTGAACAGTGACTCCCTAAAAATTATCACAGGGACAGGGAATCTCCCTCTGCTTTCTTTTTAGCTCCCAGATTTTCCTGCCAGCTGTGATCTGAGAATGTGGTTGAGTTCTCTTTGTGTTGGATGTTACCATGATCAGGGTTACTCTTGTTAAACTGAATTCTGGGCCGTGCCATTCCATTGTCTTTGGCAGGTTTGTTCAGCTGCATTTGGAGATTGGGCTGTGTTGTTGTCAAGGTCCAGTGAACTTTGTGTCTGAAGGAAAAGGAAACATTCTTTTTTCTTAGGGAGTCTCATTACAAAAGTATAAATGAGTTCTAGAAAAAAAACCTACTGATTTTCATATTTTTATGTATACAGAATGTAAAATTCTAAAAGGTTTATCAAAGGAGGTGCCATTTGTAAGTATCTAAATATGAGGCCCGTGGAAACTTCCTTAGGAGTTGAGAATGCCAATTAATGGAGGAATCTCGGTTTACTTTGAGGCAGTGACTGCAGCAGCTGTCTGAGGTTACTGCAAACCACCAGCCCAGATGTTCTTTCCTACAAAACTCTCCCACGTTGAAGATGAAATGGTTTTGCTCATGTGCATCTGGTATTTGTTATATCCCAGTACAAGATCTGGCACTGGCAGAGAAATCCATAAAACCTTGTTCCAGAGACATTCAAGCACAGGACAGTTTGCCCCATTACAATGGGATTTTTTTCATTGCAGATGTCCCAGTACAAAAGATCTCAGGGTTTATGTGACCCTTTCCTTTCTTTTTTTTTTTCCCTAAACTAAGGTGTCTCTGGTAAAACAATTTTTTTAGTTGCTCCATTGTAGATGTAAAACAAAACAGTCTATTTAATGTGGGAGGTGGGCAAAATAATTATTTTCTATATATTTATTAATTCCTACTATAAAATACTCACAGTTAAATTATGTTCTTGTGTTATTAACTGTGGGTCTGGCTTGTGTGCAAGCCCAGCTGCCCCCTGACTCTGCAGTGCCTGGTGACCTGAATGGCCAGGAAACAGATGTTGTATTTATTTACTCCCTTCCCTGCAATGCTTTCAGGAATTCAGCTCAACAGGCAGAGGCAGCAGCATCAGGTCCTCTCCATTTCCTGCCCCGTGGCTTTGCCCCTGCTGAAAAGGATCTTTGTCATTCACTGAACTTTGCTTGGTGTTGCTGCCCTGGTTTGCAGTCAGATGAGCAGAGCTGGGCTTGCCTGGGGGCTGTGGGGCAGTGGCACAGCTTTGTGTACAGACTCACTCCAGATTTGCATCACCATGGCAAGTGGGTAGAAAGATGAGGGGTTTTGCTTTGAGTTGTGCCTGCCTGCTCAAGTCTCTTGTTGGTCCTGATTTTTTCTGCTTTGTGTCTTTGAATGCTGGATTGTGTTAGAATCAAGGGTGTCATCTTGGAGTCACTGCCTCAAATCCATGTTCGACTTGTCAGGTGGAAGGGACTTGGATTCTGTAGGGAGATGAGGGATTTGGGGTAGGTGAGAAATGAGTTATTGGAGAAAAAAGCTTCTTTCTGATACAAAATGGGGGTTCCATGTTGACTCTGCAGTGGCAATACAGGTATAAAATACTCCTTAATTTCAAAAAGCTAGTTTTCAAGAAGTAGACTTTATTCCTAACCCTGTACAAGGCGCATTTCTCTGCCTTAAATACAATCCAGTGTATTTCTTTCTGGGCTTCCCTGTTTTAGGAAGCAGCCACAGGGGAAGTTGTGGCTTCAGTATGGGCCACTTCAGGAAGTTATTTGTGGACAGAGCCTTCACCCAGGCACAGTGCAGACTTAGACTGGTGTGACATTAATTTGGACAATATTCCCCTTTCTGTGATGCCTATTTTTACTGCAGAGCTCCCACATTCCCTTGGAAAGCAGAGCTCTGTCACTCTTCCATGTTTTTGCTCAGTGTAGCCAGTGCATGTATTGCCCAGCTGTGTCCCAGTTCTGATTTTGTCTGGGCCCATTGTGTTTTCAGGCCCATTAATTACTGGTGCAATAAATATGGATGAGGCTGCTCATCTAAAAGATGTTTGGCTTTTTAACTCGGGTTGGTGCAGCGCACACACCAGAAATGAATTTGTTGCAGGAAAATGACTTTTCATGCTCACTGAGTGACCAATGCTTTAGAAGATGGAGCAATTTTCTGTTTCATTTTAACCTGTAGAGGCAATTTCTGAGAAAAAACACCCGTGCTGGCTCTCCCTGAAGCTGAGCCCTTCTGTTGCAGGTGGCCCCTGAGGAATTCAAGACCAGCATCAGCCGGGTGAACGCGTGCCTGAGGAAGAACCTCCCTGTCAATGTGAAGTGGCTGCTCTGTGGCTGCCTGTGCTGCTGCTGCACTCTGGGCTGCAGCCTGTGGCCCGTGGTCTGTCTTAACAAAAGAGTGAGTCCATGCATCATCTCATTCTGTGGGGTTTTTTAAAGTATTGGTAAGATTAAATAACTTCTCATAACATCTTCTCCATTTTAAAACACTGGTTCACATTCAAAAGGTTATTCTGGTTTCCACCTTAGAAAATAGAAAACATTTCAAATGACACCAAATTACCAGTTGGCTCAAGAGTTTTAAGAACAGCTGATCTTATCTCAGTTCAAACAGGATGAACCCTCAATTTCCAGGATTTCTCAAGGTCTAAGAATTGAGTGCAGAACTGAAACTTCATGACCTTCAAAGAGTGGCAGAATTAGACTGAAAAATCACTTTTCCTCTTCACACCCCCATCCCTATTCCCTCCACCCCCCAAATAAATATTTTTAAAATTTAAAAATAACTTTTTTTATGCAATAGACACCATAACATCTCAGAGCTGTGGTTTTATTTGCTGTATTTTACTGTACTGTTTCTGTTAAGAACAAGTACAAATTTATTTTTTAAAGACTTCCCCTCCAATTGAGAGTTGACCACTCCTGTAATCAGGTCCAAAGTAGGAATTTTGAAAAGCACTTCAGTAATATCAGGTAAACACGATCTCAATTACCTCTGTGGTTTAGGTTTAGAATTGATTTATCACAGCAGTAAATATTGAGGAAGTGCATTAATGTGTGAACTTATTGAAGTGCTCATCACTGAAGCTGCATCACTCAAAACTTACAGAACAGTTCTAGTGCAGTTTCAAAGCCATTTTTAATATCCCTGTACCAGTGAAAATCTAAATAATGCCCATGTGGTGGTGTAGTATTAATTATATTAAATTCTTAGGGCTACAGAGAATATGCATCAGGTAGGGAAAATGATGGCACTGCCCTGGCAGTGTGAGGGTGATAACAGTGCAGTGATTAAAATTACATGTGTACCATGCAGGAACATCACAGTTGTCTTTTTGTGACCTTCAAAATCACTGAAACTTGAGAAATCATCTCCTCTCCACAGCTGTAGGAGGAGCAGGACATGAAGGACACATTTGGTAGCCAGGACTTGAAAATTTGCTGTGAACTGGAGTTTGGTGGTGAGGGTTTTTTTTCAAGATCCAGATCACAATTCCATTAGCAAAATCTGGAAATTAAATGTATGGAAATCTGTGTTTTCAGTAGAACACCTGCAATGAGTGCAGGATGGGGCCAGGAGAATTTGGTAGACTCTGTTTTGTTGGCTGTGGGAGGTAAAAACACCAAATCCAAAGAGATTTCTTACTAACTAAATGAACTTTGGAAAAGCCACAGGCCTAAGTTGGACTTAATCTGGGAAGTTTTTCCAGTGATTCTAAGTTAGCAAAAACCAATGAGTGTTTCCTTTTTTGAAAAAGGAGGAAGGGGGGTTGAAGTGATAAGATTTCCATTTATTTCTTCTTTGCTTCATTCTGCTTTTATAAAACTTAACTTACTATAAACGAACCTTAGCCAGAAATGCAGTAGTGAGCTCCTTCTGGATGAGACAGGCTGCTGAGCCATTTCTGATACACTTCTGACTTCCTTTCTAGACTAGAAGATCAATTCAGAAGTTATTAGAATGGGAAAATAACAGATTATATCATAAGGTAAGAAAAAAGTGCCTTTTTTCAGCTTTAAGAATATTGGCAGTGAAGGATTTTACAGTCTTGTCATAATTCCATATTTCCTACTGATCCTAAATAATAGATTCTGATAATTCAGTATTGCTAATGCTTGTGCATTACCCATCCAAACAAGGCTGTGCTAATCTTTTGTAAATTATTTCCTTAGCTTGGTTTGCACTGGAAGCTGAGTAAAAGGAAATGTGAAACTAGCAATATGATGGAATATGTGAGTATTGCTTGTTACTTACTGCTATTCATCAGAACTGTAAATTAATAGAGAAAATTCTTTACTTAGTGACCCCGTGCAAAAAGATCTCCCAGAGAAATGTGCACTTTGGTCTGTAATTTGGAATTAGGGAGACCCACTGGGACTTTCTGCATTGGAGTGATTCCACACCAGCACCAGTCTGCAATTCTTTAACTTAACCCACCTTTTCCAGTGGTTTCCATAATTCCTTTAATTCTAATAATTTTGCAGAAATATTGCATCTTTATAGTAATGTGATTTTTTGGTTGGACTTTTTCTTTTGTGTTTTTAGTTTGTTTTGGTGGGTTTGTTTGTTTTTGTTTGGGGTTTTTTTTTGCCAGCTCTAAATTTCACATGGTTGGAAACAAGACAGACCTTGTAGGAAAGCAGAATTTTAATATTTCTGTGCTTCTACCACTCCCCTATCCACTTTAACATGTGAAGACTGTGTAGGCTTTATTAGGGAAAGAGACCCACCCCCAAAAAAGCCAAGCACCCAGATTCCCTCTATTTCAGAATGTCTGGAATCTGCTTTGTTACCCTGGGGAACATTCCCTCCTCACTGACTAGCTCAGATATATTTGGTGTTATCAGTTAGCTAATGTTCATGGAAATTGTGCTGAAGCTTTGAACCTTTTGGTTACTGTCTTCTGTTCTTGTCTTTTTCCCTCTTCAACAGGTAATATTAATAGAGTTCTTACCAAAATACCCCATATTTCGACCTGACTGAGGAACACCATTGGTCTTTCATGTTACCTGTCATTTTCTACCCTTAGTGCCTTGTAGATGATTTTGGAAAGAAGATGGTCTACTTTGCTGTGACTTAAAAATGTTCTTCAGTAGAAATCTTCCTTGCTGTTACTTTCTTTTGTTAAGAAGAGAACAATTTGCACATTTTTTTATGTTCAACGAGGCTTCTATGTTGCACTCTGAATTTTTAACATTACCAATAACTGATAGAGTTGCCACTAGGGATCTTAACATCAGTGCTGCTTAAACTTGTTCTGAGCATGCTGCCTTATTAATTTCTCTCTTTGCTGTCCTCCAACGTGCATCCTAAAGCT